>NC_135573.1:120368269-121010576 GCF_965152235.1 Eretmochelys imbricata | reverse complement strand
ATAGAGTACGGACCTGTGTATATATTAAAGTTACTGTATTCTAGTGTTATTATTTACATCAAAATAGTACTTAGATTGGAAACTGTCTGGGGTCTGGACTGTCTTCTTCAGTATCTGTGCTTTACCTAGCTCAATCCGGTCCTGCTCCATATCTGGGGCTGCGAAGGGTAATATAAATAATAATAGTGCGTATATTTGTAATCTACCTCCTCCCCACACACACTCCAAAAGGAATCCTTGCCCTGAAGAGCTGGAAATCTAATGACATGCATAAGTACCATGCAGAAAAATAAAATACTGAATAAAGTCAGAGTGACCACAAATTGTTACAGCTAGAATGTTTCACCGAAGGGATAGGATTTCAGGAGCTTTTTGAAAGACAAGAAAGGAATACATGGTATTTGACATATAGTAGTTCGCAGTCTAGCTCACTGAATATAGCAAAGTGTTCACAAACATTTGTATGTTTTCTGAATGGATGATCAATTTGACCATGTTTTTTTTCTGATTTATTCACTCTTTACAAACTTGCAAGTCAAAGGGCTTTTGTTTGCACAAACAGGAACAGGAATTGCCATAAACAATTGTATCAATGGTTCATTTAGTTTAGTATCCTGTCTCTAGTCATGGCTAATACCAGAGGAAGGTGCAAGAAGTCCCACGGTGGCCAACTATGGAATAACTTGCAATTGAGGAAGCTTCTGCCTAACACAGTTAGTTGCAGGCATATGCAATGAACCCTTATAATATTTGTATCATAGCTAAAATAACTATTTAATGTTCTCATTAGCCATTAACCATCTAATTTTCTCTTGAATCCTACTAAGTTCTTGATAACTCAATGGTACCTGTGGTAATGAATACCATGGGTAATTTTTTGCATTGTTTAAAGCTTTTTCCTTTATTGCTTTAAATTTATTACCATTCAGTTTCATTTAGTTCTCCTTCTTTCTTCTGTTATAAAAAGGAGCTGTTCTGTGTGCATCTACCTATTTCACAGGTGAGCAAGAGTATTCACTATACACTGTGTAATCAAGAAGTAGAAAATTACATGCAGTTTAGATGGCCAATCATACACCATGAATAACAGATAGCAGATGGTTGAAGTGAGCAGCCCGTAGACTGCTGAGCGGCTTAAATGTGTTCCTTCAACTCCTAGAGTTGCCTTCAGTTCAAAACAAAATACTTTACGCAATATGTAATAAGCCTGCAGAACTCATTGCCACAAGGTATCTTTGGGTCACACCTATAAGTAGAATCAATATATTTTATCAGAGGCCTTTTGAAAAGAAAAAGCTTCAAACATACTGTAAAAGGGTCTCTATGAAATAACTAAAGTGAGGGAAATGTGTTTTAACACAGACATGTGGCACATACTAAGGTCCAAATGACTATTTAGCTGCCTGCACTGAAAAGCCTAGCTCTCAGGGTAGCTGCACCCGAGAAACTTTCAATCCACTTTAGTTTCTTCAGTAGGAAATAGGGTTGGGCAGAAATCACCAGTATTATGCAATGAGCTGCCAGCTGAAGATGTATTTTCTTTTCTCTCACTTTCCAGGTTTCAAATAATGGCAGCTCTGAATGTGGCAAACACTGGTTTTGCCCTCGATCTTTTCAAACATGAGTGTAAGACACAAACCAACACAAATATCTTGTTTTCCCCTTGGAGTATTTCAACTACCCTGGCCACTGTGTACCTCGGAGCCAAAGGTAACACTGCAGATCAGATGGCAGAGGTGAGTTGGGACTACAGAGAATGTCCGCTTTTGAGCAATGCTGCTACTATTGAGAACATGCTTTGTACCACAGCTGGTGCTTATTGGTGTGGGTGAGGGACTGCTGTATTACTTTAGATGGAATATAGGGGCCAAAAGTCAAATTTGTTAACACAGTTCTGTCGCTGTCCAACATCAAACAATTTAAAACAAGGTTTGGAGATTGGTATAGAGAGACCACAGCCAGCTTGGTACCATGGCAAACACACCACTAAAACTCCTTTAAACCTTTTATTAAAGATACAGAAAAGAAGGAACAATAGTTAATGCATTTAAAAAGGCTTTTATTTTTAACAACATCCCTTGTTCTCTTTCCCTGAGCTGAAGAGAAAACCTCCCCTAGTCCGACAGCCTTTTAGATGGTGTTAAAGATGACATTAAGGCCTTGTCTACACTACAGGGGGTAAGTCAACCTAAGTTACGCAACTCCAGCTATGTGAATAACGTAGCTGGAGTTGACGTACCTTAGGTCGACTCACAGCAGTGTCTACGCCACACTGGGTCGACTGGCTCCACTCTCTGGTCAATTTACATTAATCTTCTCATTCCGGTGGAGTGCCTGAGTTGATGGGAGAGCGATCATAGCAGTGGAGACATGTCCTAACTGTCCGTCTGGGGACAAGGGAAGAAGTGTGCTGAAATAAGCTGGAATTGTCATTGTTGCTGTTGTTGTTAAAGCGTAATCTTCTTTCCTAGAAGGCAAAACAAGACACAAACACACAAAAGGGGAAAGAAAAGAACAGCAAAGATAGAAAATGCAGCTACTGTCTCTGGCTTTGACTCTCACTTGAAACCTTACTGCTGGAGAAACACAGGCACAGCACATGATCTTGTCAGCTACTTGGAGACCAGGAAAAATTGTACAAGTATCAGGCTGTTTTGGGCTTGGCTTTTAGCTGCCTTTCTGGCCTCAGGCTTACAGCAGTGTTGCAAAACATGCAGTCCTGGCTGGTCAGAGAAGAAATAAGGTGGGGAAGGAAAAGGACACAAAAAGAGTGTGAATGGGGCAAGGGGTGAGAAAGAGACAGTCTTAAATCTTAGGTGGTGTTTGGGATTCAGCTGGAGACAGTGGAGGTGGTGAGGTCACTTGGGTCCCTCTTTCTTGGCCCAGTCTGGTCAGGACATCTCTCAGGAATAGGAAGAAAAAGGTGCAATGGTGCCATGTTAGATCCTGGGGTCCCAGGAGACAGAGGGGTGGCAGCTGTGATGGTGACATTCACTCCCTCCCCTTCTCTTTCCTTTCAGTCAGTCAGCGATCACATCCATCTGCCTTCCCCTCCCAGTCCCAAAGGCTCTTTTCTTTAAGAACCCCAAGAGGGAGTGAAGGGTGGACTACCCCATCCCATAGGCGAAGCATAGCAGGGGGTGGGGGCACACAGAGGGCTTCCCATGCAGGGCTTGCTTTGTTTGGCCTGCCGCCAAGGGAGGGTGGCTCTGTCCTTCTCTTTCTGTGCCTCTCCCTGGGCACTTCCAGCTCGTTCGGCTCCTCCCGCACAAAGCCCAGGCCAGGCAGGGAGCTGAGGGGATGGGATGGAGCCACTTCTCATGCCAGCTGACTCCACTCAGGATCACTGTCTGCCTGAAAACCCAGCTGGGGAGGCGGTGGCGGCAGCAGCGCCCCCCCACCCCCCGACTCCGCTTCCTGCCCGGGCCTGGCTAACGGGGACAGGAGCAAAGTGAGCCAGAAACATGATGGGGAGAGGGAAGGGCAGGACTCCAACTCATGCTCCCTGTTCCTGTGTCCCGAGACTCCCAGGAGCTGGCAGGATTGGCTGCCCTGGCCCAGGGAGATGGGGCTTGAAGTTCTTCCCAGAGGCAATGCGTGGAGTGGTCATGTGCCCCCCCCATTACATTGTGTGCCCCCCTCATCAGGCATGAGTCGTCTATGCCCCATCCCTCATTATTTTGTTTGACAGTTAGCCTAATATCTGACACGCCACTTTTGGTCCACTGATTTCCAGTCCCCACTTTTCTTGTTTTCGAGGCATGATCTTAACACAGTCCTTGACTTGCAGGAGTGGGCCTTTTTGTTGGGACTAATTCAGTCTGTCTCCCTTTTGCAACTTTTCCTATCAAATTCTATTGTTATAGGTTATTGTGACACTTTACAAGCTCTCACTCACTTTTCACAGTTGAGCTCACAATTAGGATAATTTGGGAGGCCCAATTATTACAAGAGGACTGTGGCTGGGATCCTAGAGAGAGACAGGTACACCAAGCTGCAGTCTTTGAGGTGCACTGCCCTGTCACTGTACTTAAAGTTCTGCCCCCTCCCTCCACCTCTGAGAGGCCTGCCTTCCCAACCCTCCCTCCTACAAGGGGCAAGGACCTCCCCGCAGACTCCACGTAGCTCAGACATAGACACTCCCCCCTCCTCTGCCCCTGAGGCCAATGACCCCTTTCACCAAATCTACCTCATTCCCCTTAAACCATCTGCTCCTGGCTCTAAGGCTTAACCCCCCCAACCCAATGCTGCATAGCACTTCACTGACCCACACATATGTTAGCTTGCTGTTACACATTTTGGATGCTGCTGCTATATTTCTGGTTTCTAGAAAGTTGGTAGCTGTGGTGCGTTTATAGCATGCTCATCGGAGGGCCAGAGGTAGTATTCCACACACTATTAAGTCAGGCAGAAACTGGAATAAAAGATCCGTTCAAGCTCGGACTGGAGCCCACGCTCTGGGATCCTTCCCCCTCACAGGGATCCTCCCAGAGCTCAGGCTCCAGCCCAAGCCCCAATGCCTACACCACAATTTTACAGTCCTGCAACCCAAGCTCTGCAAGCCTAAGTCAGCTGACCCCACCAGCCACAGGTGTTTAACTACTGTCTAGCCATACCCTAAGTGACTAGCCTAAGACCACACAACAAGTCAGGGGCAGAGGCAAGAACAGAACCAAGATCCAGGTCTGCTGACCACAAGTCTTCTGCTTTAACCATAAGATCTTACATATACAGTGATCTATCTCTCACTGCATCTATTCTGTTTGCAATTCTCATTGTAGGTTCTTCACTTTAACAAAGTTGGAGGAACTCGAGTTGACGTCACAACCATAAAACCACGACGAGCCTATTCCAAAATGGAGGAGCTTCTATCAAACCCGTGTATCAGTGTTAAAAAGGTAACTCACCAAAACACATGTCGAAGGTGTCCAGGTTATAGGCATGTTCCCTTCTTTTTTAGACTGCCTTTCCTTCTATGTTTGAATTCACTTTGGTTTGCCTTTCTCCTGTTAAATGTACACAATGAATGAGTACAATATTCTGAGAGGTTTCCTCCTGTAATATTGTCCCTGATACAACAAGAGAGAAACCCTTCTCTTTTATGTAAATTGCAAAAGGTGTGACTTGTATTTCCTCATTTGAGGGACTCTGCAGAGTTGCAACCATTCTCTGTGTTTCTTTGCCTTTCTCTTTTTTTAATTTGTGGGTTTTCCCTTTCTTGTTTTTGTTAAATTTCTAGTAATTGAATATTGAAGTGTGCTCTGCACTCTTAAAGACATGATCCCTGCTTACAACAGCACCAGGGCTGCTCTCACACACGTAAATGCAGTGCTGGGTGAAATTAAGATATTATTGGCTCATACAAGAGACATGCGTGTGAGATTTTGAGAGGGAGAGATTTTCCCCATGACAATGCTAAAGAAATACACTGCTGTGCTGAAATGTTCTGATATAGATCAACTTATTGTGCTGGGTGTAAATGGGCATAAAAAATCATGTTAGAGTATATTTCTATGGCACCCTGACAAGTCCTTTATAGTCATTATAGTGTGCTTGATTCATCATTTTTGGTGTAAGGGAGAGCAAATCACAACCCCCTGTTCCAATAGGGACTGCTGCATCTCTGGTAGGACTCCCCCATGGTGGAGGAAAGATGGTCTTTTCACTAACTCCCTACCCTACAGTTCAGCACCTTTAAAGTGTGGCTGGCTATACAGAAGTCCTGACAGCAGATGATGGTCAAGGGTGTTAATGAATCAGCGCATTTGACAGCCAAACTCTTCCTGGCCAACACCACCACCAACAACACCACCAAAGCCCTCACTGGCGGAGAAGGGGTTTACTTTCTGCCAGTAGGAGCTTACCATACAGACTGGCATAAAGCCCAGTGTCTAGATCTAACTGCTCCCTATTTGTTAGCAATCATAGCTCATACCGTTTGCAACAGCTTATCATTGTTTTGAGGTTATGGAAATGCTGCAGGTGGGGCTGAGGGAACTTTCTGAGTGTTTAGAAATTTAAAATTGTTTCATACATCCTTCATTGTCATGTGCTTGTAGGACATGAATGTACTATGCTCCCAAATTCTGAGCCACATTGCAGTTTTTGAACGTTGATACGATCTTTATTTCTCTAATTTATTTTCTATAGTAAGTTTAATGGATTGTATTTCCTGTACTTTTCCCTCAACATCATTTTTTTAAAAGACTCCAGAGGCGATCCTGGCAATTACAGACTGGTAAACCTAACTTCAGTACCAAGCCAATTGGTTGAAATTATAGTAAAAAACAGAATGGTCAGACACAATATGTTGTAAGAGTCAACACAGCTTTTGTAAAGGGAAATCATGCCTCACCAATCTATTAGAATTCTTTGAGGGGTCAACAACATGTTGATAAGGGTTATCCAATGGATATAGTATACTTGGACTCTCAGAAAGCCTTTGACAAGGTCGCTCAGCAAAGGCTCTTAAGCAAAGTAAGCAGCCACGGGATAAGAAGGAAGGTTCTCTCATGAAACAGTAACTGGTTAAAAAGACAGGAAATGAAGGGTAGGAATAAACAGTTTTCACAGTGGAGAGAGGTAAATAGCGGGGTCACCTGAGGATCTGTACTGTGACCAGTGCTGTTCAACATATTTATAAATGATCGGGGGGCGGGGGGGGGGGGAACAGTGAGTTTGCAGATGATAAAAATTACTCAAGATAATTAAGTTCAAAGCTGACTGCAAAGAATTACAAAAGGATCTCACAAAACTGGGTGACTGGGCAAGAAAATGGCAGATGAAATTCAATGTTGAGAAATGCAAAGTAATGCACATCAGAAAACTAATCCCAGGTATACATACAAAATTATGGTGTCTAAAGTAGCTGTTATCACTCAAGAAAGGGATCTTGGTGACACTGTGGCTAGTTCTCTGAAAATATCTGCTCAGTGTGTAGAGACAGTGAAAAAACAATGTTAGAAACCAGTAGGAATAGGATAGATAATAAGAAAGGAAATTACATAATGCCAGAAATGCCACAGAGAAGAGCAACACAAATGCTTAAGGGTATGGAACAGCTTCTATAAAACGGGAGATTAAAAAGACAGAGACAGTTCATCTTGGAAAAGAGATGGCTGAGGGGGGATATGATAAAGGCCCTTAAAATCATGAATGGTATGGAGAAAGTGAATAAGGAAATGTTGTTTACCCCTTCACAGATCCCAAGAAACAGGAGTGACCCAATGATATTAATATGCAGCAGGTTTAAAGCAAACATAAGGAAGTACTTCTTTATACAGCACACAGTCAACCTGCAGAACTTGTTGCCAGGGGATGTTGTGAAGGCCAAAAATATAACTGGGTTCAAAAAAGAATTAGATAACTTCATGGAGGATAGAGGATAGGTCCATCAATGGCAGTTAGCCAAGATGGTAAGGGACGTGACCCCATGCTCTGGGTTTCCCTAAACCTCTGACTACCAGAAGCTGGTACTGAATGAAAGGTGATGGATCACTCAATAAATTCTGTTCAGTCCTTCTGAAGCATCTGGCACTGGCCACTGTCAGAAGACAGGATACTGGGCTAGATAGATTATTGCTCTGATCCAGTGTGACTATTCTTATCTTCATTTATTCTTAACTCCCATAGGTAGTAAGTACCTTGCAAAACTGTGCCCCAAATTACTGACTCCCTGCTTAACTTCCTTAAATAAGTTGACATCATAATTTTACTTGCTTCATGTGCAGCAATGCAAACAGTTTTCAAACTAACAATATCCGCCAATATTGGAATCACTAGTTCTACACATTTTGGGGCAAACTTTCAATGTGATATATGGGAATTTTTGGTTATGTGACTTTCATAAATGCTAATGGGCATCATATAGCTAAGTCTCCATGCACTGTGCAGAAACTGTACTGTTACTGTCTCTGTGAGTATGCTTTGTTTTTTAATAATCTCTCTAGATAACTTTATATTTCAGTGTATTACAGAGCTCCCTCTTGCTCACACAGTGTCTATGGTGTGTCCACTGTCTGGAGATTTTACCGATGGGTTTAGTGCCCCTCATTCATATCAACACACAGTTCACAAAAAATTACTTCAGTAACTGTACAGGATATTACATGCAACTGTCACCAGTGGAGCTATGTGCAATATATGATATTAGAAGTTCTGAATCACTTGCCCTAGAAATCGCAGATAAATAACCAGAATATTTCTTCCTTCTTTCAAGGCCAATCTGGAGAACTCAAGCAACATCCATGTAGGGTTTCAGGCACTTAGCTCTGAAATTAACCAACCCACTAAAAATTACCTGCTTAAAAGTGTCAACCAGTTATATGGAGAGAAATCATCACCTTTCAATAAAGTAAGTGAAGCAATTCATCTATCTGTGTAATGGGGATACAATTCATCTTTATGATTGGTCTAGGACAACAAACCATACAAGACCTAATGCAAATATTTCAATTACATCTGCAGAATGGTTTATTATCCTTTAAGATTTATTTCCCACTGACTCTTTGTAGATACTCATATCAAGATTACAGGCTTTTTTAAATCTGCTTTTCTGGACTGGACTGTATCTAAACATGAACATTCGTAAATGATTGATAACATATATAACTAAAAATATTTTGCTTCTGTGAAGACAGAGCTTTATGCTCCTAGTAAACTGTGTCATAACATGAACTCTCTTTTCTATTTGGCAGTAGTTGGCATAGATATATTGCCAAATAATATGTAAGACTTGTCTCTCTCTTGCCTTGAAGGAATATTTACAATCGATTAAAAAATATTACCACACAGAGCCACGAGCTGTTGATTTCATGGGAGCAGCAGCAGAAGTCAGAAGAGAGATCAATTCCAGTGTTGAATGCCAGACCGAAGGTGAGCTCAGGACTGTTCTTTTACCATTTACAAAGAGACATCATGTATTTTCCCACCCTAAATTGTTTGAGGGGAGAGAAAAAATGTTGATTCATTGTGTTACAGTCTGCATTTGAACTGAAACACAAAATGGCTGCTGCCTCACTGCCCCAGTTGGAGGCAGGCAGATAACTACATTTGAAAGTTCAATAACACCAAATCCAAAATGACATCTCCTTTCAGTTATAACACTACTCGCACCACAAAAGAAAACACTGATGACTACTGCTTTCCAGTTGCACAAATATTATGATAACAATTTAACCTTCATGTGTTTGAAGGCAATAAGATACCACAGTGTTGAGCCTGATACAAATACTTATACTGACATAACAAAATGTGTTTCATTTTGATGGGATTCCATGTAGAGAGGTTCATTTCCTGTTATAAACAGTGTCCTGAAACAGTATGACAGAGTACATTATGCTGAAATTCCTCAGAGGGGTTTGTAGGCCTTTTCTCCTCCAAAAATAGAAAGGGGTGAAGATGTTTCAGCACCAGGTTAAGGTTCTGCAGCCAGTGCGATAAACTCTGAGCCTCTTATATCTTTATACTGTACTTTTATCTATGAGCCTCACATAAAATTAGTTTCCTCTCTTGGAGGCGACACTGGATTTTTTGTATTTTGACACATCCCCACCTCTTCCTTTTTTCTTCAGTCTTCTTTCTCTGTCCATGAGAGGAACGTAGATTAAGATTACCAGTCAGGGTTATTACTAGCAAGAGGAAGCCTGAGTAGAGCAAAGTCACTGAAGGGGACCACAGAGCCCAGCCCAGTGTTTGAGGATATTTCACAATAGTCTCTTAAGACAGAAAGCTGCTCTACAAGTATGGTCTCAATAGCACATATTTCAAAACTCAATTCCTACATTTGCTCCAAGCAGAAAAGCTGCACAAATATATGACTGTGTCACTATTTCCTAAAGGTAAAATCCAAGCGCTATTGCCTGTCAACTCTGTTGATTCACTCACCAAGCTGGTCCTAGTCAATGCCCTCTACTTCAAAGGAAACTGGGCAAAGAAATTTAAGGATGGATTTACAAAGGAACAACCTTTCAGAATGAACAAGGTATGTGACTAAGCCATGAAATGTCATAAATGCTAGTGGGCTGGAACAGAGAGAAAAGCTAGGGAGAGACCTCAATCCCTCCATTTTCACAAGCCTGCCAGTCTCTAAATCCTCAGGGTGTCAGAGTTGTTTCAATTAAATCATAAGCATTCCCCTGCAGTATCTGCAATTCAAACAGCGCACTCAGTGCAACCAACAGAGGAACTGACAATACACAGAAGTGAAACTTAGGGTTCAAGTCTGTTCTCAGGCTGTCTACACAGCAATGTCCACCTAGAGTTAGTGGGACTTAAGTCAGCTCACCTGTGTCCGGGAACCCTGGGCTTGAGTGTCTACATTGCATTTTAACCCTAGGTTAAGAAGTTTCTGATCAGTGCTTGAACCTAGGGCTCTGGCATCCACACTGCAGTGCAGAGACCAGAGTCAAAGTAAACATATTCCAAAGTGCCTAGTGCCCCCCACCCTCCAATGTTGACACTGTAGCCTATTGCCCACCCTGTTTCCTAACTGTGAGGGTGCTACTGATGGGACTCAGGTGCCCACAGGCGCACAGGATACATAAACTGCATAATGAGCTCCTTTGGTGGCTGTCTCAGTAGAATGACTGCAGTCTGAGAAGGCTTTTACTGAACTATCTTCTAATCTCAGAATTGTGCTCTCCAGCTCTAGGCCGAGTTACATTGGCAGGAAAATGCCCAAGTGCACCTGTACTGAGGAGAATAAGGACATAGGTCTCCAGGGCTGTCAAACTATTGAAATGAAACTTTTCAATTCTTACTTTTTAAAATGAGAAGCTCAGTGAAGGTGTTTTTCTTTGGTTGCGTTTTTATTTATTCTTGTCTGTTTGTTTTGAAGTTTGACATAAAATGAAGGTACCTGAAAAGAAATCCCTGCCAGCTGTGGAGTGGTGAAGTGCACCCCCATGGCCGGGGTGCAGTGTGCTCCAGCACCCTGTGGGGATTCCTTATCCCTGCACCCGCTGCACCCCGGGAGGCAGGGATCGAGGATCCCCAGGGGGCTGTGAGAAAGTTTTGGGGCTAGCTCCCACTCACCACCCTCACAGTGCTTGCTGCACCCCTGCAGACGCAGCTCCAGGGAGGGCGGGGGGACTTCGGAGCAAAGGACAGAGAGCAGATTGGGATCAAGCGCTGCCCTGCAGGGAGGGGGAGCAACAGAGCTCTTGGCTCAGCACAGCCAAGGAGGGATGACCCCCAACATCCCAGTGACTGGGAGTCAGCTCCTGCTTGTCAGCTTTGCTCCCTGCTCCGGGCAAGCTCCACGCAGCAGCAAGGAAGTGGGAACAGGCTCAGCCAGGCAGTAAAGGCACTTCCAGCCACTGCTTTCGCTGCCTGCTTCTTTGCACTAGGAACTCTGGGATACATCTGGAGGACTTCTGGGTTCCGAGTCAAGTGAGGGCCATGTGCACACAGGAAACCAACAGGGCTCGGTCCCAGTTTAACGCTGTCTGGGGCCCTCCAGCCCTGCAGGATCGTGGGACCTAGGTCTGAGCCTTGGATTAGCACATTTACAGTGTGGACACAAGTGGGGGTTGCCTTGAGCCCCGACTCAAACCTGGGTTTAAACTGCTGTGCAGACATAATCTCAGTATCAAAACTGAGAGGTTGAAATATCAGCATAAATAGTGACAAATAATTTGGTTCTGTGAAGTATCACTTTTTAGTAACCTAACTCATTATAAGTAACACAGGAAAAATTAACGTTAATACTTAACTATATTGTTTTCACCTGATCCTTTAAAAGTGACATTTGTTCTCCTTTGCCTTGTTGCAGAATACAACTAAGCCAGTGCAGATGATGATCCAGAGAGGGAAATTTAATTGGACCTACATACAAAGAGTGCACACCCACATTGTTGAGCTCCCATATGTCAATGATGACCTCAGCATGCTCATACTGCTACCAGATAGCATCAACGATGACACCACTGGCCTTGAAATGGTAAAGAAATTAATCATATTAATATGTGGAATTCAATTGTTTTTATATCCTAGATGTCTATATGGCTGCTGTCTGAGAGTAGGTGATGCTACATTCTTGTATTAGGAACAGGTGAAAAGATCTGGGTCAGGAAAAAATGAGGACAGATCCAAACCTTGTCTAACACTCAGAGAACCTGAGCCTTTATTGACCTATGACAAGATTTTCATAGACCCAACACTTTTTTGCACTTCTTACTGTCATCCAGTCCGAGAAGCAGAAGCCCCAAAATCCTGCAAGAAAGGCAGTTCTTCCAGCCTAAGCAAAACCAGAGACTACAGGAATCCTTGACAAAAAGCCAGGATCGATGGGAACACTTCATACTAAACAAATATCTACATCTTTTGAAGGTTTCCCAGCACTAATCTGTAAGGACACCAGAGCCGGCAGTGCCCTTCCTCTGGCAAGACTCCCATTAACTTTAATTGGAGTTTTGCAAGGGGCAAAGCTCCGCTGGATCAGTTCCAAGAAGGGATGATGGGAATGCCCTCTTTTTTCCTTTCTAGCTCCCCTCTTGAAAAAATACTAGGTGGGCGGGTTTCCAAATATATTTTCATACAATCAATATTTTAAATAAGGAAAAATATATATTAGAACAACTCAACTAACAAATAGTGACTAGGTATATGTGTAATTAATTAACAATCATACTTTTTTGGTAGATTACATGCGGATAAGCTAGAATGCCAGAGTCTCAAAAGATGCAACAGTAAATTAACTGGGTACTATCATGTAAAACAGGACTCTGCTGCTATTACACTACAAATATTCAACACTGAAAGTATTCACTTTGTGGGGTCAGGAAGGAATTTTCCTCCAGGTCAGTTTGGCAGAGACCCAGGGGGGTTTCACCTTCCTCTGCAGTGTGGAGCATGTGTCACTTGCTGGTCTGAACTACAGTAAATGGTGGATTCTCTGTAGCATGAAATCTTTAAATCAAGGTTTGAAGACTTCAGTAACTCAGCCAGAGGTTATGGGTCTATTGCAGGAGTGGGTGGGTATGATTCTGTGGGTTGTGATGTGCGGGACGTCAGACTAGATGATCATGATCATCCCTTCTGGCTTTAAAGTCTGTTCGAACTTCCAGTTACTGCACGAACCTGCTGTAAGAAAACACGCTGCTTTACAGTTGAGAAGACACCTGTAAACTAGCCAGAAGCTTTTCAGTGATCTTCACGATATTTATAAACCATCTCTATAGTTTCTCCATTCAGGATTGTGAAGGACATCAAAGTTAAGGAAGTTTAATTTTCATTGTGTAATTTTTGATTTTCTCTTTTTTAACTAACTGTAGCTAGAAAGAGACTTGACGTATGAGACATTATCCAGATGGACCAGCTCAGAAATGATGGAGAAAACTGAAGTGGACGTGTATCTGCCCAGGATCAAAATGGAAGAGAGTTATGACCTCAAATCTACTTTGAGCAGCATGGGTATGCGAGATGCCTTCAGTCAGAACCGAGCTGATTTCAGAGGGATGACTGAGAAAAATGATCTGGTTTTGTCAAATGTTTTTCACAAGTGCTTTGTGGAGATCAATGAAGAAGGCACTGAGGCTGCAGCTGCCAGTGCGGCTTCTATGCCAGCACGAAGTCTCATTTCTGCCATTCAGTTTGCAGCAGATCACCCTTTCCTCTTCTTCATCAGGCACAATAAAACTAACACCATCCTCTTCTTTGGCAGATTCTGCTCCCCGTAAAAACTCAGATTTCTGTTGCTAAACAGGATCTTGCAGCAGCAGGAATGTACCATAAAGACAACGCCTCAAATGTCTAAATAGTTTGGGTAATTTTACTTCAGTTTCCTGTATTATTCGTTAATCTTTGTAGCTTGGGGAACAACAAATAATTCAAATTACTAAGAATTTTGCTCTTCTGTTCATGTGGTGAGAAGACTTGATAATATTGGGCTACGACTCTCAAAAGCACAATAAAAATGCACTGGTTGCTTTCTAAATGACTGCAAATTGCACTCTTTCTTAATACTGTGCAGCTATACAGTTTGCCAGAAGCTGGGAATGAGTGACAGGGGATGGATCACTTGATAGTTACCTGTTCTGTTCCTTCCCTCTGGGGCACCTGGCACTGGCCACTGTCAGAAGACAGGATACTGGGCTAGATGGACCGTTGGTCTGATCCAGTAGGGCCATTCTTATGTTCTTATGTTATAAAGCAGAAGAACAAGTTTGATCTAGAGAAATACATCTCAGGAATAAAACACTTACCTGTGCAGGCACACAAAGAGTACACAAGCAGGGCCAGATCTTCAGTAGGTGCAGATTGGACCACCCCTACTGAAATCAATGGAGCTAGGCCAATTATACCAGATGAGGATGTGGCCCACAGTCTCACGAATTATACTGAGTGAACATAGGCATGGCTAGCAATGCAATAAAACTATTTGAATATAAATGTTTTGTAATATTTACATTTCTAATGGCATTTTTTCCTCTTTGCAGACTGCTTGCAAGTGTTTTGTTTCCTCTGCAGATAACATGCCAATGGGCAAGTGCTATACAAGAAACAATTGTGTGAACTATAAGAAATAAAATGCATTTTTCTTACAACGATCTGCTTTGTAATAATTTTACTTTCAGCCAGCATTGTACTAGGGCAGTGTTGGGCAAACTACAGCCCGCAGGACAGATCCGGCCGCCAGCCATTTTAATCCAGCCCTTGAGCTCCTGCTGGGGAGTGGGGTCTGGGGCTTTCCCCACTCCAGCCAGGGAGCAGGGTCGGGGGCCGCTCCATGCGGCTCCCAGAAGCAGCAGCATGGCCCCGCTCCACCACTCCAGCCGGGGAGCAGGGTCGGGGGCCACTCCTGGAGACAGCGGCAGGGCCCTACTCCAGCTCCTATGTGTAGGGGCAGCCAGGGGGCTCTGCTCTGCCCCCGCCCCAAGCGCTGCCCCCACATCTCCCATTGGCAGGGAACTGTGGCCAATGGGAGCTGCAGGGGCGGCACCTGCAGATGGGGCAGCGCGCAGAGCTGCTTGGCTGCAGCTCTGCATAGGAGCTGGAGTGGGGACACGGCCGTTGCTTCTGGGAGGGAGCCGCTTGAGGTAAGCGCCACCTGGAGCCTGCACTCCTCAGCCTCTCCCCACGCCCCAACACCCTGCCGCAGCCCTTATCCCCCTCCCACCTTCTGAACCCCTCAATCCCAGCCTGGAGCACCCTCCTGCACCCCCAGCCGGAGCCCTCACCCTCCTCCCCGTACCTCTGCCCCAACCCTGATCCCCCTCCTGCGGACTGAACCTCTTGATCCCAGCCCAGAGTACCCTCCTGAACCCCAAACCCCTCATCCCCAGAGTCTGCACCCCCAACTGGAGACCTCACCCCCCCCGCACCTTACTCCCCCAGCCCGGAGCCCCTTCCCATACCCTGAACTCCTCATTTCTGGCCCCACCCTGGAGCCTGCACACCCAACCAGAGCCCTCACCTCCTCACGCACCCCAACCTCAGTTTCGTGAGCATTCATGGCCCACCATACAATTTCTATTCCCAGATTTAGCCCTTGGGCCAAAAAGTTTGCCCACCCCTGTACTAGGGACTAATTCTCCACTGGCTTCTTCTCGTTTTGTGGCAGAGTAACCTCACTGAAAGCAATGGAGTCACACTGGTGTAAACTAGGGCAATGGAGAATCAGGCCCTAAATATTTATCTGTAACTACAGTGCAGTATATTTATGCAGAACCCATACCATCATACATTTTGGTGTTGGAGCTCTTTGTTCAAATTCAGCAATCAGTGACAGTGAATAAAATACTAGAAGCACAGAATTTTTTGAGTAATTTCCTCCCTTTTCTGGGACTGCATCTAACTCTTTGATTTCAGGGTAGAGATTAAATAAGCTGGGTACATGAGCGAACCTCCAGATATATTGAAAATATTCCCATCAGCCTGCAAGCACTTTGGAAGTCCACGCTTCTAGGAAGCAGCACACAGCTTTCTTCATATGAGTCAGCAGTGTGCCCTTGTTGCCAAGAAGGCCAATGGCATTTTGGGATGTATAAGTAGGGGCATAGCGAGCAGATCGAGGGACGTGATCGTCCCCCTCTATTCGACATTGGTGAGGCCTCATCTGGAGTACTGTGTCCAGTTTTGGGCCCCACACTACAAGAAGGATGTGGATAAATTGGAGAGAGTCCAGCGAAGGGCAACAAAAATGATTAGGGGTCTGGAACACATGACTTATGAGGAGAGGCTGAGGGAGCTGGGATTGTTTAGCCTGCAGAAGAGAAGAATGAGGGGGGATTTGATAGCTGCTTTCAACTACCTGAAAGGGGGTTCCAAAGAGGATGGCTCTAGACTGTTCTCAATGGTAGCAGATGACAGAACGAGGAGTAATGGTCTCGAGTTGCAGTGGGGGAGGTTTAGATTGGATATTAGGAAAAACTTTTTCACTAAGAGGGTGGTGAAACACTGGAATGCGTTGCCTAGGGAGGTGGTGGAATCTCCTTCCTTGGAAGTTTTTAAGGTCAGGCTTGACAAAGCCCTGGCTGGGATGATTTAACTGGGAATTGGTCCTGCTTCGAGCAGGGGGTTGGACTAGATGACCTTCAGGGGTCCCTTCCAACCCTGATATTCTATGATTCTATGATGATTCGTGGTTCTGCTTCCTGAATAGGAAAAGAACATGAAATAACATTACATAAGGGTTTATTTTATTATACTCACTATGACTGCACAAACACATCCCCTCTAAATACTGTCCTGTTGAATATAACGAGATAAAGCTGTGTGCTAAAATGTAACCCCAAAGAAGTCCCTATTATGGTATAGGTCTGCACAGACACACTTTCTAGAAAAGCACTCCTTCACACAGCTAACCGCCTTAGATTTTCAAAACACAAGGCAGGGTGACGGTACCTGTGCCTTTCAGAATTCTTTTTCTGCTATCTCGGAGAGAGGGAACTCTTGGCTGCACATGAGCTATTAATTTTCATGCTGGGTCTTAGCATGAAACAAACAAACAAGCCTCTGAAGTTTAAAAAAAAATGTTTCAACATTTCAGCATCCACTTCACTGAGCATGGACCAGGGATGTTCTTTAGTCCAGCCTTTAAATTAAAAAGGGATACTAGCCCTCATCCTTCAGTACACACAGCACCCACAACTGCCTTGAATTAGAGAGAAACTTCCAACATGGGAATATTTTAGTGCACATTCCAGGCATTCTTTGAGAAGCCCATTTTGGGAGTCTTACATCCTCCACTTAAACATCTGGTATTGGTCACTGCTGAAGGCCAAATACCAGGCCAGTTGGATGGTTAGTCTGATTTGGTGGCATGGCAGTATCTATATTCCTAAAGGTTTTAAATGAGGATGGTGGAGTCACAAGGTCTAACTGATCCCTGCATTACTCCAGTTTTATACTGATATGCCTCAGTTGAAATCTATAGAGTTAAACTGGTTTAAAACGGGAATAATGCAGTGAAGAATCAGACCACACAGAACACCCATCCAGCAGAAAGACAGACATTTGTGGTGTTTGGTGTAAGTTAAACACTGACTGCACTTATTTTAAACAAAAGTCTCACCACTACCAAAAAGAGAGTCGCAATGGACAACATCACCAGCCATTCTTACTGTAGGCCACTCTGTGATATTTTTGCTTATCCTATGCCTAAAATAGCAGATCTTATAAGATCATTGTATTCCTCTTCTAAATCTCTAAGATTTGATGTTTAAAATACAATGGATCAATAATCAACTACAACAAAAATTTCTGGAAAGTGGTGAGGAGTAAGGGTAGGTTTAGGTGGGGAAACATATTGGGGACTAGGAGTGAAAGCTAGAAGGAGAGTGAGCCGCAATCTCATTTCTTTTCTATACGTATTTATTGCCAAACTAATATAGGGATGTCAACAATCGGGGCAAGCTTTACAACAGAAAGTTCTGGAAACTGGTGAGGAGGAGGGGTAAACATAGGTGGCGAAACACATAGGGCAGTAAGAGTGGAGGATGTAGGTCAGAAGGAAGCACAACTGTTTTATATTTCTAAACGTGTTTATTGCCTAACAAACAGACCCAGAACCCAGCCGACGACACAAGTAATTCCTTCTCTCTCACAGAAATCTGAGGTAATGTAAATATTCATATAGACATAATTAGCTTTCTTTGAAACTTCTTCTTAACTATTTAAACCATGCCTGACAGGGCAGATTAAATTATAATAAATTAAATGTCATGCAGTAAAACAGGGATTGCACATTTGCACTGTAAATTTAATTTAGATTTCAGTTCTTAGAAAACAGAGTATAGGTATTATATACTTCAGAGTTTAAGAAAAGATGCTGATACAGGGCAAGTTAATCAATCAAAGGAAGAATTTTCTTGAGTAGATGACAATCCTGTTCCTTAAAATCTTAGATTAGTTAAGTAAGGATAAATATATTCAGGTGGTAGTTCTTGCTGTGAGATGGTACAACACAGCAAATTAATGGGCCAAGCACTAAATTGTTGTTCCCCTGAGGGGGAAGAAAAAGATTTTTATTCTGTCATCCTCTTGTTAGTCTTCTCATAACAAAAGAATCCATTATTTACTATGCTTTTGGATACTCCATAATGCACCTGTTGACAGCCACAGAAACCAAAGAGGCCAAGGACTGAGACCCAGATTATCAAAGGTATTTAGGCACCTAAAGATGCAGAGAGGAGCCTACCGGTATTTTCAAAAGCACCAAAGCAGGTTAGGTGCCTAAGTCATTTTGAAATCTTTATATAACAGTAAAGAGAGTGCATGATATGATTTGTGTGTCATACAAGTACCTAGATTGATCAAGGATTGATTTACAGCAGAAACTATAGGTCAGATATTCTAAGGAAGTTTGGAAAGTTAGTTTGTTATGATACAGAGAAAACAACGCACGCTAAAATCTTGGTTCCAATGAAGTCAAACTGTTACACTCTGTCTTCATATATCTGTCTTAGGTTTCAGCAATGGACTCTCTCTCAGCATCAAATGGTAGCTTTACTCTCAGCCTTTTCAAAAAGCTGAATGAATCTTTTAAAGGCAAAAACATTTTCTTTTCCCCTTGGAGTATCTCATCTGCTCTGGCCATGACTTATGTGGGTGCAAAAGGTAACACTGCAACCCAGATGGCTGAGGTAGGTTGTGAAATTTGACTATGTACTGTATATGTCTCGATATGACAAATGGTTCCTACACATGCTATAACAACCTGATATACTACAGTATTAAACACAATATCTTTGAAGGAATGGTGACTGGAAACGCTGGGTAGATTACAGGGAAGAACAAATTCACTGCAATTTTAACTAATTTCAGAGTTTCCCATCCAATTCTACCAGGAGAAAACATCTTGCTGGTAACTCTCTGTACCCCACACTGTTCAGGTACTCTGGGCCAGATCCAGTGTTCTGTTCAAAGGGAAAGCTAAAATGAAAGGTCAGGTTCTAAACTACTGGGGCAGCTCCCTGTAAAGGGGAGTTCCAGGTGGCAGCTCCTGGCCCTATTGGCTTGGGAGCTTTCCTGAGGTGAATGGGGGCTTGGTTGATCCTGGGTAGTTGAGTGGCTTCTAGTAACTTTTCCAGGTGTCTCCTTACCTTCCCTAGGCAGAGATCTCCTTTATTTACCTCAGTTTGCCAGAATTCTCTTTGGATTGAGGTTCTCTGAATCCAACAGGTAACCCACTGAGGGGGAAAAGTCTTCTACTCACACTGAGGACCCATCATTTCTCAACACCTTCACTAGCCCCTGCAACTCACTTGCTCCCATACTTCCCAGAGTGGTGCTGCTGGTTTGCCAGATAGGAGCTGCCCCAATAGTTTAGAACCTGATCTTCCATTTTAGCTTTCCCTTAAAACTCAATTTAACATTATTTTAAACATGTTTCTAAGATGTGAATATCAGCGTTCTGTACATAAATAAATGCCAATACTGAAAATGTGGCTTGGTTCGTCCATAGCTCTTCCATGACAGTTGTCTTACATGCACAACTGAAACCTTTTCAGTTTAGTCCTATTTCAGTCTATTTACATTTGCCTGAATTTTGTTAATAAAAATGATAAAGTTGCATAACCATTGTAATTTGCAGGGATCATACCTTGAATTGTGTTTTGTTGTTGCTGCTACCTATGTTTTGAGCATAAATGTATCTGATCATTACCATTTGATGGCTCTGTGACTACACCTTTATATGGCCATTCCGTGTATTATGCAACTAAACTGCATTTGTATTTTTAATATAGGTTGTAAACCCTTGGGGCAGCACTGAGCCTTTATATATCGTACAGCATCTAGCACAACAATGATGCCCAATAATAAACAGAGTATAATAATACATGGCTGAAGCCATCATGAATTTCACATGGTCTCACCATATGTTTAAGTTAATTTCCACCTGATTCATAATGATGATCTGTTATTAAGCCAGCAATATGGCTGTGTGGTTATGACCTGGGTCTCAGTTATATTCAAATCGTCATTGAAAATCATAGATATAGTGTCCTTAGCAGGCTAAGTAGCAACCATCTTTGCTGACTAATTATAATAAATTTGAGGTTTTGACAATTAGGTCACTAGAAATCAATTTGTGTGTACATTTGTCTTAGATAGCTGTCTTCAAATATATTTACTATCTTTACAAACTCTGCTTGCAGGTGCTTCATTTTAAGAAAACTACAGGAACCGGAGGAGGCTGTTTGCAGGTGACAAGAACTTCTCGTGGGAGGCCAAAGAAAAGGAGGATGGTATTCTTTAGAACAAAAATATCAGAGAAACAAATCTGCTGTTCTTTGGGAATAGGAAAGTTCAACAGCAGCATCAGTTTGAATCATGCTATTGGTTGTTTGTTTTCAGCTTACATCTATATTGACTCCCCCTCCCCCAAATTGTAGTTAATAACCAATTAAGGTTGCTTAAGTGCAAAACACACACACTCAAACCTTCAAAGGCAGGAAAGGCACCTTGATTCACACTCCTGAACAGCAACGCAATACACCACTGACTCTGCACCTCCCCAGGGAATGCCCTTCCACCTCACACATGTACAGATGGAAACACACACAGACAATTCCTCTAACCCACATTGCAATGCAAAACCTGAACTCTGACCTCAGAGACTGGATAGCTACAGACATATCCTGCAGGAATATGTGCAGTTGTAAAGGGTATGATGTGTTGATATAAAGAGGGAAAGCATGATGTGGAAGTTAAGGCAGGAGAGGGATATGTGACAATATATAGGGAGTATAGGGAAGATTTGGAAAGTGCTTGTGGAAAGGTAGGAGAATGGCCAGGTGCATGTAGTGTTGGAGAGATGGGGCGGAGGAGACGATACCCTAATTTCCCCAGCAGATGCATTCTGATGGATCTGCCTTGGTTCATTAGACCAGAGTGGGGAGCTGCCTGAGGTGTTCTGCTCCTCAGACAGCCCTAAGGACAAGCCCCTTTCCTCTCATCATTTTGGGAGTGGGTCAGGGATAGGGGTGAATGTTCTTCCTGAAGATGTCTCAAAAGCCTCTGTGCCAGCATTTTCTGCAGATGAACCAGCTGTAATTCGTCAGCAGGGAATCCCTGGCTGCTGAACTAAGGATGGTTTGTTAGACAAAGTCTTCTGCTTTTTAAGAGAAACAGAGGCCTCTATCTCTCACCTTCTAAGTTCCCTAACTTGCTCCCCTTTAATAATCCCTCAGTAATGGCACTCCGTTGCTGCTTCTCATGCTGAGGGAAAGCTATTCCTCATCTCCAACACAGGTGTGCTCCATCAGAGATGTGATCTCCACCAGAGCTGGGTGACCTTGTGTTGAATATCACAGTCTTCATGGTGCAGGAGTAGAGCTCAAATTTTGAGTCCCACCTAAACTGCAGCTCTAAGTACTCACCTGATGATGTTTGTAAAGGTCTTTGCAGCAAGGGAGAAACTGATCTGCTCACTGTCCAGTGGAAACAATAAATCTGATTACAGACAATTCAGTCAAATGCACAGAGTCAATAAACAGAAAAAACAGAGTAATCCCTTCCCCCCAGTAACTTCTGACGACTGTAGTAATCTTAGTACAATACTTTAATAAAGAAATGTGATTTCCAAGTTCATTGTGTCCCTTTTAAAGGAACCTGAGGACTGCAAAACTGAAGACATTCATTCTGAGTTCCAGGAATTAATCTCTTTAATCAACAAACCCCAAACTTCTTACTTGCTTAAAACTGCCAACAGACAGTATGGGGAACAGACTTACCAATTCCTTAGTGTAAGTTGAATATTTTTATTAAGCTGAAGAGAAAGTTTTGAAAGATATTTATGACACTCAATACTGATCAAAATCCAAGATTATTAATAGAGCGGATTGAAAATTTTCCAAAGGAACAATTTGCCAATGGGAAATGCTGATGTGCTAAAACTGAAATGTTTTGTGGGAACGTATAGATTTTGTCTACATTTCTGATGAAAAATTATCAAAACTCTTAATTTTGATAAAGTCAAAGTGCTTTGTTTTGACATTATCAGTTCAACTTTTATATTAGATAATATACATTTATATTATTACTTATAGTTCATATTATATACAATTGAAACAATAAAGCATTTCAACCATATTAAAATGGAAAATGTTCATGCATTCTAAGGCCAGAAGGGACCACAGTCATCATCTAGTTTGACTTCCATAGAACATCCCCAAAATAATTCCTAGATCAGATCTTTTAGAAAAACATTCAGTCCTGATTTTAAAATTGTCAGGGATGGAGAATCCACCATAAGCCTTGGTAAATTGTTCCAATGGTTAATTACTCTCACTGTTAAAAATGTACATTTTATTTCAAATCTGAATCTGTCTCGCTTCAACTTTCAGCCATTGGATTGTGTTATATCTTTCTCTGCTAGTCTGAGGAGCTCACTGTTATACATTTATTCCCTGTGTAGGTACTTATAGAATGTAATCAAGTAATCTCTTAACCTTCTCTTTGTTAAACTAAGTAGATTGAGCTCCTTGGGTCTATCACTACGTTTTCTAATCCTTTAACCCTTTTTGTGACTCTTCTCTGAACCCTCTCCAGTTTATCAACATCCTTCTTGAATTGTGGGCTCCAGAACTAGACACACAGTATTCCAGTTATTCTTATCATTACATCATTTTGATATTTCATAAAAGAATGTTTTCAGAATTATCCTTTCACAGGAAATTTCAAAATTTTAACTTTTTGTTCTGATTTGGGATGAAAGGAAATTTCCCATGGAATTGAAATAGAGATTCAATCAGTTCTAATTATCAAATATACGGTACCATAGATCTTACTTTTAAATTTTATCTAGCTTCAGTTGAATTATACTCTCTTTAGTATTGTAGCAGTTATGTTGTACAGCAATCTGAATTTTTTTAAGTGATGCCAATTTGAATTTATTTTAATAGCAAATTTTCTCTCCTACTTTTCAGGGATACGTAGAATTTGTTAAAAAATATTACCATGCAGAGCCACAAGCGGTTAACTTTGGAAACGCTGCAGAACAAGCCAGAAAAGAAATCAATTCCTGGGTTGAAAGCCAAACTGAGGGTAAGCTAAGGATAAACCACAGCTTTGCTCTTCTCCCACTATAGTTGCTGATTCCTTTTGGGTAGGTGGCTGCATTTCTACATGTGTTCCTCCTGTAGTCAGGCACTAGTGGAGCTAATGTGGAAACTGAAGAGAGAGAGGTGGACAAATGAACAGTTGAACAGCTTCTAGTGCCTGATCCAGAATTTTTTGAATTCAATGGAAAGACTCCCATTGGCTTCAATGAGTTTTGGATAAAATCAAGAAAGAACGAAAGAACGAAAGAAAGGGAGCAGCCTCTAGAACCTGATTTCCTCTAAAAAAATCAATAGCTCCCGCAGGGCCTCTGGTCTCATGGGCCACCATCACTACTGGAACTACAGGAGCAGGATTTATGATCATGGACTCCCTATTCCATGAGCCTGATTCTTCACAGCCTAGCCCCTTGTTTTATTTACTCCTGTGCAAAAGGAGGATGCAATGGGTATAAAATGCTACCATTCTGATTTGGCAGAGTTTTACACCCACTATCAACGAGTATAAGTGACTTCACAAGGGGAAAAGTAGTGGAGATTCAGGCTTTATATTTTTAAGATGCTGCATTATTTTAATTTCTTTCCAACATGTCACCTTGTGCCACAATAACAAAGATTGGTTTTAGAAATGGGTTTAAAGGCCAAATTAATTAAGTTTGAAAACTCACTCAGGGATCAGAGATTCTGAGGCACATACATTCTCAATGGATAACTAAAGAGAAAGCAAGATTAGAAATAGCCACTTGCTGTACTACACTGGAATAAAAACACCACTCTTCTCCTTTTGAAAGAGAAAATCCATAATCTGTTGCCCAGAGGTGCTGTTGATGGAAATACCACACTGATCCTGGTTAATGCCATTTACTTCAAAGGAAAGTGGGAAAAGAGATTTCTGAATGAAAACACGTCTGAGAATCCTTTCAGATTGAGCAAGGTATGTCCCACCAGTGCTAATGTTGTTGAGCAGTAAGAAACCTCCATATAGCATGAAAATCTTTCACCCACAGTTCATCTTCCATTGTAAAACTACTGTTAGCTCAAAGCATGGCCTAAAATAAATAGCTGTGACAATTTTAATATTTAGTTAGTACATCTACTGCATTGTTTAAGAAAAGATTTGAAAAATGGCGTTTAGCTTCAAGAGGAGACTGTTGTTTGTTCATATAATGTTATATGAACCTAGGGCCCATATAACATAGAAACATTAGTGAATATCCTGACTGCACATTAATGTGACAGCTGTGCAGCTCTATAGACTATGGTAACCTTTTCAAAAGCACCTACAGGACTTAGGAGCCTAAATCCCATTTTCAAAAGTGACTTAGGAGCCTAACACTCATTTAAAGTCAGAGGGACTTAGATTAAGGCTAGAAAGCACTGTTGTGATAGTCTAATCTGACTCTTGCCTAACACAGGCCACAGGACTTCTCTGTACTAAATTCCTGCTGCAAGTCCAATAACTGTACTTGAACTACTGCATATCTTTTAGAAAAATAGCCAATCTTTATTTTTTAAATTTCCAGTGATGGAGAATCCAACACAACCCTGGCAAGTTGTTCCTATGGTTAACTACTCCCGCTGTTAAATATTTGTGCCTTTATTTCTAGTCTGAATTTGTCTAGCTTCAACTTCCAGCCATTGGTTCTTGTTATACCTTTATTTGCTAGGTTGAAGAGCCCTATATTATCAGTTTCTGTTCCCCATGTAGATACCTATAATCTATGAACAAGTCACCCCTTAAAGTTCTCTATGATAAGTAAATAGACTGAACTCCTAAGGTCTTTCACTATGAGACATGGTTTCCAATCTTTTAATGATTCTTGTGACTCTTTTCTGAACCCTCTCTAATTTGTCAACATCTTCTTGAAGTGTGGACACCAGGACTACACACAGAATTCCAGTAGTGGGTTGCAGCAGCACCAAATAAAGAGATAATATAACCTCTATATTCCTACTTAATAGTCTTCTGTTGATACATCCAAGTATCACTGGAGCCCTTTTGGCCACAGCATCACACTGGGAGCTCATGATCCACTATGATCCCTAAATTCTTTTTCACCATAAGGCCCCATCCTGCAAGTATGGACTACATTCTTTGTTCTCAGATGTATGACTTTGCATTGGCCTGATTGAAATGCATATTGTTTGTCTGTGCCCAGTTTACCAAGCAATCCAGATAGGTCTGTATCAATGACCTGTCCTCTCTGTTATATACCATTCCCCCAATCTTTGTGTCATCTGCTAACTTCATCAGAAATGATTCATGTTTTTTTTCCAGTCATTGATATAAATGTTTAATACCATAGAGCCAAGAACCAATCCCTGTGGGACCCCACTAGAAACTCAACTGCTCATTGATGATTCAGTTTATACTTCCATTTTGAGACCTATCATTTAAAGAGTTTTAATCCATTTAATGAGGGCCATGTTGATTTTATATTGTTCTAGTTTATTAATCAAGGTGTCATGCAGTATTACTTAAACGTGTACAGAAATCTATTGTATCAACTCCATTATTTTATCCACCACACTTGTAATCTCATCAAAAAAAGATAGTAAGTTAGTTTGACAGGATCTATTTCCCACAAACCCATGTTGATTGGCATTAGTTGTATTTCCCTCCTTTGCTTCTTTCTTAATCAAGTCCAATATCAGCCCTTCCATTACTTTGCCCAGTATTGAGGTCAAGCTGACAAGCCTATAGTTACCCAGGGTCATCCTATTTACTCTTTTTTAATATCAGCACAACATTTGCTTTCTTCCAGTCCTCTGGAACTTCCCGTGTTCCAAAATGTTATTAAAAATCAACATTAATGGTCCACAATCTTCCCAGACAGCTCTTTTAAAACTTTTGGGTTCTATGGACCCCCTGATTTATAAATGTCTAGCTTTAGTGGCTGCTGTTTAACATTGTCCTTAGTTACTGTTGGAGTAGAAAGTATTTCATCATCATTTGATATGAATATATCATGTTTTTTTCCCAAATACAAAACAGAAGTATTTAACACTTCTGTCTGTTCCGCATTACTACTGACAATTCTACCATGTCCATATAGTAAAGGGCATATACCATTGCAAGAATTCCTTTTTTTCTTAATATACTTAAACTCCTTTTTTATTGTCTTTAACTCTGATGGTCATAGTTTTCTTTGTGCCCTTTGCCTTCCTTTATCAATTTTCTACACTCTATAGCTTCTAATATATATTCATTGTCCCAACTTTCTCTTCATTTGTTTTATATATTTATATATACATATATATAGGTGCTTTCACTTTTATACTAAGTCAACTGGTTTTCTAACAAACGCACCCATATTATTTGACTGTAGGGTTGTGACTTTTCAGTATATAGAAAAATGTTCTCAAACAGTTCCCTAAGTCACTTCTGAAAATGAGATTCAGGCTTCTAAGTAAGTTAGGCATTGAAACGCTGAATGGAGCAACACCTAAATACTTTAAAAACTGGTCCTCAAATACTATAGTGATGGGTGAAGTCTATAGATCTGGATATATCAATGATACAGTTTTAAACAAATGTGGGCTTAATTTCAACCATCATGGAGGGATTTAAAAGTTTGTGTGGGAACCAAGCAAAATGTCAGGAAAAACCTGACAGTCCTGTCTGGCTTGCACAGTAAGATTCTGGGTTCCTTCACACCTAAAACTCGGATTTAAAAGTTTGTGTGGGAACCAAGCAAAATGTCAGGAAAAACCTGACAGTCCTGTCTGGCTTGCACAGTAAGATTCTGGGTTCCTTCACACCTAAAACTCAAACTGGAACTCAGGAGTTGCAAACACATAGGAAGTGAAAGGACTTCATGAAAGTGTAAAGGACTTCATGAAACTCCTGCAAACCAAAATTACTGACTTTCTCATGCAGCTAAATATAGCACACACACACACACCTTTTGCACAGCACTGCTCCATAACTGAAACTAAGTGATCTTCCTGCATCCATGAAACTTTACAAACACTGAGTTTTTGTATTTATTATCCATGGGGCATCATCAATATCTGTAGAATCCACTTTACAACTGCTACTACTAAGCCACCAGAGAGTCAGCCAAAGGCAATGTTTTCTGTTCTGCCGGGGTGGAGAAGAGACCAAAGTAGCCCCTGCATGCAGTGACCTTTCTCCTTGTACTTAGAAGTTCCCCAGAATTTTCAGTGTTGGGAGCTGTGAGCCTCCCCCTGCTCTGTCTCCTCAAAAGTCTTCCCTGTAATAGGAACACTTGTCAGGAAACTCACTGAGGTGATCCTTGCAAAATTTTCCAGTTCCTTTGTCCCATCTTCTGTGAGTTATTATGCATGTACTGGGGAAGAGTGGAAGATGAGTCCAGGTCACAGAAAACAGTGCTTTGAGAGAAACAACAGGACAATTAATATTTTCTCATGAAAGGAACCCTGTTAAACCATGCAATCAACTTTGGTTCATAAAACTGTATTCAAAATTTTATTCTTATTTCATCTGAAGCAAGTCATAAAAATTTACTGCTAACCTGTATGTTTCAAAGAAAGAAGAAGTAATATTTATTTTCTTATGGAGATATACAATTTCACAGACCAAGACTAAACCAGTGCAGATGATGTTTCTGAAAGATACATTTCCAATATGCTACTTGGAAACAATGAAGGTCAAAATTGCTGAACTTCCATATGTCAATAATGACCTCAGCATGCTCATCCTATTACCAGATGATATTGAGGATAAATCTACTGGTCTGGAACAGGTAAAACCATTATATCATATTTCTGGTCGACGAAAGTGGAATTCAATGTTTCTTCAGTGTGAGACAGCTACGGGATAATGCTCAGCATAAGTTTAGCAACATCCTATACATTAATGCATACGGCTATAGACAAATGTATGGCATACAAGTGCCTTTTTGTGAGCAGGATAAGAACTGGGATGTGAAACTGAGCAGTTCTGATGACGATACCATCTAAGGTACAACGTTAAGAAGTATCATTGGCATAATGTATTATTATCTAGATGAAGCCCAAAAGAGTGCAAGGAATTTTCCAGAACAAACAGACCAGGTCTGTGTCCTAGAATAGCTTACAGCCTAGTTTCAGATGTGATGCAATGAGAGAATAACAAATCATAAGGAAGTACGGTGAGGAAGGAGAAAGCTTATAGCAGGGGGATAATTGGTTTCGTTATGTGCATGTTTTGTGGATTCCATAAAGTTATATGTGTATTTAGGGAATACATGATTCTCTAGTGTGATATGCAGGATTTTCAGAATTCTGTTGAGATACCTGCATTACTCTTGAGTGGGAAGTGTAGTACTTGTTATACATTATGTGGTGATTCCCCTAAACAAGAATTCCATACTGGTTATTGAAGCCAGTTCTTTTGTCCAGTTTCTGTTGCCTGGGTAGCACAAAGTAGACCACAATCTGACTCTCTGGCCCCTTGCAGTTAATACTCTTCCAAGAGCTGTACTCTCTTTCTCTGTTTTCTGTGCTCTCTTTTTCTAGTGAAATAATTAATTAGTAACCCACCTCACAAGGGACTAAGCTCCTCACCGCAGATGCTGAGTGCCTCCAACACAATGGGAACCGAGAGATCTTAACAACATGAAAAATCAGATGCTCCGTTTGCAAACACATCAGGGCAAGGACCATATCCTCTTACTTGTCTGCAAGACCCTGTGAACACCAATCATATATAGTTGCAATGGGAGAAGACTTCCTTGCACGCACATGTAGATGTTCTATTAACATTAACAAGAGCTCTATATGTGCATAAGGGAACATTCCCATGTATGTTTACATAGAAAAAACAAGGAACCCTTGCTCTATGGACTCAATCCTGCACGTAAGGTCACCTCCAATTTAGATAAATGGGAGTGTACGTCACTGAGCACCTTGCAGGATCAAACCCTATTTGCATGTAGCACATCCTATAATAATGGCAATAACCATAGGGGCAGCTATGTATGTTTCATGCCTTTATCAGTTTTTCTCATTTACTCATGATTTCATTTTTGCCCTTTAATTGCCTAATTCCCTCTCTTTCTTAACTCACTGTAGCTAGAGAGGGAATTGACTTATGAGAAATTATCCAAGTGGACAAGCGCAGAAATGATGAAGACAACTGAAGTGGAGTTGTTTCTGCCCAGGATCAAGCTGGAAGAAAGCTATAACCTCAAGTCCACTTTGAGCAGCATGGGGATGAAAGATGCCTTCATTCTGGACAAAGCTGACTTCACAGGGATGTCTGAGCATAAGGATCTGTTTTTGTCACAAGTTTATCACAAGTCCTTTGTTGAGGTCAATGAAGAAGGTACTGAGGCTGCAGCTTCCGGTGCAGTTGTTGTAGTAGTGAGAGCATCTGTAAATGCCGTAAAATTTAAGGCAGATCACCCTTTCCTCTTCTTCATAAGGCACAACAAAACCAAGAGCATCCTTTTCTTTGGCAGATTCTGCTCCCCCTAGAATGTGTTACTTTCCGCTACCACATAGCATCATGTGTTCACCATGCAACTGGGAAATACATATTGAAGCCTGAAATTCAAAGCATAGGTCTAGTTTGCGCTTTTAGTTAGAGCCCTGAGCATGAGCTGCCTCTGTCAGGAGTAGCCCCAGAAGTAATTGTGCCTCAGACACACACTGAGGCACATTTTCTCCTGTGCTCCTCTGCTGCACTGAGGGGACAGTAATCTACTGCAGCCCATTACAGAGTGCAGCATACTACCCACAGCACTGAGACTGCTCTCCTGGCTAGTGTTATGGGGGCCAGTCATGGTTCTGTAGCCTCTGTCCCTCCCCACCCACTTGTTCACAAGACAGGAGAATGCACCTGGGCGTTCAGGCCATGACCTCATCCCCATGCCTGCAGACAAGATGGGGACAGGTCTAAAGCAGTCATGCAGAATGATTTTGGTGGGTGGGAGGCTCTTAATCTCTGCTACTGTTGCCCATGGACACATTAAACCCTACTACAGTCAAGCGCTTAATAATTAACTCTCTTATTCACAGGTATTGCAGGTCTGTATACAAAGGGTAATTGAAAACACAGTAAGTCTTGTTTGCAAATCCCAGGCACAAGGCCAGTTAATGATAGAGAGTCAGCATTAACTCTGAATTTCATATTTGCCTTGAGTTGCATTTATGAAGTTTCTTCCATCCAAAATATATTTTCTTTTGTTCTTTCAGAGTGTTAAAATAGAAATTTAACCTCCACACATTCTGTCCACAACATTCCATTTGAACTAGGCCATTCTGTCTACATGATAGATGCTGGACCATTTAAGAGTCAGTCTGCTGGACAAACACTGTACATTCATAAGTGCTAAAAGAGTTGTTAAATCAGTAACAACACTGCTCATAGAAGCACAGGAAAATCAACATTAGGCCAAATCTTCCCCCCATTGATTTCATTAGGAGTGTGATCTTGCTGACTGAAATGTTATCACATAGACCGTGATGAGTTTGTTAGAGATCTTATTGTCTGACATGTAATAAACTTGGAAGTGTACAAAAATGTTAACTATCTTCAGTCTAAATTTTCACTTTGAAAATTAACATTTTGGAAATTATTGTAATTTCATAAAATCTAAGGCAAAAGCATGTGAAATTCAGTGCTCCCTAGAGGCTCTTTAAACTAAACATTTATATTTACTAAGACCATACTTTACCTCCCTAAGGGCCCAATTCAGTTTTTCCTGATGTCAAAGGAAGGACTATGGATGAGGCACTAAACATTCTGCCAATGCTCTCTGACAATGTTGGCATAGAGTCAGTGAACTGGCCTAGCCTCCCCAGGCAGTGAACTTATCAACTTACTGTTTCTAGAGGGCTATGTAGGTGTGTCATGTTGCTCATACTAATATTTGTTCCTGTGCCTGATCTTTGGAAAATGTTTGTAAATTAGATTGTCCAACAGATCTGATGAGGACAACTGATGAACTTTCACCAGCATGCCTCCTATCTGACTATAATGGTTATCGACATATGATCTAACACCTGCAGCATTCAAACAATAGTAATGTTAATGTAATTACTGGTTGTAATTTGCACCCATTCCTAGATACCTGTATCAATAATAAAGTAGAAAAGTAGGCTTTCATTTCAAGAATGCAGTTTAGCAAAGATATCCCTGTTATTTACACAAATTGCAATGTGCTTTTAGCTGATATTTTACTCCATAACTCTAGTGTATGACTTGCAGTTAGAGCAATAAAAAAACACTGAGATTACGTTTCTACAATTCAAATTGATGATTTAGCTGATTATAGACAGTGGGGGTTTTTTTTGGGGGGGGGAGTTGTCAGTATTGTTTTGTTAAGCTATAATATTCTAAGCACTCTTAATAGTCACAGTATGTTTTCACTGTTACCATTCCAAAATGATAGTCACTTAACTAGGGTTGATTATGCCCAGTGCTTAATTTGTAATGAAAGAGGAGCCAGGGTTCATGCAATTTTTTATTTATTTATTTTTTTGCATACGTAATGGATGCAGTAAGCCTAGAGATGCCAGAGCGATGAACTGTCAAGCCTAGAGGTGCCGGGCTCAGCCTTGGCAAGACCTGGCATAAATTAAGCACTGATTACACTTAGCTGAGACTTTTAAAAATACCATTAACTTTGTATGCATTAGGCTGCACAATGGTATTTAAAATCATGTTATTTGAAATGTTCGCTAACACACTTGGCAAACACATCTCCTTTTCCTAGTCTAGACAGGGCCTTAGTGAGTTGCTTCTATGAATCTGCCGGGAGCAGCATGTATTAAATTTAACCCTAACAGAACTCAAACCAGCAGAGAAGGCGGTGTATGCAAGCTTCCCTGAACATAAGTAGCTCACTAATACAAAGAAAAATTCTTAAAAACTTTTTTTCTATATGTACCCAAATACATATATATAAATATAGATTCAGTACTAATTCATGTACACTGAAGTCAGTGAATTTCAATTCTATTACTGCAGGGTTCAGTTTGGCCCAGATTAAATGCTGAAAATTGTTTGTTTTGTGCCAGCTGCTTGTGACACCACTGGACTTGAGTTTTATTTGTTCAGCTGCTTAACAAGCCTGTTTTCACAGGACAGCTGTACTAGAGTCACAGATGCTGACCAGAACTATCTGTCTAAGCCAGCAGGGTTTATGCTGCCTGAAAGAAATACTGTAAAACTGATTATACCCAAACAAAAAAAATAAATCTTACTTTTCTAGACGAGTGTACACGTCCACATAAAATATCATAATGAACCAGTTGTGCACCTCCCTCACAAGTGAAAAATACTCTGAATGTACAGTTTACACAATGTACATTTGCAGCCAAACCTGACCGTACAGTACATTCCCCTTTCCGCCCCTCGTCTATACAAACGAAAATAGATTTTCTTTTCCACCCGCATCACTCTCCTTCAGTTTTAAGGCGTAAAAAACTATTATTATGGACTTAGATCTTAGAAAGTGGGGCCGCGTTGAAACTCAATAGGCAAAAGGCAGAGAAAGGGCCCCAAGCGTCTCTCTCAGCGCGAGCAATGAGGATGTGCGCCCGCTCGGTAGTAGGGCAGCCTCGGGCAACGCGCTGGCACCTAACTCTGCCGCATAAACAGCGGTCCTGCAAACCGGGCCCTGCCGCGCCCTCCGCAGATAGTGCAGGAAACCAGCGACGGGCGGAGGCTGAGGAATTAAACGCCCCGTGGAGGGCTCCGGGCGCTTCCGGGGACAGGAGGGCGGGACGCCGGGGCTCAGCGGAGCTAACACAAGCCCGAGGCCACCTCCCCTTTGCCCAGCGCCACCGGAGCCGCTTCACTCGACCTGCGCTCAGCAGCGATCGACGCCGCCAGCCGCTCCCGCACCGGTACCGCAGCAGCCGCCCCTGGTTCCAGCCCCGGCCTGGCGCCCCCTGCCGCGGTGCCCGGGGGCCGCCCGCGTGTGGGGCGGGTGCTGCCGCGCTCGCTGCCTGGGGCGCGGTGGGAACCCGGAGCCGGGCTGCGGGGCGGGGGCGGGGGCTGCGACTTGTGTTTAGTTTCCAGCCTGGGGCTCGGGGTCGCTCGGGTCTGGCGGGCGGGCAGGAGACGCTGGGAGGCGGAGGTGGGCCCGGGCATCGGCCCCAACGGGGTTGGCTCAAGCAGCCGAGGGCGGGGGGGTCCGGCTGGTGTCCGGTGAGTTTCGTTTCTCTTGCAGTGAGCGCTCCTGCTCGGGGCGCTGGGAGAGCGTGTGCGGTGGGGGGTGAGAGCCAGGAACCGAACCGTGACCCCCGCGTGTGATGGAAGCCGCCAGGCCGGGGGGTGCGGCACCCTGTGCTCCTGGTGGGATGGGCGGGAGCGAGGGGGCAGCGTATGGGGGGGACAGGGGAGGAGTCAGGCTCCTAGGAGCCCGGACCCCGGAATCTTGACTCCAACTCACAATAGGCACCTGGGGGCCTTTCCTGCCTTGAGAAGGTGGCTCAGCCTGTGGTTTCCTCCTCCCAGTAAGACCAGGTGGAGGAGGGGGGTTATTTAGCCTTATGGTCCCTCCTAACCCTGTGATTCTGTGCGCCTGGCGCTGGGTTTCTTAGTGCCAGCCAAGGACCCTTCCCTGGTTCCCTTGCCGGTGGGCTAGGACAGAGCTGGTGGGTGTGGTACACGCAGCACAGGTTGCTGGTACTTGGGATTTATTAAATCCGTTGCACATACAGGAGCCCTGCCTTGGCTGCTGACTCTTGGGGGAGAGGCTCTGGTGATGGAGGTGCCTGGCACTGCCATTCACTGAGGCAGTAAAACAGGGCAGGTGTCTCTAAATGAATCCCTGCAGCCCTGAAGTGTGGGAGGCAATAAAGCTTGCAATGAACATACTACGGTTATTTTCATAATTTCTGTATCATGGCATAAATCCGCACTACCCATGACAAAACTGAGCCTGAAGATTTTACGATCCACTGCTAGGCCTGCATGTTGTTTTGGCTGGTATTTCAATAAGTATATAATGTTGTAGCCCTGTTAGTCCCAAGATATAAGAGACAAGGTGGGTGAGGTAATAGCTTTTATTAGACCAACTTCTGTTTGTGAGAGAGACAAGCTTTCCAGCTATACAGAGCTCTTCAATACCTTTCTGAGACCCGAAGAAGTTTTAAAACTTGTCTGTCTCACCAACAGAAGTTGCTCCAATAAAAGCTGTTGCCTTCCCCACCTTGTCTCTCTAATAAGTCTCTAAAACAGACAGTACAAACTCACTGGAAGGTTAGACTGTGAACCTGAATTAAATTTTAATCGAAATGTGGGGATTAATTTTTTCTGACTCATTGCTTGTATTATGCACATTCTGGGTTCCTCACTTTCTTTTCCTCGCTTTACAGATAGAGCTAACTGTATTTCTAAAGTTATGTGACATTGTGGTCACCAGATAGCTTGTTTTACACTAATACATAAGACTTTTTCTTTTTGAGGGGTGTGGATAGCCACTTCTGGGTACACCCTTTAGGCCCCAGTCCTCAAGCAAACCCTGTATAAAAGCCCACTCACTGCTTCATGGAGTCCTACCAGGCTGCAGAGGTCCAGACATGCAGACAGACTTACTGCAAGATTGTGGCCTTAGTTTTTAAGATAACTGTATATCTGCACAAACATTACAACTTGTTAAATACTGCCTTGGCTCCCATTACACTCCCAAACAAGGGGAGATAGATATAGGTATGCATACGCAATTTTTTATGAGATGAATTTTTAAAATTCAGAACTATTCACAGTATTCAGAGAGCAGAGAAGAGGTTTTTGACATTGATTTGACAAAAACTAATCAATTGGCTGCCTTGTAGATGTCACATTTGGAATGGGCCTTAAGGAAGGATTTAAATATGGGGATTGAAGTTGCTTTGGAGACTAGTTCAAGAAGGGAGTTTCATGCATGAGAGAAGTGCCGATGTGGAGAGAAGGTATTTGGTAGTAGAGGTTCTTTAATTTAGCAGACAGAGGTGTAACGAGATCCTATAGCTGGAAGTTGAAGCTTGACGAAATCAAATGGAAAGTAAAGTGCAAATTTTGAACAGGGAGGATAATTAACCATTGAAATAACTTACCAAAAGACTTGATGGTGTCTCAATCACTTCACATTTTTAAATTAAGATTGGCTGTATTTCTAAAAGATATGCTGTAGTTCAACCACAAGTTATGGGGTTGATGTTGCCCTAATGAGCGTGTCTGAAGTACCTTCACATGCTCATAAGGCGAGTGAAACTCTTAGAGTTATGCGGATGGTCATGAGGGACCACTGTAATCCTTAAAATCTGAGTCCTGTACAAACTTGATGTTTGCTAGCAGGGGTAGAGTGGAGGGACTGGGGCAGTTTTGGCATCGGGGGCGGTGGGGGGGTGTTGGAATGAACAGACAAAGAAGGTAGACCAGTTATGCAGGGCCTTGAAGTCAAGAACAGGAAGCTTGAACGTAATGCAGTTTGGAAGGGGAGCAAGCCCTTTGATAAACAAATCCCTCACATCTCCTAGTTTCCCATTTCTACTCCATAACTTTTTGTTTCATTCAACTGGATTTATTGAATATGTATACATTAAGTACAGTATTTAAACAGAGATGGACAACATGATACACACCGCTACCTGACATGTGCCTTGGATGCACTGTGAGGAACAATATGAAATTAAGTGCTCTTTTATTATTATAGCCTCTTAATATCTCTGTGATAGTTTTTAAATGTTATGTCAATTCTAAAAAAGGTAGCTCTTATTCTCCTGTATATGCAGGTTAGCAGTTATCAACTACATTGGATTTTTTCCCCTAATTTTGACTCTTTTCCCTCTTTCAGCTTCAGTAACTAGAGGAGAAATGCACTGCAAATTTGCAAGCCTGTAAAGCCTGTGGCAGCTGTTATGATTGCAGGAGTGGTTCTTTTTAGAGTGTGTTGACCATAGATCTAGAAATTTTTCTAAATTACAAAAGAATTATCTGTTGTGGCATGGAAACTCACACTGTAATGCAGGGAGTTATCCTACACAGCACAGAGCAAAGGGGAAATACGAGAAATGCCATTGTCTGAGATCCCAGAATTTTATTCCCTCTGACATGTAGCCATCTGTACCAGCGCACATACAGACTCCACTGTTTGGTAAACTAAAAAAACGGCTCCATTATCATAGTCATGAAAGGAATCTGATTGGCTAGGCCTAATAATAGGGCCCGTGATATACATAGACCTGTATACAACAGAGAGATGCTTTCCTCTAAGGGAGAGGGAGAAGAATGTTCTTTTTCCTAATAGGATTACTGTAAAATGGAAAAGGGCAGATGATTCAGTTACTCGGTAATATTGCCATCAAACCAGATGGTCAATTAATATTCTAAATCAAACAGAGTCCAAATGTATTCCTGTTATTTCCAAGTTAGCACTATCTCGGAACCAGAGTGAGTGCCCCTTTGTACGTTGATTATCTGTTTTAGGGTTTGGATAAACTTCTGTCTTCAGTAATAAGACAGCATGATCACAACAGATCGGTCTTGCAATATTTGGTCAGAGGTGTTTAGGAGCTAGCAGGTCTGCGATTTGCTTTCTTGTCTCGTAGTTTGGAGTCAAGGAGGACAAAGAACAAATGCCAGTACTGAGTCTGTTGTTTTTCTAGAACATAATCAATTTAATTTCAATCAACTTGCAACTTAAGTTCAAGGTGCTTTTAATAGTGCCAAAAAGGTACATGATGCAAAAAGCAAATAAGCAAAAAACACCACGGGAATTAAAACTATAAAACATGTATCACATCTACACAAGAGAGAGGGAGATCCAATTCTAGTACAGGGAGGGGGCAAATTGGCTTACACCTCATCTGTATCCTCTGGCCCTTCAGTGTGGGTTAGAGTATCCCACAGGGCTTCCCTAATTTGTTCCCTGTCTGTCTTGGATTGATAGGCCTTGTGGCAGCTGAGGAATAGCCAGTGCATAGGAATGCACTAGTCAAGCCTTCCTCCCCCAGCACACCATCTAATATTGAAAAATATGGAAAACAAAAATAAGATTGTCCATTCTCTCTCACTCTGTATGATATAAAATAGAAGAGATCTGTCTTCCCACTCCCACCCCTCAATTTTCTTGACAAGTGGGATGTGAGCAGGCCATTCCAAAGAGTGTAGTTCTTGTCCAGTGGACGCATTACTGTAAGATTACTTATCAACTGCTGATCATGAGGGCTGGAAAAAGGGAATCAGAGCGGTTACAGTGTGCAGTTTGGCACAAGTGACAAGTTATAAAGGTGCAGATCAGTCATGCTGAGCTTGTATTGGTGACTTCACTCGAATCATGTGGTTCGCCTCACAGCATACAATAGATAATGAACTCTAATTTTGTAATCTTTAACTAAACTGCTCGTATTCTAGGCGGATCCATTCAGCTGTAAGTGACATGAATAAAAAAACCAGCAGGTTGGGGCAAAAGGTCTGTGTTGCAGACTCCATGCAAACTTTGAATCAGGAATTAAGCACCCCGAGCACTGAGATTGCCCACAACAGAGTGGTTCCTTTGAAACTTTCCATTTTAAACAGAACAACCTTTCTCACAGTGAACAACTCCTAAAAGAGACACATCCATTGATGAGAATGCATACCCTAAATTGAAAATGTTATGTCCCGATAGGAGGCATGTGGATACAATGGTACTGGGTGACCACGTAACAACCTAGATGGATCATCTTTGCATCGCTGTTAGCGTAAATGTGGTCTACAAGTTTGAACATTTGATGAGTCTGACAATTTTCTCTTCTGCCTCTTCCCAAACCCATTCACTGCACTTGGCTCTCAGACCTGTGTATTAATGGAATTATCTTGCTGGCAAATCAGAAGTCTTATCTGTATGACAGCTGTCAGGACCATGATATTCTGTAACCTAGAAACCCAACACAAATAGTAACACTGGGAATAGATAATCCAGTCCAGTGTTTCTCAAATGTGACCACCAGGGGCTTTTTGTGGGGCCACAGACCACCTGGGTGGTGATGGGGGAGAGGGAGCAAAGCATTATCTCCCCCCCTTCCCTTCCTGTTGTTCCCTTCCAGGATGCACCACCCTGCACCGCCTCTGGAGACAGGTGAGGCACAACCCTGAAGAAGCAAGGTGAATTCTGGACCTATGGGGCAGGGGCACAGCGGGGGTTGGGCTTCAGTCTTGGGGTGGTTGGGTGGTGGGATTTAGGGAGCCGGGCTGTGTGGACCAGGGCTTCAACCACAGGGCTTTGTGCGCCAACACCTGGCTGCAGCCGCGATGTTTTGGGTGCTGACCCCTCGCTCTAGCCACGTGGCCCTGGCCTGCGGCCAGGCCCACAGGGCTTCAGGCTCCAACCCCTAGCTGTGCGGCGGCAGGCTCTGATTCCTGGCTCTGGCTCTGCGGCACCAACCCCTGGCTCCATGTTCTGACTCCCAGCCCTGATCACGAGCCCTCAATGCCAACCCCTAACCCCAGCTGTGCAACAGTGGACACCACCCTGGGTTCTGGTGGGTGCTGGTCCTGGGCGTCAATCCCTGTCAGTGATTGCCAATTCCTGATGCCAGCCCCAGCTGCGGATCCCCAGCCCTGGCTGCTGATCACAGGAGCTGGCCTGGCCACTGACCCCTAGCCCTGGCTGTGCATCAGTGGATGCCAACCCCGGGCTCTAGGAGTGCAGATCTAGCCCTGGGTGCAGATTCCTGGTGGCGGGCACCAACCCCCGTCTGCGTGGCGGCAGGCTCCAACTCCAAGCCCTGGCTGCCGACCCCTAGCTCTGGACTTGCAGAAACGGCCACTGGTCCCAGGTACTGACTCCCCAGCCCCTGCCATGAGTGCCGACCTGAGCTCTGGCAGGAGCTGGCCCTGGGTGCCGATCCCCAGCCCTGGCCATAAAGCAGGTTCTGACTCCGGCTCCTGACTCTGATTGTGCAGCTCCTGCCCCGTGCTCTGGCCACTGGCACTGACCCCCAGCTACATGGCCACTGACCCCCGGGTCTGGTCACGGGGCTCACCGTCCACCCCCATCACTCCTGATCCCTGCTGCCTCACCTGGCCCTGCATCCAACCCCCCACCCCCATTGCCCCGGACTCCACTGCCTTCCTGGTCCCACATCCATCCCCCCATTACTCCTGACCCCTGCTGATTCCCCCTCCATCCAGGGCTTAATTTGTCCTGGGGCTTGCTGCGAAAAGTGGTATTAACAAACGTGCAAATATCACTTTTCACAGCATTATTTTTATTATTGAGTCTGCAAAAAAAAAAAAACCTACATAAGTAAATTACAATGATTTGGATGTCTATATGTGCATATATATTTATTTTTCCTAAAGTGAATAAAGTAATTTAGGAAATAGTGTCAGTGCGACCACCAGCAAGAGTTGGTGGCCATACTCTGAGGCCACCAAAAAATTTTTTGTGAGAACCCCTGAATTCTAGTCTCTGATAAAGGCCCAGTCGCTACATGTAGTCAATTAGACCAATGGCAGAAAAATAATCGAAGTGTAGCTGACTACAATAAGCATACTGCAAAGTATGTCTGAAAGTGGAAACTTAGGAAATTTGCAAGGGCATGATGGTATTTTTCTTCCAATACTTTAAAAATAATTGTTTAGATGTTAGCTGGATGGAATCAAAACTGAAAACTTTGTCACAAAAAATAATCTTTAAATAGCATTTTTTTTATTTCAAAATTCTGGTAGTACTAGGTTATCCCTTTCTGACAGCTCAGAGGAATAAGATGTGGAGTTACTTATCTTAGACCACAGAGAGAGTCCATTTCAGAACCAGGAAAAGAGCTTCTGGTTCCCAGTCTTTTGCTTGGATTGCTGGAACAATAAAACTTTTCGATGGAATTACATAGAAAATCTGCTGTGTTACAACAGTTCAACTGGCTAGCGTGTGTGTCTAGTAGGATTTTTGCTACTGCAGTTGTAACATACAATGTGGTTGGAGTGTGTTTTCCAGTAAGATGGCTACAAAAATTTGCATGAGTAAACTTAACTGCATTCTGTGCAGGGCAAAATTTTTTATTTTTTGTAAGTCCCACAAAGTGACATCACTAAATATTATTGTTGCCGGCACAGAGTACCTGAGGCAGGCAACAGCAAGGTTCGTTGCCCGGTGTGCATCACCCAATAATCACAACGGGGTGGAGAAGCGGAAAAGTTTATTTGAAGCTTCAAGTGGTACAGGGAGACAGTAACCTCAAATCCTGTACACAGAGCAGGAAGTTACACAGACTTTTATACATCCTTTCTTCAACATACTTATCCAATAGCAAGCTGCCCTAAGTATCTGTATAGCCAGCCAATCCAGATACCAGCTAGTTCCCTTTTTCTTTGTACCATCTGTTAAACCATATATAAAGCTGCTTTGTTCAGCATTGTTCTGCCATATGTACCCTGTCTGGCCTTGTTTAGTTTCAGACAGTCTGATTTTGCAACATATTGTTGCAAAATCCCCAGCATGACTGTTGTGAGTGCCTCCGGGCGGGGGCGCCAAGGACACTTGGGCCTAGTGCGAGGGGGCTTCATGGACACTCGTGGTCTTCCATACCATCGAGTTACCTAGTGGCCATGCCAGTGTCCCCAACGTTCTCCTTAATTCAGTGTTGTAGAGTAAATGCCCTTCTTATTGCTTGAGCTCTGATAATTTTCAGAGTACACCTCAAATATCTAAAGATCAATCAGATGATAATGTAGTGTAGAAAACCCATCCTGGTTAATCTCAAATTTAAGTTTTAGTTAATCATTCTCAGTGAAACAGAAAAAAAAAATCTCCAACTAAATGTTTTTCTCTTTGTGAGGCTGGAGGGCTGTGGAGATTGGTGCTCTTATTTTTAATTTAAATGCAGTTCTTTTGCACTCTTTCCTGAGTTTAACAAAGCCTCTGTCTTGAGTCAGTTACAGTTACGTACAATATCAGACAAATATACTTGATAGTTTGGCAGGCGTGTTGAATAATGCCTTAGTTAACAGCAAAGCTGCCAGCAAGCATTTTTCTTTTGTTGAAACAAGAAGTTGGTAGGATGTGGGTTTTTTCCTCTGTGTTAGACATTGTGAGTTGGGAATGTGAATTTGGTGTAGGTTTGTGTTTTGTAGCAATAAACATACCAGTGTTAGTTGCTGCCTTAGGATAAAAGATTTGAGACATTTTGAAGTTTTTGTTACTGGCTGAGACCATAAAATGGCTGTAAATTGTTATCTGTAGTTAATCCACTATTATCATCTCAACTGATCATGTTGTAGGTGGCTGGATCTGTAACCTCAGGTTAACCCTCCCCCACTTCCTCCAGGTGGACTGTTCACACTTATTTTCTAACAACCTCAGAAGTGCAAGTGTTTACCTGTGTGGTGTAAAATTCTCTGTGGATTCTTTTTTTAAATTCAGTCTAAGCTTTACAGTGCACAAGTGTTTCATGTTCCAGTGGTACTTAGGGTAACCAAACATGGACTGAATCAGACTTCGAGTTTCTGGTAAACAGTGCAACGCGTACCAATTTGTAACCTCTGGATGTCATCATGACCAACAGTACTTCCTCTCCCCCCCCCTTTTTTTTTTTTTCTTTTTCTTTCAAGAGTCAATGGGGCAATAGGATGGAGTCTGGGCTCTGGGACCCTCCCCCCTCATGGGGTCTCAGTGGCTAGACTTCAGCTTGTGCCTGAATTCTATACTGAAGTTTTATAGCCCTGCAGCCCTGAGTCAGCTGACCCACGCTAGACACATCTGTGCCTCAGGTCTTTCGCTGCAGTGTAGACATAGCCTGTGTGTCTTGCCCAAGGCCACACAGGAAGCCTGTAGCACACCAGGGAGTTGATACTGGGTCTCCTGAGTCCCAAAATAGCACTGTAATCAACAGTCCATCCTTCTACAAAAATGATTTCTTTGCTACTGTGCTGTAACTGTGCACTTGAGAAATCCCCTAAATAGCTGAATAGTTTTAGAATATTTTTATTAGAAAGTTGCCTTGACAATTTTGTATAGACTCTCCAGTTTCTTTTAGCTCTTTATTGCCATATCACTAACCAAATAAATCCCGCCCCCCTCCCCCCCAACAATTAATTTAAATTAGTATTGCCTGCTGGTTATAGGTTCTGAAAATACAAAACATATCAATCAGCTCTAATTCATAGAATCATAGAATAATAAGACTGGAAGGGACCTTGAGAGGTCATCTAGTCCAGTCCCCTGCACTCCTGGTAGGACTAAGTATTATCTAGGCCATTTCTGACAGAGGTTTTTATAACCTGCTGTCATTAAAAATAAAGGGAAGGGCAACTACCTTTCTGTATACAGTGCTATAAAATCCCTCCTGGCCAGAGGCAAAACCCTTTCACCTGTAAAGGGTTAAGAAGTGAAGGTAACCTCGCTGACACCTGACCAAAATGACCAATGAGGAGACAAGATACTTTCAAATCGGGAGGAGGGGAAACAAAGGGTCTGTCTGTGTGATGCTTTTGCCGGGAACAGATCAGGAATGCAGTCTCAGAAACTCTGTAAAGTTAGTAAGTAATCTAGCTAGAAATGCGTTAGATTTCCTTTTGTTTAATGGGTGGTAAAATACACTGTACTGAATGGAATGTATATTCCTGTTTTTGTGTCTTTTTGTAACTTAAGGTTTTGCCTAGAGGGATTCTCTATATGTTTTGAATCTGTTTTCCCTGTAAGGTATTTACCATCCTGATTTTACAGAGGTGATTCTTTTACTTTTTCTTTAATTAAAATTCTTCTTTGAAGAACCTGATTGCTTTTTCATTGTTCTTAAGATCCAAGGGTTTGGGTCTGTGTTCACCTGTACAAATTGGTGAGGATTTTTATCAAGCCTTCCCCAGGAAAGGGGGTGTAGGGCTTGGGGGGATATTTTGGGGGAAGATATCTCCAAGTGGGTTCTTTCGCTGTTCTTTGGTTAACACACTTGGTGGTGGCAGCATACGGTTCAAGGACAAGGCAAAGTTTGTACCTTGGGGAAGTTTTTAACCTGAGCTGGTAAAAATAAGCTTAGGGGGTCTTTCATGCAGGTCCCCACATCTGTACCCTAGAGTTCAGAGTGGGGAAGGAACCTTGATACCTGCTCTTAAAAATCTCCAATGATGGAGATTCCACAACCTCCCTAGGCAATTTATTCCAGTGCTTAACCTGACAGTTAGGAAGTTTTTCCTAATGTCCAACCTAAACCTCCCTTGCTGCAATTTAAGCCCATTGCTTCTTGTCCTATCCTCAGAGGTTAAGAAAAACTATTTTTCTCCCTCTTCCTTGTAACAACTTTTGCGTACTTGAAAACTGTTATCATGTCTTCTCTCAATCTTCTCTTTTCTAGACTAAACAAACCCAGATTTTTCAATCTTTCCTCATAAGTCATGTTTTCTAGACCTTTATTCGTTTTTGTTGCTCTTCTCTGGATTCTCTCCAATCTGTCCACCTTTCCTGAAATGTGGCACCCAGATTGGGAGCTTTCCAGTAATTTCTTTATGCATAAGTGTATTTGTAATGAGCAACTACCGGGCGGCAGCATAAAAATAAAGCCATTATGTTATGGAGATTAGTAAACAGACTGCAATGTGGGCTCCTTTTCACTGGCTGTTGGATGGAGACAACCAAATTAACTTCATATAAGCTACAGAACAGTCATCAGATGCCAACACAAACTTTTTTTATTGCTAGTATGTGTTCTTGGATGGGCACATATGTTTACTACTCATCTTCATTAGACTTTCTTTAATCCTAAAGAGTCTGTCATATTACAATGTGAATTAAGGATAATATTCCTTTTAAAATCCTCTTGTCATGATTGCTCCCAATTGGTTGAGTGAAAAATGCTGGAAGCAGAATCTCCTGTTGGTCACTGACACAGGAATAGATGGGCTGAGAGTATAAAACAAACCCAGTGCTGAACAATTGCCCTCTAATTGAGGTGTCAGGAAGGGAAGAGGAAAGGAAGTTAAAAATGACTGAAACATTAAAGAGAAAAGACTATTATAAAGAGCTCTTTTCTTACCTGTGTTTCCCTCCCCATCATAACCTCTCTCTCTTCCTACTGTGCCCATTATATTTTCCTATTTCTCTTCCCATTTTGCCTCAATCTCCCTATCTCTGCAGAAGGGGCACTCCACCCCTCTTAGGACATATAGTTGCAGGATCCACTTTCCATAACTCTGCTGTGAATAGAAGACAAACACTATCCTAGTGGGCTAGAAACAGCCAAGTAATATGTGGATTTACCACTAATGAGTGAATAAGGCAGATGTTTAAAGAACTTTAAACCCAAAATCACTTTTTAGTTGACTAAGAAAGTTACCAACCCAGATCATAAAGTACATGCAGTGAATATTTTACACCAGAGAATGTAATATAAATTCAAATAATTATGTACTGCAGGTTGGATTAAAGTAAATTTGAGGTATTAAGTATTGCACAACTGTGACTTAAACAACGTGCCTCCAATAATGACCATTAAATATAAAACAAATTCAACATCTGCTGATAAATTTGGATCACCTGTATAAATATGAAATATAAATTGTATTCGTGTGGCTAAACAGTTCTGTAAGCTAGGTACTGAATTCCTGAAAAACTGTGTATAATGTTTTTGAAAATCGACACGAATCTTGGAGAATTGGAAAACTTTGCAATTTTTGTGAGTTTGTCCCACTTGTTATCTGAAGGCTCTTATAAACTTGGATTTTGAGAGAGAGAGAGAGACAGAACACGTGGTCCTTAAACTTATTTGACACTGTGCTAGATCCTGAGGTGATGTAAAACCAGTGTGGTTCCACTGACTTCAGTGGAGTTATGGTGCTTTATACCAGCTGAGAATCTGGCACATTAAATACTCCATTATATTTTAAATCTGTATCTTATATGATCTTTCCTTTGTGTTTTATAGGTTCTGAACTATGGATAACCTCAGTAAAGCAAACACCACCTTTGCACTCAACCTATTCAAAAAGCTGAGTGAAAATACCAATACACAGAACTTATTCTTTTCTCCTTTGAGTATCTCCTCTGCTTTGTCCATGGTTTTCTTGGGTGCAAAAGGTACCACTGCAGCCCAGATGGCAAAGGTATGTCTGGATAAACTTGGACCACTTAACACAACTTTGCTCTAGAAGCTGAACTACAGATCTCGATTGAATGTTCTGTACCTATGGAAAACTCCCATTATCATCCTTGTGAGCCTGAGAGTAGAATTTTGGTGGCACCATACAGCTGAGGTGCCTTGAAAAAGAGAGAGCTGTCTAGCTGCCTCAAGAGTTAGAAAAGAACTTCTTCAATTACATTCTCTGCTATTAATATCAGATTATACTAGTAACCTAAATATGTCTTAAAAACATAGCCAGGAGCATTTTCTTAAAATCAGGCCCCCTGTAAGGTGTCAAGTTGGGCAACCAAAAAAAATCACTAGTCGCTTTTGAAAATGTAGGCCTCGTTCATTAAATTCTTAATGCCAAATCCTGCTCCAATGAGCACTCAGAACCTCGAGAGAGAAAGAGGGCCTAGGGAAGAAGAGTTGGGTGCCAAGTATGGAGCCCTGAGGTCCCACTGAAAGGTCAAGCAAAGACCTAAGAGGAGAACCAGGAGATGGAGTCACAAATGCTAAGGGAGAACAAGATTTAGAAAAGGAGAGTGATCAATAGTGGCAAAATTGGCAGGAGTCAGGGAAGATGAGCATGGAGTTGAGGCCCTGAGATCTGGCTGAAAAGAGGTTATTAGAGGGAAGGACTTCTGTGTGGCATCTACATCCTTTTAGGTTCTCTTAGCTTGTACTTCTCTTATATTTTTAGTATAGTTTACTTGGAGTCTTGGGGTGAGAACTACAAATTTCAAAACTAGATTTATAGCTGTCCACTTAGAGTCTTATACAATATTTGGCTTGGGGAGGGGAAGAGTATGTCTAAACGTGCAGCTTCAACAGTAAAATAGGGTGGAGTTAAAACTGATTCCTTATAATCTGTAAGGACTTTTAGAATTGGCATGTATATGTCTTTTTGTTTAGAATAATGTTGCTAAAAATTACATGCACTAGTGGGTGTGCCAAAGTGGCAGACCTGTGAGTCCATGACAGTGGGTGTGAACATTCCCTTGTTCTGTGTCAGTAAAATCTGTTGCTCAAAATATCAAGCAGTACAACAGCTCTGCAATTGTCCTGGAATTCATATCATGACATTTTTTAGCAGTTATTACTTTGAAGCAAACCCAACATTTGGGAGGTAGTTTTTTTGTAAAAATTCAATCTTTTTAGTGTCACTTTAACTCAAACCAAGGATGAATTTTAAGCTTTGATACTAGGGTTATTTATTTAAACTACAATGTTTAAATAAACATTAAGACAAATTCTTCTGTTGCATTGGTGTAAAACTGGAGTAACTATTAGATTTCAATGGAATTGTGTCCGATTTACATCTATGTAAATGAAAGCAAAGTTTTGCTTGATCTTGATTTTCAAAACGTTGACCTACTAGATGTGACATCAATGAATTTAGCCCAGAGACTTACCATGGGTCTCCCTCAGAGTTATCCCAGACTACATTTGGTTGAATTGGGCCTGTTGTGTCCGATGGGGACTGTGCCTTCGATGAGCTGCCTGTCTCCCCTGTTGTCTGTTTGGTCCTTTGGGAAGCCTCTGAGGTCTTGGGCTATTTTTGTCACTTTGGGCATTTGCCTCCCCACATGCAATGAAGCATTGTAGAGCTAAAGTTTTCCCTTAGAAAGGGATGTTCAGGGTGTCTTACTTCACTACAGTGTTTCCTAGTATAAGAGCCATTCTTGATCTCTAGTAAATAAATCTTGTTCATATTAAAGCAAAGGACTAATGTACTGGAGCACTAAGTCATTTCATAACATTTCTTCATTCCACTAATGTTTAAGCTCAGATAAAAGCCAGATCTGTTCTTGAATGTATTCCCAAGAGAACCTGTGCTAACTATTGTACTATAAGGTGCTTCATCTTAGTGAAGAAGGAAAAGAATGAGGAATGGAACAATGCAAACATAAAATGATGCAAGAAAAATCCATTATGGAAGGCAAAATGGAGACCCTGTTCAAAGATAGCAGCATCCTATGGTAGTGCTTGAATTGAAGGCATAGTTCCAAAACATTGCTAGAAGCTTTGGGAAAAGGACTGTTGAAAGGGATACCATCAACATAAATCTTACCTTGTCTGAATTTTTTTTAACCTCTTAGTGTTGCAAGTAACAGTTAAGATTAGGGAAAAATAAGGGACATTTCCCCCAGTTTGTATACTTGTGCATTTGACAGCACTTGGTGCTTCACTGTTTCTTCCATAGAGACATTTTCCCTGTTTGTCAGGCTCTTTTGCACAATGAAACAAATTAAAAGAAAGTAATTATAAAGCTACAAAAATCGACATGGGGATATAGAGACAAGTATAGGACCTGAAGCTACTTTAAATTCATGTATGTTTTGAAACTGAGTAGATTTCAAGTTGATGGTTTTCCTTTAAACTCTCCAGAACTGTTCATTTTATGTGCCCTAAAGCTAGGACTGAGTGAGGGGTCTCTTCAAAACAGCTATGTTTATTCCCACGGTAAAAATTTGTATGCAGTTTCTCTCTCCTCACCTGCACAATGAGTCCAAATGTGTTGGGTTTTGGGAAATCCTTTCCCTTTTAGGGCTGTCTTGGGTGTTCAGGCTGCAGCTTTCATCTCTAAGCTGCTGAAAGGCATTGTACTAACCTGTCCCAAAGTGCATGTTTCAGCACGTGTGTCATGCTGAGTGTATTCCTCTCTTTTTCTATAGGTGCTTTCTCTGGACGAAACTGAAGACATTCACGATAGATACCAGTCCCTTATTTCTGAAATTAACAAGCCAGGCACTAATTATTTGCTTAGGATTGCCAACCGGCTCTATGGGGAAAAGACGTTTACATTTCTTGCAGTAAGTCAAACGTTCAGTTTGCTTTTCTGTTATAACACATTTGCTAGGCTTCCATTTCTGAGTGCAAATAAAGGTGTTGGCTTTAATCTGCAGGCAGTATGTAGTTCAGGACCTGACTAACCAAAGCCAGTCTCCTTGTAAAATCCATTCATGTGTTCAGCTGACTGTTTGACAGTCCCTAGCTCTGAACTCTAGAGAACTGGAGCACAGCGTTGTCAATGGAAGGTCCGTCAAACCCCAACTCTTCAGCATTCCATTAATCACTCAAGTATTTTTGGCCAGGAGCTAAGATTAAGGATTTCCTTCAAATGGTGGACAGGGAGGGTAATAGGCATTATTGTGTGACTTTTTGCGGTGTCTTCCTTCCCCCTAAATTGGACAGTGCATTCAAAGGACACAGCAATGGCCACATAATTATTTTTTTAAATCAGACAGAAGAATGATTAAAAATTCTCCAAAGACTTAGCTGAGAGTAACAGCTACTGGGGTATGCATTTCCCTTTTAAAATGTGTCCAAAAACGTGTACCCCTAATTTTAACCTTACTCTTTCCGATACCCTTCCTTCATCTCAAAAAATTAAGAGATAACTGAAAATCTCTCAAGTTTTAGATTCTAAAAAACAAACTTGCATTTTCAGTAAGGTAATCAACCTTACCTGCCCCATTTTACAGTAATTCTATTACTAAAAGGATTGCCAGTATAAACTGGCTCAGATCAAGAGTTCCTCTTCTCAATAAAGTTAAAACCACTGTGATTACATATTTAAACTTTGCATCTTTGGCATTTGGTCCATAAAATAGAAGACTCCAAAATACAAATTGGAGAGAGAGAGCATGATTTTGACCTAACCACATAATTACTGACCTATTGATATTTGCACAGCAGGCCTTTTATAAGGCTGAAGAGCTTGTGGTTATGGTCCACACATATTGTAGAAAAAGATATAGAAATAACCCCCCTGAGGTTTCACTTCTGAACTAGATCAGGTTTGGGTTACTCTGGGAGGGTTACAAAAAACTTTATCTAGAGATTGATTTACAAAGCCTTGTACTCTCAAACCGAAGCAAACTGATTGCATTACTCTCAGCATGCAGTCTTGTTGATCTGTCAGTAAGCCAGCTTCTTGGACTAATGTAATAATAGAAAATAAAACATTCAATTTGAAAAGAAGTGACAACAAGTTGGTGTTAAAGACTATTTTATGACCCCTTCTAAAGTGGTGGGAGAGGAAGAGGTAGATTCTATGTTTGAGTCTTCTACAACTGCACATCAAAAAAATATATTGTTAAGACATCCTGCTTTGTTTGTCCTAGACATTTATAGATTCCTGCCAGAAATTCTACCATGCAGAGCTAGAACAACTTGACTTCTCTAGAGCTGCAGAAGATTCCAGAAAACATATAAATGCCTGGGTAGAAGAAAAAACTGAAGGTAAGTAGCTTGCAGAGTTCCAGTGTCTTTCTGAACAGCCAAAGCCTGCTTAAAAAGCATATGGTCTTAGGAGAGATACAATAAGGGAAGGAGAGGAAAAACAGAACTGAATCCTTCAGATTAAGATGTAGTTCTTGTCTTGTGCAGTAGGTAGAAGATACTGTAGTTAATAACACAACTAAGTAGATAGATGCGTACCAGCTAAAATCTATTCTTCCTTTAATGTGTCCTAAAGGTAAAATCCAGAATCTGTTGGCTCAGGGCATTGTTGATTCAATGACCAGACTGGTCTTGGTGAATGCCATCTACTTCAAAGGCAACTGGGAAACCCAATTCAACAAGGATTGCACAGTGGAAAGGCAGTTTAAAATTAACAAGGTATGAAGTAGGGAAATGTCACTAATTTTGCAGTACTCTTCACCCAGAGAAAACAAAAAATGCTTTTAATCAGGATTGCCCTAAATACACTTTACTACAATCCTCTATTCTATTCTATCCCATCCCATCCCCTCAACACAACCCCTTTGGTTAATTTATTGCAAACATCTTTGAAACTACATTTTCAATTAAATACATTAACTTAGATGTATCCCTTGTTTCGCTTTCTGCTGCATCTCTCACTGTATCTTTTCAGTGTTGGAGGGAGGTAGCCTTTAACATAAAATTTTAACATGGAAGGGAAGAATGTGGATAAACGAGTGTCAGACTCCATAAATTGGGATCCCATAAATTGTTCAGTGGTTAAATGACTTCCAGGTTCTCTAATCTCCTTGTCCTCTAATGTGCTGCAGTTTTATGTGCAGAACTACCACAGAATTAAGGTTACTTACAGAAACTGGTCCTCTGCTTCAGTTTTTACCCAGTGATAAAATTGGAACACAAATAATGCTCAAGTACCTCACATCTTGTAAGGTTTGATTTGTGACGATGGCTAATTCTCCTCACATCAGTGTAAATCAGGAGCAACTCTACTGCAGTCCGTGGAGGTAAATGAGTGTATGCTCTTTGGGACAGGGACGGTCTTCTTGCTGGGACAGTGGTGTCCTGATCCATGGCTGGGATTCCAAGGGGTACAACAGTATAAAAAGTGTGAGAAGAATTGGGTCCTAGGGAACATACATGCGTTCAGATGCTTTGGCACATGGAACACTTCTCTTTACAACAAGCTTTAATCAAAACAAGATCATTTTTGCTTTAAAATGGATTCCACAATTAAATTGATACAAATTAGATCAGGTTTCTTTTTTTTAGCTACTCACATCACAGTGTGAAAATCTCGTCTTAAAGTGCATCCATACTACCCCAAGGCATAATACAGTAATTCTCATTGTGGCAATAGGCCAGCCCTCCTTCTTGCAGAAGCTCATCCATCCTCATGGGACTGTCTCAAAATAGCACAAACAGGGACTGGTAACATGATTCTGGAGAGCTAAATCTATTTGCATACCAAGAAACTGAATGAAATGTGAGCCATCCTGTGTGACTTGTACCCATCCCTTCCTGGATGGTGAAAGACATTCAGGAGTGTCTGGAAGCACTACTGTCTCTTAATGCCATCTTTTAGAGAGAGAATTTTATCGCCCAGCCCAACACATGTTATAGTCAGGCCAGCACTCCAGAAGCCATGAATGGAAACCAGACTTTACTGCTTGAGGGTCTAACTTCTTTCCCATTTGTGAATAATGTAATGAAAATGCAAGTGGATACACCTGCTTACCATCTGTATAGTTGACCTCCCCAAATCTGGGCTTCAGACCTTGATAGGTAACAGACAGCACAAGTAGTGTTGATGGATGACCTGCTCTTGTCCATGGATGAGAGACATACATTCACACTACTGGATCTTTCTGAAGCATTTGATAGAATGCTATTGTCCTGCCTTAGACCTACTGGGGAGTTCGTGCCAATCTTTCCTACCAGGCCATCCCCAGAAAGAGCCCTAACTTGTGAAGTTGCTCAGTTCTCCCTTTTCTTCTTTGGGGGTTGGGGGGAATCTGTACTATGCTGACTCCCCATTGAATACAGGGGTCATATTAAGGTTTTGACCCTAATCTTCAAAGCTGTCTCTGAAACTGGGCTGAGCTACCAGAGGACTGCATTTTCTTCTTGACAAGGAATATAACCTTTAAAGGAATTCATTAGGAACTACAGAACTGTCAGTCACCAAAACTCGAGTGGAAGACAGCAGATGATCCACAACTATGAAATTCACTTTATAAGGCACAGGAATGACCACAAATCTCAGTGCTTCCAGAACAAACTGTAAAACTTACTCTTTTATCCTCAGCCTGCTTACACTTACTAGTCATAATGAACTGTCAGAAATGGAGTTCAGATAAGCACTCAGAAATCCAGATGCTACCTGAGCTTTTAGGCTTCTCTCTGGTATCAACCCTGAACACTCCCAACAGCCTTTCCAGCATACTAATAGCCATTCTCTTTAATCTACTTACAGGATCACTGTTCGTTTTTGCTGCCTGCTCCTTCCCTAAAACGTGGCAAGATCTTTAAGAAAATCTGACTTTGTGCCCCTGTCCACACAACCCCTCCTTTTCTGTATTAACAGGCAATAACAGCGATGGCCATATTTGCCATTTAGCAGTCAGATGTTTGAAATCTCCTGCCTACTAATCTTTTAGATTTAAGTTTTGGAAAAGTTGGATTAATGGCCTTACAGTTTCAGGCTAATTCCTATTTTCTCATCTTGTTACTCATCTTGAATGACAAGAAATTAATGAAAAAGCCTCACAAGCTTGTGCTCCATAAGAAAAAGGGTAGGAGATAGTGGATTTCAAAATGGTCATTTCAAACCATTAGTGGCTTTATAATTTTAGGATTTAATTATTTGTATAATGTCAGTAAAATATTTTATATTTGAGATTGCATTCCGGGACCAGTAGCCTAAAAGAACTAAATATTTAAGCTGAAGATGTTCCCTGTCCATTTGAAGCCAAGATTAAAATGTTTTTAAATTAAAAGGCTTGAATCCAGGTGTGAAACTCTTTAGCACAGAGGTCCAGTGTTTTTACAATTTTGTTGATAGGAAGCTACACACTAAGCAACTAAAATACCTCTGTTGTTTTCCTGAAAATAAATCTCAAGGGACTGGGCATTACAAATGGGAAAAGCCTGATGAAATTCTAGTTCATTCCCTCCCAACCCAATGGGCAATGGTAGGACCCTTCCCTACAATATTTTCTAGTTCTCTGTCCAGCCTAGTTTCAGATGTCATAAGTGATTTGAATCCCAGTTCTTCTAGGTTAGTACTAACATGCTGGCTCTGTATTACTTGTTGACACTGATACTTTTTTTTTTATTTTTTATTTTTAAAGAATGAGACCAAACCAGTGCAGATGATGTTCAAGAAAGCTAAATTTAACATGAGCTACATGGCAGACTTTCGGACCAAAATCCTTGACCTCCCTTATGTTGATAACGAGACTAGTATGATCATCCTACTTCCTGATGAAATCCAAGATAATTCCACTGGCCTGGAACAGGTAAGGCATTTGTACTGAATACAAAGGCAGCTCAAATCCTGCCAGAGAAGAGCATTTGACTAAATCTCATTTGGAGCTTGGGACTTGAATTCACAAATCTAAACTCACCAGTATTAACACAAGGTGGGAGAGCTGAGAACGCATTGCATCTGTCCCCCAAGGGATGGGAATACCATGTGTTACTGTCAGGTAAACCCAGCTCTCTCTGATGTCCAGGGAAATGTTAAGTTCTGAAAAGAGAGATTTCTTGACCAGAGGAGGGGTCACCAGGGAGTGGGATGAAGCCAGAATGTAGTGAGCGACAGACTGAAGGAGATCCTGGAGAGCTTCCATTCTCACAAAAATCACTTCCTGTTTGACAGATTTTTCCCCGTATTCCTTTCTAACTGTTGTGGGTTGGGCTCTCCCTCACTGTACCTAACGATTGCTTCATATGGGAGTCTTCAAGTGCTCCTCCATTCAAGAGCTGATTTCCTTTCTGTACTATATTGTTACTGAGCTGGCAAGGGATGGCGAAATAGCAATGCCTCTCCCACAGTAGCCACGTGTCATAAATATAAAGGGAAGGGTAACCACCTTTCTGTATACACTGCTATAAAATCCCTTCTGGCCAGAGGCAACATCCTGTTACCTGTAAAGGGTTAAGACACTCAGGCTAACCTGGCTGGCACCTGACCTGAAGGACCAATAAGGGGACAAGATACTTTCAAATCTTGGGGGCGAGGGGAGCCTTTTGTTTTGTGCTCTTTGTTTATGTGGTTGTTCTCTCTTGGGACTGAGAGAGACCAGACAGAAATCCATCTTCTCCAACCCATCCTAATCCAAGCCTCCAATATTGCAACCAATATAGGTAAGTCAGTCAAGGCGGATTAGTTTCTTTTGTTTTATGTGAATTTTCCCTCTGTTAAGAGGGAGGTTTATTCTGTTTTCTGTAACTTTAAGGGTTTGCCCAGAGGGGGATCCTCTGTGTTTTGAATCCAAATACCCTGTAAAATATTCTCCATCCTGATTTTACAGATTTGATTTTCACCTTTCTTTTAAGAACCTGACTGATTTTTCCATTGTTCAAAGATCCAGTGGTTTGGGTCTTTGATGATTTTGTAATCGATTGGTTAAGATATTATTCTCAAGCCTCCCCAGGAAAAGGGGTGTGTAGGGTTCGGGGTGGGGGGGGGGGGCTGGGAAAGACGTCTCCAAGTGGTCTCTTCCTCTGTTTTGTTTAAAACGCTTGGTGGTGGCAGCATACTGTTCAAGGACAAGGCAAAGTTTGTACCTTGGGGAAGTTTTTTTTTTTTTAACTTAAGCTAGTAAGAATAAGCTCAGGGGGTCTTTCATGCGGGTCCACACATCTGTACCCTAGAGTTCAGAGTGGGGAAGGAACCTTGACACCATGTCTTCCAAGTACACTTCATTACTAGTGACAACATGCAATTGTATTAACTTGTCATCACGAAAGATGGATTTGTGACAGTACTTGCATATAGTACAGTGGGGCTCTGATCCTAATTAGAGGACCTTTTGAATATACTGATAAGAATGTATCTGAATGCCATTTATTTTTTGCTTCTGACCTCAGCAGTAGCATTCACTCCAGACCAGGAAAGGATGCTAATCCCTGCTGTGTAAACACACACAGTCGTCATTGTTTCATTAGTATAAATTCATGGCTTTTCTTCCTCTTTAATTTTGACTCTTTTTCTTATAGCTGGAAAGAGAACTTACCTATGAGAAACTTATAGAGTGGATAAATGCAGAAATGGACTATAGTGAAGTGGAGGTATTTTTACCCAGATTTAAGCTGGAGCAAGCTTATGATCTGAAGCCTGTTCTGAAGAGCATGGGAATGGCTGATGCATTTGACAGAAAGAAGGTGGATTTATCTGGAATGTCAGCAAGCAATGACCTAGTTCTGTCTGAGGTTGTTCACAAGTCCTTTGTGGAGGTAAATGAAGAAGGCACTGAGGCAGCAGCTGCTACTGCAGCAGTGATCAATTTGCGATGTGCACTGATTGTACCACGGTTCACTGCTGACCATCCTTTCCTCTTCTTTATCCGGCACAACAAAACTGGCAACATTCTGTTCTATGGCAGATTTTGTTCCCCCTAAAAAGAAAAAAATGCAGCCATTAACACAGTAAAGTTATTTCCATTGTACTATCTTGGGATTTTTTTTTTTTGCACTCTAAGCAACAAGATTTGTACAGATGCTGTACGTTACATGGTGCAACCCTACACACCCTTCTCTCTTGTGCCTGAAACCGCTTTTTGTAATCCTCTATTCAAATTTAAGCAACAGTTTTAAATAGGATCATTTAAGAATGTCTGTTCCAAGTGGTAAGACTTAAAATGGCGTTTACCATAGTTCACTGGAAAACACCCCTTGTATCCTGTATATCTAAATAAATTCTTTAGCTTGAGTCCTGGCTCATCTTTAGCCATAACTACTTGCTTAATGCATCCCTCCATCTCTGTACATATTCCCCTAGAAATCTGGTTCTCATACTTGGGGTTGCTTAGCAACAAGTGGTAAGATCTTGTGGGGAGAGGAAGAAAGAAAGAAGGAAGACTGGCTTCTGACTGACCTCCAAATGCTTTTTGCAAGTTTCCCTTCTCCCTGTCTTATTTTCCAGACTGTTTCCTTCCATGTCTAGCTATGCAGCCATCTAACAGATTTTTAGGAACACTACTAACACAACTGTCATTGGGGAATAATTGATCAAGTACTTATTCAAGACAAGGAATGAAGTCAACTCCACTGAAGTCAATGGTAGAACTTGTTATTGACTTCAGTGGGGTCAGAATTTCACTCTGCATGTATCTTATCACTAGTTAACCTGGGTTACACTAATGTTTAACACTTGTGAAACAGGACAGACATTTCTATAGCAAAGATTATAATAAACTTCCAGGACACATACAGTAACTTAAATGTGAGAGCTCTCATTTGTATCTAATGTAACAAACCACGAAGGCAATATGTAACTCAGCAGTTTGTATAGCTTTTTTGCTCAGACAAATAATGCTAAACTCTCCAGCCTTAGTGGCTTTATACAGTGATTTTGGTCTTGCTGTTTCTGCTCCTTGAACAAAAAAATAAAGGAACTGATGTGAAGTGCTATGTAGTCAGGTTTTGTTTGGTTTTAATTGTGTAATTCTTCAGCTGTAGTGCGATCGAAACAAATGTGTGAATTTTTGCCATCGATAACTACCAGGGACAGGCTCTGCCATTTTAAGACTACACTAGCAGGGTTCCCACTCCAGTGAAGTCCAGTATGTATTGCCTCCTTTATAATACTTGGCTGCCAAGAACATGTGTAAATAGAGTCAATAGAGTGGTTAATTTGGAACACAGAATTTAGTGCTGTTCTGAGTGTTGAAGCTAATTCAGTTTCAGCATCCAATTAGGTTTGCAAACAGCACCTCTTAACCTGGCAGAGTGAAGTCTGAGTAGGTAAGGAATAGTGTCAATGAAAACCTTGTTGTTGAAAATAACCTTTCACTGTATTATAAATTGCAATAAGATACCAGTCCTGGGTTGTATGCAAGGTTTTCATTCCCTCTGCCAACTACAAATCCTGACCCTTCACAATCTTTGCCCCTACAGGCACTGGTACAGAGTTTGGCATTATCCACAAAACTGTAAGGAAGTAGAAACACTGACTTGACTTTAAAGGAGGTGAAAAGGAACGATCCCTGTGGGCAGAGCTAGGGCATTCTAAGCTGCCCTGGGATTTGACAGTGGGCATGCACCACAGCAGTTCCTTAACTCTGGAGAAATTTAGGGAAACCCTCCTACCAGCTGAAGCAGTTCACTATTAAAACATATTTCATTATGTGTATTTCAGTAGTGCCTAGAGCTCCAACCATTACTGGGGGCCTATTGCGTTTGTACACCGCCTACTACAGAGAGACAAAATAGTCAAAACAGAAGAAGGGAGAAGCAAAGTGACTCGTCCAAAGTCACAGCAGGTCACTGGCAGAGCTGGGAGTAGCACCCACATTTCCTAACTTCCAGTCCAGTGCCCTGTATCTTAGATCCACGCTGCCTTATTGTCACCACGGAGCCAAAAATCATTGGTGGCAGGAACAACACAACTGACTTCAGATGAGTTGCTCGTGCTTCCATCAGCAATGATTTTTGGCCCATAATTCTTTCACTTGGCAGGAAAGAAATGGGAGACTTTGTTAGTTTCATTTATACTATTGCCTGCAACTTGTGTATTTTTTTTTTTTTTAAAATTGTCATCCATTACTCAAATGCAGTAGAAATTCTGTGCGAAAAAGTAAATGCAAGCTTAGAATTTAAGTTGCTCCATATGACTAAATTAAACTGAGTGATATTACTGCTTTACTTCCATAGTTTTGGGATTTTTAAAATCCCGGAGTCACATGCTTCAGTGTCAAGTTCCAAGACCGTGAAAAGAGAAAATAAAAGCAAGGGCTGTTTGCAGTGGTGTCCTGACCAAATCCCAAATTAGGTTAAGGCATTCTGAAACCTATATTAACCACTTCTTCAGTCTGTTCTAAACTAACGCTCCTATGCAATACTGAAAATCTGCTTCAGTTCAGAGGTGACTGCATTTCTATGGTAGGTAAAGTAATACCATAGACTTGCTAATTGTACCCTTTAAGATAATTTACTTCACCTCAATCTTTGGTGTATTCTAGGTGTTCCCCATAGTAAGTAAGGGAAAGTTTGGAGAATACTGAGGTAATCGTTTATAAAAGACAAAGCTGACAAATTTAAGGGGGACCACTTAATCCATCACTGAAGCATACCCACCTCTGAGGTAGAATGCTGCAGCTACTAACAGCACATCATTCACCACATGCATCTTAAGAGCGGACCAAAAGAATTAGATACATTACAGGCTCGATTAACGTTTATGAAGTTCTCTGACACCTCCTGGATGAAAGGCAGAGTTGGCAGTGAGATTTCTCACCCAACAGAAAATAAATATCAATCCCATCTCTTATAGCATAAAGTCCTATAAACTTGTTTAGTTCTACAAATCTGTTTGAGGTCATAATGTGCAATATTGTTACCAGGAATGTTGGCCTGAAGCTTACATGAACTTTTGGCATTTTTTAAGACTTCTGTAAGAACATTTCTTCATAGGGATCAAGGAGCGTAAATTTCCTCTCTCTATCTTTGGTAAGTAAGGGAAATATTGTCCTCTTTAGGTGGTAATATTTGGAGAGATCTATCCATCACTTGTCTTTTAAATAAAAAACTCCACTATTAACACCTTCTACTGCACTGACATTAATGCAAGCTGTAGAGCTTGTTTTGGACCAGTAGTTAAGTATTTATGAGAGTGAGGTCTGCACTCATGGTTACTATTTCATAGAATCATAGAATATCAGGGTTGGAAGGGACCTCAGGAGGTCATCTAGTTCAACCCCCTGCTCAAAGCAGGACCAATCCCCAATTAAATCATCCCAGCCAGGGCTTTGTCAAGCCTGACCTTAAAAACTTCTAAGGAAGGAGATTCCACCACCTCCCTAGGTAACGCATTCCAGTGTTTCACCAACCTCCTAGTGAAAAATTTTTTCCTAATATCCAACCTAAACCTCCCCCACTGCAACTTGAGACCATTACTCCTTGTCCTGTCCTCTTCTACCACTGAGAATAGTCTAGAACCATCCTCTGGAACCACCTCTCAGGTAGTTGAAAGCAGCTATCAAATCCCCCCTCATTCTTCTCTTCTGCAGACTAAACAATCCCAGTTCCCTCAGCCTCTTCTCATAAGTCATGTGTTCCAGACCCCTAATTGTTTTTGTTGCCCTTCGCTGGACTCTCTCCAATTTATCCACATCTTTCTTCTAGTGTGGGGCCCAAAACTGGACACATTACTCCAGATGAGGTCTCACCAATGTCGAATAGAGGGGGACGATCACATCCCTCGATCTGCTCGCTATGCCCCTACTTATACATCCCAAAATGCCATTGGCCTTCTTGGCAACAAGGGCACACTGCTGACTCATAGCCAGCTTCTCGTCCACTGTCACCCCTAGGTCCTTTTCCGCAGAACTGCTGCCTAGCCATTCGGTCCCTAGTCTGTAGTTGTGCATTGGGTTCATCCGTCCTAAGTGCAGCACCCTGCACTTATCCTTATTGAACCTCATCAGATTTCTTTTGGCCCAATCCTCTTATTTGTCTAGGTCCCTCTGTATCCTATCCCTGCCCTCCAGCATATCTACCACTCCTCCTAGTTTAGTATCATCCGCAAATTTGCTGAGAGTGCAATCCACACCATCCTCCAGATCATTTATGAAGATATTGAACAAAACCGGCCCCAGGACCGACTCCGGGGCACTCCACTTGACACCGGCTGCCAACTAGACATGGAGCCATTGATCACTACCTGTTGAGCCCGACAATCTAGCCAACTTTCTACCCATCTTATAGTGCATTCATCCAGCCCATACTTCTTTAACTTGCTGACAAGAATACTGTGGGAGACAGTGTCAAAAGCTTTGCTAAAAGCTTTATACTGTGACAACACCCAATGGTTCCAAGCAGAACGGGAGCCCCATTGGTAGGCACTGTACAAACTCAAGAAAGAAAGTCTCTGCCCTGAAGAGTTCAGTCAAAACAAACAAGATCTACGCAGAGAGGGGAAATGGGCTATGCTGTGCAAGCACAGTGATTGGCTGGTAGGCATGCATCTTATTAATTCCGTGGGGGCATTTGTTTTTAATGTAAACTTTCATTGATTAGTCTTCCATGTAACCATAGTTAATCACTTAAAAAAAAAAAAAAAGCCTCCCCAGCTGGTGGTTTCATTACCTTTCTGAGGACAACCATCCTATACCAACACGTAAGCTGGGCTGCTTCACTATTTGCCTTCTGCTTTCCTACTTTGGACTGACTAAAATATCACTGCAGCCAGTCAGAAGAACCCTTCAACAACTATGCTGATTACACAGTCCCTGGAGCTCAGCTCACCAGCTGGAAGAGAAGGGAAGATTTCCCATCTGGCTGTTGAGCAGATGTCTCCAATTACATTACTCTACTATTACTATTGTCTCCAATTACATTACTCTACCTACTTTAAAAAGTGGAGGTTGTTATTGCAACAGAGAGGGGAAGGGTGCTCGTCATCTTCATTTCAAAGGTGGGATATTACCTAATAAATGGTCACCTGAACATCAGTGGTGTCTCCCCTATAAGACTAGACTCATGAAGGCCTGGATAACATTTGTTGTTTCCTTAGTGTATTTCCTTTACCTGATGATGTCACGGGCAGCAGTACCCAGTATGATTCTGCACGCTCAGAGAGGCAAAGGAAGCACTGTGGCTGGAAAAAGGCAGGTAGCTCCAGGGGTCAGGTACTTTCTGCCTTTCAGTCATGTAGCCCCATGAATTCTTCCAATGTTGTAACTACCAGATAAATAAACTAAATGAACTTGAACAAAGTTTACCATACTATATCTATGTACACATGGGCTTACCAATCTGAGCAAAAAAAAAAAAAAAATTAAGAATAGAAGACTACGTTACTGGACCCCATATTATGTCATGCTAGAGTACAGCAACAAAGAAAAGGCAATGGCTGAAAAGGTGTTTCTGTGGGGGGCAGCCTGCTCCCTCACTCGAGGCAGTAAAAATTGTCCACATGATTGAAGCGTGGATAATACCAGCAGTCTAGGTCTGTCCACCTTTTTCCAGCCTACATACTGCCTCCCGCAGAGTTCATAAAATCTCACTAGCAAGAGCTCCTCTCTATTCCTCTGAAAAGGCAAACAAAAATTTGGCATGACAGTTACATATCAGGATAAGGGGCTTAGAGATCTTTCCTGCAAATGTCAGTCTCATTCATCTGAGGGAAGTAATAAACCTCCGACTGATAGAAGCTGGGAGGGGAAGACAGCAGTAGATTTCCCTAAAATTGCGCTGTTCTATACACTCCCCCCGAAGCTCTGGTACTCACCACTGGCAAGATATTGGGCTTGATGGACCATTGGTTGGACCCATTGGTTCTTATGCATATTCCTCTCTTTTGACACTCTTTTTGTGTAAATTTTAAAGTCATTTCCTCTCTTGATAAAGATTTTGTAATTTGTTTTAAGGGGATATTTCAGTCTGTCCTCATTGTATTATCATTGTTTCACATCTAAAGGTGTTGCCAAGCCCCTTGTGGGGGAATTATTTAAAGCTGCTGTGGTAACAATATGGGGCTAGACGTGAGATCTGAGACGTCTAGACCTTGAGCAAATTATTTGACCGGTTTCCAACCCCAAAGTTTTACAAAGTTGGTTTACTTATTTGTAAAGCATTCTGTAAAGCATTTGTAAAGCATTCTGAAATCCTTGGAAGGAGCTATAATGCAACATAGTACCAATTTCAGCCTTTTCTAAACCCAACTGGAGAGAGAGAAAACCATAGTTACAGTACAGGAATTTTTTGTTTGGAAACTGTTCATTCTTCAATAAAGACATTGAGCCAAGTTTTGCTCAGTCACACAGTGTGAATACGAGCTAGTGGAGTAGCTCTGTATTTACAGTGCAGGGCTGAAAACAAAATTCAAGACACAATCTGCAGTTAGATAGTACAGAGCAAACTGCAGTTATGGCTGAATTTCTAGTGGAATACAACGTGGCTGTTGAACCTGCTACTACCATGCTGCAAGCTGTGCTGTGCCTGGATGGGAAGGGCTTCTGGCAGGTGGGTGAGGAGAAAGGTGCCCACTCTCTGCCAACCCTCAGACAGCAATTTTCCTTGTTTCACAAACGGAAAACTGGGGCACAGACTGCAGGAAGGGAGAACACGAGAGTCTGCTGTTTTCTCTCAGTCTCAGCCCCTTTCCTATACTATCTACTACTCGATTCTTTTCGAGTCTATTTATCACCCCCGGGCAATCCCACCCCTCTTTCTTGCACCCACACGTCTCTTTTCTCCTCTTCCTCATGAGGAGTTTTCTGTTCTCTGTTTTTTCTGTCTCGTGTCTTGTCATAATTTTCTTTCACTCATTTTTTTCTTCTGAACTTTATTTTCTTCTTTTCTGCCTTCCCACCACTTCTTCCTAGCTCCCCCCTCCCCCCTACTGACTTGAAGCTTGCCCCCCCCCCCCTTATTCCTCTCTTCTGCCCACCATTTGGCGCACTCGCCCACAAAGGCCTCAGGGACCCTGAGAATTCACCTGCCACCAGTCTCGCCCTAGTGCCTCACCCCCAGCTCTAGCAAAGGCAGAGGCGCTGAGAATGCTGGTCGAATAAAAGCTCTTACCTCCCACACCTGGTCTCTACCCTGGGACTCAGGGGGCTACAACAACCCTGCACACAGAGTTCCTGCCTACACCCTTCCACCCAGCCAGCTGTAGCCGGTTCATCCCCTTCCCCACCTTTCCTTCCTCCTCCCCTCCCGAGCCAGTCCCTCCACCCTTCCTCAAGAGATGGCCTCCCCCTCCCGCAGTAACACCGCACCCAGCTCGTCTGGCCGAGCGGCCGCAGCCGCACCCTGCCCTAAGGCTCGTCCCGTCCCCGGCCCAGCCCGGCCTGCGCACACACTCCCCGCCCGGGGCCTGGCTAACACACGCAGGGCTGAGTCACCGGCTCACGTGTCTCTTCCACTGCCTGGAACCAGTGAATCCCCAGCCGGCTGCAGGGTAAGAAACCAGCTTGCGGTGAATTTGTCCCAGTCCGAGAGCGGGGGAGGGGGATGCTCATTGGCTCCCAGAAACGGGGCTAAGGGGACGTCCCTGCGCCACGGGCTGGCGACCGATCAGGCGCCTGCGATCTGCCCCCCTCCAGTGTATTAGAAACGTGCAGCTTGGGCTGGTCGGGACCGCCTTCGCCTGTTCTCCCCCCCACCTCCCCCGTATTGCTAGGGGGGACACGGAGGAAGCAGTGCCGGAGCCTCTCCCACCAGCCCCCAGGGCGGGGAAGCTGCTTCGCAATAGCCTGCCCATGGCAAGTTCTCCGCAGCCTTCCAGGGAGAGCCCTGCATGCAGTTTCTCCTCCTCTTTCCTTACGATTTGTCTCCTCGACTTTCCCCCGCGGGCAGAAGCAAAACGTGTCCACACTTAAAACGGCAGCAGTTAAACATCACTACTTCAGGTTTCAGAGTAACAGCCGTGTTAGTCTGTATTCGCAAAAGAAAAGGAGGACTTGTGGCACCTTAGAGACTAACCAATTTATTTGAGCATAAGCTTTCGTGAGCTACAGCTCGATGAAGTGAGCTGTAGCTCACGAAAGCTTATGCTCAAATAAATTGGTTAGTCTCTAAGGTGCCACAAGTATCACAACTTCAGCGTGTGGACAGACCCCCAGAGGCCAAAGAGCCTTTCTGTGCTGCAGCAAATACCTAATGGTGGGGCAGTGGCATGATTCATGAACATATAGTTATTTGTTTTAATTAAAACATAGTTTAGTTCCACGTATGGGACAAGACACAGTTTGTTTTTAATCTGTGTCTGAAGAAAATCAGTTGTTATTGTATTTGTTAAAGTTGATTGAAATTGGGAAAAATTCATGTTTTAATGAAAAATTGTTGCTATTTTAATGAAAGAAGGGTTTTTTTTCATTAATTTCCTACCCTTCCTTTTTTTTAAAAAATAAGCTCTAATGTGTCCTGATCTCAGTGGAGAGAGGGGGGGAAATTTATTGAAGATTGAGGCAAATACCTACAATGTTGGGGAAAAAGTAGAAACATCGTCTTTTGCTTTAAATTCATTTTTAGTGGAGAATTAGACAAAGCAGAATTGCAAAAGTTAAGAACATTAGAACGGCCTTACTGGATCAGACCAAAGGTCCATCTAGCCCAGTATCCTGTCTTCCGACAGTGGCCAGTGCCAGGTGCCCCCGAGGGAAGGAACAGAACAGGTAACCATCAAGTGATCCATCCCCTGTCACCCTGTCCCATCTTCTGGCAAACTAGCCATTGAAAAGTTATAGAAGAGTCAGTAGCTTTGGAAACCTGAATGTGTCCCTGCTGTCAGTTAAAGGGCCTAATCATACATTTTAGAGTTTGTGTAGAACTACCATAGCAGGGCACAGTTTTATAACATGGTTTGGGGATTTGTGTGTGTGTGTATATATGGGACAAAACCATGTTTTAACAATAGTCCTGATCCTGAGCAACAACTCTGATTTGTAGTGTCAGCAACATAGACTATTGAGTTTAAAATAAATTTTAGAATGAAAAGGAATTATAAATGGCTAAATCCTGCAGTCCTTACTCCCCCTGAAATCAGTGCGGGATTTGCCTGCAGGTGTAGGCAAACAAAAGAAATTGGGCAATTTAAATCAATATACAAAAGGATTTTGCAGCATCAGGCCCAGGCTTTGTATATTCTATATTTCACTTTTGATTTCAAAACTCCAGCTCTCGTGTACACATTTGGTTCCATTCTTGGGCTCTGATCCTGCAAAGATTTAGGCACAAACTAAACATGATACACTGTGAGTAATCCCAGTAAATTCAATGAGTTCTCACAGTGCATGAAGTTAAGCAGATGTGTAAGTTTTTGGAGGGCTGGGACCTTAATTTGGCGTGGTCTGCTCAACAGAAACAGATCTCAGACGAGATGGAGATTTAAGTACCTTTCACCAGCTACTATATTGGATGTCTTACTGTATTGCAATTAATAAATCCACTGGTGGGAAAACAAGGAGGAGGTCACCCACCAGTTGTCTTGACTGTCTCTGGTTTGTGAATTTGGAATAAGAGGACTATAGTGTCTATTCCTGCAAGCTCCTTAACCTTTGTTTGTTCCAAATTTAGAAATAAGAGGCTACTGAAGTTTATTATATAACATCTGTAAGGTTGGTGTAACCAATCTACTAGCTGTTATATCTTATTTATGTGAATTTGTTAATGTGTGAGGAAGGTAAACAGAAGTTAACATTCCTGATTTCCATATGGTACAAATGCTCGTTTGTTAGTTTCACCTTTGCTCTGCGTAACACAGGGCATTTAGTTTTTGTAAAATCACTACCTGGAGCCTTGATTGCACTTGTTTTGTTTTTCAGTTTGTAACCATGGAGAAACTGAGTAATGCAAACACCCATTTTGCTCTCGATCTGTTTAGAAAGTTGAATGAAACCAACGCAACAGGAAATATCTTCTTCTCGCCAGTCAGTATTTCTGCTGCACTGGCCATGGTCCTTTTAGGGGCCAAAGGTAACACAGAGACACAGCTGCTGAAGGTCAGCAAAAATTTCTTTCTTGTATAGATTTTTAATATTACAGAAAATAAGTTTTAAGAGAAAAAATATAAGAATTCATTGACCCTTCATATTGTTTCCCACTTAATTCAGTCACTGATTAATTTGATCAAAACCTCTGGAACCAAATTATTTTTTAATTTGTTTTCATGCCTTTTGATGCTAAGATCAGGGCTGCCCCAAGCCCCCAGTTCGAAAGAGCCCACAAACTGAGTGGTGTTGCAACCTAGTATGCCAGGTCACAGTGCCTGGAGAGGGAAGCAAGGCCCAGTCCCACAGGACAGGAGTCATCGCTGTAGGGGTGAGTGCAGGGTGGGCTCACTCTCCACTCCCCCCCCCCTTACAATTTTTATTTGGAAGGGAGGAGAGCTTCTGTTTCAGATTTTGCCCAAAGCCCCTGAGCGACTCTGACGAAGAGATCTGTGATTTTGTAATACATAATGTTACGCATACTGCTGCCATGTTAAAAAAAAAACAAAAACTCAACCCACCTCCCCCTCCTTAAATTTAAAGTATCAGAACTATGATAATGCATGATGACAATATCTTAGCATGAGATCATGAATTTTGTAAAATGACGGGATTGTTATCTCCCACAAGACACATACAAAAAGAAAAGGAGTACTTGTGGCACCTTAGTCTTTAAGGTGCCACAAGTACTCCTTTTCTTTTTGCGAATACAGATTAACACGGCTGTCACTCTGAAGACACATACAACAGTCCCTTCCAACCCTGATATTCTATGATTCTATTCTATGAACTGCTCTGTGGCAAATGCTAGATGTGAATCTTATTTTAATTCCCCTCACAGTTAATGTTGTTTGCAGTGGTGGTGTAGCCATGTTGGTCCCAAGATATTAGAAAGGCAAGGTGGGTGAGATCATATCTTTTATTGGACCAACTTGTGTTGGTGAGAGAGACAAGCTTTTGAGCTATAGAGAGCTCTTCTTCAGGTCTCGGAAAGGTACAGTTACGCTAAACAATCTGTTCCAACTTGTATTTAAGTAGTTAACACATCTTTCAAGGGACCATTCAAGGTGAAGTGACCCATTAATACCCCTGCAGTCATAGGACAAAAAATGGACTGTTAGTGGATTACATCTTGGTGTAATAAACCATAAATCCTGACCTCTCAGTCCCCATCCTCAAACAAAACCTGCACAACACCTTCCAAAGACAAGCCTGGACACTTAAATTCATAACTTTGCCAGACACCAAAAATCATGATCTTAATAAAGACACTGGATTTATGGTTTATTACAGCAATCTGTAACCCACTAGCCCCCCCTTTTTATTCTGTGACTACAGGGGTATTAACGAGCTGCTTCACCTTGAATGGCCCCTTACAATATGTGCTAACTATTTATGCTAAACTACCTGTTTTATCTTAAAAAGAAAAGGAGGACTTGTGGCACCTTAGAGACTAACCAATCTCTAACGTGCCACAAGTCCTCCTGTTTTTTTGCGAATACAGACTAACACGGCTGCTACTCTGAAACCTGTTTTATCTTGTATTTGGCTGTGACACTGAATACCTTTCCCAGACCTGAAGAGCTCTGTGTATCTTGAAAGCTTGTCTCTTTCACCAACAGAAGTTGGTCCAATAAAAAATATTCTCACCTACCTTCTCATTCAGAGTCAAGTCATTACCAGTCTCATATCAAAAATGATCTGAATGAGATCAGCCACAATAGTAATATGCAGCACGTTGTAGACTAATATTTTCAAAAATTGGTGCCTAATGTTCTAAATAAGGCCCTGATTGGAGATTATTTCCTTTTCAGCACACCATTTAAGTGCTTAAGTCTTGAAGGCCTTAAACACATGCTTAACTTTAAAGGCTTACTGTATTTTGTGTTTTCACTGTATTTGCTATATTTTGCGCCTGATAGCCCTGATCCAGACCCCACAGAAATCAATGGAAAGACTCCCTTTGAGTTCAATGGGCTTTGATCAGGCATTTCCACATAACTTTACATTAGCCATATTTTTCAATAACGAAAGCTTTAAGGTATTCAATTTTGTTTTATTACTGTGGCTGGCCCCAGTTCTAGTGAAATCAATGGGAGTACTCAGCAGGGGTTAACACTGTTGAATATAAGCAAGGGTTGAAGAATTGAGCTCTTTGTGTTCAGCCTTTATCAAATTCAGCCTGTGAACAAGCTGCAAACTGCATTAACTAGTGCAGTGAAGATTTCCTGTAGGTTAAATTCTGGTTTTAGAGATGGGAGATTTCAAAATTAGTATTTATTAATTTTAAATTACAAAAAACAATTCTGGATGGCAGTGTTGGTACTAATTTTACGTGGGATTTATTGCTTAAAAGTGATTCAGCTATTCATGGTTTTCTGTTTTATTGGAATGTCACATGCAGTTGTAAAAGGGTATGTTTGAATTCATTCTGCTGGGGGTCACAATATATTTGTTTAAGAATATTGTCTCCTTTGTATTGTTGGCTTTAGGGGGGGCTCTTTTAGGTTATGAGGCAGTATTGCGTTATCCATTAGAACAGTAAAACTATTTAATCACTACATGTCAGACCTGAACTTTGTACAAAAACTAACAGCCCAACCCAGGTTGAACCTATTCAGAGTAGAAATAGCATGAAAAGGGGCTAAAAAACCTACACTGAGACAACTTTCAACATGCTTATCTGTGATACTTTATGTTCTAATTCAAAGTACTTCGTAATATTTGTGAAAATACATTACAACCATCATCGGGGGGGGGGGGGGCAGAGGGGCAGAGAATCTTGTGGGAAAGGTTATAGCTACCAAAGATTTTGAGTTGCATGTGGATATTTGTTTCTGTGGGTCATGGACCCATTTCATAGTGCCTTAATACTGCATCTTTTCACCTATACTAAGCAGATTGAAACTCCCCAGGACACCTAGGCCTGATGCAAAGCCCATTGAAGTCAATAGGAATCTTTCCATAGAGTTAAATGGGCTTTGGATCAGGTCCCTAGACCGTGTCCTATGTGTGGACTCTGGTTCAGTTTAGCTTTATCCAAATATTTCTCTGTGCATTGAAGATCCTTGGTACACTCTCATTGGCCCATCTAGATTCAGGTAGATCTCTCCATAATGCATATATCCTGTTGAGTAACTTGTCTCTGAGAAGTACTTGTGGCATAAGCTTTCGTGGGGGGCCGTCAGGGAACAGGGGTTTGGATGGGGCAGGAGTCCGGGGGGCCTGTCAGGGGTCCAGAAGCAGTGGGAGGGGGGTTTAATGGGGGGGGCCGGGCCATGCCCCCGTCCCCTAATCGGCCCGCTATACAATTTCCAAAACCCGATGCGGCCCTCAGGCCAAAAAGTTTGCCCACCCCTGCACTAGCTGAAGTTTTCAAATAGCTTACAATTAGAAGGCAAGCAGTGGTTGTTTGTTTTTCCTCCTGACTCCAAGGGCCTGATCATTCAAACACTTACCAAGTATTCTGTATTAATTGATAATTTCTTTTAATCCAGACCTTTCATTTTGATGTTGTTGAAGAGCTTCATCCAAGATTTCAGACCCTGACCTCTGACATAAACAGAAGTGGAGCTTCCTATCTGTTGAAGCTTGCCAGTCGGCTTTATGGAGAGAAGACCTACAGTTTTTTAGCAGTAAGTTCATGCAGAAGCTCATGTGACAGAATTCCTGTAGAATTTTTCAAAACTCAATCATCAGTTACTTCCCATTTCTGTTAGGGTCTGGTCCTGCCCCTCTTGAAGTCAGTGGCAAAACTCCCACTGGAACAGGATTTATATAAAACCTTAATACAATTTGGAATTAATTAGTAAACTGCATAACTGCCATGTTATTGATTGATTCCAAGCAGAATAACTTAATTATTTGCATATTTATGAGGTAAAAATTTTGAGGTCAGTTGAAGGACCCACAAGGCAAACTATTTTTGGCTACAAATTTAGCATCCTGTTTTGGGAAGTAGCAGTCTGATATCCACTTGTGCTTCTGGCTCTCAAACTGATAAATCTGTAAATATGAGGGGGTGTGGGGGAAGAGGGAGATTTTTAAGGGCACAAATGGTTTTCAGTGGGGCTTGTGCTGCTATGTCACGGAGGTATTTTTGAAAATTCCATCCACTAGCTATATCAGTGGTACACCACCTGATGTACTTTAAAACCAGCATATCTTCAACTGGTGAAATTCACCCCTATGCAGAGAGCCTACATGAGGGCTGATGGCCACTTATGTCCCACTTACACTCTGAGTGGGAGTTCACTAGTGCCTAGGCTTGTATGGGCCTGTTGCACGGGGGTGAACGTCAACCAATTTAAAAAAAGTCTAAACACTGAAACATCAGTAATAAGTAATCAGTTCATATTCGTGCATGATGGGAGCATTGAAATATTAGCGTTGTTCACCTGTATCTGTCAGAAACAAAAATAATAAAATGCAAGATCAGTTCCTCCAACCCTTGAGATAGACAGATTCTTTAGCTGACCTAAGTTAGTGTTGTTTCACTAGGCTCTAAATAGGCTTGGCAGAATTTTATTTTTATTTTTTTATAATTTTGGCAGATAATATTTTTAAACATTTTTTCCTTTATATTTATCAATTTAAATTTTTAGTTGTTGGAAATTATAGGGGGGTTCTAACAATGGGCGGATCAGACAGTAATGATTTAATGACGGTAGAGATTCAAAAAGTTAAGCTACATAACAGTTAAAACACAAATTGTCAACATCATATGTCAAAATATACAAACCAAAGATTCTTAAATCAAACTCTAGCAAGCAGCATTTTTTATGCTGTGCCTATCCGTAAATTTCAATTATTATTGATGGAAATGTCTTTTCATCAGTTTGTATATGTAGGATGAAATAGATGTTTACCGACAAGTACTGAAAAAAGTCTAATTCTTCCAAACATAGCTATAAAGATATCTATATGCAATGAAAGCTGTTCTTTCTGACTGTGTATTCTAGGACTTCTTGACTAAGACTCAGAAATTATATGCAGCTGATTTGGCTACGGTTGACTTTCTACATGCTTCAGATGAAGCAAGGAAACAAATAAACCAGTGGGTAGGGGAGCAGACTGAAGGTAAGAGATTTTGGTTAGTTAAATAAATCTTTTTGTGGCTACTCAATAGGAATATGTCCTCATTTTCTGCTGCCATTAGAATTGTTCCATCTTGTTATGGGATATCCAATAACATGGCTGGTAAAACCAGAGAATGCATGAGCATGGTGTTTATGGCAGCTAGATAACTCAAAAGACATTTACATTTTCATACATTAAGGCCAACAATTGTTGCCTAAATATGGATTTAGGAGCCTAAATTTAGGCATCTGGTTTTGAAAATCTTGGTCTGAATATAGATTTCTAAATCATGTAGCCCTAATTTTTGGGTGCCCAACTGCAGGTTCCTTAAAGAAGCCCTGTTGCCAGATGGGATATGCTCACCACTTTCTGAAAATCAGGCCCCTTTAAGTTGTCTTGAGTTGAGCACCCAAAAATTGAAGCATTTCTGAAAATTTAGGCTGTAAGGGTTTACACTTTTGTGAAATTATATATGGACTGTTATGATATGCAGCATAATGAAGTACAGTACAATAGAGAATGGCACTTAAATATATTGTATTTGAATCAGGGAAAAATATCAGAAATCTTTTCTTGAATTTAGACAGTGGATTTTTTAAAATGTAAATATGTATAGTGTAAAATAATGTTGTAATGATTTTTTTATTTCTTTGAAGGTAAAATCCCCAACCTGTTGTCTGAGGGCTCGGTTAGTAATATGACCAAACTAGTGTTGGTGAATGCTATTTATTTCAAAGGAAATTGGGCTGAGAAATTTAAAGAAGCAGACACGACACAAATGCCATTTCGATTAAATAAGGTAATGTAGATACATTCTGTTATCTTTTTGCTTGTAGAATATCTATAAAGGGAAGCTGTCAGGTAATTTAGGCCCCAAATTAAAGTTTTTGTAAAAGATTTTAAAATTACAAACCAAATACGAATAGAAGCATTTTCATGTTTTTGGTTTTTTTAAATGTGTTCAAACAGTTTTTTGTTTGGATATATAAACATTTTCCTGCAGTCAGTGGGCTAGACTCTGTGTTTCACTGCTCGTCCATTTTCTGCAGGAATGTAAGAGTGGAGGAAAATGTGGCATGTAGGTACATTTGCCTCTCCCATACTCTGTCTCTGGTGAGGGACCTGTTTTCTCCAAATACAATTTAGTGTAGCTTTAAATTATGCTTTTAATGCCTCCCTGGAAGCAGTTATGCTATCTGAGCGTAGCTGAATCACCATATACTTTGGCCAAGGCTTCTTTCCTTGTCATATATGCCCCTTATGCCAGGGACTGTGGGAAGAACCATGCTAGGGTTGCTAATTTTGCTTGGACGTATTCCTGAAGGTTTCCTCACATGACAATAATCTTTAATTAAAGATGAATTCCTGGAGATTCCAGGACAGTCCTGGAGGGTTGGCAATGCAGAGCAGTCTATTAGTTCTACAGTGCCTGGGGATAGCTTTTACACTGGGGATATTTCTCACAGGCCGTTAACACAGTTTGTGGCCCCTCTTGCTATTGGAGGAGCATAGAGGAGCTACAATTGAATGAAGAATCTGGGCTAGTTTCTACAATCGAAGAAGGAAGCATTATGCTAGGCAAGAGAAACCAAAAGCAAAACTGAACATAATAATTCTTAGCATTTACATAGTACCAAGTCTTCAAATAATTGTTAATAAATCCAGCATTAGTGAATCTGACCTGTGTATATTTTCATTGCCTAAGATGACGGAGGTGGGAAGAGAGAGTAAACCATACAGTGAAAAGTAATTTAGATTTTAAAAGTCAATTTTAATCTAAGATATTGTTAAAAACATAGGTAAAGAAATCTGAGTTTTAATTTGTCAGTCTTCTTTTAATTTACGAAAAATATTAATTAAGAAAATTTTCTTTATTTTTTGTAAACCATTCAGAATGAAAAAAAGACAGTGCAAATGATGTATCAGAAAAATACATTTCCTTTTGGATACATCTCTGAACTGAAATGTTGTATGCTAGAGCTTCCCTATGACGGAAAAGAACTTAGCATGATCATCTTGTTACCTGATGACATTGATGATAACTCCACTGGACTCCAGCAGGTAATTTATACAAGCCAATCTCAGTTTCTGCTTGGATGGCATTTCACAGTTTTACTGTAATATAGAACCTTGTTTTTAGTCTGCCTCTCACCCATTCAAAAGCCCACAAATTTTAACCTTCAACATTATGCCTTCACCTGTTTGTCCTACCAATAGAACAGTAAAGAATTAATCACAAAAGGGGAAAATCCTGCTGTTTCCATCACCATCCTCGGATAGTCCTTAAGTACTTTCATTGTTTATTTTAGAAGTGTAGTAGGAGTTTTACTTATCAAATAGAATGATGTAGGGCCAGTTTCCAGTGGTGCATCCGCTATCCAAAGCGGTGCATCTGCTTTGTGTCACGCTGTTGGAGGAATCTGGTCGTGGAGACTGTCTAACTATCCACAAGAGGGTCAGTTCTGAGTTGGGGAGTCTTCTCAAGTTGAGTGGATGCTATGCTAGTCCTCTCCCTTCTGGTGGCATGGGGGGTTTGCCCGGAGTCAGTGGCAGATTAATGATTTTGCCGTCCCGGCCCCATATGAACTTGTTTTAGTTTTTTTTTACAAATTCATTTGAACCCAGCGGCAGCTCCTCACGGCCCCCCCAGCTCACCTCCACTCCGCCTCCTCCCCCGAGCGCGCCGCTGCCACTCCGCTTCTACCCCCTCCCTCCCAGGCTTGCTGGAAACGGCAAGCCTGGGTGGGAGGGGGTAGAAGCGGAGCAGCGGCACACTCGGGGAAGGAGGCGGCGGTGGAGCAGAGGTGAGCTGGGATGGGGAGCGGTTCCTCTTCCTCCTTCCCCCCCCCCCCCCGGGTTACTTCCTGGGGCCCACCCCATGCCGCAGCTCACCTCCGCTCCGCCTCCTCCCCTGAACGCGCCACCGCTCCTCTTCTCCCCCCTCCCTCCCAGCGCTTTCACGCAGCAACCCTGAGCAGGAGGGCGAAGGAGGGGAAACATGGCACGCCTGGGGGAGGAGGCGGGGCCAGGGATTTGGGGAAGGGGCGGAGTTGAGGCAGGGCCGGGGGCGCGCGAGCACCCACCGGAGCCAGGTCAAGTCGGCGCCTATGGCTATTATACATTTGCTGCCCCTGCAAATTTACCGCCCTAGGCCTAGGCGATAATATGCTGCTGCCCGGAGTAGGGCAGAAGTTTCCGTACACTCTGCTGATGGTCAGTTCAGTCCTTTAGAATTCCATTGGCAGCCCCTGTTACTTACAGCAGCCTTCACTTTGTCAAAGTGCTGCAGAAGCTTTAACCAATTAATTAATCCTCAGAACTGAGCCAGGAGGTAGTTGACAAAGTCTATATTTACTTTACTTTGTATACATATATCATTATAGACCATGTTTTCAATATTGCATTTTACATGTTTTTGGAAGAGAAATACTTTTACACTGGTGGTATTTCAGAATCTCTCTGCACAATTTAATGATCTCTGTGCTTGTAATTCCAGCTAGAGAAGCAGCTCACCTTAGAAAAGCTCCAGGAATGGACACAGCCACAAAATATGCGTCCCATTGATGTTCATGTGCATCTGCCTAAATTTAAGATGGAAAACAGCTATGACCTTAAATCAGATTTATCAGGTCTGGGCCTGCAGGATATATTTGACAGTGGCAAGGCTGACTTGTCTGGAATGTCAGGCTCACAAGACCTCTTTCTATCTGAAATTGTACACAAGTCTTTCATAGAAGTGAATGAAGAAGGCACAGAGGCTGCAGCTGCCACTGCTGGCATTGCTGTGTTCTGCATGCTTCTGGAAGAGGATTTCAATGCTGATCACCCTTTCCTTTACTTCATCCGTCACAATCCAACACAAAGCATACTTTTCTTTGGCAGGTATGCTTCTCCATAAAAGAAGACAGAGCTACAGTTGAGGACCTGATCCTATTTCCACTTTAACCAGTGGGAACCTGTAATTAAGTTCTTACTATTTTCATTTCAATTCTGCATTTCACAATAGAATGACTACTCAGAAATTGATACCTAAGATCCTTCCTGGGCTTTTTTGCCAATTCCTTAGCACTGATATCTGTTTGGGTACAGTAAAATATGCCTTATGCAATGACTCACAGGCTGAAAAAGTCTGGTTGCTCAGCACGGTTGATCTTCTAATAAAGGTGAACCAGAATTGAACATAGTACTTCTGAGGATTCTTCAAGGCAGTTACTTGAGTCAGAAAATTCCCTAAAGTATGAACATCCTCTTGTGTCGGTTTTGCAATGTTATTGTGAACTGGCAGTGACTTCCCTTTGGTGTAATTCCCCTCTCTGCTGACTTTGATCCTGTACTTCAATGTGCTTGCTCAGCAGGATAAGTTTGCAAGGCTTTTCCTTTCTTAGAGTCTCTTCTTTTAGAGGCCTTTGAACATAATGCTGTTTGGCATCAGAAGGCACTCAACAGCCGAATGGGCGTTATTATATTTTGGGATAAAAGGTCAATTAGCATTTGTCTAGAGACACTTTCTATTCTTAGAGAAAGCATTAAGCTGTTTTAAACACATGCAACCCTTACAATCACTGTTTCAGAACTCTAGTATGATATTGCTTCTGAGTGAGGAGGTGGAAATGGGACAGGCAATTTCTTAATAGTTTTTTAAGAAATCTTAACACTTCTGTACATTTTAAACAAAAATTTTAAAACTGTTTTATCCATTTAAAATGTATGGAGATTTTGAGAGGTCTTGAAAGATTTTTCAGATAGTTGAAACTAACTTTCCAAAAGGGCATGCAATCTTGGCCTAAAACTATAATAGCAACACAGGAAGGATTCCTGCTTTCCAGGGAACTGCTTTGTTGGTGTTCCAAATGTCTTAAGTGCAGTTTATGTATATTAATGCTACAGTGAGTTCTCGCCCACGTGGCTGCCTACTGCCTGGAGGTCAGACTAGATGATCATAATGGTCCCTTCTGACCTAAATATCTATGAATACTGCCTCTTTACAAGCTGAGTTTTGCACCAAATGACAGTTTGACTTCTAGGAACTGGTTCACTTATGTACTCGTAATGTCCTGCTGTTGCTTCCTCTTAGTATTAGTAGCCTGTATAATTTCATGTATATTCTGCGCGGTTATGTCTATGCATTAACAGTATAACCTCAGGTATATTCTGTATCCCTAATTCTGTATTCCTTTGTGAACCTCACTATAACTTTGCCTTGGAACTACAAATAAACGGTTGTATTTAAAAAAAAAAAAAAAAAGGTATCTGTTTGTCCACAGCAGGCAGTTTTATGCACAAAATGTGGCATTTGACAGCACAAAAACAGTTGTATAACTGTTATAACACCAAAGTAAGCAAGTGGGTTGGTGGGTGTGGTTTGCTATATAAGTTCTCCTTTTGCATTTTCAGAATAGTTGGCTCTGGGCAACAGCCTCTTGCAATGGGAGAGGGAGAGCAGAGAACTGGAGATTAACCCTGGGAAGGGGAGGGCAGAAGTGTTGAGAGAACCAGGAGCTGCTGTACTACCTGTGGGCTAAATGCACCTGTAAATATTTGGAATGATGCCTGGAACTGAAGGAGTGATTGGTGGGCAGAACACTGATGCTGGCAGCTAAACAGACTCATTCTGTGGGTCAGGAAATTATGGTGTGGGTGTTCAGGAAACTGGCACTTCCTTAAATAATTTTTTAACTTCCTCTGGAAGTTCGTAAGACTAACTGTCAATGTAACAGACTGCAGCTAATACTTTTGAGAACTTAAAAGCAACATGGGGAGAACAACTAACTGTTTAACAGTATAGTCTCCGCATCAGTAAAAAATAAGGTTGAATCTGTTACTAACATCTTGGTTTCAAAAGCTGTGGTTTGTTTGAACCAGATCAGAGGAGGAGCTGCTAGAATCTTTGTATGTAGAGTAGTCCAGATATGAGGGGCTATGGAAGGCCATATTGGACAGTGTGGATCTGTAAGCACAATGACCTATCCCTGAAGAGTTAGAAACTCTGATATACTGAGTACATTTTTTTTTTTTTTTTTAGGAATAAGATAAGTCTGCAAAATGCCTCATATAGAATTATTTGCAGTTGTACTAGGTTCATTGGTTTCCCTTCTGAAAATAATTCTGGGCCTGATTGTTCAGTCTTTAAAAGTCAAACTTCTGTTGATAACAAGCGGGGCTTTTGTCAAAGTAATGATTAGGTTCTGTTTCATTGCACACTCTTTCCCTTACTTTACACTTAGGCCTGGTCTACATTTGAAAGTTATACCATATAACTATGTCTGTTAGGAGTGTGATTATTTCACTGATATTGGTATATCTCTACAAGCCCTAGTGTAGATGTCATTATTCCAATAAATTCGTATAGTTTTCAGAGTAACAGCCGTGTTAGTCTGTATTCGCAAAAAGAAAAGGAGTACTTGTGGCACCTTAGAGACTAACCAATTTATTTGAGCATAAGCTTTCGTGAGCTACAGCTCACTTCTCCGATGAAGTGAGCTGTAGCTCACGAAAGCTTATGCTCAAATAAATTGGCTAGTCTCTAAGGTGCCACAAGTACTCCTATTCGTATAGTTATAACCTTCCTGTATGGGGAGAAGCTATACCCATAAAAAGCCCCTTTACACTGATATAATGGCATTGCTTTAATTATACTGGTTAAAGAAATACAACTTTTTAGTGTAGAAAAGACCATAAAACAGTTTGAAAAATATTGCCCTGAATGTAGAAACAAATTACATGTCATGTTAAGTTGTTCAAACTTGTCCTGTCTTTGGACTGTTATGTAGGAATTTAGGGAACAGAAACCCTCTTCTTAAATCCTTCCTTTGGCTTTTGTTGTTTGGTGATTGTGAGGTACAAATATGTCTACTTTCTCCAGCAACATGATATGCAGAGTCCAAATGGTTGTAATACAACAACTGATAAAAGTAAAACCATCTACTTCTTGAAAGATAGTCAATTTTAAAAAAGGTAAGTATTTTGCCATATTACACTTGTCCCTGAATCTCCTTGCTGAGTTTTATGGTTCCACGATCAAATTTTCCTGTTTTTTTTAAGATGGTCTCCCCTGATCTCATGTCAGAAATTTATTCAGAGGGAAAACTGATTATACAGGAGAATGGGTAAAGTGACTATAGCCATAGGCAAGATATATAAAAATGGTGCTTAAAGTCAGGCTAAAGCCTGATTTAGGTGTCTAGATAAGTGACCTAATTTTTAAAACTTGAGCATACACCACCTCCAATTTAAGACAGTGGGAGACTCTAGGTGTGTGGGATTTTTGAAAATCAGGTCACTCATTTGGGGTCTTAATCAGGCACTATGGGTGAAATCGGAGCCCCACTGAAATCAATGGCAAAACTCCCATTGACTTCACTGAAGCCAGCATTTCATCCTAGAGGCCTAAATATGGAATGAGGGGTATAACTTCAGGCACACGTCTTGCCAAAGCACAGTCACACACACAAAACCTACAAAATATATATATTTTTTTCTCTTTTTTAAAAAAACTCATTTATACTAGTCCTATGTGTTATTGGAAAATAGTAAGCCAAGTGTACTTGTTTCCCTTTAAAGGATTGGTAAATGTTTGAAAATTAGCTTTTCCATTCAGCCCCAGATCATAGGACGGTACAATATAGGAAGCCACAACTACAAATTTCTGTAGCATAGGGTTGAGGATTTCTAAAGGATACCAAAAAGAAAAGGAGTACTTGTGGTACCTTAGAGACTAACCAATTTATTTGAGCATGAGCTTTCGTGAGCTACAGCTCACTTTGAACCCACAGAACTTGCGTGGTGGGTGGCTGTGCTGGCTAGTGCATTAGCAGCAGTGAGGGAGAGCCACAAAGGAGGCAATTCTGAAGTCCCCAAAGGATACCAGTTTGCTTCATGTTGGGATCTCCTGATCAGACACTACCATGTGTCACAAAATGCAGAACATAACGTATGCTGATTTTGGAATGATGAGTAAGTTGGACTTAGTCTTGCTGCTTGCATGGCCTCTTTATGACAACTCTTTGCTTCTAACAGTGTCAACATACATGCCTATGAGATACCAGAGGAATCTTACGATCTTATGAGATACCAGAGGAATGTTGACATTTGGTCATTGTCGGATCTGTACACTTTGAACAGCCCTTTCTGCAAACCAAGCAGTGCATCCTGCATAAGGACTTTCGATATCTCCAGGTTAAAGTCTTCTGAAATTAGAAATGAACTAAATTGTGTTGATTAAAGATCTAATTCATAGAAGATTTAATATTAAACTACATATACCATTAAACATTTGATATCATTTGCATATGAGCAACTCTATCAGGGTCAGGCAAACTTTTTGGCCTGAGGGCTGCATTGGGTTTTGGAAATTGTATGGAGGGCCGGTTAGGGGAGGCTGTGCCAGACTGTGCCCCAGCCCCCATCCGGCCCCCCCGCCCCCGCTTCTCGCCCCCTGACAGCCCCTCTCCCGGGACTCCTGCTCCATCCAAGCTGCCCCCCCGTTCTCTGACAGCCCCCCAGGACCTCTACTCCACCCCCCCCACTCCCTGTTCCCTGATTGCCCCAGAACCCCACCACCCTATCCAACCCCCCCTCATTCCTGACTGCCCCCCCCCCGGAATCCCTGCCCCCATTCAAACCTCCACTCCGTTCCCTGCCCTCTGACTGCCCCAACCCCTATCCACACCCCCGCCCCCTGACCACCACCCCGAACTCCCCTGCCCTCTATCCAACCACCCCCACCACCCCCCACTCCCTGCCTCCTTATGGCACTTCCTGGACCACTGGTGGTGCTACAGCCATGCTGCCCACAGCACCGGGTCAGGCTGCAGCTCTGCAACTGCGCTGCCAGGCCACCCAGACCATTGTGCCGGCAGTGTGGCATGCTGAGGCTGCGGGGGAGAGGGGACAGCAGGGGAAGGGCCAGGGCCTAGCTTCCCTGGCCAGAAGCTCAGGGGCCAGGCAGGAGGGTCCCAGGGGCCGAATGTGGCTCACGGGCCATAGTTTGCCCACCTCTGAACAATATGGTCAACTGTATCAAGCTGGCTGGCCAAGTTATGAAAATATCTTGGAAAGAGACATTTGACCAGATTCTGCTTTCAGTTACAATGGTATAAATCCAGAGCAACTCAGCTGAAACCCCTTAATTTGGGATTTACTGTGGTGTAACTGACATCAGAATCTGGCTCTTGGACTCTATTTCTTACCATAGTTAAACCCTAGCTAGCTCTGGCAGGCTATTTAGAGCTTCCCACATGGTTGGCTGGGTTATATATATATTCCTACATGTACCTATGAGAATTGTTCCATAGCTGTCACTTACATTACACGGGGGGCGGGGTGGAAGTGGAATAAAAGACCTACTTCCCTTCATATTAGTGGGAATGCCTAGAGACACATGAGTTCGAGGATAATGTATTTGCAGCTCTGAATTCAACTGCCTGGTGCTCAGCTCACGTCTGTTAGGAGAGAGAGAGTGAACAAATCCAGAGATCCGCAGAACACAAAGCGAATGCTCCTTCTGCACCCTTAAAAGGTGACCAGGAAATCTGGCATTTTCAAACGACCAGCAGCCGGTTCACCCTGCTTGGATGGATCTACCCAGCTAGATTTTATTTTTACATATAATTATGAAAAATATTATGTTGCTTCTGCAAACAAGAACTTTAAACGAATGAGAGAATCTCCTTAACAGATAAAATGGTACAGTCCATAGGCTAATTGAGGAGTAACTCTTTTTCAGAAAATAGCAAAAGGAAATTGTGGGGAAAAAGGGTTTTACAAATATTTATTACAGAACTTCTGCACAACTTCCCCCTCCCCTGCATGTTTTAACAAGTTGGTTCTCTCATCTGGTAGTGCAGAGCTGGGCAAATAATGGAAAGACAATCCATTAGCTACTTTATTAGAGCAATATCACTTTATTCATCCATTAGATTATTCAACTACTATTGTTGGCCTCTCTCTATTTTTGAGGTTTGTGTGTTACTATTTGGGTCAGCTGCGGTCCTTATTTTTTTTAATTTGTTATTTTATATCCTGGTTACAACTTGTTCTTTACTGTCCATCAAATTTTGATGACAATTCAATAAATTTGAAAGTCCCGCTTATGATTTTTTGATCCAGTCTCATTTTGGAGGGGCTGAGTTATGATTTTTGAATGTTTGGGTTTGGCAATATTGCAGAAAATTGAAAAAAATAGGGGAGATATCAGAGTGGGGAAGTGGACATTTTGGCCTTATATCTATCTCAGACTTTATAGGGGAGAGGAAGTGGTTCAAAGTTAAATGTCCATTTCCAACTTTGTCTGATAATTAAGGACTCTGTCATCTAGCAGGCACATGTATAACAAAAGCCAAAGGTTGGAAGATGAAGCTAGACAAATTCAAATGGAAATAAAGTGCAAATATTTAACAGTGAAACTAATTAGTCATGGGGATAGGTTATCAAGGGACATGGTGGATTTTCCATCATCTTAGTTATAATGATCCCATCTGATCTTAAAAATCAATGAGTGTGAATTGATCACCTATGCAACAACAAGCTTTGAAAATATCTTATTTCAGTTTGCCAATATTGTGGATTGTCATTCACTACAAATTACAGTTTGCTTTCACATGAGAGACTCAGAAATACAGCAGAACAGGATGTTGAAACCATTTACTTTTTAAAAACTTATGCCCTCTGGTGGCTGCCACATTTTACTCAGCTGACTAACATAAAAAATGTTGTACCTCTGACTGATGGTACCTAACTTAACCCAGAAATGTAACTGGCGAAGCAGAGTGAGGCCTCACATGCAACTCAATGGCATTTCTCTGTTTGTCTGTCTCACTGCGACGTGAAAACTTTCAAACACCACAGCCAATAAATTCCAAAATTTTAGGGGCTGTTTTAGGCATTAATGGACTGATTTTGGTGAAGACTAGAAAATCAGAGAAGAGGGACGCATGGCATATGGTTAGAGGAGCCAGCAATTTCAGCCACCCCTGTACTTGTCTATAGATCAAAGAACTTGTTGATGGCAGCTATGAGCATCTTCCAGCATAAAAACACTCCATCTCATCTCTGCACATCTTCCAAATATGATTTTTAAATGTTGACACGCTGAATGACACACCCCTTCTGCTCCAGTCAGAAACAAAAAGTAAAAATAGGTGAGGGTGAAGGGAGGAATGGAGGCTCACACGGGGTGGGGGGTAAGAAAATGTGGGAGCCTGGTGTGTGGGGAGGAGTAATGGGAGACACACAGAGCCCCTGGCATGAGGGTGGGTATAGGAGAGTTTCAGGGTATCTCTGAAATAAAGTGGGATGGGAAAGTGATACATAAGGAGTTTGTGGGAGAGAATGGACAGCTGCAAGTATGAGATTGTGATCTAATTTAATGACAATATAATTGATATTTTGTTCTAGACTGCAGAATCTCACTGTAAGGTACTGCATGTATCCATAAGTGAATTAGCAAATGTCAAGCACTCGGAAGTGATTTAATAAAAATGCAATGTCATCTTCACTGTACGCAGTGGGGACCAATGAAAACTAGCCTTCACAGCAGGGTAGTGCTTAACTGCCCAATATATTTCCCTATTTATTAATGGTAATCAGTGCTTTCTAGCCTCTTAATTTCTAGACTGCTGCACTGGACAAAACTGATGCTCTTTCACTGTGGGCTCAGTCTTCTACCAGAACTAAGTCAGGGTCATGCCTTAAATGCGGCTATTCCAAAGTAGTACCCTGTGTGATTCTGCAGGAAACCTGCATTCCAATTGTATTTCCTGTAGGAAAGGTTTTCACAGCAGCTGTGGAATAATTTGCAGCATGCTATGGAAACAACGACATTTCGAGTGGGTCGCACATTTGTGTGCCCTTCAGTCAAGTCTTGATGGCAGCAACATTTGCCAGATTCAATCTATCCAGGAGTCCTTTTATAAAATAAATAAAACTATGGCTCAAGTGCCCACCCAGAGCTGTACTATTTCTGTCTCTGGGACATAAATAAATAAAACCTCCCTGGTCATACTGAAAGGTTTCCCCCTCACATGCAATCATTCAAAAGTCTTTTCAGAACATGGCACGTTGTATGTTTTTATCTGGGGCGGGAAGGTGGGGAGGAATCAGTAAAAAGAAACATGGAAACTCAGTATTAGATTTGCATATAAGAAACTGAGCAACCCTAATTAATACAAATCCTCAGTCCTAAATAATGAATATCCAGTTTATGGAGATCCAAAACTCTGTCTCACCACATACCCACCCACCTAAAACCACACTCACAGGTTGAGTTAGTCTCAGTGTTGTCAAAGGCATCTGAGGGTGACTGTCCCCCACTGATCTGCTCAAGGCCTGACAGAACTGCTCCTCCTGCTCCGACGTACAGCTCTCTGGTCCAGTTTTGTGATTTCAGCTCTGCTTCCACCAGCCAGGAGGAAGTCAGCTCAGCAGCCAGTACTGCTCCAGTCACTCCTTGCCCTGAAATCATCTCTACTTGCCACCACTGATCCAAATGAATCCCCTCAGTCCTCACTGTCAGCTGTGCTTCTATAGCCACTGGTATGGTCCAGTCCAGTCCAGTCCAGGAAATTCTTCCATAGAGGGTTCAGGTGAGGAACCCAAAATAAAACAGGTTGCTTGGATAGAGTTCATGAGATACCATTCTTCATCTCCAGGATACAACCTTTTACCATCCTTTTGCCTAGCCTAAGCTTCATTACCCAACCAACATCCATTACTCATAAAGTCAGGTTGATCCCTCACCTAGAGTATATCCTACACAATTCCTGTGTCCTTTTATGAGTACCATAAAAATAATAATCTATTGTCACATTTATTCATCAAATCATAAGCAAATTCCAACCAAAACAGCAACATTTGGCAGGTGGAATTATGGGTAAAAAACACTGTAATTCAAGTGAAGCTGACCTGAGAGCTCCATCCCACTAGTTATTCTAGCCCAGAGGCTTACTCTCAAATGTCTAACTAAGGCATTCCTCCAACCATTAGTGGTCAGCTGGTAAGGATCTAATGTAACATGATTGATACCATTACTTTTGAGGAACATCTGAAACTGACTGTGAAGAGTTCCATTGTTACAACCTGTTCAAGACACACCCCCCACCCACACCAATCCTTGAAAATAATAGTTTTTACACCTCCACAATCTCCATTGAATTAATTGAGGTCATACAGAATACATCAAGGCCTTTAGAATGGGAATCTACTGCAATAAAAAACATCTGTCCCATATGTGGCTCAGCACAGACTATATATATGCATTGCTATTCATAGTTAGCCACTCCCAGGGATGCAATGGAGCATGTGGGGCATGTGTTAGGTTTGCTGACAACTTTGAAGTTGTTTTGCCAGTTCCTCTATTTGTGTGTCAATCCCTTGCTACCTCACAAAACTCCTGGTCAGGACTGTCACTGTTACCATTCCCAAATGGTCTTCATGTAATTCTTGGAGTACTCATGACTGGAATGTCATAGGAATAACCAATTTGGGGCCACATATCAGGCAACCTTGATATACACATAGCTGTTCTTTCTGAGCAAAGAAAGCTAGAAACAGTGTTTGTGGAGGCAGGCTGTCTCTTCCTCTTCCTCAAGGCTCGGGGGAGGTGGGAAATGCCACCAGTGGGAGCACTGGAAGCAAGGAAAGACAGTCTCCCTACTCTCAGTTCCTGCACCTGGTGCCACAGTGCCCCCCACCCCTCCAGGTCCTAGAAGGAGCAATTGCAGGGAAAATCCTGATCAATCCTTGCTGCCCTGGGCTGGAGCAAGCCCTGTACAAACAGAATCATCAGAAAACATAGCTGTAAAGTCTCTATGGAGCACATGCAAACTGTAGTTTTTCAAAGATTTATAAATTGGCCAAATTTTGGAGGAATTTTCATGGGGATAGCCACAGGCACATCCCTGCCACTAGGGAGAGCCTCTTGCCAAATTTTCAGGTCCTTGCTCCAATGTCTGAGGCCACTATAGCTTCTCAGTGAAGGGGTTGTAAGACTTTAATATGGGCAAAGTAACACTTTTTTTCTCCTATTTTTGCTGAAACATTCCCAAAAAATTGCCACAGGGAGACACCCCAGCATGGAACATTTCAGCTCCAATGGCCGACATTTGACAAAGGTATAAGTAACTGAACACAGGGTCTAATCATGGAAAGCATTAGGCAACCGTGATAATAGATGTAGCTACCAGCTTTCCCTAAAACAGGTAAGAAACTACAGTGTGGTGTTGCCCTGTGACTGCCACAGGTGAAAAGTGTTAGCTGATGCAGTCTGAGCTTTGGTCAGGCACATAGAGGCTCCTTTACTCAACTTGTTTTAAGCTAAGAAAACTGAATTAATTATTTTAAGGGAACCAGTTGAGTAAAGAAACCTATATGTCAGAATAGTTCAGCCTGCATTAGCTAACCCTTTTCACCTGTGAGTTGGGTTAGCATTAACAACACTGGTTTCTTGTACAGTTGTAAGGAAAAATGCCTTTACATGACTCAGCTCTACTTATTTTGGGGTTCATTTGTTTTCCTGAAGGGGAGGGGAAGGGACAATAGTTATCTGGCACATTTTAAAACAATAGTTATGCTGACACTACCTCTTAGGAAAAAAAATGAAAATGTTCATTGTACAAGTGTGTATGTAGTTTTACACAGAGTAGAGGTTAAAAAAAATTTAATGTAAAACACCAAAATTGAAGCATTTTTGCCTTTAGTTTACAGGCTATTCAATAGATGCCTGCAGATACCTAAATAGCCTTTGAAATAGGTGGAATAAACTTGATTTGTGCTCGCCGTTCCTCCTTTAATAAATAAGGGCATGGTCCTGCCAACTTTTACTTATAGAAGCTGTCCAAATGTTAGTAAGCAGTGCCATTGTAGTAAATGGGCCTGCTCTTTTGAGTAAGTACTTTCATGAGTAAAAGTTTATAGGATCTGGCTCTCGGCCTCCTACAAACACCTAAGAGATCTGTATAATAAGTGCCCTTTTTGTAATATTATCCCCTATATTTTTAAAGGGTTACATAGGGTTTTGGCCCTGATTCAGCAAAGTAGTTTTAAGCATATGACTAATTCTATTAACATCAATGTAATTACATGCTTAAAGTTATGCATCTGCTCAGGTATCTTGCTGAATTGGAACCCTACCCATTTATCTTCTCTTGTATGTTCAAATGCTTATAAAGAGCTAAAAGTTCCATGGTTGATTCCATAGCTACGGAGTCCTGGCATTCCCAGTAGCTGTCCACCAGGTGGCTGGGTTGCAGCACACATATGGCATGGAACAGAAGCAAGGGGTTTAATACTGCTTCCAACAGTCTTACCTTGTCAAATGCTTTATCTTTTACCATTTATCTTCATGGTGTGGCATATGGCCATCCCTTTTTTGTTGTCATTTGTTTTTAATCTTTGCATGAAATATTACAAAGAGGCAACAGTGGGTTTTCATTGAATCATATATTTAACACCCCCAAAAAAGAGAAGCTACAAGCTTTTTCCCCAGAGTACAAAGCAACATGCTAATATTTTCTTACATCTTTCTTATGTGATTAACAAGTATAATACAAAAGAAAAGAACATAAGAACCACCATACTGGGTCAGACCAAAGGTCCATCTAGCCCAGTATCCTGTCTTCTGACAGTCGCCAATGCCAGGTGCCCCAGAGGGAATGAACAGAACATGTAATCATCAAAGTGATCCATCCCCTGAAACCCATTCCCAGCTTCTGGCAAACAGAGCCTAGGGATACCATCCCTGCCCATCCTGGCTAATAGCCTTTGATGGACCTATCCTCCATGAATTTATCTAGTTCTTTTTTGAACCATTATGGTCTTGGCCTTCACAACATCCTCTGGCAAAGAGTTCCAAAGACTGTGCACTATGTGAAGAAAAAAAACCCCTTCCTTTTGTTTGTTTTAAACCTGCTGCCTATTAATTTCATTTGGTGATTCCTAGTTCTTGTGTTATGAGGAGTAAATAACACTTCCTTATTTACTTTCTCCACACCAGTCATGATTTTATAGACCTCTATCATATTCCCCCTTAGTCATCTCTTTTCCTAGCTGAAAAGTCCCAGTCTTATTAATCTCGCCTCACACGGCAACTGGTCCATACCCCTAATTATTTTTGTTGCCCTTTTCTGAACCTTTTCCAATTCCACTATATATATTTTTGAGATGGGACAGGAATGGCAGGAGGAGTTAATCTTGAATTATAAGCAAAATCTACGCTTAGTGGCCTTCTTGGTGACAGCACAATGACTTGTTACAGCCTCTCTGACATCTTTGGGGGACATAAGCAGGTGCATGTCCTCCCTCTTTTGAGATCTGAACATTCTCAGTTAAATTTCTGATCAAAGGAGACTGGAATTCTTATCCCCTTCAAAACAGGTGTAAGAAGCATCTCATTGTGAGAGATGCTGTCATAACTTAGGCTCTGTCTGCATTAAGGAAATGCATTCCATTGTAACAATATTAGTATCAATGTACTTATGCCAGCAAACCCCTAAAGCAGACAAGCTGCACTGGTGAAGCTCACTTCAGAGTCACACTGGTATGAACTGTCTTAATGTTGACAAAGTCCAAATCACAGAAACAAGTTATTAGGCAAAAAACCTTTACAGGAAAGGAATTCTTTATTAAATGACTTGATCCACAGGAGGTCAAATCCAAAGCATGGCCCTTGTACACTAATATTTCTCTCTACGAAGGATGGCCTTGCTGCATGTAGGAGTCATTGATAATTAGTATGAAGTTCAATTCTATTATATGCAATCGGAGGAGGAAAGAATCATTCCACATCCAAACAGCTGCGGAGTAGACTAAGCCAGGTTGAGTGAGTCCATATTACTAGCACATCCAGAAAGGGAACTGCATAAAAAAAAAAAAAATTAAGGACACAATCCTGTCGCTGGGACTATTCACAGCATGAGGAACATTTCACTGTGAATGATGGGATCATCATCTGCCTCTATACTATTTATGACAAAAACTGAAGGGGAAATCTTTGCATCTGAGAAAATTAAAGAAGAGATCTCTCAGCTTTCTGGTCAATTAGACATGTCAAAATATAAACAGCAGAGAGGGTCTCGCTAAACTTTCTGTAATCAAAATTGCTCAATCTACAGCCAAACAGGTTTTTGTTTTTTTTTTAAATGTTTTGTTGGACAGAAAGACACTTGATAGCTTTGACTAGAAATCTGGATGGAATTTGAACTCTTTCAGAAGTGTGTGTTGGTTTATAACTAGTTGCTAAGAACTTCTCTTAGTATGTACGAACTTCCCTACTAACGATGAATAGTATTTAGACTTAAATTTTATAAATCCAGACAAATTAAAGTTTGCCAGGGATTTGATATTCTTCCACACCACTCGTATGGAATCTCACCATACTCTTAACAAGTAACAATAATGGAAGGCCTGGATTTTTCTGACCCACGTTCTCTCTCCATGGCACAGAATTCACTGAGGAAAACAGCACTTGTTCATTTTGCGCTTCCCAGGTCACAACTGACACAGCAGTCTCAAACCCAAGACTACCCAAGCTATGTCCCCAATGTTCAGAACAGAAAAAAAACAGCTTCCTGCTCTTCATCAACAGTAACCTGTGAAAACTGCTAATGAAACCATCAAAAGGATAAAACTACAAAAGGATGCAACTGTGCCATAACCACTATAATGCTATTTTGTTAAAATGAGATGGAGTATTTAAAGTGAAGTTGCTGAGATTGACATTCTTGTTCAACGATCTGGTCATATAATATTGGATGCATCATAAATTTATTATAAAATTTGGCCACTAGCCCTTTCAGGAATTAAAGATAATCTGCCAGTATGGTTTTGTGTAGTGTATGGTTGTTGAACTTAGTTTTCATTAGCCTCCCATGCAGCTCAGGATTTAAGTTCTTAGCTTTTGATGAAACACATACAATTACTCATAGCCTTCAGATTTTTCACTAGGAGTTGTTCTCTCATCAAATCTCTCAAGCTAAGCAGGGGCAGAGTGACTCTGTACTTGGATAGACCTCCAAGGAAAATCCAGGTAATACAGGAATCATTGTAATGATTCAGTAGATTTTGCTCTTTTGAGTCAGTCTTGAACCTAGACTGACTCATGTTACTGATGCACTATACTATTGAAAGTGGTATCTTTCAGTGGAGACTTCATACAAGTCCTGGCCAAACTATTTCACGGCACTTTCACAAGGTGAGGGCAATTTAGCATGTGTGTCCATGCCCAGTTTGTGTATGCATAATAAAATCCTTGCAATTTCGTTTCCTTCTCTCACTCCAGTTGAGTAAGTTCTCTTCAGCTACCCAACATGGATGTGTAGTAGTGTTATGCTCTATTTAACAGTTGCCAGCATTTCACCAGATAGCTGGCTATACGATTCCTGTATATAGTGTGACAAAGTCAGACCTGACAGCTACAGGAGTTAAAGCCCTTTTTTCTATGCACTGATAAGAGGTTACCTCAGGTTAATTAGAGTCACACCTGAGCCCAATTAAGGACTTGCTGGTGACCTTTAAAAACCTCTTCCCATGGGAGAGAGAGGAGAGCAGGGACAAGCAACAAGCTGCGGAAGGATGGCAGGGAGAAAAGGTTCCACCTAGGGGGAGAGCCGTTCGCCTCCCTACTGGGGAAATTCTGAGTTTACTACGGTTTGAGGAGGGGTTGAGGACCAGGAGCCAGCATAAGAAGGATCAGTGCTCTGGTGGGAGCAAGGAAATGAATTTGTGTTGGAAGTTATGCTTAAGGAAGCAATTCAGGCCAACTCTTGAGGCCTAGCTTGTGAAAACTGTATATGAACTACTGTTAAGAATTATAAACCCCTAGAGAAGGACTGATTTACTCCAGCCACAGCCCCCACCCCCAGCCTGCTGACAGAGTGAGAACTGCTGAGGCTGATGTGGTGATAGAGATGCGTTGCCACAATTTTATATAAAAAGTTTGGAAGAGGCAATATGTAAATAAAGGGACACTTAAGATCCAAATATTCCTTCCCCTGCACAAATTGCTTGATGGCCTGTGTTGTTCAGGAGGTGAGAGTAGATAATCATATTGATCCCTTCTGGCTTTAAAATGAAAGTCAATATATGCCTATGGTCACATGTGAAAATGATGAAATCCCTTAATTTAAATGTCAGAATTCTTAGTCTGTTATCGTGAGACACTGAGTGGTGGGCAATATGCCAGATACACATTGGAGTGAAGGGCAGTATCCACAAAGGAGTAAGTCATCTAGCGATGATGCCTTGCAGCAACTGCGTGTCTACATAAAGGCTAGGGGAGAAATCTCTAGCGCAGAAAACATCAGGCGGTTGGCCCTGCAAGTCAGCTCTATCGTCCGACATCTCCTGTAGATGTGTTGGCTTCCAAATGTCTCAGCCTCCAAGCTTTTGGGCTCAGTCAGTATCACCAAGAGGGGTTTTGGTCCTAAGACGAGCTTCTGCCTCCTTATTTATTTCTGCCTAGGCATACATGCAGCAGGTTCAGGTACAATGGTCGCCTTCTTTAAACTTGCTTGTTGGAATGTGAGGACAAAGTACACGATATGCCAATGACCCTATGAAGTCCACCATCACAGACTGCGAGCTGGAGAAACCTGACTGATGTAGCCCCTCTATCTGAAACCAGACTAGATGACAGGTTCTCTACACGAGACGCAGTACAATTTTTTCAGGCATGGAAAAATCAAACAAGACTGCTGTGAGCACAGGATAGGTTTGGCAGTTAAAAATTCATTAGCATCCAGGGGCAAATGTCTTGTTACAACATCAAAATGCATCATAGCATTAAGAATATCTACCACAGGTGGCTTTGCTAAAATCAGGATATATAACCCAATACTTTCATCTGTGAACAGAAGGACTTGCTCCGTCAGCAACTTGAGAGCATTACCAAAAAGCTACCACTGGGAGATTTCAACACTAGAATCGGCTCAGCTCATGAGATGTGGCCACTATGCACTGGCCACCACAGAGAGGGAAAAAATGAACCACAATGGGCAAAGACCACAGGAGCTCTGCACTCACTGGGGGCTGTGCATTGCAAACTGTAAGGAACTTATGCAGCCTGTGCAAGGCCCGTCACTGAATTAATTTGGCTTACCCTGGTTCGTCATCATCCACAAGAAACCGCCCACGCAGGCTATATAAGAACTCAACAAGTGCCAGTCTGTGTCTGCCAAACCCAGCAGCAGCCTGACTCCCTACTCGCTAAGTGCTGTGTTGTGCTTTTTGAAATAAAGTCTGATTCTGCTTCAGTTGAAGCAGAGTCTGTTGTGAGTGCTATCTTGTCCAGTGACATCAACACCTACTTCCAAGATGGTCGTTGCCAGTGCTGGTCATGGAGACACCTCAGATTTGAACACTGGCACCAACTGGATTTAACTGTCACCTGTAGAAAACACCTACAGGATGTTCTCCATACTTGCAGTTTTCACAGTGAAGTCTGGGCTGTGCTGCAAAATAAGGCTTTTACTATGGAAAATCCATTGTACCGAACACCACTGCCACCTATACAATATCAGCTCAAAAGACCAAACAAGGTGTCTTCAATTCACTGCAAATCTCAGGGAAGCTGTGTCATTGATTCCATTTTCCCTGAATGCTGATGTAGCATGGAACACAGTCAGAATGAATATCCATATAACTGCAACTTTGGCTTTTGGTAAAAAGACTGTAGAAGATAAAGACTGGTTAGCAGCATACTCTGAGAAATACTTCCAGTTATTGAAACAAAATGCACAGCATATCTTTACCACAAAATGAACCCCTCTCCTGAGATAAGTGCTAACCTCAGGCTGGCCAAGAACGCATTGCAATGAACAACAAGGCAATGTGCACGATGACACTGGATCAAACTGTGAGAGAAGGTAAAAATGTCCTTTGAAAATGGAGAGCTAAGAGGTATGTATGATGGATTCAACCAAGCAATATATCCTTCAGCCAAGAAGGCTGTCCTGCTCAAATCTCTTAATGGAAACATATTGTTGACAGAAGCAAACAGATGCTATGCTGGATGGAACACTATCACAAACTCTATGCACGTGAAATCACTGTTTCGGAAGAAGCACTAAATGTGATCCCCAGAGTCCAGATTATCGAAGAGCTAGATATAGAATCATCTATGAATGAGCTTGAAAAGGCAATCACTTCCCAGGAAAGGTGACAAGAAAAGATGGAATTCCAGGTGACATAGTGAAACAAGGAGGACAGATTGTGCTTAAACATCTGCCAATGTTCTGTTTGCCTGTTGGTGGGAAGGAGGTGTGCCACAAGGCATGAAGAATGCCACCATCACAACATTGTACAAAAACCAAAGGAGATCAAAATGATTGCAACAGCTACAGGGGAATCTCTCTCCTTAGAGTTGCTGGCAAGACATTAGCACAGGTCACTCAAGACTGCAAGTTCTTTTGCATCTATGCCAGTAGATCAATTATCCATCACTGTTGCACTAAGGCAACTGCCAGAAACATTGACACCACCAACTGGGAAGACGCAGCTAGCAACAGCCCATACTGAAAGGCTGTACCAGGAAGTCAGAGAGACCAAAGAGAGTGAAAGTGAGGAGAGCAAAGAGGAAAGTGCAACAGGCCTCAAACACCAGTCATGCTCCAGCTTCATTTTCTGGCCATGCCCCTTATGCATGCATTATCTGTGGCAAGGACTGTTGCTCGAGAATTGGACTTTTTAGCCACTCACGATGTTGCAGGAGTGCACACAGAAACTGAATTGTTTTGATATAATTAAACCATTGTCTTTCAAGACAGACAGTTGCCATTCCATTCCGATCATAAGACAAGTCAAATCTGTGCCTCCCAACTGTCTTGACTCGAGGCTATTGGAAACTCTTGAGCAAGACTGGAAGTATTTAGCAGATAATTTAGTATTATAGGGTCTTGCATCTCAAAAAGCTATATTTAAAGAAAGCATCACATTATCAAAAGCAAAATAAAGAGAGCTACAAGTAAAATGTCAGTTATTTTTCAACATGATGTGGTCATTCTACTTTCAACCTCAATTAGTCAACCAGCAAATGATTTGAATTTGCTATAGAAGCTGGTTATTAGAAATAAAAAACACCAGAATAATGTTAAGAACTCCATCACTACCATAACAAGATTTCACACACATACATATAAATAACTTACAATAATTTTGTAACAGTTTTATTGATTTATGACATCTTGCCATATCAAAAACAGTTTAGAACACAGTATAATGAGCATTATATTGTAAATACATTTTGTTTTACCATAGGATTTTATATTTTACTCTGTGCAATTTCAGTTTCTTTTTAAAATAGCATCCTCAAAATATGAAGTAAATTAAGGTGGCTTTTAAAATATATAATATTCCTTCATTGTGTTGTTCTGACAGTTGTAGTCTGTTCTCCTCAGTATTATATTTATTTTCCTTAAAGGGCAAAAGCCATGTTGCTTCAACCACAAAATGTTATTAAGTTAATAAAAGCCACCTTTGATTTCCTAATTTGTGCAACTGTAGATTGTTTTAAAAACATCCTCTAAAATGTTTACAAAACAGAAGGACAACAGTGTCATCATGGGCCCAATAGTTTCATCATGTCAGCCCAGGACGCACATGTCTGAAGTAAGAAGAGATTTTCAATCCAATTGCAAAAAACCAAAAACTTTATTAATAAAGTCACAGTAAGACTATTACGTTTTTCGTCCCTTAAAAAAGTCCACTCCTTTCAGTGCTTCAGGCAGATATTCTTGCTCTGCAGGTTCCTTGTACATCGGGTTATATTTATAATCTTTACCATAGCCCAAGTCCTTCATGAGCCTGGTTGGAGCATTTCTCAAGTGCAGTGGAACTGGTGGAAGTGGTCCCTGGTGGTTTCTCAAACATGCTTTGACATTGCTGTATGCACTGTACACCTCAATAGACTTGGGTGCTCTAGCAAAGTAGACTACACATTGGGCTAGTATGACCTGCAAAACAGAGGGAGAACAATATTACTTGACTTTTAGATTGTAAACTCTTTGGAACAAGGACCACCATTTAGTTTGTTTGTACAGCATGTAGCACCAGGGACCAGGTCCTTGTCTGGCCTGTAGTTGCTATTGCACTATGACTGTTTAATAATAATAATAACAACAACAACAACACTTCCTCTTGCTTCTGGCTGATTAAGAAGCAAAAGAATAGTTAACTTAGAGTACAAAGTTTTAAATATTATACAAAGAAACCAAGAGTGACAAGACAAAATAAAACTGGTTGAAAATGTGCGTATGGTCATACAAACAAGTTTGACAGCCTTACCTCACATTCTGGCATTCCAATAAAATGACAGCCTTGGTATGCAGCAACTGCTTGTGTTAATGCCAAAGGATCTCCCAGTCCTACAACAAAAAGGATCATATGTGAGTAAATTAAAAACAGCAAGTACTGTCTTTCTTCAGCTACGCTACGAAGTCATACCTCTGCTACTAAAGCGAAGGTATGTATGTCTATTTTGGGGTGGCTTTTTCAGATAACAGGTCATTTTAGATAATATATGTATATGGTTTCCCCAAGACTGCAACCATCACATCTTTACTAAAGTATCATAAGGGAAGTTTTGGTGAATCAGTCAGCTGTGGATAAGCCAGCAAGGTGTTTACAACTGGGAAAACAGCTAGCAGGCTTTGAAGTCAGGGTGATTATTATAGAGTTAGTTTCCTCAACTACCAGAAAATATGGGTGTCCCTAACACCCTCTGGATAATTTACATTCAAATGAAAATACATTTTTAATCAAAACAGTTTATTTTATTTAACTATCTACTGAAACTTAAAAATTCAGGGATCTGTGTTTTTCCTGTAAGAGTTTATCAGATCACTAACACCGAAAGTGGAATACTGAATGCAGTCACCCACTTAATCTGAGGTGTCAATTATATCATCATTTGTTGCAAAAGAAAAAGTTTAGCCCTGAACTCTAGTTATGGCAACAGACTTTGATTTGTTGTTTTTTTTAAGCAAACAGATTTTTCCAAAAGTAACTGATGCAAACTGAAGAATGTTTAGATATTATTTTTTAAAATGTTCCGGTACTATTATTGTGGTGCCCACCTATATCTTCGCTTGCAAATCTCACCAGCCTTCTTGCCACATACAGTGGATCCTCACCACCTTCAAGCATTCGGGCAAGCCAGTAAAGGGAAGCATTTTCATCGGAGCCTCGCATAGATTTATGAAGTGCAGAAATACAGTTGTAATGCTCTTCACCTATTTAGAGAGGGGGAAGAAATGGCGAGACATATTATGTACAGAAATGTAACTGAACAAACCCACAAAACATCTATTTGTTTATTACTTGTGCTTTCACTGGTAAATACATTTTAAGGGATTTTTTTAAAACTGTGTAATAATTAGATATGGGCCAAAACTCCAGATTAAAACCCTAAATCTGTGCATGTATATTGTGTCTGATATGCAGCAGGTTTTTAAGTTTTTACCTTTTCTTTATACCACTGAAAAACAAAACAAAATTGTTTTTGTAGTTCTCCTTTAAAATCTGTCTTCAATAAGAAAAAATTAATAAATTTTAGGGCAATTAGGAATCAGGAAAGCCATATAGAATATTCATGAGGCCCAAGAAAGGGAAAACATATTCCAGGCAATTGGTGAGTATTACTGGGGAAGGAATTAGTCAACAAGCTTACTGTACCACCATTTTTGAATATTCATGGAAAACTGTGGAAGTGACAGAAGACTGGACAAAAAACAAACACTGTACTACTGATCTAACAAAGAGAAAAAGGAGCCTAGCAATTATATTCCCATAAATTGAACAATATCTCTGACGACATACAGCAAAAATTAAGGGAAAGTATTTCACTCCTGTGCCAATTTTTTCCAATTAAGACAGGGAGAAACCTGGAAAGATGCAATACTGAAAGATCTACAGATGACAGAAGATAGTAAATCAGATGTGAATTTGCAGTATTAGATATCAACAAAGAAACCAATGCAATTTATGATGAATACATAGAGATGTCATATCACAAAGTCTGGAGGAAATAGTTTTTCTCTACAGTGCTGGTGCAACTGCATCCTGAAATACTGGATTCAGTTACAGGCACTTTCTTTACCAGACAGACACTGACAAATGGATGGGAGCTCAGGAGGGAAGAAAGCGATTACATATGGGGCTAGAAGGATTGAAATGCAAAGAAAGTTTAATATAGAGAGATTGGCTAACTAACTCTCCCAGGGAGACAACTGAGGAACGGGAATTTTTGAGCAAAGCAAAAGTGGACACAACTAAGAATAAGAAGGGGGAAATTAAGAAAGGGAAAGTTTCTATTTACAAATTTGTGTGTACTTGATTAGCAAGTTTTTTTAAAAAATAGGTATGTGTGTTTTAACTTTCCTTATTATCTGCAATTTTTTTTGGCTAAGTGTCTGGTGTGCTTTGGTTTACAGATACCATAAATATAACATGCATTATTAAGACAACTGACTGCACATAAAAGCAACTGTTACATTTCTCTTCCTCCTCTACCCCCCAAAATTCACAACCACAGGGCCATATCTTTAGCATTCATAGGTGCACGTTAGTTTGAGTATAGTTGAGTAACCTTCTGCCATTGAACTGAAAAGGAAAACACAGACTTTCATGGGCGCAAGACCGGACCCATGTCCCATATGGTTATTGTAATTATCATATTGTTATTCTATCTGGATTTTAGACTCACAAGTGTGGTCTTCTGGAACATACAAGCCTGCAGACAGCTATTTTTAATAAGTATTCCACACAGAGTTCACTGGTATGCAGTCATTATCATGCCAACATACGCAGCATATCTGTGCTCCATCATAGCACTCAAGCTTTCAACTTCAGCTGGTAGCAATAAACCCAAGCAGCTGAACTCGCATCATGCTCTTGGAAGAGGCGTCTCTTTGTCTCTTATAAGTAAAGACGACACACTTGCCCATCTCTTTCTAATGAAAGTGCTTTCGTGTGCTGTTTGGGCTGCTAGATGGGAGTTCACTTTGTAATACAACACCAGATGGGGAGAATCCACACATGTATATAAACCCTGAAACACAACAAGGTATGTATTTCACAGCAGATGACTAAGTCCTGTTGGCATAGAAAAGGCCATATTACTATTCTACATTTACATTACAGTCACAGCTAGAGACCTCAGCCAGGTCAGCATCTCATTGTGCTAGGCACTGTACAGACAAAACAAGCAATAGTCCCTGCCGCACGCATATTCTGCCCTTTTCAGCCAGAGAAGAATGTAGCCAGCCTGTGGATAAGGGATAGCAAGTACACAGTAAAAGGGAGACCACAATAATAGAACACTATATACCTAAAGTGTCACTGAACTACAGTGACCGCTAGCATAGAGGGAAATGGTCAAGCAGCATACATGACACTTCACAGACTAGGGAGAAGGGAAATGTTGGAGGAGGATACAGGAGGGCAAATTGCGACTCTTAAAAAATTCATCATGGGCTCTTAAAAATTGTTTGCTCTGTGTGTTAATCTTTCAGAGGCAATATCTGATAAACTCAAACAGGTAAACTGCATGGAACCCAGTGTATTTACCTCAGGGACGAGCAACTGACCTAATATGTTTATATTTGAACTAGTGGCTTCAGACAGACACATACTATGGCACCTGGATACATTCTAACTAGACAGACAAACAGAGGACTGGAAGTTGAGGGCACTCAACACCCCACAAGACGTGTTGAGCATTTCAAAGGACTGGGCCATAAAGAGATAGCAAATTGATAAAGGGTGGGGAAAGGTATAACACCACGCTAGTGAATCCCGGGATGTGAAATTTGGCATTTGTCTCCTTACTGCCACAATATCCTCTCCTTTCTTTTTTTTTTTTTTTTGCTGTCTACCACTAGTCTTGTGTCTCTCCCCAATCAAATCAGTTGCTGGCTGGGTGTCCTTTACCCAAAGATCGTAACAGAAACCTTAAAAGCACCATACAAAGTTTAAAAAAACCCAAACCTACAAATCTCTCATTACAAATTTTGGTAAGTGTAATTACAGATAATCCATTACATTTGATCTACTGGAAAATTAAGTCAATCCATTTTCCAAACTTTTCTTGGCATAATTTTCAGAAGCTAAGATGCAGTGTCATTCACATATTTCCAAAACACTAGCATATAAATCATTAAATATAAAGAAACTCATCTAATTCTTAATACTCAATCTCTAATTCCCACACATACGGCATAAAAAGGTACAAATAGCCAGCATTTGAGACACATAATGTTGCCAAGTCACTAATTTAGCAAGAGCTGGTATCAAATTAGGAATCCTTACATGCAGTTACACGTACATGGCCTGACATTAGCAAACTACAAAATTCATTACCTTATAAAGCAACTCCAAAAATAAAGTGAACCATTCAGATTTTCAAACTGCATTTTGTTGTGAATATGAGCTCTGAAAGACTTTTCAGAACGAATAAAAATGCCACTGAAGCATTCCATCTCCCCCACAAAATAAACTGTTAATTAAAAAAAATCCTTCTCTCTCGAACACCTACCAAACAACAAACCAACCAAGCAAAATACATAACATTAGTTGACACTGGCCTGCCTAAAGGTCATTTAGAAACTCTACACATTATATACCAGCAACAACATAACTATTGTAAAGTGCTTCTGGACAGCAGAAGCTGTATACATATAAAATTTCTAAGCACCCTCTGCTCTGCCATTCCAGCGATTCCATTCCAGGCCTTACACATCACCCTGATACAATGCTTCTCCAGGGCTCAAACGAGACCTAGAGTTAGCGGAAAGGGAAGTCTCTCTCACTGGCATTGGAAAGACTCCCAACTCTTGCCTGCGTCCAGAAACCAGCACTCTGGGATTAGGCAGGGACTCAGAGCACTGGTGTTTCACAGCTGGCAGCCTCTGCCAGATCGACAGTCTGCAGGCACCCACATCAAGACATGAGCAGTGGACTATTTCGCTGAAACCATGTGCTGTGATAGGTGCTGGAACTAGAGGTGCTGGCTTGAAGTGGTTTCCATTATATACATCGTTTATAGTTTGGTTCAAAGGCTCTCCGCAACCCCACTACACAAGTTGTTCCAGCACCGCTGTGTGGCGCTCTCTTTTGTGAGACCAGCACACCACTTTAGGTCATGTGATTTGGGGTCAACCAACCAAATTACATTTAAAAAACTGAGGTTAATAAACATTAGGTTAAGTCTTAAAGTATTTGAAATGGAATCTGTGCTCTGTGACAAAAATGTGCAAACTGCTCCCTCAATTTCCCAGCAACATTTTAACTACTCACATGATTTTGTTTATTTGAAACCGCATTTTTGGATGCTTACCAGAAAAAAAATCCATGCATCCCCTGTCAACCCTGACCAAACCTATATTACTACCTTGCAGCAAAATACATAATGGGCTTCAATGGCTTTTTCTAGGCTCCAGATGGAGGAGAGATTTTAGTCACTTGGCTTTGACCCTCTCTGGCAAATTTTCCACATCAGGGGGCCTAGGTTTATGCCAACATAAGCCTCGGTGAACCTCATCTGAATTTGGCCCACATGTGAAATGGAAAGAGCCCAGCTTTACTCAGTTCTCAGGACAAGTTTGTAGGGCTGGCAGTTAGAATAAAGTTGGAAACTGAGCACATCTGATCTGGTCATTAAGAGACATAAGAAACCAGAATATCTTTTTTGGGGGGAGTGGGGGGGGAGAAAGAGGGGAAAACAGACCTTTTTTCAGAGTAGAACCACAATTCAAGACTAGTTTTTTAATCAGTGACAGCTGGGAAAAAATAAATAATTCAAAAGATATACAAGTATATCATCAGTCCTTGCTGCACAGCACTACCTTCAGGGTAACCGCTCACCTGCTCGGTCATACAGGATATGGGATCGCTGTAGTCCTTCCTTCACATGGTCTTCCGTTATAAAAACTCCATCCACAGAGCAACCTTGTGTGCTAGCCTGATGAGAGGTCTTCCCTGCAGTTAATCTGGCCTGAACAGCCAACTGGAGTCCATTCAGTCCAGTTCTTGCATCACCATCACAAAGGTAAGCTAGAGTGCTTACAGCTTTTTCCTCTATGTACACAGGGGACCTGCAATAGAATTAGCCCACACTGTTTTCATATTCACATTACATCCTTTTCATTGCAAACTACTCACAACGTTATGTGTTTTTGTTTGTTTGTCTGTTTTGTTTTTTTACAGCATTTATTGAGAAGTATCTGGGTTTAAAGAGCTGTCCTTTATTTCATGCCATTGTGCTGAAGTATGGCAGGGACTCTGAGAACTGTATGTGACCTATGTGCCATGTGTGTTATAATGCTTAAGCACAATGGTATGTGTAAAAGCTGGAATGGAAGATTTCAACCATCTCTGAACTTCCTTGTTTTTGCAAGATTAGATTCGACAGGGAAGTTTATTTAATGGTAGATTAGATGATTTTAAAGCTCATCCTGTCTGTCCTGGGACTGTTGTGGACTTCACTCAATCAATATTTAATAAAACACTGACACCCTTGGATGGAAGGCACCTCAGAACTATTCTTATGCACAAAAATGTGGTACTTTTAGCATGAAATTATCCAACTGCACATTATAGACTAATGAGGCATTATGCAATCACTATGACCTTTGAAACTACTGTAAACAGGAATTGACACCAGATCACCTTTTCAAAGTTAAAAAGTGTAAAAGTGTATAAAAGTCTTAGACCATAGAAAACAGATAACAGGCAATTTGTCTTGGGGCCAAATCTTCACGGGTGTGCACATAAAACTAAGGAATAAAAAAGTCATTATTATGACCATAATTTGTATTATAGTAATTGTACTAACACTGTACAAACACACAGAAAGAGACATTCCCAGTCCCAAAGAACACAATATAAACAGACAAGACAGACCGAGGGTTGGAGGAGAATGAGAAGCATAAAGTAAAGTGACTTGCCCCAGGTCATACAGCAGATCAATGGCAAACTGGAAACAGAGCCCTGTTCTCCTCCTGACTTTCAATCAAGTGTCCTAACCAATACATAGCAGAAGCTACTGTAATTAAAAGTGCAGCATGAACAATGACTAACTGTGCCATTTCCAGTACTCGACTGAAAATAAATAAGTTCATCAACTGGGGATTAACGCATGGGGACAGGAGAGAGAGAGAGAGAGGTGATTCCACACTGAGTGCCCTGACACTCCAAACAATTTAGGATTCACCCACAGCTCTGTACTTCATTCACTGAAAGATTTATCGCTATTATCAGAAATGATGCATGACGAGGCCAGCTACCAAGGCCAGCATTTCCAGACACACTGATCTGCTAATCTTTATTATTTGACCTGGGTCTTTATAGGGTTATGATAAATAGCTTAGCCGAACTGGCAACAGCTGCAAGGGCTCTGAAATTATAGGTACAAGGGCAGCAGTAACTCCCTCTCGTTTTAGCCTAGTCAGAAGCAGACCTGAATGGCAACACCAGATATATATATCAAGTTTTTGTTCCTCTCATACTAACCGCTTGCTGCACACCCCCAAACCAGAAGGCCATTTTTACTAAGAAAAAGATAACATAACACGCACGCCCTCAGCTATCACCCTCCTCCACACCTTAGTACTTTTATCTGAGGGACACAAATACAGAACACTAAACAGGTGTTGCTAATGCCTCAGTGGTGTAGTCTGTAGCTTACGTGTCCCATCTCCTTTATGTGGTGGATTTGAGGGATTGGGAATGGCCTATGGATCTGCATATTCTTGTGTCCACACCATCCCCAGTCTCTCCTCCAATGCTGCACAAGGATCCCCACAGAACCATGCTCTGCAGTGTGCAGGGAATGCACATCTGCCACACTGAGATAACTTTACTTTTTCCAACGACATTTCAGGGGAGGGGGAGCTGTGGAATGAAGGAAGCACTGTGCCGTACATCTCATTGTAATAATGCATCATCACAGTCTCTTTAAATATTAAGGTATCAGGATTCATCCTTCAGAGCTACAGTTGGCCACTGGGTTTTGTTATGTTTTGAAACAAATCAGTAGGTGCTAATCAGTCGTAGCTGAATAAAAGGTTATTTTTAAAGCACAGCAGGCAGCAAACACACTTATACTACAAGTGCCTACGTCAATGGAGAGCAAGAGCAAACAACATGCTGTATGTTTAAAAAACAAAATACTTTGGCTTTCCCAGTGGGGAAGATTAGAGAGGAGGATTCACAGAATAGTTCCTACAGAGACCAGGCATTTGCCTGATTAAAAAATGGCATGAGGCATTTCAGGCTTCTTGCTTTCAGAATATAGGCTGAAACTGAACCCAAATCCAGTGGCTAGGGCAGCAGACTGGGAGTCAAGAGAGCTCTTAGGGGCAGGGATTATCACTTACTATGTTTGGATAGGCCCCAACCTTGCTGAGGCCTACCAGCCCTATTGCAATGTAACTGTTAAATAAGAATACATTTGAGTTCTATTCTTGGCTCTGCCATGGACTCATTGTATGACCTCAGTCTCTCAGTGCCTCAGTTTTACTGATAAGGTGTTTATATATCCCACTCCATTGTAACGACAGGGACAATAACCTTTACCCTTCTTGGTAAAGTGCTTTGAGATCTATTGATGGTGTAGAAGTACTGGTCTTATTTCCACGAAAGCAACATTATACCAAATGTGACCCAATATAGCTATTCTAAATAAAAAGGTTCAGTACTGCATTGCAGAAAATTTAGACTGTGTTATACAACAAATTCTTATCAGCTCCATTATTATTTATTAAAAGTCAATAATATGCTTAATGCTGTAACATGATCGAGACAACAGGCGTTCGCCCGAAAAGCTTACTATTTATTAGGCTAAAATCCACCAGGGCAATAGGGAGAACATCTTGATTAAAGCCAGAAGTATCAGCGACATTGCTCTCTTAGTTTTCAGGTGAAGGTATTTTAGGCAGGCAATAATAGGACTCCACAATAGGGCATTGAGAGCACAGATGAGGGTGTAAAAAAAAAAATCTGCTTCAAAAGGGAGAGAAGACTGAAAAAATATTATATTTCACTAAGCACATTTAAAAAAATTATTGCATATTGAACGTGAGATAAAACAGAAATGAGTGGAGAAATTGCCATGCATGAAACAGTCATGCTTACAATACAGTGCAGTCAGTGGTTTTAAATAAGGTTGGGATTCCTTCCCATCCCCCCAAAATATTTCAGTAGAAGAGAATACTCCTTCATCAGAGGAAATGAATACTTACAGTAATTCATTCAAATGCATTTCTTCCCTTGAGAATTACTATTTCAGAACAAATTGTAGCTGTGATCCAGAGACTCCAGATTAAGAGTTTCATACACAGTGCGTTTGCTAATTTTGCTTTAGCAGGCAAGATCCTGATTACAAAGTAGTGTTTAATTATGTCAACACTTCGGTTTCCAAAACCAAACTACTTTGTCTTTTTCACCCTGGCCTGCCATCCTATGCTCAGAAGCGCAAATCCATTCTCTGTGTTTTTACACAGACTTGCCCCTTACCCTACATGCCTTAACAATTGCAAGGCAGGAATAGTACTCTGACCTCTCAACAGGTTCATGCTCATCTTACAAATGGACTATCTAGTATTTAACAGGGAACATACTGGATGCCAAGTCTTGGTGTTTGTACCTTGTAACTAAAGATACTTGGAGACAAACATATAAATAAACAAACAGGGATACCCCAGGAACTATCACTTACTGACAACAAGCTGGTATACCAACTAAGGTGAAGGAAAACCACAGCTAGATAGTTTTTCCAAGAGTAAATATCTCGCTAGCTTGTCTCCACTATGGAATCCATCTGAATCCCAGCATGGACTACCCTAAAAAATTGTCATCAGACCAAATTCTGAGGTGATGTGCAAGATGCTATAAGTGAGTGCAAGGGAGTCAAAGTGAGTGTAGCCTACTTGTAGAAGGGCTGGAAATACAACAAACAGCAGGGTGCAATATGAAGTAGCCCCTCATTTCTTTATTGTCTACCCTCAAACCTTACAGTCCCACAGCAAGTTACACTAGCGCAGACTCCCTTCTTAGAGCCATATGACAACAATTTTGAAGCACAATTTTCAAAGAAATAAATAAGCTCTTCATAAAAATAATAAAAATAACTGATGGTACAATACGTAAGGTGGTGGAAGCTACAAGATCACTTCTGAATTTGGCCCTTCATCTCAGCTACAATGTCTGCAGGAAAGTTGGAGAGAATATTGCGATAAGAGGGGAACAACTTTCTGAAAGGCTTGAGACCAAAAAGGAGATTTTAATCAAGAGGATTAATGAAATATTGTTCCACTTATTCGTTTTATCTTAATCACAATATACTAATTACTAGACTGAATTGCATGGCATCTAGTGGTTGCTAGTGCAGGGGACGAGAAATCAGGACTCCTACATTTTGCTTGACTCAGATACTACCTTGCTCGGTAACCTTTCTATGTGTTTATAAACATGGTTATCTAAACAGACAAAGTTGGGAGGATTAAAAAAATAAATACTTGTAAAGTCATTTGATTTCCTGACATTAATGTTACATTGCACTTATACAATGTATCAGTGTATGTAGGACAAGGCAAGAATGAATATATTTTATTGTCACATTGTATATCTGAAAGACCCCAACAAATGAAAGTGTTGGTAGACTCTCTTTACATTTCAGAAAGATGTCTAATCTTTGGTATGGACTTTTTTTTCTTCTTACTTCTCCTCCTCACATTCTTGTCTCTCTTTTCCTTTTTCCTCCTGGCTCAGGTTTACAGCAACTGAGATAATGGTGCAAAGTTACAAGGGAGTGCTTTACCTGGAGTAGTTTCTTTGAGCACAGAACTAGGACCATAGAATTTGCAACATTTTTCATCTTAGTATTTATCTTCACAGCTGGCATAAGCAGGGGCAACTTGGCTACAATGGATTTGGAGCAAGTGTAACACAGAACTTTAATAACTAAATTCAAAGGTTGTTAAAATAACATTAGGAATCTAACGTAATAATTGACAAAAATAAGGAAATAAAAATTAGGTGGACAATCCACTTAGTTGTAGTTACAGGAGGGGTCCCTAAAATGCCAGGTGTTAGACACTATGGCCAAGGTTTCAAACTTGGGTGCCTGTAGTCAGGCCTCTAAATCCATATTCAGCCACCCACATGTAAGGGGTTTGATTTTGATAGGTCCTCAGTACTCCAATGCCTACAGAAGTTGATGGGATCTGTAGCTGCTTTGCATATTTGAAAAGCATTTTACATATAAGAATCTTAACATGAATTTAGTAGTGTAACTTCATGCACCCAAGTTTGAAAACTTGGCCCATACATGCCCACTACACATAAGAGAGTGACTTCAGGAGAGAATCATGCTGAACACTGAAATCTTTCGCTTATGCTTTTTTATGACTAATCCCCAGCTTTGTGCTTTAAACTAGTTGTCCCATCACCAACCTCCTTTGTAACCAAATACAACATACTGTATCTTTCCGTGCATGTGCTCATAATGAAAACAGGAGGGGGGGGCGGGGAGGGAGAAACAGAATAGATCAGTTGGTAGAACTCTTACCTCTGGGCCAGAAGAACAAGTTCTACACTAGGACCTGGGCTCCTACCCAATAATAAACAAACATTCTATCCAATGCTAGCAAGAGAATGAAAAGACGTTCCTGAGCTTGAATTACCACCCTCATCTATATCACAACAATTTTATTTCTGGAGGGTCATTTATGGCCCAAAGTGGGTTTTAAAAGTTGTATTAAATAGATACAGTTTTGTGGACATGAAATTTGGAGGGAACTCGACTGGAACATCCTTCAAGGAGCTCCAGAGGGCACTTCCATTGATGCAGCAGGAGGCAGCCCATCTCCTGAAGACAGAAGACCTTCAGCTAGAGCAGGGGTCCAGGGTCCCTTGGGGGTCTGCAGACAGGTTTCAGGGGGTCTGCCAAGCATGGCCAGTGTTAGACTTGCTAGGACCCAGGGCAGAAAGCCAAAGCCCCGCTGTGAAGGATTGCAACCAGGGGCCCCAAGCCCCACCACCCGGGGCTGAAGCCAAAGCCTGAGCAACTTAGCTTTGTGGTCTCCCTTGTGGTGTGGGGTCCTGGGCAATTGCCCTGCTTGCTATCCTTTAACGCTGGCCCTGGCTTTTACATGCAGAAAAACAGTTGTGGCACAACTGGGCCATGGAGTTTTGATAGCTTGTTGGGAGGTGCCTCAGAAAGAAGGGGGTTGAGAACCCCTGAGCTAGAGGGCAAGAGGAAGTCCAGCATATGCTGTTATGCATTCACGTCGCACTTCCCGTCAGTACCCGCCCAAGCTGGGGAAGCTAATGATCCAACCAGAGGACCAAATTCAGTGATGAATCCTGATCACGTGCAACCTGAGGCACTAAGACAATGACCCTTTAATTTATACATCTTTTATGCACCCTAACTAGTCTGTCACATCACTCAACAGGGGGCATGTACTACTTTGGGAAATTCTGCCTTAATCTAAATATCCCCTTCATCCCTCAATTTCAGGGAAAACTTCATTTTATATGAAAAGAAAACACCACAAAAAGCTTTTTAGGCCTCGGGACTGCATCCAAACTTGTATGCTTATCTCCCAGTACAGCGTGATGAATTATCAGCTAGCTGCATCTACTGATGGAGGTATTCTGGAGGTGATTGGATTGCTGGTAGAGAAGAATGTCAAGCAGGGATGAGATGAAAGTGGCTGGGGTGGAGGGGAAGAGGGAACATGCACTGAGAAGAGAATTAGAAGGACAACAGAAAAGCAAACAGAAGAAAAGACAAACCAGAGAGGTAAGAGACAAGATGTATAGAAAAGGATTTTTTTGGACCACTAAGAGCACCATTTGTCAGACACACAAGAAGCAGGAAGTACCAGGAAAGACCTAAAGAAATCTTTAAAGTTGGAGTTTCATCTTTACTTTTAAAAAGCTGGGCCCCCATTTTTATCACTGGTTAGGGACACTGTCCGTCATGGGCAAATTCCTGAAACTATGCTAGACAGACTTCTTTTGACTCTTTGTGCTGCTTAATTCATCCAGAGCTAGTAGAAGATTACAGATATGGAGTCAAATGAAACCTAAACCCTCACCAAATGCAACTGAAACTATGCCTTGTACTTTAATCCCATATACAAAGGAAAGCCTCCAAAACCCAGTCAGGGTGTAGTCGCAAACACAGCTGTGCTGTTACATTAAAGTTGACATGCAGCCCTCCCTCCTCCAAGCTACAATTCACATCCCTGTGTAATATATAAAAGCAACAATTGGGTAAACAATGTCAGGAATGGTGCCCTAAATAACGTAACAGAATTCACTACCGAATTCACTCATTCACTACCCTAAACTGTACAATATAGGAATTCACATTGCTCACGTAATACAACAGAAGGACAAAATACATTCTCCGGGGCTATATCTACACAGATATTCCTGCACTATTACTTACTTCCTATGAACACACTAAGTTATTAATTATAACACAGTTAAGCACTAGTATGAAAACAAATGAAATAATAACAAGCATGAAATTTAAACAGCGCTATGCACTATTTTGAAGTCATTAGTTGCCCATTTTAAAATGATGACTGCAAACAATTTCCAGTGTGGGGAAGAGGGAGCAAAATAGAGAATTTATTTTCCAAGAAAACGTTACACTCCCCTCTACCCTTTTCACCCTCAAGATCACTCAGAAATACACCTGTAATCCCCATTGTAACCTGGGAAGAAATTGTGATTTTAGTTTCTCAGGTACGATACCCAACTTTTAGTATGGCTTTATTTTAATGCAATTGATTTGGACAATTAGAGGAAGGAAACAGGAACTATTTTAAAATATTTTATTGACTTCACACAGTGAAGAGATAAAGTCGTATGTGGCATATAGCAACTTCATTTGCTGTATAGGTTCACAAAGGTTCCAACTCATTTGAACAAGTTATGCAAAATACAGCAGCTTTTTGGCTAGTGGGCTCAAAATAAGGAACACGTGATGCCCTATCTACCACTGCACAGTAATATGATGCTTTTACAACCAACAACAAAAAGTACTGCATGAGGGTATGACAGGACCCAGTTAGAGGCTTCCAAAGCAAAGCCTCAGCTGCAGAACATATTTACATATCCTATGTGTGAGTCAGAGGTGACAAATCCAAGTATAAAACTCTGTACTAATTCAGACAGTAGGGCTGGGTTTTTTTGATCCACTGATAGCTAATACTTTGTATTCTTCCCCCTCCCCCCAGCTAGCATCCAACATATGTTGCTACTTCTTTTCTTTACTATTAGGAGTGGTTTCCTTTCTCACCTCTAGCTCTCTCTGGCAGCCTGTCAATAGATTCCTCGGGTCGTGCGTGCTAACACATGGCAGTTTGTAAAGTACTTACTCAGACCTCTTGCTGCTGCTGCCATTCGCAGAATCAGTGTGTTGCTCATCTTGGACTAAAACCCGGATCCCCAAGGACCTGATAGCCCGCATCAGAATAGTTTCCATCGCCTCAACAGAGAGCTTCTCGAGAACAATAACTCGACATCGACTCAGAAGAGCGGAATTGACCTGGAAGGAAGGGTTTTCTGTGGTTGCCCCGATCAGCGTCACAGTCCCACACTCAACGTGAGGAAGGAAAGTGTCCTGAACATGGGAGGCAAACAGAAAAAATTGATCAACGACAACCTGAACCATCCCAAGTGAGTAGGTTATTAGGCATTTTAAAGTACATTTTTCATGGCTTGCTATTCTCCAGGCTTCCAGTTGATATACCTTACGAGCTCACTCACAAGACAGCTCATCAGCCAGTTGCCTAAATGAATTCATTCCATTCACACAGTATATGACTGGTTATTTCACTTTAATAACCTGTTCTTTCTCCAAGAATGAACTGAGATACTGAAAAGAATGGCATTAGAAAAATGCAAGTCATTACCATTTAGTGCTGTGATTCTGTTTCATCGTTAGGCAGGCAGCAGATACCATGAAAAGCTGCCCTTATGGAAAAGTCTTATAGAATTTAGCAGTCAACGAGGATATTTCCTATAGTTTTTTGGAAGCTTTAAAATTCTATGGAAGGGATAATAATTCTCTATTAAATGCTACAGAATAGGTCAAAAAACTACAGAAAGAATTTATGAGAAACAGCTAACCTACCAGTTTTAAGAATGATTTCTATATAGCCATATTCCATTTTTGTCAAACCCTATTGGTTTGATGCCTACCAGTTTTTGTAGAACTTTTTCCTAAAGGCATCTGAAGTTTTGAAGCTGTGGTATTAAAGTTTTAAAGAATATGAATAAAATAAATGATGCTCAAGAAAGAAAGATTCATATTGGCTGTGGTGAGGTACTATTCATAAATACATTTCATGTCTCAGTTCGCTTTCTTTTCTCAGTAGAAAAGAGTGGGTATGTACAAACAAAAAACAAACAAGGAATGCCTGCAGGCTTCCTAGTGACATGCTTTTAATTAAAAACCTGAATGTAATATCACTGAAATGAAGGCTCTTCTTAATAGGCAGATATATAGGAGAAGTGAAGTTGTAAGACGGCTATAAAGAAGTAAAATTTCAGGCAAAAAAAAAAGTCAGATTGACAATGCATGTAAAACTTCTACAAAATCTGATTTGGTTTTGAATTAAAGTTCTTGAAAGGCCCACAATACACAACTGAGACTCCTAAATTAGAAGCCTAATTTAATTTTTAACTTCTACAATAAAGTTTCTGAATATATCAAGCAGTGACTTAAAATATAAAGGTAGAAGAAACATTTATTGTTCAGCACCAAGGTACATACATTTTAGGCAAGTAATATTTTGACAGAAACTTTGTTCCTGACAGTTAGGTGGAGCAGTACCTGCTGAGATTTATTGAAACGGTGAATCTCATCAATAAAGAGGATGGTCTTCCTCTTGAGGAGTCTTTTTTCATTCTCGGCTTGCTTGATAACATCTCGGACATCATTTGTCTTGGCACTTGTTGCGGATAAAGTCACAAATCTTGTACCATTCTTCTTGCTGTTGCTGGCTATGATATGTGCTAGAGTAGTCTGAAACAGAGGAAAGAATTAGCTTTTTGAAATAATTTTGGATATATGAAGTATTTGCCTAAAGGAAAGAAGCCAAGAACAGAGCAGCATGTTAACCTAGGGAGAGTGCTGACACCTTAGAGAACAGGAAGCTCATGTTGTTCTAACACAGGGAAGATGTGAAAACATTCTGCTAGAGATCTCTGCCAGCTCCCATCCTCCACTTTCCAGAATTGCATGTTAAGTACCTACTTGGTATCAATATAGAAAGAGCCAGTGCCCCAATTTAGCACAGCTTTTGTGACAGCTGTTTTTTTCGCCCACTGAAGAAAAAGGAACCCCTTCCTCCAAATGTGCTGTTGCTACAGAGGACAGGAGATATGCTGCTCTTCATTGGGGGATATTGCTATAAGTTACCACACAGCACAACAGCTGAGGATACTGAGATGCTCACAAAAAGTTACATGAAATTAGACAGCACTTGAGTATTTTTAAAAATCAAAACACAGCATTTGCTGTTCTCATTGCCAGGAAAATGAAACAATAAATGAATAAATATTCAGCAAAAAGTAGTTCTCCATATGGCCTCAGCATTTTAACAAAGAGATGTTATAATCATGCTAAAAAAACCCTGACTCTTTACAATCTAAATAGGATATTTTCTAGGCAACCAAACCTGGCCTGGATAAATGCAATGCAATTACTACCTGCCAAACAAACTTTTAACTTGTTTTAAAGGATGGTTTTCTTGTTTTCCTCTCCATGACCCTCTCTATACCAGCCACTCCTTCATAGCAGTTTTTATTTATAGGGATTTAAATTGCGTTCATTTTAGCATGGGAGCAGCCTGCAATGCTACTTTATAGTCTGCGGTGTTGTTGCAGCTGTGTTGGTCCCAGGACACTAGATAGACAAGGTGGGTGCCATAATATCTTTTATTAGACCAGCTTCAGGACCTGAAGAAAAGCTCTGTGTAGCTCAAAAGCTTGTCTCTTTCACCAGCAGAAGTTGTTCCAATAAAAGGTATTACCTCACCCACCTTGTCTTAATTCCACTTTATAGGCAGACACACTAAACTGAATGTGCACATTTCAGATTTTTTTTTTTCCCCCAGAACCACCTTTGCTTCCTGAGAGCAGAGCACGCAGCTCTGTGTTCTGGAACACTGCAACAAAAAGCTGAGAGTTTTTTCCCTGAGCTGCCTCCTCCTTCACTAATGATGCAGGGGACAAGTGCCAGCAAGCCAAAGATTGTCTTGAAAATATATTCCAAGGATCAAAATTAGTGTAGCAGGTGCACTGAACCTGATCCTCTTGCAGGGAAAGATGTGGAAACAGAGTCATCTACCAGTCTAAGAGTGACCCACAGTGCCAGCAGAAACCTGTTTGGGGTTCCTTCAGTAACAGCGCTCTCTTCCTTTAAATGGCTCCTCTCCTTGCCCCCAAGGTGGGTCTAAATCCAACTATCCTCAAGTAGGAGAAGAGTGACTAAAGGGGATAATACACCCTTAATGGAGCAATAAGGTATCTCTCGCTTGCTCTAGTCATTGTATGCTGATGGAAGATGCCTTCCCCATTTTCTTTAGATGAGGTTTGGTTTCAGTGTGCCTGATGTTCTGAAACCAACACAGCGTCATCTCACATACTGAGTCCACACCTCTGCCCATCCCCATTGAGCTGGTTCACTAAAGTATTAATTTCCCTGTTCGAGTGCTCTAGAAGACTATGCTAGAACACTGTAAACTGCCTGTCCTGCTCTGCTCAGGAGATCACCACCAAAGCTGCCCCTCAGACCTGCCTTCAGTCAGGAAGCAAAAACATCCAAACATACATACAATCGAGACACACACACATTATCGCCTTAGAAATTAAGTTGCCAAAGTAAACCCAAAGTTGGTGTGTCCTTACAAGTGGGATGATAGATTCAGAAAGTGTTGAAGGAGAGTATGCCCACACTTTAAAATACTGGGTGCACTGACTCATTGGCTCATCCGGTCTAAAGGCTGAAAACAAAAACTGATCTTCCATTTTCTTTGAAAGCAGCAGAAGAAATGGATGATTTGACCAGCTGGCTGTTCACTTTCCTGAATTTGTCCTTTAGCTCCACTCAGTGAGGTATCCCCCACAGTGAATTTAGGCAGTGATTCCACATGTTAATGGGACCACTCACACACTTAAGATTGACATACACTTAAGTAACGTGCTAAATCAAAGCCTGGCAGAAGAATGCAGGGGAAGCTAGTTTTCATTTCTGACTTCTACAATTGTCAGTCAACGTATGCAGGATTCATAAATGCAGGTCAGATCTGCCACTTGTTTGCAAGGGAGGGACATAAATACAACTTTAAAAAAAAAAAACCCATTCATTTCTGGTATAAAAAAAAGTTTGCAATTACTGTAGTTTCCTGTGAAGCAAATTTGAGCTTGGGTCCTTGAATATGTCACCTTCAAAACAAAACATTCTCCCCCAGATATATAAATATTTTTGGATATTCTGAAAATTTATTTAGATAAAGAAAAACATTTGAGGGGAATAAACCTGAGGATAACATTAGAGTCACAGATTTCAACTGAGAACTTGATAACAGTTTTCAAGCTGATGAATCTGGATACTACTCCCTTCCCCCCCAAAGGTCAGAGGTCATGCCATTAGGATAGGGTAAACTGCATTTGAAAATTAATGCTGAAAGCAGTCATCATATTCTTGGCCTCTTCCTTATTATTCCATGCCATCAGTCCTTTAGAATTAAACTGCCTATCACATAGGTGTGGAACGTTTCCTTATTTCCCGAGTTCACTTCTTTTTCATTTATGCATTTTGATATAATGCCTGTAGCCAGAGCTAACAACATACTATACATTTTTTGTAGTGTATTAAGCTACAATGAAGCCAGGAAATATATACTGCAGTGGAAACATAATAGGATCCCAAAGTACAACTGCTCCCAAGAATGCCGTTGCTTGCACAGACAAGCTCGAGGAAATGTGCCAAACTACTATGGCGTTTTCCAACAAATTTAGTTATAGTGTATTCTGGGGATGAGATGAAATCTATTACTAAAAATCCAGTACAGTATAAGGAGAAAAAAGCACCAGATATTATATGGACATCTGAAATTTAATTAAGTTCCTAAATTTTTACAACATAAGCCGGCTATATTGTTAGTGTTACACTGAAGCTTGTTTTTTAGATGAATTAACAGTATTTCCCATCAGAACACAACACAATAAATTGGAGGAGACATTTAAGCAAGGTAATAGTCTGCTTCCTCATACAGGCACAATGTACAAGTACTTCTTGTTTAGATAGTGTTCTTTGCTAATAGCCAATATGAGCACTGCTCCCACACCTATTTAATTCAATGGCATTTACTTAAGTGAGAACAGGATTGGTCCCATAGTTTGAAGTCTACAGCTTTAGCACAAACGTGAAGCAAGGGGCAGGACTGGGAGCAAACGTTATTATAGACCAAGACAGCCAGCTGGGATGGAGCAGCATGAAAAGGAACTAAATGTGCTCATTTCACAGCCTTGCGACAGATACCTACCCGGCCAACAACCTCGGGACACCAGCAAGGAGAGCAGTTCCCTGGGATGGGTTTACAAAACCTGTGATCTGCCCCAGCTGAACTATGGGTTACCAGATATATTACTGAACTAACCTTGTAGCACCCCATTCTGTCTGGGAGACACAAGGTCAAGTCAGCTTCAGACTAAAGGAAGCTGGCAGGATAGGAGATGAGCATGGCTCAACTGTGGCAATAGCTGTGTAAATAATAAAAATTTAAAAAATTGATAACACTTAGCTATGGGGAGATTCCAATATGCTTACTCACCTTGGATGGTATCTGACTCCAAAAATAGCCTACTATGGACTACTTGAGGAATAAGGTACTGATCACTGTGAACAACAGTTTCAGAATCTGGCTGATAGCACCTACAGAACCCAATTCAGATCAGGTGTAAACAGGCACAAGGCCACTGAATTATACTTACTGAAAACAGAGCTGTGCCTGCTTACACTAGGTCTGAATTTGTCCCTTTATATTCAAACTGCTTTACAAATACAATGGGCCGATTCTGATCTCACTTTCACCGATATCATTCCATTGACCTCAATGAAGTTGCTCCTAATAAGAGCTGGGTAAGATTTTTTGTCCAAAATTTTTTTTGGCAAACAAAAACACAAAAAACAACAAATCAGATTTGGTGATACCAAAACGTTCTATGAATTTATGTTGGTTTCACCAAATTGTTTGTGTCTTGCCCCCCATCTCAAAAAAAAAGTTATGAAAAAGTTGAAACACTTTCTTTAACATTTTGATTTTTTGTTTCCATATGACTTTGTTTCAAAATTTCCTTCAATTTTATTTTAAAAATTCAAAAATGTACAAATTGCTCAAAATCTAAATGGCACATTTCATTTTGGATTGACCACAGCATTTAATTCAACCTCAAATGCAACATTTTCCAACTTCTTAATTATCCAAAATTTTTGGTTTTGGTCTGACCTTAAATGATTTTTTCCCCCTGGAATTACCAGCAAACTCAAAAATTCCATATTTACACAACTCTACTCCTGATTTACACCAGTGCAAGATCAGAATCAAGCCCATTATGTTTGGAGACTGGTTCTTAATGGCAGCAGAGATCATCATTTTTCCATATCTGTTTTTAATTTTAAACTCTGCGCTGTTGTAGAAGCCATCTTGATTCTTAGTTAAGATCTGAACTAAAGCTCACTGAAAGACTTTCATTGACTTCAGTGGGCTTTAGCTTAGGCCCCAAAGGATTAGGAGGGGACATAAAATGTAACCAAATATTCAAATAGTTCAGATGATAACTCAGTTGCTAATTAGAAGGGGAGAGAGGAAATCATTTACAGGACATTTTACAACCAAGAGACCAGAATCCCAATCTGCAAATATTTTGTGTCTTGTCATGATGAAGTTTTGAATAAAGCAAATACAAGGGACTGGTTAAAAATAGATAAAAATAAACCCAATGAAATTTAATACAAATTGCAAGGACAGCTTGCTATGTTTTGATGTTACACGTTCCTGTCAACATTACCTACATTAACATAGTATAGGATTGCACACACAAACCCAAGCAACAGTGGCTAAATGCTCTCTGCCCTAAAATTCTCTAAGCAACAGTGTCCCAGATACCCAGTTATTTACATTTCCCTCCCCTCCCCCCCACAGGTTAACAGCATGCTTAACCTTCCTTCCTTTTTTTTTAATTTTTATTTTTAATTTTTTAAATCACATTGATCTACAAAACTGTTCAGGATTTTGCAGCCCCAAAACTTATCTGTAACAGCAAAGTTATTCTGTGCTTGAGCTACTGGTATGGACATCCCCCTGCTGTCTCTTTACTAAAATTGGGTGTCCCATGGCAGACAAGCAAAAATCTAAATCCCCACATTAAAGTGTCATAAATCACAGCACAGCTTACTCAAATTGCAAACTTGGATTTAAGCAGCTGGGCCAATATAGACATTCATAAGAGTTTCTGTTTGTTTTTTTTCTTTTTTTAATTTGAACAGTCAGGATCCATTGGTAGATAACCTTGGCATTTCTTTGAAATGTGCTATTTACATGCTGTCTGCTCATTTTTTGAAGAGCAAGGTTATTGAAATATATAAAAGAACATAAGTTACAAGCACACTTGTAAAATATAAATAATACATAATAAAATAAAATAAAAGATGGGTTAGCAAGATAGTTAGTATCTTTTTGGTTTATAAAAGAATAGAGCAAAGGGACAAAGTTGCAAACACATCCATGACCTTATCAAACCCAACTGAGAAAGCAGGCTTTTAAAGACCGTACTCCTTTTGGAAAACATGACAAACCTTCCAGTAGCAGGGAAACTTAAAAAACAATTTATCCTAAAGGTACATTAATTTGGTCCCATTAATTTTGACCACACCCCCTCAAACATATAAATTCAGTCAAGGCTGAATTCAACATAATTAGTCAAGTCTCTCACACACACACACACACACCTCTCTCTACCATTGTCAGCAACAGATCCCCCTGAACTGGTACCAAATGCAGATGGGATAAAAACCAATTTGAGATCTGAGATGGGTGGATATTAACTGTGCCTCTGGGTACTCCCTTTTTCTTGTTCTTGTTTTTGAAGATAAGAAAAATAATGGGATAAGACTCTTTATGGAGTGTTTTTCATATACCTTAATTGTACGTATGCTCATATTATTCAACTTCAGTTGAATGACATGATTGGGGTTCATGTGGATTTTATTATTGTTGCTATTTAGTTGGTTTGGTAGGCTGGAAAAGACTTACTTTTCTTAGCAAGAAGGATATTGAGGCTTTTCTATGAACAGGAGATGGTACAGCCCATTCTGAAGTTTACAATTTCTGTTAAGCATTCTTGATATTGCTAGTTTTGGTTTTAAGGAGGTAATGTAAGACTGCTACCTATTTCACAGGACTGAAAAAACAATGATGGGGCTTCTACAGAAAAATTCTTAACAGATACTTTCATGACAATTAAGAGGCCTACAGAAATGTTGCAGGATCCTGCAACAACTGCATTCCCTGTTATGTCTACACTAGCGCGGTAAGTCAACCTACGCAATGCAACTCCAGCTACGTGAATACGTACCTTAGGTTGAGTTACCGCGGGATCTCCACCACAGAGGGGTCAACGGGAGAAAATCTCCCATCAATTTACCTTACTCTTCTCATCGGGGGTAGAGTACAGGGGTCGACTGGAGAGTAATCTGCAGTCGATTTGTCGGGTCTTTACTAGACCTGCTAAACTGACCACCAGTGGATCGATCTCAGAGCGTTGAGCCTGGCTGTAGTGTAGACATGGACAGAAGTTGTTAATAGGTCTAGGAGTCTAACTTACCCCACCTTATGTATCACTTCTGAATTTAACCTAAGGTATCTGATGCTATTCCTATTTCAACACATGAACACTTGAGATGATTTCTCTGGCATCTACGGCTTAGAATCAAGATGCGATACACTTGAAGCTAAATTACATATGGTGTCTGTTAATATTTCTCCACTGGAAAACCTGGCTAAGAGGGTGGAGCAAAGTCTTAAGGAAACACAAGGAAGTCTGTACTGGAGACAAGACCAAAGGACAAAAAAAAGCTTAGTGGAGAATTTTGATTAAGGGCAATTCTCCCCCTCACCTCCCAAAAAGACAGAAATATGTCAAAGCTATACTGAAGTTTTCAATATCCATGTGTTATGTTTTCATTTGACATTTAAAAAGGGGAACTTTGTGATTTCTACACTCTTTGTTGAGCTTCTTGGACAATTTTGATACTCCCCTCTGGATAATAAAGATTTTCAGGATTATTAATAAAAGGTTCTACACTTTTGTCTTTTAATTAATTGTTTTTCAGATATGATGATGCAAAAAATCATACACGACTGAGAAACCATAATGAGGTTAATTTGAAAAAGAATGGGGTATATTTTCTTCAATAACAGAAAAAGCTAACATCTTTCCTGAAGTTTCAAAGGATACTCAAGCTAGATGAAAAGCTATATTGCTTTGGGATGAACTTATTCCTTTAGTCTTTTCTGCTTTTGTATCCTTTCCAGCCAAAAGAAAGCTAGGTAATAATCAGAAATAAATATGTTAAGAATATGTTAATGGTAACATTTTGTTTTGTGTTTTACTTAAATTAATAATAGCAAGTGTTCCTCTGAAAAATGGGAAATACAGTATTATCTGGTTCTTTGCTGCAAAATACAGTTTTTGATTTACATTGCTTAGGTTACAAATAAATATTTTAAGATAATCAGTCTTCTTTTTTCTCAAGATGTTTTGAGGTCTTTTAAGCTTTGATAAGATTTTGATGATGTGTCAAATTATTTTACCTTTATCTGCTATATTGTCCATGTAAACGGATACTGAATTATTTACTAATTTAAAAAGAAAAGGAGTACTTGTGGCACCTTAGAGACTAACCAATTTATTTGAGCATGAGCTTTCGTGAACTACAGCTCATGATTCTTAAAAGCTAGAAAAAGAAACGTTTAATCCTGAAGAGGTGCTTATTGGTGGATAAAGACTTTGAACAACAGAAAGCTTTCACCCTCTGACCAGTCACTATGTGGTATGAGCAAACATCTTTCTCCCTAAGGTCTTTTTGATTTTGAATACTGATTGAGGTTCTCCCTTCCCTTCTCTGATGAGGTATTTTTTTCCCCATCCAACTAGTTTCTTAAGGGTACTGTATCCACACACAGTAAGATCCCCCATTATTTCTTTATCAAATAAGATCTTAGACTATACTTAGGTCTATCAAAGACAAAAAACCAAGGAGGATGACAGACAGCAATGTAGTCCTGTTTCTCATCATTAGAGTCATCTTGGTTTAGCAGTGTGGACCACCTGAAATTTACAGACCAGGAATTTAGGGAAGAACATTTAATTAAAAAAAAAAAAGAAAGAATTTTCCAGCAGTTTATATGAGAAGTGATTGAGGTATAGTTTAAGATTTTAGTAGAAGAGGGACCAAGATAAAGCTGAATTCTACCAATATTCTGGAATATTAAAGTTAGGCAGATCTGAACACAAGGAAAATGGAGAACTTAAGGGTAATGGGGCTTTGTGTGGGCACAGAAAAATGTTGCAGGACTGCAGACATACATTCACGGTCCCAAAGAGTTTACAATTCAGGTAGCTTTTTGAAATTAATCAGTCAGTGAATAAAAGGGATAGAAGAAGCGTGGAAGCAGGAAGAAAAAGAGAGAGACTGTGAGACCAGAGAAAGCTGAAAGTTAACTAACTTAGAAATACATCAAATTTATTTACAAACAGAAGGGCTTGAACAAAATCAAAAGAAAACAATTCCGCCTCCCAAAAAAACCCCTCTCCCCTCAAGATTCATACAGTGAATTTCAGGTCCTATCTCTAATAGAAACTTAATTATTATACACAATAAGTACATTGATAAGATGTAAATTTTAATGCGGCATAATTTTTTATCCACAGGAGCAACTAACCATAGGAACAATTTACCAAAGGTCATGGGGGATTCTCCATAACTGCCACTTTTTAATATCAAGATTGGATTTTTTCTGAACGATATGCTCCACAAATTATTTTGGGGGAAGTTTTATGGCCTGTTAGGCGCTCAGATTAGATGATCACAATGATCCCTTCTGGCCTTGGAACCTATCAATTAGAAGCAAATAATTGATCTAATAGCAGACTTTTTGAGGTGAGGGAACATATTGTTGGTTATTATTGGTTGAGCGCTGGCAGCATACAGCTCAGCACCTTACAGAAGGTGAACACAGCCATTTTCTATAAGATATCCTACCAGGAACCGATACAGAGACACCCTCAGGTGTTCTGCTTATCATCACCAGTTGTTCCAGGGAAGGCCATGGAATTACCCTGGTAAGCACTGCCCCTTGGCACTGAAAGCAGCACTGAGCCCTAAGGAAATGCACAGAACAATTAGAATACCTGGAGGAGCTGGCCTGCAAGGAACTGTTTCTCCCACAGTTACAGCCCCATCCATCCCAGGGTATGAAGAGAGACTAGGTGCGGGAGACTATCTTGTATTGGACCAACTTCTGTGCTGGTGACAGAGACAAGTTTTGGAGCCACAGACACCTGAAAAGCTCTGTGTGGCTCAAAAGCTTGTCTCTCTCACCAACAGAAGTTGGTCCAATAAAACATATCACCGCCCTCACTTTACCTCCCTAGTGCACTATTCATTTAACCAGGTGAGCAGAGAAATTCAGAGCAGGAACAGAGAACGGGAAGGAAGCTGCGTTTGGGTAAAACCTTCAATGTTGGCCAGGATTTGTGAGGCCCGTGTCAGGGTGCTGGTGCCCCGGGTGGAAGCCGGGCTGACCCCTGTGGAGGAGGCTGTGCTGCCTTGTGACATTCGGGCAGGGGCTCCCTTGGGCCGCTTAAGCAGCCCCGGCGCCACTCACCTTGCCGCAGCCAGGGGGCCCCCAGAGGACGAGCGAGGGGATTTCGTCGGCCTCCAGCAGAGACCGCAGCAGGGTTTGTTCTCCCAGCACCTGATCCTGCCCCACGTAGTCCCCCAAGGTGCCCGGCCGCAGCTTATCGGCCAGGGGCTTCCCCTCCAGCTTCTGGGCCACGGTCTCCCCGCTCAGGACAGCCGCGTGGCTCCCGGGGCTGGCAGCCGGCCCTGGGCAGGCGGGGGCCGGGCTTGCCCCTCGCTCCTGGCCTCGGGCTGCAGCAGCAGGAGCTCCCCTGTGAGCCCCAGCGCCCGGAGTTCCCGGGGGGGCTGCGGCCGCCCGGCCCTTGTGGAACAGGGGGAACACGGGGGCGGCGGGGCCGCTCCCGCCCTCCGGCTCCTCCTCCTCCTCGCTGCTCTCCCCCGGGGGCCCGGAGAGGCGCATTTTCTTGCTGGGGGCCTGCGGGCTCCGCTCCGTCTCGCCGCCCCTCCCCGCCTCCGAGTCCTGCAAGCACCCGTCCAGGTGCGAGTTGATGTACGCGGCGGGCAGCTCCCACAGGCACACGGGGCAGCGCACCAGCGGCCCGGCCTGCTGCGCCCCGGCCCCCTCCATGCCCCTGCGGCTCCCCGCGCGGGCCGGAGCCGCCGCCTCCCCCGGCCCCACCCACAAGCGGCCTCCCTTGCCAGAAGCCGGTAAATGCTCCCCCAGCCGCCTGCTCAAAGCTACAGGCCCGGGCAGGCAGATTGCTTCCTGCCGCTGCGCGCGGGAAACGAATGTGACCAGCCCGTGTCCTTCTCTTGTAGGCGGCCGCAGCGTGTAGACCTTCGGGAGCTGTAGTCCTGCGGCTGTGGGCTAGCTTCGCTTCTTTCCTGCTCGAAAAGAGACACAGAAAGTTGTAACTCACCTTCTCCTCTGCCCCCGGTTTATTTAGACCTGCTCCCTAGCAAACTTCCTGCACTGGAGGGGGGGTTTATCTCTGCAAGGGGGCTGTAACAATTTGTGCTGAGAGCCATTGGACCAAACTGTAAACCCTGTATATCATAGAATATCAGGGTTGGAAGGGACCTCAGGAGGTCATCTAGTCCAACCCCCTGCTCAAAGCAGGACCAATCCGCAATTTTTGCCCCAGATCCCTAAATGGCCCCCTCAAAGATTGAACTCACAACCCTGGGTTCAGCAGGCCAACGCTCAAAACACTGAGTATATGATGGAAACCACTGCAAGGCGGGCGGAGGGGGGTGTGGTAGCACCTGTGGTTCTCTGTGTGTCCTTTCAGGTATCTGCTGGTGAAAGAGACTGGCTTTCCAGCTGCACAGAGCTCTTAGTCTTCTTCAGGGCTGGGCGCTGGGTCAGAGGTGTCCTTGGTACCACACACAGAGCTTCCCCGAAGAGAATATGGCCCAGAGTTTTATAATGAGAAGGGGGGGGGGTTTGCTGGGTCTCAAGAATTGTTGGGTTGCTCCCAAAAATCCATCTTATTTGAATGTATTCAAACATATTTTTATTCCAGATTATTTTGTTTAGGGTTACTTCTGGTGCCAGTACCTAATGCTACTTAATAGTATTTTGAAAAATTAGAAAGCAGAATCCTTAAAACAAATTTTATTTGTTTTTTTTTAAAGAGCTCAGTCTTTTAAACTGTCACATATTTAAATATTTCTAGTAGTAATTTGTCTCAGATTTAGGCCCTGATCTGCACAAATGCACATGCTTAACTTTGTACATGCAAGTGGTCTCACTTTTCTTTTTTGCTTTTAATCTACACTCTTTCCTTTCTTTTATTATGCTATGCACTTCTGAGCAATAACTATTGTAACCACTAATACCTGTACCAATAAAACTCACTATCATACCTCAGCTTCAAACAGTGAAAAATCATGAACTTTATTAAACATCCCTGAGATGTGTAATATCACCATTGAAATTCACCAAAAGCTTGAGTTCCGGCTGCACACTTCAGACATTTTAAAAATAAATCCTGACTCCTGCAGGCAAATCGTGAAGTGTAACTTCATAGAGTTCCTCTGATTTCACACTGGTGTAAGTGAAATCAGAACTAGGCCCTGTGTGTTTGCTTTGTTAGATTCACAGGCCATTTATCAAAATACCTTGATGTTTGTTTTTTTTTCTTGAGAAGAGTCAGAAATGTTGTTAGTTTTTTTTTAAAAAAGTCTTCCCATTGTCCTACAGTGTAAAAAACATAGCATGGGTTTTACTAGATAGGAAAGTATAATAACTAGTACAGTTACCATCATAGTTCATCAACTAAAGTTGACCTAATGGTAAATCTTTCCAGGTTATATTGGTTTTTCCTCCTATTATACATTTAGTTTTAATTATTCATTATTATATAACTGTTCCTATCTTGTAAATTTCCAGGTCAGTCTAATGTTAAAGATGTACTGTGCTGGGGTACTGAAATGTAAACAAGTCTGGCTACTATGTAATAGTACCTGTCTTCTGACTTAAATCTTGAAAATGTCTGGCAAAATACTAGTATGTAGAAAAGGTAACAGATGAAGTTTTGGTTTGAACTCATGATGAAGGTTTATAGATTATTATTAATACAGTACCCAAAAGTTTGCAAGGCACATTACAGAATATGGAGTAAAGCAAGTCCTAGCTGAAGAGCTTACAATCTAAAGAAACAGACTGAGAAAGAAAAAGGATATACATTTTCTTAGCAGTGCCTGTGTGCCTATATTATATTCCTGCCCAGCTCTAAACACTCTCTACCTTATTTCACCTGGGTTATCGATATGTTGCTATTATGCAAATGATAGAGATAACATTATACATGCCCCTTTCCCACATAATCATGCGAGCCTCTGTGGCTCTGTGCAGTTGAAAATAGCTGTGGCCTTTAGGCCTTTGTATGCCCATGAAGACAACAAATGCCTGCTCTGAGGTAAGCTATCCTGGCCAAAGTGGAATGCTGGCCTATTGAGGAAGACTGAAAGGAAAAGCCCCTCAGGAATGAGTTGGAGCAACACTTAATTCTAGGTCCATCTTCTCCATTCTCACCAAGACAGCCCAGCCCACAGAGATTTTTTTTCCATTTAAATAACATGTATATTTTCTGAATTATTTGACAGTAAAATTATGTAGGACAGACGGATTTTTGTATTGCACATGTTAACTGTTGGGACAGAGTTACAAGGTAGATTTAGGGCGGATTAAACCTGTTTCTGTGGTAACAGATGGCTCTAGGCCCAGTCTCACAGGTTTCTGCTTTATCAGATTACCAAAGAGTAGTGGGGGTGCTCTGCTGTCTATCTTATCAGTGTTGTAGTGGTGATCACTCACTGCTGTTGAATTCCATAATTGAACCCTGGAAGCCTTCCCTTGTTTACCATGTTGTTTTAGGATGGTGTGAAGATAATAATGGAGAGGAGTGACTTAACAGGTGGGCAGTGGGCCCCCATCTTCTTTTCTTTCCTTGCTCCCTGCCTCTCTGTACCAGAAAGATAATGGAGCAAATAATTAAGCAATCAATTTGCAAACATCTAGAAGATAATAAGGTGATAAATAACAGTCCCCTCTTGTGGATGGGGGGAAGCAGTAGATTTTTAAGAGCAGGTTAGACAAATACCTGTCAGGAATGGTCTAGAGATAATACTTAGTCCTGCCATGAGTGCAGGTAACTGGACTAGGGGACCTCTTGAGGTCTCTTCCTGTCCTGTGATTCTAAAACACAGCCATGAGGATCACAACATCTTTAGGCTTGTCACCCCTTTAACATTTTCCCCAGCTGATTGAACATCAGTCAGCTAGGGAAAAATGTGCCCTTTTCATTAGGACATGTCACTGTCATTAGACAGATTGCTACATTTGGTGATCATGAGCTGGGAAAGGATGTGGTCTTTAAGTGATTACAGAGAGACTTAGGCTTTCTGTTGCCATTGGGGTACTTCTCTCTCACAGTAGGAAGCTGTCAAGGTTCCTCCCCCCACTCTGAACTCTAGGGTACAGATGTGGGGACCTGCATGAAAAACCTCCTAAGCTTATCTTTACCAGCTTAGGTCAAAACTTCCCCAAGGTACAAAATATTCCACCCGTTGTCCTTGGACTGGCCGCTACCACCACCAAACTAATACTGGTTACTGGGGAAGAGCTGTTTGGACGTGTCTTTCCCCCCAAAATACTTCCCAAAACCTTGCACCCCACTTCCTGGACAAGGTTTGGTAAAAAGCCTCACCAATTTGCCTAGGTGACTACAGACCCAGACCCTTGGATCTTAAGAACAATGAACAATCCTCCCAACACTTGCACCCCCCCTTTCCTGGGAAATGTTGGATAAAAAGCCTCACCAATTTGCATAGGTGACCACAGACCCAAACCCTTGGATCTGAGAACAATGAAAAAGCATTCAGTTTTCTTACAAGAAGACTTTTAATAAAAATAGAAGTAAATAGAAATAAAGAAATCCCCCCTGTAAAATCAGGATGGTAGATATCTTACAGGGTAATTAGATTCAAAAACATAGAGAACCCCTCTAGGCAAAACCTTAAGTTACCAAAAAGATACACAGACAGAAATAGTTATTCTATTCAGTACAATTCTTTTCTCAGCCATTTAAAGAAATCATAATCTAACACATACCTAGCTAGATTACTTACTAAAAGTTCTAAGACTCCATTCCTGGTCTATCCCTGGCAAAGACCAGCATACAGACAGACACAGACCCTTTGTTTCTCTCCCTCCTCCCAGCTTTTTAAAGTATCTTGTCTCCTCATTGGTCATTTTGATCAGGTGCCAGCGAGGTTACCTTTAGCTTCTTAACCCTTTACAGGTGAGAGGAGCTTTCCCCTGGCCAGGAGGGATTTCAAAGGGGTTTACCCTTCCCTTTATATTTATGACAGAAGCACTCTTTGCAGCTGTGTAGTCCAAAAGCATTTCAGAGTCTATGAGTAATGAGAGCCATGGGATTATTTTTACCTGGATTACAGCCTGTCATTTGTCTAACAGCTTTTAAATATTTTCCTCCGCACACTTGTTTAAAGCAATCTTCAAAATATATTGTGGGCTAGATTCAGTCCTGGAATATACCAGCTAAAGTAGCTAATCATAGACTATCAGGGTTGGAAGGGACCTCAGGAGGTCATCTAGTCCAACCCCCTGCTCAAAGCAGGACCAATCCCCAACTAAATCATCCCAGCCAGGGCTTTGTAAAGCCTGACCTTAAAAAACCTCTAAGGAAGGAGATTCCACCACCTCCCTAGGTAACCCATTCCAGCACTTCACCACCGTCCTAGTGAAAATGTTTTTCCTAATATCCAACCTAAACCTCCCCCACTGTAACTTGAGACCATTACTCCTTGTTCTGTCATCTGCTACCACTTTAGAACAATTTAGATCCATCCTCTTTGGAACCCCCTTTCATGTAGTTGAAAGCAGCTATCAAATCCCCCCTCATTCTTCTCTTCTGCAGACTAAATAATCCCAGTTCCCTCAGCCTTTCCTCATTAATCATGTGCTCCAGCCCCCTAATCATTTTTGTTGCCCTCCGCTTGACTCCCCAATTTTTCCACATCCTTCTTGTAGTGTGGGGCCCAAAACTGGACACAGTACTCCAGATGAGGCCTCACCAATGCCGAATAGAGGGGAATGATCACGTCCCTGGATCTGCTGGCAATGCTCCTACTTATACAGCCCAAATGCCGTTAGCCTTCTTGGCAACAAGGGCACACTGTTGACTCATATCCAGCTTCTCGTCCACAGTAACCCCTAGGTCCACTTCTGCAGAACTTCTGCCTAGCCACTCGGTCCCTAGTCTGTAGCAGTGCATGGGATTCTTCCGTCCTTAATGCAGGACCCTGCACTTGTCCTTATTGAACCTCATCAGATTTCTTTTGGCCCAATCCTCTAATTAGTCTAGGTCCCTCTGTATCGTGTCCCTACCCTCCAGCGTATCTACAACTCCTCCCAGTTTAGTGTCATCTGCAAACTTGCTCAGGGTGTAATCCATGCCATCCTCCAGATCATTAATGAAGATATTGAACAAAACCTGCCCCAGGACCGACCCTTGGGGCACTCTGCTGGATACTGGCTGCCAACTAGACGTGGAGCCATTGATCACTACCCGATGATCTAGCCAGCTTTCTGTCCACATTATAGTCCATTCATCCAGCCCATACTTCTTTAACTTGCTGGCAAGAATACTGTGGGAGACTGTGTCAAAAGCTTTGTAAAGTCAAGGAACAACACGTCCACTGCTTTCCCCTCATCCACAGAGCCAGATATCTCATCATAGAAGGCTATTAGGTTAGTCAGACATGACTTGCCCTTGGTGAATCCATGCTGACTGTTCCTGATCACTTTCCTTTCCTCTAAGTGCTTCAAAATTGATTCCTTGAGGACCTACTCCATGATTTTTCCAGGTACTGAGGTGAGAGTGATTGGCCTGTAGTTCACCGAATCCTCCTCCTCCCCTTTTTTAAAGATGGGCACTACATTAGCCTTTTTCCAGTTATCCGGGACCTCCCCTGATTGGCATGAGTTTTCAAAGATAATGACCAATGGCTCTGCAATCACATCTGCCAACTCCTTTAGCACCCTCGGATGCAGCGCATCCGGCCCCATGGACTTGTGCTCGTCCAGCTTTTCTAAATAGTCCCGAACCACTTTTTTCTCCACAGAGGGCTAGTCACCTCCTCTCCATACTCTGCTGCCCAGCGCAGTAGTCTGGGAGCTGACCTTGTTCATGAAGACAGAGGCAAAAAAAGCATTGAGTACATTAGCTTTTTCCACATCCTCTGTCACTAGTTTGCGTCCCCCATTCAGTAAGGGGCCCACACTGTCCCTGACCTTCTTCTTGTTGCTAACATACCTGTAGAAACCCTTCTTTTTACTCTTAACACCCCTTGCTAGCTGCAACTCCAAGTGTGATTTGGCCTTCCTGATTTCACTCCTGCATGCCTGAGCAATATTTTTTATACTCCTCCCTGGTCATTTGTCCAAGCTTCCACTTCTTGTAAGCTTCTTTTTTGTATTTAAAATCAGCAAGGATTTCACTGTTAAGCCAAGCTGGTCGCCTGCCATATTTACTATTCTTTCTACACATCGGGATGGTTTGTCCCTGTAACCTCAATAAGGATTCTTTAAAATACAGCCAGCTCTCCTGGACTCCTTTCCCCCTCATGTTATTCTCCCAGGGGATCTTACCTATCAGTTCCCTGAGGGAGTCAAGGTCTGCTTTTCTGAAGTCCAGGGTCTGTATTGTGCTGCTTTCCTTTCTTCCTTGTGTCAGGATCCTGAACTCGACCATCTCATGGTCACTGCCTCCCAGGTTCCCATCCACTTTTGCTTCCCCTACTAATTCTTCCCAGTTTGTGAGAAGCAGGTCAAGAAGAGCTCTGCCCCTAGTTGGTTCCTCCAGCACTTGCACCAGAAAATTGTCCCCTACACTTTCTAAAAACTTCCTGGATTGTCTGTGCACTGCTGTATTGCTCTCCCTGCAGATATCAGGGTGATTGAAACCCCTATGAGAACCAGGGCCTGTGATCTAGTAACTTCTGTTAGTTGCCTGAAGAAAGCCTCATCCACCTCATCCCCCTGGTCCGGTGGTCTATAGCAGACTCCCACCATGACATCACCCATGTTGCTCTCACTTCTAAACTTAATCCAGAGACTCTCAGGTTTTTCTGCAGTTTGATACTGGAGCTCTGAGTAGCCATACTGTTCTCTTTCATTCAGTGCAACTCCCCCACCTTTTCTGCCCTGCCTGTCCTTCCTGAACAGTACTCCAGTCATGTGAGTTATCCCACCAAGTCTCTGTTATTCCAATCACATCATAATTCCTTGACTGTGCCAGGACTTCCATTTCTCCCTGCTTGTTTCCCAGGCTTCTTGAATTTGTGTATAGGCACTTAAGATAATTCGCTGATTGTCCTGCTTTCTCAGTATGAGGCAGGAGTCCTCCCCTCTTGCACTCTCCTGCTCGTGCTTCCTCCTGGTATCCCACTTCCCCACTTACCTCAGAGCTTTGGTCTCCTTCCCCCAGTGAACCTAGTTTAAAGCCCTCCTCACTAGGTTAGCCAGCCTGCTTACGAAGATGCTCTTCCTTCTTTTCGTTAGATGGAGCCCGTCTCTGCCTAGCAATCCTTCTTCTTGGAGCACCATCCCATGGTCAAAGAATCCAAAGCCTTCTCTCCAGCACCACCTGCATAGCCATTCGTTGACTTCCACATTTCGATGGTCTCTACCTGGGCCTTTTCCTTCCACAGGGAGGATGGACGAGAAGACCACTTGCGCCACAAACTCCTTTATCCTTCTTCCCAAAGCCACATAGTCTGCAGTGATCTGCTCAAGGTCATTCTTGGCAGTATCATTGGTGCCCACGTGGAGAAGCAGGAAGAGGTAGTGAACTGAGGGCATGATGAGACTTGGCAGTCTCTCCGTCACATCATGAATCCTAGCTCCTGGCAAGCAGCACGCTTCTCGGTTGTCCCGGTCGGGACGGCAGATAAATGACTCAGTCCCCCTTAGAGGGAGTCCCTGACCACCACCACCCACCTCCTTCTCTTAGGAGTGGTGGTCGTGGAACCCCCATCCCTAGGACAGTGCATCTCATGCCTTCCAATCGGTGAGTCTTCTCCTGCTCCCTTCCCTCAGATGTATCATCTGTCCACTGTCCGCATTCGTACCTATGGAGAGAACATGAAAACGGTTGCTCACCTGTATCTGCATTGCTGGTACATGGATGCTCCTCTTTCTTCTTCTGGAGGTCACATGCTGCTAATTTTCTTTACTGTCCTTCTGTCCCTGCTGTGCAGCCTGCTCTGATTTTTCAGAATGTTGTGCCCGTAGAAGCATATCCTGATGTCTATCCAGGAAATCTTCATTTTCTCTTATGCAATGCAGGGTTGATACTTGTTTCACCAGACTTCGAACCTTCTCTTCCAGTATGGAGACCAGCTTGCACTTTGTACAGACAAAGTTGCTTCTGTCCTGTAGAAGAAAGATAAACATGGCACATCCTGTGCAGGTCACAACAGCTGATCACTCACCATCCATATTACCTTCCTTCTAAGAGCTTCTTCAGCTGTTGCAGTAACAACTCAGAGAAGCCTGCAAGATGAAAGCCTCAGTAGGCTCTCCCCAGGCGAACTCCAAGTCAAAATCCCTATGTTCACCTCTCCACTCGTTCGCAACGGGCTGCCTTTTTATAACAATCAGGCCCACTCAAGGCCCACCTGGAACAAAGCACTCCCAATTCACACTTTTCAAACAGTCAAGCACACGGACAAACTGTCCCTGCAACAGACACTCAGATACTCACCAACACAGCCCCCTAATGCAGCTCTTAGTGTACCTCCTCTCGGACAGATCCCAGTGAAACTACCTCTGTTAGCCTCGCTGCTGTTCGCGGAGGAAAAAGGCTCCAAGAATCTCTTTCCTGCCCTGGGGAGTCAGAACACAGCAACAAGGCACTGTTCCAGGAATGAGTGGGGCAAGGTCAACTGGAAGATATGCTGACCTAACACAGCCTAGCTTAAATGCTGTCAAATAAATTTTCTATTAAAGGGAAAGTGTTCACATGAACATCACATATTTAATTACTTACGTAATCCTATATTATACAAAATTACTCATCTGTGTTACTAATAACAGTGAAAGAATAATTAAATTCTAATTTACTTTGTATAATTTATGGTGTTTGTCCAGGTTGAGCAAAATGCAAGCAATAAACAATGCAACTGGATTGGTTTGTTTCAGCTTTTTTGTTCTCATGAGCTAGCACAATGCTATTGTATTTGGGTTTACATCACTGCTAGACAAGGCTTACAAAAATAATTCAAACATTTTATTCACTTTAGATTTTAGGTCTAAAATAAATTGAGAGTCCCTTTCCTTTACTACTGAAATGTTAGATTCCACTGCTCCCCATCAAAATCTGTAGTACTAGGAGACATTTTTTCAATGCGTGAGTGCAACACATTTTTATACAGATGTGAAAATGGAATTTAGGGCTTGTCTACACAGGGAAGTTGACTGGAATAGCTCGCTGTGTGGACATTATTCTAGAATATAAATCACTTTATTCCAGAATAATGAGTGTGCTTTGGAATAGCTATTGCAGAGTAGCTTAATGTGCAATAGCTATTCTAGTCAATTTCTCTGTGAAATCAAGCCTTTAGGTTCCTAAGTCACTAAAAAACTGGTAATGATATCTAAGACAGGCAAAGGTTACTAATGTCAGCAATGTTTCTTTTTTGAGCCTAGCTAGTTATAGCTACAAAAAAATACCCCCACAGATTTTAAGAGGAAAAAATGTATAACATTTTTATTGCACAGTTGACTTGTTTTTAAACTAAAAATGCAAGAATCATGTTAATGTTTCATCTGTTTCTCCTCATTACAGACAAGAAAAGGAAGATGTCAAATGTCATGAGTATTCACTGATTTATGAAACCAAGCTGGAGAGAGATCAAGATGGTAACCTTATTGGATACAACACAAAGCTATTTAAGATTAACAGGATGGAAGAAATCAATACACAGTACAGCAGTACCAAACTAGGCAAAGTGGCTTTTTTTCAGTGCTTGGAAAAGGTGGAGAGGGTGAGAAGCTTTTGGGAAGAAAGAATCAGTGAACCAGAGCCTGGCACAGAAGATAAAGAGGTAACCAACTACAGAGATATTACCTTCTGTCCTGTGCTTCCCACATATGTATAGCTTAGTACAGTGAAATTTCACTTTCCATGCTATTTTTCATATTTTCCATTAAATATAATGCAGTTACTGTAGTTTTGAGAGATTTTTGAACTTGGGTGCCTAAAGTTAGGCAATTAAATCTGTATTTAGGCACATTGCCTGATTTTCAGAAGACTCATGGGAGTTGTGAGACTTCAGCACCTCTGAAAAAGCAGGCTGCTTATTTAAATGTGGATTTAGTTGCCCCTCAAGTTTAGCAAGTTCCCAATTTAGAAAATTCTGGAATAATTTTTTGAAAAATATGTAAATCTTTCCATGCCACTTAGTTAAAAATGAGACAAATGTTTTAACATCATAGATGGTGATCCTGCATGATTGAAGCTGGTGGGAGCTTATTGACTTCCATAGGAGCAGGAGCAGGCCCATAGCGTAAAGGTTTTGTGCAGAAAGATGGTTGCATGTTCAGCTAAAATTCTCCTTTCTGGTGGTTTGAAAGAATAAAATATTTCCTGACATCATTACATTTTACTAAGGGGAAAAGCCAGAGAAGCTACTGACTCTACTGACCTGTAGTTCAGACAATAGTTAGGGAGTAGTACTTAGAACCAATGCAGTGAGAAATTATTTGTTTACATACCAGTTTGTGAAAAATTACATATATTTTAGTTTTTATCTGTGGGAGTAGAGTTCAGGGAAATGTAAATATTCAAAGGTTATAAATGGCAACCTGAGACATTTGTATAATTTTAAAGTTATTCTGAGATGTTTTGCTTTTATATTCAAACACCAAGAAATTTAGTTTTTAATTATTTTAATCATTATTCTCATCATGATATATTTGGGGAAACTAATTATTTTACTATTAAGTGTGCTGCTACTGTTGTTAGTCATTTTTAAAAAGAAAATATTTATGTATTACAAAAAACCCCCTCTCCTTTGTATAAAATGCATTTCTAGTCAATTTCAAGGTAAAATCAAGACTCTTCTGACACATTTCCAGGTCTCTATATAGGATTCACACATTATATTAAAACAGCATTGTCAAAGCTACTAGTCCCCATGACTACAAGGTTAATTTCTGGGTGGTGGGTTGTTGCTTTTTTGTTTAGTTTTTTTTTTTGGGGGGGGGGGAGGATCTACTAACTCCCCAAAATGAGGGTTGTGTCAGTATTAAAGTCACAATTATTGGGCTGGAGTGTGGAAGCAGAAACCAGTAGTGTTGACTTGCACCCCACCCCGTCCGTTCTTTCTGCCTGCTGCAACATTCTTATCTGCAGGGATTTGGAATGAAGAGATTTCCTGTTGTTCTGAAGATTCTCATTCATTTCAGTCCACAGCCATGTAACAAAACTGTGGCAGGCAGGAATAGGAGGGCAGGATGAACTGTTAGTCAGTACTACAGTAAACCCAACATAGAATCATAGAATATCAGGGTTGGAAGGGACCTCAGGAGGTCATCTAGTCCAACCCTCTGCTCAAAGCAGGACCAATTCCCAATTAAATCATCCCAGCCAGGGCTTTGTCAAGCCTGACCTTAAAAACTTCTAAGGAAGGAGATTCTACCACTTCCCTAGGTAACGCATTCCAGTGTTATGTCTACCATCGTCAGTTTATTGCAAGCAGGTTGTCCATTCTAAATTGGCATTTTAAGTTTTTTGCTGGTGCCATATATATTTTACAAATATTGCTGATTCCCCAGGCAATACAAGTAAAATATTGCTCAAGGGTAAAACTAGTTGTCGAGATTGTTATAATAACTTGCTTTAATTAACTGGGTGGCCACTATCATCGCAGAGCACTCTTTCCTTCCCAGTGGTCTGTGAGTGTCAAAAAAGGAATCAAAACCAAATCTTCTGCTTAGCAGGGCAGAGCCCTAGAGTTTCTGAGCCTTCCTGCATATAGCAGGTAGTAGTCTGGATGGTTGCAAGCTTGTTTCCCATTTCTTGGGGGGCGGGGGGGCTCCATTAATCATTGATTCTAACTTCATCACCTTTGATATGTTTCAAGAGTTAGTGCTTTGTTAGAAGTGTTGCTGGAACTGGTGCAAAAACTTTTGAGGTTCATTGGAAGAGGTGTGACTGACTACAGGCCTCCAGGAGGAAAAGGAGCAAGTGCAGAAGCAAGGTTGTGTCCTCCTACTCTAGCCTAACAGTCTAGTCAAAAGAACAATCTTGCTCAAGCTAAAAGGTAGTATAATTCTATTCTAATGACATTCTACCATCTTTCTTGAGCAAGAATTCCAAATACATAAGCTTGAATGAAGTTTTTCCTAATACTGGTCCCAAATTAACTCACATAAAAGTCATTGGCAAAACTCCCAGATCCTAATTCAGCACAGCACGTAGGCATGTGGTTAAAATTAATGCCTAAAATTTTTTGCTGAACCGATTGGGCCTAAACCATGGTGTAGGTGTAGAAGAAAAGTGAGCCCTGTATATAAAAGCCTTTAGTTTTATCCCCAAGCCTGTTGAACACTATCATAGTTTTATTATATTATACAATGAGAGGAGGAAGGAATAATTTTCCCTGCAGGAATAGGTGGCTGTGCGGGGAAAAGCAGGGGGTGGGAGTGCAGACTTAATTTCAGCGTGTGGGATCTCACTCAGATTAAACTCAATGGTAAAGCTCCTATTCATTTCAGTGGGAGCAGTACCAAGCCCAGAAAATATGCCAGTGAGGTTGTGGGGGGAAATGTACAATATTCAGAATATTTATAAAAGATGTGTTCATTTGAAAGGTAAATGTTATCAGAGGCTAATTGGGCATAATTATAGAAGAAAATACACACCCCACATCCCCGGAAATAGCTGTCTTTCTAGAGATGTTACTTTTCTAAAATAAACAAACGTTATCTTATTTTCAATATTACTTATATTTTATAAAATCAAAAAGCTTAATCTGAAGACAAACACCCAAGGAACCATTAGAACAATGGAAAACAAATAACTGTGCTGCCAATTCAGTTATGTGTAATAGCTCAAAGAAAATCACTGGGAGAAAGCTGTGGTGTGCATTCCCCTTGTTGGCACTCTTCTTCAGATCTTCTGCGGGATGAAAAGTTACTCACTGAATACAAAAAGGGTTGTTCTGGCAAATTAGAATTTCTTTCTCTGTTCTTTGTATATATTTTTGTTCCCTCTGGTCCAGTGTTCAGAACAGGCCCTTCCTATTATTTTTGCAACTATATGGGTTCAAATTAAAGAACATTGAGCTACCAAAGAAGAAAAGATGGAAAGCGTGAGAGTTAACAAGAAAAAAAAAAAGGGTAGTTTTCTGATCAACTTTTATATGCAGAATGTTCTATTGCCCTCCCTTTCTACCTGTGGATCAAATTCTGCCCTTGGATGTGTGCACAATAGCACAAAAGCTGCACAATTGCAGTCAGGCAGAATTTGGCCCCCCAAACTATTTCTATATCTGAAGACCACTTATAGCCTGGCAATTATTTATGCCACCAGAGTTCAAGAATTTTGGAGTTAACTGATAGCATGATTACTTTCGTCAATCACAGTCAAGTTCAACCCTGTCTGATTAACTCAGTTGACTTCAGACTGCTCCAATTACAGGATGACATCCTGGCCCATTGAATTTCACCCTCAGTCTCTGCCCCTGGCCCTCAGCTGGTAGAGAAGTGTGGTTTGACAGCAAATGGAACTGAAATCCACATGTTTAAATTGGTTGCAGAGATTCAAAATGAGGGGAACCAAGCATAAAAACAGAGCACACTGTTTTAAATGATATGGGATTAGTTTCTTTAGTTGTAAACATGTTCTTTAATCTCATTTCCATGATTCTGGTGCAAGTAATTTATTTATGATTTATTTGTTAATTTTATTGATTTTTTCCAGTGCCCACTGCTCTAGCTGCTAGGCACTTGTTTACAGAATTCATACAACAATAAAACCACGCATGATGGGTGGTATTAAAAGACCATTTCTTTAGGACTACAAAACCAGCCAAACAGCTAACCCAGTCTTAAACTCAAACTCTCTAAACTCTGCCAGACTACCCAGGGGAACAAGTTTTAAAGGCAGGGCCCCTCAACTTTAAGAAAGTTCTGCTCTTGGTCCTGGAGTGATGTAATTCACCCCCACAGCCTGAAAGCAGATTTCAGTGCAGCAGCTCTCTAGCTATTATAGTCTGGAGTGGTGGCTGCGACTAGTCCAGGCTTCTGTGCAGGGTTTCTGGATTGTATGATTTTGGGCCTGGCCAACCCCCTAATTTCCTTTTCCTACCAGCTTATTTAGGGTCAGCGCAGAGTTCATCTTTGCAGTACACTGAAGGTGCAGAGACCCCTCTATGCAGCCACTCTGTCAGCAGTTCCCCACGGTCTCACTGCGGCGTTATCAGTGATGTGGAAGGCCTTGGGGTAGTCCTCCATCCCATGAATCATGTTCACCCAGCTTGACTAATGCAGTCATGGGTCCTAGCATTTGATAAACAATCCAACTATGTCATTTGCAACTGATTATTACATAAGCAATACCATAACTCATAACACCACTAGCCGGGCCTTCTTCCCTGCAAAAACAGTTACGACAGGACCATGGTCGTTATATTCTGATTGTTATAACTCAGTGCCTCTTAGAATTGCATTGGTAAAGGGATTAGGACAATAAAGGTCACAAGAGAGCTTTCTGATGGCGTTTAGTGGATGGGGGCAACAGTTTCATGATAAACTCATTTTTATTCTTGAAAGATGATGTCAGAGTCCCCCTCTAAATGCCAAAGCAGCAGGTATATTTTTATAGTCATATAACATCCATCAACAAGGTTTGTTTGAATAGACAGTTGCCAGGGCAGTCCATCATGGAGTTAGTTGGAAAACATATATTTTTTTCCCCCGACAGGCAATCAAAATAAGTTTTCATTGACATTTTTTGTAGAGGATTTTGACTTTTTCATCAAAAACCTGAACTTTGTAAAGTTTTTTGGGGGGTTGATCTGTTTTCCAACAAAAAATCAACATTTTTTCACAGAAACCTGACAGGTTTTTTGGAAAAATTAGTTTAATCAAAGCTCCAATTTTCTGTTGCAAATTTTTCCTTGAAACTGTTTTTCAACTAGCCCTAGTTCCAATATTTAGATATAGGACCTGATTGTAACTGGTGCGCAAACTAGGCATTTGGCATTCAAACTAGCTGCTCCATTGGTACAGCAGGTGGGGGCTGCTCATCATTCTCTCTTCTTACTCTCTGTATGGGAAAAGAGGCCAGTGGATGATCAGTGGGTCCTTCTCTTTTAAGTCATGTCAGTGATGATTGTGGGAGTGGTGGAAGCAAAGAGTCTCTTTCCAGAGCTTTGTCTATTGGGGAGAACAAATGCCTTGGGCCAGCGATCCCCTGCAAACTCCTACACTAATGGCAGCCATGTTGCCATGATGAGTCCAACATTATTGTTTGTTTTACTTAATTGCACCAGTTCCTGGAGTCATTCCATGAAAATCTCAGCTTTCATTTCTCTGTGTGTGTGTGTATCTCTCATGGTTACGGAGAAAAGTCTGAAATGTGACTTGAGTGCACCCTAAAGTCTCACAAGTCTCAGAAGCAAATAAAAAGAATGCAATATTTTTTTTAAAAAATCTCTTGATTTTTAAGCCAATCTCATAATTTTGGGGGACCATATTCATGACTTTTGAATGTTTGAGGTTGGCAATACTGTAATTGTTGTCCTATAGAATCACAGAGGTGTAGCACTGGAAGGGACCTCAAGAGGTCATCTAGTCCAGTCCCCTGCACTCAAGGCAGGAGTAAGTATTAACTAGACCAGTGGTTCCCAAATTTGTTCCACCACTTGTGCAGGGAAAGCCCTTGGTGGGCCGGGCCGGTTCGTTTATCTGCTGTGTCCGCAGGTTTGGCCGATCTCGGCTCCCAGCGGCCGCGGTTCACTGCTCCAATGTCCCTCGGCCTGCGCTGCTTCCGGCAGCTTCCATTTGCCTGGAGCAGCGAACTGCAGCCACTGGGAGCCGCGCTCGGCCGAACCTGTGGACGCGGCAGATAAACAAACCGGCCTGGCCCGTCAGGGGCTTTCCCTGCACAAGCGGCGGAACAAGTTTGGGAACCACTGAACTAGACCATCCCTGATAGGTGTTTGTCTAACCTCTTCTTAAAAACCTCCATGAAGGAGATTCCACAACCTCCCTAGGCAATTTGTTGCGGTGCTTAACTACCCTGACAGGACATTTTCCTAATGTCTACCCTAAACCTTCCTTGCTGCAGTTTAAGCCCATTGAACCTATCCTCAGAGGCTAACAAGAACAATTTTTCACCTTCCTCTTGTAACAATCTTTTATGTACTTGAAAACTGTCGGTAGAGAAGATAATTAAGTCCTTTTCCTGCCAACCTCTGGAGAAGTGTATATACCTAAGCACAGGGAGAATTACAGTATTCTACATTCATACTGCTCTACTCTGCCCAATTAATCCTCTTTCATGTTCTTTGTCCATTTTATTTATATGCACCTGCTATGCAGTTAAGGCTTTAGCTCCAGCCAACTGAACTGCAGCTCTTATCTAACTCTACATGACATCCTTTGTCCTCCAATTTCGGCTTCTCATCCCTGGAATCGAAACAGTTTCTGTGCTTTAATTAGAGGTAGATCTGGTAGCACCGTCTGTTGTTAAGGTTGCCTAACACTTCCCTTTATAAGGCCCTGTTTTTAGTTGCTTATAACTTTGCCAAACTTCACCTGCTTAGGCCAAAAAAATTTCATCCCGGGTGTCTATCTCAAGCTGATTTTTTGTTGTTGAAAATTTCAGCTAAAATAGTCTGGCTGTTTCTCAGAACGATATTTCAAATATGTTGTTTTGCTCATGTTAAAAAGAAAAATGTACTACTGCTTTTCTGAGAAGCTCCAGCACCTCTGTGCTTTGGAGCAGGGACTTTAAACTGGTCAGGAAGGTGTATATTGGGGATAGGGGGAGAGAGCCAGGAGTGTGGGGAGATGGATAGAAGGAGTGTGGGGACACATTGTGGGTACATGGTCAAAAGGGTCTATAACCATAAGAGAATACTCCCCTACAGAGCCTGGAATGGAACCCAGGAATCATTGTTCTCTCTAGTCCTCTCCTGTAAGCAAATAGTGGTGAAACTCACAGGCAAAATATGTGTCTCCTTCCCCCATAGTGGCTAGTCCACATAGAAGATAACAGCCTACTATTGCTACCAATAGCTCAAGTGGTAGAGATCTGTGCTGTGGCTCTAAAGATCTGACCCCTGCTGTTGGGGGTGGTATAGTGCAACAAGATATAATTTCTGCTTTTTCAGTTTTTTGAGGGGGGTTGTTTTGGTTTGGTTATATTAGAAGAATGTCGAGTTTGCAAAGTCCAAGCACTCAAAAGTGAGGAAATATCAGAAGTAAGGTGGCCATATAGCCTTAATTCAGCCTCCTTATGCATATGCATTACCATAGTCTTTAATTACATGACACATACAATTTTTTCCCACAGTTTTACCATCCAAATGTTGCTCTTTGTGTATATTTTTTATCCCCTGCAAATTAAAAGGCAAGAAGGGACGAGCAGATGACTGACAGCATGAACTATTAACTATTATGGCTGGTGCTAATAGTTTTGGCTCATATGAGAAGTGCTGGGATGTCAGAGTAAATTACCTTGCAAGCAGTCTTGTCTGTAGGCCCCTCACACCTGTTTCTCTCTTGTCAGTAGGCCGTCACTTTTTTTCCCTTATAGGTCCAGGGAATGTGTTGAATTGTGTGACAGGATCCAGCCTACCCAGCAGCATGCCCATCCCTTCTCCAGCAAGGTAGTGCTTACTGAGCTGGGGAGCACATTTGATTGTCCAGCAAATTACTTCTAGTAAACCAAGAGACCAAAGTAAATGAGCTTAAAAAAATGGATCAATCCTTGAAGGTAGATGTCTGGATTGCAGGTAGTTTCTGCGTCTTAGCTTCATTCCTCTGGCACATGTTATGGGCTGTGCTAACCCGTGGAAGAAACAGAGAGACCTCTGCAACTGAAGATACACAGGTAGTAGAAATACTTTTAAATGAGGTGGATTCATTTCACATATTAGCCTTGGTAGTTTTAACCAGGCAAATACTGCTTGTAAAGAGAGTTAGAATGTATATTCTATTAATCCCCTTAATTTATGTTCCTTAAGGAAAAAAGACAGAGATAAATATAAGAGCATCATTCCCTTGGACCACATTCACTTCTTTCATAATCTGCAGTAAATCCTAGTAGTATTACTGTAATTTTTAAAAAAGCTACATCTCCCCTTTCATGCTATTTGTTAGTCCCTATTGAAACATTGTTCTAATGACCTCTGCTGGGTGAGACAAATAGGACTCCTTGTCTTCTTTGGCCACTGCCTGAATAAGCATGTCAGGCCCTCTACTAGCTGCTGTATTATTGTCACATGACCAATGCAGGCACCCACACAAGATCCCGAAAGAGGTTTGTAAGAATTTCAACCCTTTGGGTCGACATCTATTATTTCCCCACTATTAGCAGGTGAAGATATCATCTTCCCAAAGATCCAGGAGCTGATTGATTGATTGTAGTTGATTATAATTATATTATTGGTTGGTGCAACCTAACCACTAAGTTAAACATGTGATTTCACAATGAGAAAATGAGAACAGCACGTACCAGCTGGGGTTTAGCTTGAGCATTTTTAAAAATAACTTACAATAAAAAATGTGGCTTAAATAAAAACAGATGAATTTAGGTTTAGAAAGGCAAACATAAGGGCTCTTCTCAAGTAGCTTCTATCATCCAGATTGTCAGGATGATTAGGCTTAATTACATCACTACAAACTGCTGCATTCTGTTCATGAATGCATTTGTGCAGTCTCAGAATTAGTTTCCTGTGTATAGTCTTTGAGTTCTGAAATATCGCCGGACTCCAGTTTGGCATATTCTTCTTTCCTGTTGGTATGAGCTTCAAGAGGCAATTATCTCATGCTTAATACTACAGAGTTTTACATTTTGGGAAGAAGGTCAGAGGACGGGGATAAATAAAGGATAAGTTAAATTGTGTGTCGTCAAATCTCTTTATGTTGTTGTATTTTTAATTTTAAAAAACAGTAAAAAAAATTGTTATAAACAGAAAGTAAAGCAAAAAAGTCAACTGAAATTGTTCCTAAAAGCCTTTCAATTATTTTTGTATTTCTATAATTATATCATTTCTGTGATAAGCTGAAATGACAACTCTGAGTTAGTGTCTTATTCATCACACTTTCATAATATTGTATTAGTGACTCTCAGTGAATTTCATTGAAAAGTAGTTCTTATGCTATGAAAGTTTTTGACACAATACATTAAAATAAGTTAAAAAAACATGATGCTTCCATTTACGCTACCTCTGCTTCAAAGACAATTATGAGGAGAAAAAAGTATAAAATTATACTTTCAGGGTAAAATATATTTAAAAATACTTCTTTATGCAGTGATTAATAGATCTGATTAAATACTATTTGTTGAATAATATATACTGTTTTTAATCAACTACCTGGTTTTATTATTTTATGTGTGTGCATTATTTGACCAGCTTAATAGCTGATTGAAAAATAGCCTTTGAAGGATATATGAGGCAAATAAGATTATATTCATCACATATAACATCAATTAATCCAGTGTTTGATTAGTTTTAATTACTAACCCCACTTAAAATATATTTACTTTTCAAGTTGTATCCTGTTTATCTCGTATTCAGTTTATGCAATGACAACAGATGATTTCACTTTGTTCATAGTTACATTCTAAACAATTTGATTTTGCATTTCTCATGCACTAGCACAATGCTGTAGTTTTTGACTGCAAATGCTACAGGAATACGTTAGAATCAAGGAAACATTTCAATTGCTTGTAGGTTTTGTAAGATCTTCTTTTTCCAAAATTGAAATTTTGGAAGAAATTTGATTTGATAATGTCTCTTTAAAACCATATTATTGGGATGTTCTTTACCTATAATTTTAAAACATTTTGTATATTCTACTGTAGCATTTTCAGCTGTCTATGTTTACATTATACAGACGTACTTGATGTAAAGATAAAACTGGAAATCATAGAATCATAGAATATCAGGGTTGGAAGGGACCTCAGGAGGTCATCTAGTCCAACCCCCTGCTCAAAAGCAGGACCCATCCCCAAAAATCTTTGTCCTGGAAATTTCAGAACAGTATGAAGAAATTTAGACTTTTTTGGACTTTGAATTTATGTACTTGAGCAAATTTGGCACACACTGAGCAACAACTTACTGATGAACTTTGTATTGTGCATTCCATCAGTGTTGGGTGTCATATCTTCAAATTATATTGATGTGATACAATAACCACATTTGCTCACATACAGCTATTTTGAGAGCTGTGAGTTAAGATTTTTAGCCCACACATTGGAGGACATGCAGAAACCTTCTGAGAACTTCTGCTTGTTTTCAAATAAGACTGCTTCAGTGAGACTTCTGTGTTTCTGCTTTCTGTCATATTTTCAATGGTCTTGCTCTGCTCTTTGTCTCCTTCTCAGATGTATTCACATCCACCCACACATCAAACCTTCGATCATCTCAAAACCTGGCTTCTGCAGGATCATTGTCAAAAATAAATAAAAAGTCAAGCCTGTGGGCATGATATACTCATGTCACTTCTGAGCTACACACCAGTTACTTTAGAGAGAGTTGAATTTGGAGGAAGGTCCAATTCTTTCCTCAAATACATGTGTATAACTCCCATTGAAGTCAATGAGAACAGTACTAATGTATCCAGGGGCAGAATTAGGCCTTGGGTTTACAGAGAAGGAGAAGCCAAGAATCAACAGGGTTGTTTTATAGTGCTTGTCTGTGACTTCCATGCTTTTATTTGTTCACTGACTTTGGTTTAGTTTTCTTCGGACACGCAAGATCTTTCCTCTCAGTTGGCATTTACCTCCAGTTTACTGCTCCACTGTTATCAATGCTGGCCTGTCAATGACAGCACTTGAGTACAGCCCTTAGCGCTCATAGTGTTTCACAGGAAATGAACCAGAAATGGAAGATTTAAGACTTTATAGTACTACGGTTTGGCATCTCCAAACATGAGCTGGAGAAAAACCAAAAATGTATTAGGTTTTAAGATAGCCTGTTTTGTCCTTTAGTCTATATGGAAGTATATACACAATAGCAAGTGGGCTGAAAGGAGTTTTCCATTACATTGCAATTCAGCAAAGATCCCACAAAAAGTGCTGTTAGCTGAATCCTGTGAGAGACAACTGTCCGTCAAGACATCACCTTATGGCACAGTGTGGCCCTACAGATGCGCTGCTCTACTCCACCTACCTGGATTTTTGTAAAAAAATCACTTCCAGGCCAAGCTATGTTAAACTGAGATTCCCTGTGGGAGGTGGGGCCTCATTTATTAAGTCATTTACAGCATATCAATTAGTCTGTAGCCCCTTTAGTCCAGCCCTTGTTCTCCCTGGATTCAGTGTTCCCGCTGCCTTCCGCCTGGGCTTGTGTGCTACTTTGGGTTGGTCCCCTCTGAGAGTCACACAGCTCTCCTTCTGGGACCTGTGTATGGTACTTCCTACACGCTTTCCCTACTTAGGTCAGGAGTCTCACAGCCCTCCTTTTGGGGCCTGTGTCAGTAACTCAGGCCAGCTGCAGCCCTGACTCAGCTTCTCTGAGTTAGTCCCTTTTGATTTTGCCTTTTCTCCCTACGCAGGCCTCTTCCAAGCTGGCTGCTCATACTCACTCCTTCTTTGGCTCTCTAGAGGCTTCTTTTTATCACTAGGCCTGGGACTGATTTTGTCACACGACCTACTTGTCGTGTGGCTATGATAATTTTCCCCACCTGGGGATGAGAGAGAAGCACAGGTGGGCTGGACCTATAGCCTCTGTGAATAAATACTTAAAGAGCCACTGGGCTAGAGACAGAGTAACAGAACGATTCTAACACCTGGTGGTCAGGACACCATCTGGGCAATCCACTGTGTAGTCCTCCTGGTCCAATGGCTATTACTTATTTATATACAGTGTAGCAGCTTCAGCAGGAGAGATTGAGAGCTCCCTGTCCATCCTCCAATCCTCCACATCAGACTGTCTCATAGCTCAGTGGCTAGAGCATTCTCTGAGAGGTGTGGGAGATTCCTGTTCAAATCATTCCTTTTTCCTCAGGCAGAGGGGGAATTGAATCCAAGTCTCCTGTATCCTGGGTGAGTGCTCTAACCGCTGGATTAAAAGCTATAAGCTGGCCACCTCCTCCTCTGGCCTAATTTTTGAATGGGGTCTGATGCCATAGGCATGCTCAGAGCACACCGGTGGGATCGGGCCCCACAGTGAAGATAGGCAGGTGAACACCTGTTTTCCTCCAGTTCTTGGATTGCATTGGTGGTTAGGTGGGAGACAGGCATCTGGATACCTATAGTGAAACAGCAGTGCACTTGCTCGGAGACAGAAATTTAGGCACCTAGGGAACTTTAGGTCCCGAGCAAGCTGAGGCACCAAAGGATTAGGCAAGAAGGGATTCTGTGGGTCACAGTGGAGCCTAAATCTGGGATTTAGGTGCCTATGACTGGGGTTTAGGTGCCTGAGTACCTTTATGAACCTGGGCCCCCGTAGCAGATCTCCACTGTATATTTTGCTGGAGATTTTGTGGAACTCGTTGCCAGGGCATGTTGTGAAGGCCAAAACTGTAACAGGTTTTTTAAAAAAACTAGATATGTTCATGGAGGATAGGTCCATCAATGGCTATTAGCCAAGATGGTCAGGTAGGCAGCCCTATGCTCTGGGTGTCCTCGCCTCTGATTATCAGAGTGGCGACAGGGGATGGATCACTCTATGGTTACCTGTTCTGTTCATTCCCTCCGAAGCATCTGACATTGGCCATTGTCAGAAGACAGGATACTGGGATAGGTGGATCAGTGGCATAGGTAGGTGGAGTGAACAGAGGGAGTGGACATAAAGAAAGGTGCCACCCACTCCAGGTCCTCGGCAGCACTGGAGGCTCTCGCCTCTGAAATGCCGCTGAGGACCCAGAGCGAGTGAAGGCCCCCGCTGCTGAAGTGCTGGACCGGCTGGCGAAGACCCGGAGCGCCGCCGGGTGAGTAAAAATTTTAAAAGGCGCCAAAAAATTAAAAGGCGCCACATGTGCTCAGTGGGGGAGCTCCTCTCCCAGCTACGCTCCTGGGGTGGATCATTGGTCTGACCCAGTATGGTCATTCTTTTGTTCTCATGATACTTGGCTGGACTGTAGTAATTTTTGCTGAACTTTACTAGGTTTCTGCAGATAGGTTATTGAGCTATTTGTTGACTGTACTTGCACATAGTGAAAATTCATCACAGTCCCATCGTTCAAACTCCCGTGTGTCGTGTGCTTTGAATCTCACCCTTACTGAATAAAAGTTTACCTTTTATGGTCCAAAAATCCTATTTGAAGTACAAAGCACATCTAGAAATGCCAAGGTCACCCAAACCCTCATAAAAATCTAAGTTGCACTTAAAAAGTCTGTCTATACTCTTAGCATGAGTGGGAGTGGGATGTAAACAGCTGTGAATGGTTTGCTTTACTTTTCTGTGCTCTGCAGAAAAATTTGCTATAGCCTTCTGGAACGGGGTTTGGCATAGCAATATCCTTTACTCATTATGGTGTTCCCCAAAGCAGCACCAAACAAAGGATCAACAAGAGAGCAAGTTAGACCTGTGCAAAACAACTTTCAGTTATCTCTTTTCCTTTTTGCACATGGAACCACAGCAGATATTGGTACCAGTGTCAGATCATTCTCTGTGGGAGGACTCAGATTACTAGTGCAGCGAACCAGTGACAATTATTTCACCCATTTGTGACGTGGATGTAATACTGGCCTTGTGATGACCATGCAACATACTGGTACTTGTGTGCATTGACATGTATGCTTTGTGATGTGCAGCTAATTGAGTATACAGGCACTGTGTCCATGAAAGATTTCTCTTTGGGTGGTTCAGATGTCTGTTGTGGATATGACTCCTCCATTTGTTTTACCGTATAGATGATTTTTGTGACTGAATACAACCATGCACTGCATTCCCAATCCCATGTTCCTCAATGAGAGTACCTTTCCTGCGGTGACAGGCACACACACAGACTGGATATTGCATGTGCAGCACCGTTTCACACGGTGCCAAGCCAGTAGAACATTGACTTCGAAGCCATTACGTTCTTTTCACTGGCTTTGAATTCGCCCATCTGTTCAGTGGGTGTAGTTACCGGTGTAATGAAGAGACATTATTATTTATTGTTATTTGTATTACTGGAGTGTCTAGAGGCCCCAGTTGAGATTGTGCTAGGCACTGTACCAACTCACATTAGGAGACAATCCCTGGTCCCAAGGGTTTTTAATATTAATAGACAAGTTAGAAAGTGGAAGGGGAAACAGACATACAGATGGGTGAAGTGATTTACCCAAGGTCATATCGCAGGTCAGCGGCAGAGACATATATACAGTGAAATTGAGGTGGTTGACTCCCTGTCCAGTTTCTTGTCTCCGGACTATAATTAGACCTGGGGAGGGACAGTTATGTGTTATCAGAATTCTCAGCCTGTCAAGTCTAAGCTTTTATTGAAGCCATTTTATAAATGTAAATGTATTTTGTGCACATCCTTCACATCTATTGTGCTAGATTATGTTGCATTTTCTTGGTTAGTGAAATCAGATACAGCAAAAAGTGGAGAAAAAATATAGCTTCAAAAATGTTTACCAACTTGATCAAGAATGTATGAATGTTGATATGAATGTAAAGAAAGGTGAAATGCAGAGTGTCATCCTTAGATGTATAGCATAGTGAAGATTCCCCCTCACCCCCCCACTAAACCGTCAACGGTGTCCTGTTGCAGTTATCTCACCAGCCAAACTGTAATATACACTGGGAGATATATGCAGACTGCCAACCATGACCTTTCCTTCTGGCATTCATTATAACTGTGTGATGTCTCACTGAACACGTTTAGTGATGGCCATGGTGCAGTAAAAATTACATTCTAATGCTGAGTGAATGGTCAAGGATTCTGACCAAGGGTTTTTCACATTGGAGAGGTCAATTCTAGTCACATCAGACAGGGGATGAATATTCCTCTTGGATGATGAACAACAGAAGAAGCTGATTCTCATTTTCCCCTTAAATAGTCAGTCCACTATAGCTCTCCGTGTTTTCTCCTACAGTTGCTTAAATTCCAACTTCACCACTAGATCTCTCTCTTTCCAGTGCTTAATTTGTAATGAAAGAGGTGTTGGGGCTCAAGCAATTTTTTTATTTTCATAATGGACACGGCAAGCCCAGAGGTGCTGGGGCAATGAACTGCCAAGCCTGGAGGTGCTGTGGATCAGCCCTGGCAAAAATTAAGCACTGTCTCTTTCACCCTCCAGTGTGCCAAATTCTGATTTCAGAAACTCATGCATGGTTCCCAGCTGATTTGAGTGAGAATTGCTCATATGTGTCTGTATATAAAGGTTTCAGAGTAGCATCCGTGTTAGTCTGTATCCGTAAAAAGAAAAGGAGGACTTGTGGCACCGTAGAGACCAGCAAATTTATTAGAGCATAAGCTTTCGTGAGCTACAGCTCACTTCATCGGATGCATATGAAAGCTTATGTTCTTATAAATTTGTTAGTTTCTAAGGTGCCACAAGTACTCCTTTTCTTTTTATGTATGTAAAGATTGACTTTTCTTCTTCATATGTATGGAAGGATCAGGATCTCTGCTTCTCCAGAACAGATGGCGGAATATTGTGGGTAAGTCTCTGGTCATAGTGTGATCCTCGGTGGGAGTGTAGAAAACTGAAGTGAATAATTAAGCAATAAACCTCTCTTCTCTAAGGGCAAGTTTACACTACAGTGCTACATTGGTGCAGCCATGCTGCTGTAGCACGTCTGGTGAAGACGCACTATGCCGAAGAGAGAGTGCTCTCCTATCAGCATAATTACTCCACCTCTCCTGCCGACATAGCGCCAGTGTGGACAGCATGAAACTTGCGTCTCTCGCGGAGGCGGATGCTTTTTCATACCCCTGAGCGATGTAAGTTAGATGGACTTAAGCGATAGGGTAGACCTGCCCTAAGTAATCCTTTCCATCCTAGATATTCCCCATTAGCACAGTATGAATACCACAGATACCTAAAATACTTAATATTTCTCTAGCTCATCTTCAATCCAATGGAAAGCATGGACATGTCTGATGCAGTGACACGTTAATATAACTCAAACTTTTAACTATTTTGTATTATTGGAGTTTACAAATTAAACCATTGGTAGGAGGGACATGCATATGGAGTAGCTTAGGACACTGTTGTTCATGGTAGAGAAAGGACAGGACTAGATTGTAATACATCAAGGGATTCGTTACTGAAGCTTTTGAACTCAGAGTGAACCTAGTATTTCTCCCTAGCTCTTTAGCTTCCCAGCTAACCAACCACAGCCCGTGTTGCCTAATGTCACCACACAAGGAGGCCTCCCTACATCCAAGCCAGAACTAAGAAGTCATTGAAAGGGCATGTGGATCGATTTAATTTCATCTGTCACCCCCATCTAATTATGAGCATATTTATTTGAGCTCGTATATTAAATACTGTCTGGAGTTGAGGATTATAGAAGAAAACTATGGCCTATTAGCTTAATTAATGGCAGGGAGACCATAGAAAATACAGGCTGGTTTTCTATTGGCTTGTGATGACACTACAGCCCCTAACACCCTCATTACACTTTTAGGGGGAATGCAAACCTAAAGATATTTTGGTTTTGCCAAACCAAACTCTTCTCTTACCTGCCAAAATCTATGTGAGGCCCATGTCTGATATGTCTGAGCCTGGAGAAATTTGCTAAAACACATCCAGATCCTGTCTATCCTAGGTGCTCCATAAGGTCTCTCTTTTCTTTTACACACTCTAGATTCCTTCCAACAGTAGGTTCAGGTATTAACATAAGCTTATTACGATTTCCAGACGTGCAGAGACTTACTGTATGGGCGGTGTAGCATGCTTCTGAGTGTATCTGAAGTGATCTGGAAAGTGCAAACATGAAATTAATGGGTCCCACTGATCAGTCAAGGATGGCCTCCTATTTCATCTCATATCTTGAAGGCAGTATCCTTGTGTGTATTACAGAGCAGGATCTTTCTCCCATTCTGGACATCTTAGCACTGCCTTATGAAAACTCATGCTCTGATGTACACCAGTTGCTTTTTTGTAATTTTAAAAGTAATTTCCTTCATTTTAAAATGGGAGAAACATGCGTGAAACCAATAGTTCACTGCAGAAGGGTGGATTTATCCAAATACTCTCATTGCCCAAGTGGTCGCCTTCATTGTCATGCTTCACAGCATGCTTGAGATGAGATGTGAGGATAACTAATATATAACCATCTATCTTGTCATCTTTTATTGGTTAACTACACAGTACTATTTCCCTATAAGGATAGTGACAATATACACACATTATATCATTTGTACATAAAAACAAATCTGTACCACAAAGATGTCATAAATGCAAATCTATCTTTAGAAGGTTTTAACTGGTCATCTAGAGCTTGATTCTCATTTACACTAAGGCCGCTTTACAATGTTCTACCTGCGCCTTTTGTGTGAATGAGAATCACGTACAAGTCTGGTGGGTAGAAAAATCTCCAGGTAGAAAATATGAATAGACTGCAGTGACATAAAACTTTGTATCCTGAAACTGAGTTTGATCAGTTTTCCCTCATATTACTGATTCCCCCCTCATCATTAGTGAGAGGCTATTTTTTTTCTGGCCCAATGAAGTCTTCATTGTTTCCCATTTATGAATTGACTATCAGGGTTTCTGAACAGCACTACAGTTAGCTTTCTTTCCTTGAAGACCTGCTGCATGTTTGCTGCTCTTTATCTATCCTTAGTGCAGCTGCATGAGACTTGACCTTACCCAAGACAGAACACATCCCAAATTCACTTCTAGACTTAGCTCTATTCACACATCGTCACTTATTAAAGGATATAGTAGTTTACATTTGAGATTACATGGGAGAACAAATATCAAAATCTGCAGCTTGGAATTCACAGCCTTAGATCACAAGTCAAAATGCATTTATTTGGTGATCTTCTTACCCAAGTCCCTAGTGGAATATCTGCTTCACAAAAACAGTTTGGTTCAAACGGCAGTCTCTTCTTGAGGCTGCAACTGGAATAGTATGAGGAAGCTTGAATGGTGCCTCCCTCACTGTGATGCTGGCAGACCAGGTGCCAGCTCATGCCAGAGCCCCTAAGATTCACTGAACACTGACAAATGCGTAGCTGGAAACCAGTCTTGCTCACCTGCTTGCTAGTATTGTTAAAATAGGTATTGAAGAGATGAGAATGTGTTTAGACTTATGAAATGCTTGTAGGATGCTGCATGTATTAATCTACTTATAGCATCTGTATCCCATGTTATAAGGTTATATTAAATGTTTGCCTTGTAATCCTCTGTAATTGTGTAAGTGATCAAACAGGAAAGGAGCATTAATTAATACAGAAATGCCAGTTTCCTTCAGAAGTGTTATGTCTTGTCCACCAAGAAGGCATATTGAAACCAAATGAGCCATTGTGAAACATCAAACAACAAGACTTTGTTGATTGCTTGCCTCTCCCCTCCCCACCCCAACTCTGCCCCAGACCCATGAAGAGGAGATATGCAGGTGGACTATCATCTTGAACTTGGGGTGGGGGAGAAAGGAATAAAAATCCCTGACAAGAAGGAACTGTATCTCTCTAGTGCTTGAACTCTGAGTGGATCAAGATTTCTAAGCATAAGCAAGAGATCCCCAGGGCTTGGTTTGGGTTAGCCCTAAAGGACGTATAGAGCTTCCATATTACAGCAGTTTCTATTACCCTTTCAGAATGTAAGACTGTAACTCTTTTGTGTATGTATGGTTACCTGCTTTAACCTTGTAAATAACTCTTATTTCTTTTCTTAGTAAATAAATCTTTAGTTATTTAGTATAGGATTGGCCACAAGTGTTGTCTTTGGTGTGAGATCTAAGGTGCATTTGACCTGGGATAGGCGACTGGTCCTTTGGGACTGAGTAACCTGAATATTGTTGTTGTCAGGGACCATTTTTCACAGAGACAAGCTTGCCTGGGTGGTAAGATAGACTGGAGTATGTATGGGAACTGTCTGAGACTCTATGTTAAGACTGTTATAATGCTTGAGGAGTTCACACTTGTTACTCGGTTGGTGAAATCTAAGTATTAAACTCACAACCAGTTTGGGTGTGTGCCCTGCTTCTTCACAGTCTGCCCTGAGGTTGGTATTCATGCTCCCGAGCCACTCTGAAAAGCTTGACACTCACCTTCGTGAACTGTAATTTCACACAAGTTAAAATAATAAATTAATTGCTTCAAGTTTGCTTCAAAAAGTTGAATGAACTTCTAAAGATGGGCTAAATTCATCCCTGGTGAAACCTCGCTAATTTGTGCGTAAGTATTCCTGTTCCTTTTACCCTCAGATTTAATAACTCAGATTCTTCTGCAGCACAGAAGGTGCAGTTCAGGAGGAGAAAAAACAATGATAGCTTTACTCTTCCCCTATTTTGGGCCAGTATAGCCCCTGGAATAGGAGAGTAGCCTTAAGGGCCTTACCAAGCTGCCCGTGGGCTGCTCTGCAGCTCAGAATTGCTGGAATGCAGAGCACTCCAGACACTTCCCTTCTACTTCCTGAAATAATTCCTCCCAGCTTTGGCACACCCTTATCCGAAGGGCTGGGGGCGGGGGGGGGGGGGGCAGGGGGCAAGCAGCATAAGGCCATGTACACCTGTACTCTGCTCCCCTTGCACTGGGGGGCCACTCCGCTCACTTTATGCTTGAGCAGCCCCATAAAAGGGCTGTAGCATGGGCTGGAATATGGCTGACTGTGTTTTTTTTTTACACTTGAAATAATCTCAGAGAGAAGCACAAGAAAGTGGAGATAAATTATGTGTTTATAACTTCAATAGTGCTAAGGCTGAAGGAGAGTTGTAGTTCAGGCCTTTCCAAATGACTTTGTCAATCAAAAAACAACAACCAGTGAATCAGTTTTCTTGTTATAGCTCCAAGATTGGCATCAGTCCCTGATATGGGTTATCAACTTTTCTGCTGAAAAGATATGATGATTTATGAGTTTCTTAATTAGTCCCATTAGACCTGGAGTCTCATTTAGTATCACTTGATACTTTTATTACTTTTTTATCACTATGCACATTTGATTCTTATATAGTTACAGTCACGTACTCCTGATATAGAGCTGACTGCAGAATCTGTGAAAAAACAAGATTTTACACATAACTGGAAAATACTAGTTAATAACATAGGGGCTTTTATGTAACATGAGTCAGAGAATACAGTTGCAGATGAAAGAAGCAGGTGTGATGTATGAAACCTTTCATTGCAAAGGGGACACGTGCTGGTGAGATAGTCTGAAGCTCAGTGAAAAGATTCCTCATGAGGCAGTGTGGCCTACCAGAAAGGGTACTGGACTGGGAGTCAGGAGGCCTGGGTTCTGTTCTTTGCTCTGACCTACTGTGTGACCTTGGGCAAATCTCTGTGCCTCTGTTTCCCCTCACAGCCTTTTTCTCTCTTGTTTTTTTAGATTGTAAGCTTATTTGTGCAGGGATTCTCTCTTACTGTGTGCATGTACAGTGCCTAGCACAGTGGAGCCATGGTCTTGGCTGAGGCCTCAATGTTAATCTATAATCAAAATATTAAATAAGATATCATTTGGAAGCATTTGATTTAACAAATTAGACATGAGGTTACAACTAGACATCTTTTTATTGTGTGGGATTAGTGGGGAATGGCACTCCATTAACTCTTCTACTCACCCTAACCTCAAAGGGTTTGTGTTGCATCAACCATCTATCCAGTCAAGAATGTCTGGATGCAACTCCCTCTGAAGCCCAGCATTGTTGCTTTAGACAGATGAGGCAGCCAGAGTAATTTAAGGTAATCTCTCCCTTCATGAACATGCCACCTACTAGCCTTTGGTGTCTCAGGAAGCTTGGGATGAATTCATACAAAGTTAAAAGGTGAAATCAGAGAAATAAAGTATCAGAGAAATATGTTGATGCAAATGTTATCCTAGACTCTAAAATACTCAAGGAAAGATATTCTGGGTTAATGTGAAAATATATATAATTAGCTTGGCAGAATTCAATTTTTATTTTTTTACAATTTTGATGGATAATATCAGTTTATTTTTAAGCAATTTTAAAATTTTTATCAATTTAAAATTTCACATTTCCCCAAAAATTGCTTGTATGCATTTTTAAATATTTTTATCCATTTAAATTTTCACAGTTGCAGGGAAATTATGGGGGTGATGTCAGCCAATAGGTGCGGGTTAGACAGGTTCGCCAACAGCAATTCTGGCCCCAGAGCAGAACAGTCAATAAGCCCCCTAGAAAGGGATGGCTGAGGTTTACAACACTACTTTTTATCCTGTTGGTAACACATTAGAACCCACTATACGTAAGTTGTGACGCTGCTTGATGTAGTTAACTTTTTTTTCCAGTTTCAAGCACCAGTATTAAACAAATTGTAAGCCTAAATATAAGATGTAGAATTTGTTATTTTGAATTAAATATTTACATTAAATAAATACATTATGGAATGAAATTGGAGAGAGTCCAGCAGAGGGCAAAGAAAATGATTATGAGGAGAGGCTGAGGGAACTGTTCTTAGTTAGTCTGCAGAAGAGAAGAATGAGGGGGGATTTGATAGCAGCCTTCAACTAGTTGAAGGGGGGTTCCAAAGAGGATGGAGCTAGGCTGTTCTCACTGGTGGCAGATGACAGAACAAGGAGCAATGGTCTCAAGTTGCAGTGGGGGAGGTCTAGGTTGGATATTAGGAAACACTATTACACTAGGAGGGTGGTGAAGCACTGGAATGGGTTACTTGGGGAGCTGGTGGAATCTCCATTCTTAGAGGTTTTTAAAGCCCAGTGTGTTCCAGTCCCCTAATAATTTTTGTTGCCCTCTGCTCTGGACTGGACTCTTTCCAGTTTTTCCACATCCTTCTTGTAGTGTGGGGCCCAAAACTGGACACAGTACTCCAGATGAGGCCTCACCAGTGTCGAATAGAGGGGAACAATCACGTCCCTATATCTGCTGGCAATGCCCCTACTTATACATCCCAAAATGCCATTGGCCTTCTTGGCAACAAGGGCACACTGTTGACTCATATCCAGCTTCTGGTCCACTGTAACTCCTAGGTCCTTTTCTGCAGGACTGCTGCCTAGCCATTCGGTCCCTAGTCTGTAGCGGTGCATTGGATTCTTCCATCCTAAGTGCAGCACTCTGCACTTGTCCTTGTTAAACCTCATCAGATTTCTTTTGGACCAATCCTCCAATTTGTCTAGGTCACTCTGGACCCTATCCCTACCTCCAAGTGCATCTACCTCTACCCACAGCTTAGTGTCATCTGCTAACTTGCTGAGGGTGAAATCCATCACATCATCCAGATCATTAATAAAGATATTGAACGAAACCTGCCCCAGGACCGACCCTCGGGGCACTCCACTTGATACAGGCTGCCAACTAGACATGGAGCCATTGGTCACTACCCATTGAGCCCGACAATCTAGCCAGCTTTCTATCCACCTTATAGTCCATTCATCCAGCCCATACTTCTTTAACTTGCTGGCAAGAATACTATGGGAGACAGTGTCAAAAGCTTTGCTAACATCAAGGAACAACACGTCCACTGCTTTTCCTTCATCCACAGAATCAGTTATCTTGTCATAGAAGGCAATTAGATTAGTCAGGCATGACTTGCCCTTGGTGAATCCATGCTGACTGTTCCTGATCACTTTCCTCTCCTCTAAGTGCTTCAGAATTGATTCCTTGAGGACCTGCTCCATGATTTTTCCAGGGACTGAGGTGAGGCTGACTGGCCTGTAGTTCCCAGGATCCTCCTTCTTCCCTTTTTTAAAGATGGGCACTACATTAGCCTTTTTCCAGTCGTCCAGGACTTCCCCCGATCGCCATGAGTTTTCAAAGATAATGACCAATGGCTCTGCAATCACATCTGCCAACTCCTTTAGCACTCTCGGATGCAATGCATCTGGCCCAATGGACTTGTGGACGTCCAACTTTTCTAAATAGTCCCGAACCACTTCTTCCTTCACAGAGGGCTGGCCACCTCCTCCCCATGCTGTGCTGCCCAATGCAGCAGTCTGGGAGCTGACCTTGTTCGTGAAGACAGAGGCAAAAAAAGCATTGAGTACGTTAGCTCTTTCCGCATCCTCTGTCACTAGGTTGCCTCCCTCATTCAGTAAGGGGCCCACACTTTCCTTGACTTTCTTCTTGTTGCTAACATACCTGAAGAAACCCTTCTTGTTACTCTTAACATCTCTTGCTAGCTGCAACTCCAAGTGTGATTTGGCCTTCCTGATTTCACTCCTGCATGCCCGAGCAATATTTTTATACTCATCCCTGGTCATTTGTCCAATCTTCCACTTCTTGTAAGCTTCTTTTTTGTATTTAAAATCAGCAAGGATTTCACTGTTAAGCCAAGCTGGTCGCCTGCCATATTTACTGTTCTTTCTACACATCGGGATGGTTTGTCCCTGTAACCTCAATAAGGATTCTTTAAAATACTGCCAGCTCTCCTGGACTCCTTTCCCCCTCATGTTATTCTCCCAGGGGATCTTGCCTATTAGTTCCCTGAGGGAGTCAAAGTCTGCTTTTCTGAAGTCCAGGGTCCGTATTCTGCTGCTTTCCTTTCTTCCTTGTGTCAGGATCCTGAACTCGACCATCTCATGGTCACTGCCTCCCAGGTTCCCATCCATTTTTGCTTCCCCTACTAATTCTTCCCAGTTTGTGAGCAGCAGGTCAAGAAGAGCTCTGCCCCTAGTTGGTTCCTCCAGCACTTGCACCAGGAAATTGTCCCCTACATTTTCCAAAAACTTCCCGGATTGTCTGTGCACCGCTGTGCACAGCAGATATCAGGGTGATTGAAGTCTCCCATGAGAACCAGAGCGTGCAATCTAGTAACTTCTGCGAGTTGCCTGAAGAAAGCCTCGTCCACCTCATCCCCCTGGTCCGGTGATCTATAGTAGACTCCCACCATGACATCACCCTTGTTGCTCACACTTCTAAACTTAATCCAGAGACTCTCAGGTTCTTCTGCAGTTTCATACTTGAGCTCTGAGCAGTCATACTGCTCTCTTACATTCAGTGCAACTCCCCCACCTTTTCTGCCCTGCCTGTCCTTCCTGAACAGTACTCTAGTCATATGAGTTATCCCACCAAGTCTCTGTTATTCCAATCACATCATAATTCCTTGACTTTGCCAGGACTTCCAGTTCTCCCTGCTTGTTTCCCAGGCTTCGTGCATTTGTGTATAGGCACTTGAGATAACCCGCTGATCGCCCCTCTTTCTCAGTATGAGGCAGGAGCCCTCCCCTCTCACGCGCTCCTGCTCATGCTTCCTCCCGGTATCCCACTTCCCCACTTACCTCAGGGCTTTGGTCATCGATTATATCTTCAAAGTTCAATGACCTGACAAGATCTTGCTCAATAGCAAGAAGAGCAAGACCATTAAGTCTTTCTTGTCTGATTGTTGATCTTTGTATACTTTTGATTTGTTTCATTTTGCTAAAAGATCTTTTGGCTTCAGAAACAGTGACAGGTGTGGTGCAGAATATCCACAGAGCTATGGTGACATGAGGAAAAATACATTTCAACTTAAGCTCATGAATTTTATTTAACAGCTCTAATGGTTTGAGAGGTGCACTTCCAAAGTTTGCCTTATAAATTGCTTTCATGTCTTTCACCTCATCGATGATGTCCGTGGATACATAGTTGTCACACTGCAAAAAAGCAGAACACGAGTTTTCAATTTGAGTATCAGTGAATTCCAAATATAACCACAGAAAGCTGAAAAAATTGATATCTCTGGCCTTGACAAATCGCTGTGTCAACCCCTGATTACACAGTCAACAAGCTTGTAAAAAACATTCATTTAAAAATCTCTCTCTTCACTCTCTTCTCCCAGTTGGACTTCTGGTGTTTCATCATGAAACAGCTTTCCCTTTTTTGAGCGTTTCTCGGAGATTTTAGTTTCGGTTGGCAGGTCTGTTGACATGGCTTCGGCTGCATGCTTGGCTTCTGATAGAAGAGTTTTCCACTTACCACATAACTCTTTAAACTCCTCAGTCAAGTTTTCAACGTTGTGTACTTCCACATCAAGAGTTGCCTCTCTTGATTGAAGAACCTTATTGCGTTGATCTATGGCAACCAGTATTTTGAGCCATATTGTTGCCATCAAACTACATTTAAATGTATGTATGTATGTAGCGTTGAATTCCCTTCAGCTCTGTTTTACGCTCAGGAGACAGATTTAGTTTCTCGCACTCGATAAGTGCAAATTTTATTAGTGGCAAATGTTTTGCAATTGGTTTAACACTTTCCACGCGAGCTGGCCATCTAGTTTGAGACAGATTATGCAATGAACATCCAATCTCTGTTTGCAGTATCTCCCACTGTTTAGGGCTGTGAGCAAAAAAATTGTTGATTTTTTGTACGATCCCCCCAAATGTGATTACATCATCACAGCACTCGGCTGCATTTGGGCCACACAAATTTAAGCTATTAGCTCCACAATTAGAAAATTTGGCGAAAGGATTAATTTCAGTACTAATGGCATGAGCACCATTATATTTGCCAGCTACATTCAAACCATTGTCATACCCCTGACCCTTGCAGTCTTGCAATGGGATATTGTGTTTTTCCAGTACAGTTATAATGAGGTTAGCAATATGTTGTCCAGTTTTTTTGTTGCAGTCAACAAACTCCAGAAATCGTTCTTTGACAGCAAAACCTGTATTGTTGTGTAAAATGTATTTTAGGATGATTGTAGTTTGCTCTGTCTGAGAAGAATCTGGGGTAGCATCAACAAGCACAGCAAAATATTTAGATTGTCGTCTTTCTGAGAATATTACTTGAACTTCTTTTGTGATGCATGCCTGGATAAACTCATTCTGACTGTCTGCAGAAAGATAATGAGCTTAAAGTCATTTTCCATTGTCTTGAGATTGCCTCACTTTACTTTCATGATCCTGAAGAACTGGATCGTATTTGGCAAGCAATTCAACAATTCCAAGAACATTACTGTTGTGGCAGTCTCCAGTTGTCTTTGAAGTTCCCCTGAAAGCAAGTCCTCTCTCACCCAGGAACAAAGTAATTGACAGAATTTGGTTAAGCCAGAGGTGGGCAAACTACGGCCCGTGGGCCACATCCAGCCCGTGGGAACCTCCTGCCCGGGCCCTGAGCTCCTGGCCCAGGAGGCTAGCCCCCGGCCCCTCCCCCGCTGTTCGCCCTCCTCCGCAGCCTCAGCTCACTGTGCCGCCGGTGCAATGCTCTGGGCGGGGGGGCTGCGAGCTCCTGGGGCAGCGCAGCTGCAGAGCCTGGTCTGACCCGGTGCTCTGCGCGGCGCGGCGGCGTGGCTGGCTCCAGCCGGGCAGCATGGCTGTAGCACCGCCAGCCACCAGCGCTCCAGGCAGTGTGGTAAGGGGGCAGGGAGCGGGGGAGCTTGGATAGAAGGCATGGGAGTTCGGGGTGGTGGTCGGGGGCAGGGGTGTGGATAGGGGGCGGGGCGGTCAGAGGGCGGGGAATAGGGGGGTTGAATGGGGGCAGGGGTCCTGGAGGGGCAGTCAGGAAGGAGGGGGGCAGTCAGGGGCAGGGGTTCTGGGGGTGGTCAGGGGACAGGGAGAAGGGGTGGTTGGATGGGGCAGGGGTCCTGGGGGGGCAGTCAGGAATGAGAGGGGGGGTGGCGGGTGCAGTCAGGGGTGGAGGTTCCGGGGGCAGTCAGGGGACAGGGAGCAGGGGGGCGTGGATGGGGTAGGTGTCCCGGGGGGGGCCATCAGGGGGCAAGAACTGGTGGGTGCGGGTGGATAGGAGGCGAGGCCGGGCCATGCCGGCTGTTTGGGGAGGCGCAGCCTCCCCTAACCGGCCCTCCATACAGTTTCTGAAACTCGATGCGGCTCTCAGGCCAAAAAGTTTGCCCTCCCCACCCCCCGCCAGGTTAAGCAAATCCCTCCAGTACTTCGCTTTAGCTTCTATTTCTTTGTCTAGCTTTGAATTTATGTCAGTTCCTTGGGCAAGTCTTCTCTCTAAATCTTGCCATTTCAGATAACATTGCTTGTAATGATCACTGATTTTATGCGCAGGCAATTTATCATACAATTTGCACCATGACAATTCCTTTTTCCACTCGTCGTCACTTGCCAAAACTGATTTGCAAGAAATGGCGTCTGATCTGAATAAGAGAAACAAGAGAAACAAAAGACTGATTCTGCACTTTCACTCCACACAAGTCAATCCCTCTCAGAAACCTCTCCGGTTTTTTGGGTGAGTTTTTTGGTTGATTTTAATATCTTTAATCTTTTTCCGTCACTGGGAAATGTGTTTAGATGCCTAGGTGGCCCTTTTTGAACAACAGTTTTGATCAGAGTTGCAGTTAGTGCACCATTTGATAATAGTCCCATATCAAATCCACATCCTTCATTCTCTTGGAATGCAATATTACTTTCAGCAGTGCTTGTTTTTCCAGTCTCGTTTCTATCAAGTTTTTCTTCCCATGCAAGAACATTAGTTTGGACTGTTTTTGTACTTCTCACACATTTTTAACAGAATCATCACAGGCTTGCTCTGAACTATTAGGCCCACTACTAGCTGTAGTGACTAGCGGTTCTGCCTGATCTTCTCTAGGCCTAACCCCACAATCAAACGACTACCCTTCCTACCTTTTTCAAGATGGGCTTCTTTTTCTTGTTTTTCTCTCCGTTTCTGAGCTCTGGACTTATGTTTGTACTTCATAATGATACTCTGCCATACTGCCAGTCACACCACCAGGGTGCAGCAGCGCTCTGGGAAACTATTACTGTCCAAATGGGCTATTTTAAACCAACAGTTTAGGTGTTTTTTTTAGCAGTTGCAATGTGAATTGTGCTATTCTGGGCTTGGGCTATTTTGCTGACTCACACGCCAAAATATATTGTTTGCCAGAGAAGTGCTGCACTTCCACCTTTCACCCACCAGAGGGCGCTGATGGGTGGCCTGGCACCAAATACAGCAGGGGGTGGTGTGTGTGGTGGATATGTGCACAGCAGGGGACAGGTTGTTGAGGCAAGGAGCCATTGCTGCTGTGCATCGTGCAGGGCGAGCTGGAGCCAGGCCCCACGCTGCTGCTGGCCTGGCGTGGCGTCCCCACAATGGGCGTGGAGCTGGACCAAGTGCAGCGGCTGGTGCACGCACGCACAAGCCACGCCCACACGGACGCAGTCCGCCTGACATTTGGGTGGAGCTGTGCCTTCACTGGCTGGTGTCTAGGGAGCTGCTGCTGGACGCGCTCTTCTGGCACGGCCAGGGCTTCCACATGCCCGTCAGGCTTCCTTCGACACCACTGGTACCACCCCGTGTACCTAGGAGCCCTGTGGCCTGCCAGGGTGATTTAAAAGGGCCCGGGGCTCCTGGTTGCTACCGCAGCAGTGGCAGCAGACGGGGGCCCTCCAGGCCCTTTTAAATCACCCGGGGCCCCTGGGCAATTAACCCCCCATGTCGGTGGGCCTGGGGTTACGCAATAATTGTTTAATGATGGTACACATTGAGATTCAAAAAGTTAAAGCTTTATAACTGTTAAAACACAAGTTGTCAACATAACATTTCAAAATATGTCAAGTAAATACAGTAGAACAGAGTTATGAGCACCTCAGGAATGGAGGTTGTTTGTAACTGAATAAAACATTATTCTTTCAAAAGTTTGCAACTGAACATTGACGTAATACAGCTTTGAAACTTTACTATGCAGAAGAAAAATGCGACTTTCTCTTTATTTTTTTTAAGTAGTTTATCTTTAATACCGTACTGTACTGTATTTGCTTTTTTTGTGTGTCTCTGCTGCTGCCTGATTGCATACTTCCGGTTCCACATAAGGTGTGTGGTTGACTGGTCAGTTCCTAACTGATGTTCATAACTCTGAGGTTCTACTGTATTCTTATATCAAACTAATAAGTTCTCAAGCAGCATTTTCCCTACTTTTTCTGTAAATTTTTATTTTTGATGGAAGTGGGGTTTTTTCCGTCAGTTTCTGTGTGGATGCTGAAATCAATGTTTACAAACATTTACCTCTTAAAAATCTAATCCAGTGGTTCTTAACTAGAGGTCCGGGGCCCCCTGCGGGGCCGCGAGCAGGTTTCAGGGAGTCTGCCAAGCATGGCCAGCGTTAGACTCACTGAGACCCAGGGCAGAAAACTGAAGCCCCACCGCATGGATCTTAAGCCCAGGGCCCTGAGCCCCGCCACCCGGGACCGAAGCTAAAGCCTGAGCAATGTAGCTTTGCGGAGCCCCTGTGGCATGGGGTCCCAGGCAGTTGCCCTGCTTGCTACCCCTTAATGCCAGCCCTGGCTTTTATATGCAGAAAACCAGTTATTGTGACACAGGTGGGCCATGGAGTTTTTATAGCATGTTGTGGGGTGGGGGCTCAGAAGGAAAAAGATTGAGATCACCTAATCTAATCCTTCCTCATTTATATATAATGTATTGGTTAGTGATATATATGTGTAACACCGCCCTCTAATGGAGGGAGTCATACTTGCTTCAGTATTTGAGATTGTGTCACCTCATAGTAACTGGACTGCAACAATAATCAGCCTGAAAACTGCCAGTCGATTCTCCGTTAGCTCAACTGGCAGAGTTTTGTGCCTTCAGAACAGAAAGTCCTGGTTACTGTTCCCTGTGCCTTGTACGCTGGCGACTGTGGGGTTTGCATAAGTGCGGTTAGTACAGTCTTGCACCAAACACCTACCCAATGTAATATAGACACAAGTCTTGATAGCTCAGTGTCTATCAAAGTTAGAAGCAAATGCTGCTTGTTCCACTAGGAATCTGGGATTCTTCACTTTCCGGTGGGATAAAGGCTCCCATTAGCTGATATGGACTGAGATTCTGAACCTTAAACATGTTGTTGTAATTAAATATTACTTATAATGAGTCTGGACACATGCTTAAAGTTAAGAATGTATTTAAATGCTTTGCTGAATCAGGGCCATCAGTTATTATTAATACTATATTTATTTATATTGAACTAGTGACTCAGATGCCAGTTAACATCCAGGGCAGGGGTGAGCAAAATTTTTGGCCTGAGGGCCACAACTGGGTGGGGAAATTGCATGCAGGGCCATGAATGTAGGGCTGGGGCAGGGGGTTGGGGTGCAGGAGGGAGTGCGGGGTTTGGGAGGGGGTGTGGTGTGCAGGAAGGGGTGTGGGGTGCAACGGGGGCTCAGGGCAGGGGGTTGGGGTGTGGTAGGGGGCTCAGGGCAGGAGGTTGAGGCTCAGGGCACAGGGTTGGGGTGCAGGAGGGATGTGGGGTGCAGCAGGGGGTTGGGGTGCAGGGTGAAGGCAGGGTTCAGGGTGCAGGCTCCGGCCCAGTGCAGCTTACCTTGAGTGGCTCCGGGGTGGCAGCAGTGCGCAGCGGGGCTAAGGCAGGCTCCCTGCCTGCCCTGGCCCCGTGCCGCTCCCGGAAGCAGTCAGCTCCATGTCTCTGGGGGACTGACAGAGGGCTCCATGCGCTGCCTTCACCTGCTGCCTTCACTTGTTTCCCATTCCCAGCCAATGGGAGCTGCAGGGGGCGGTGCCTGCAGGCAAGGGCAGCGCATGGAGCCATCCGCCCTTCTCCCCCCGGCCCCCCGTTCCCTCAGGGGCCGCAGGGACGTGGTGCCGGCCGCTTCTGGGAGTGGCGTGCGGCAAGGGCAGGCAGGAAGCCTGCCTTAGCCTTGTTGCGCCACGGGGCTGCCAATCCCGCGAGCCAGATCCAAAGCCCTGACAGGCCGGATCCAGCCCGCGGGCCATAGTTTGCCCACCCATGGTCCAGGGCTTCTCTCTAGGCTCTGTACAGACATCCAGTAAAAAGCAGTTCCAGCTCTGAAGAGCTTACAATTTAGATTATGACAAGACAGAACAGGTAGATGAAGCAAATGGAGGTTTTCCGGGTGCAGGGGGAATGAGACTCTGAAGGGGCATCCAGGTAAAGGTGGTTGGGGCTCAGGAGGGGAGGGTCTGGGTCGGGGGGGTCAGTAGGAGGGTCCAGGGGGAGTTGGGCTTGGTGGAGGGGAGGTCCGGGTGCAGGTGGTTGGGGCTCAGCTGGGTGAGACCCCTCCCCCCCCAGCTGAGGACCAATGAGGGCAGGAAGCAGTTGTGGGGGAGTGTGGAGCTTCCTGCAAATGCGGAGGTTTCTGGGGTGGGTATGACGCAGCTCTGGGTGCTCCTTGCAGGGGAAGAGGAAGTCCCGTCATCCCCCCCACCCACCACCACCACCAGCCCAGCCCAGCCCAGCCCAGCGGGGACTAGCAGCTGAGTCTGGCACAGGGTAGGAGCCACCACCAGCAAGGGCGTCTCCAGCCCGACTCCCCGCCCACAGTGATTCACCTCTCTGCTGGTGGCTCTGGGCGCCCAAAATGATGCGTCTGCTCTGCTGGGGAGGGGTGCATGATCACTCTTGTGGCTTTCCTTTGCTTCCCCATCATTTTCTGCAAGGAAGCAAAGAAATGTGTGGGAGACTGAATTCTGCGCACGCGCAGTGGTACAGAATTCCCACAATAGTAAAGCCAGGATCGTGCAACAGTAACAGAGATAATGACACCTGCACTTACAATGGGATCAGCAAAATTCTTAAATTCACTTGTGCTAGTCTGACTGCAGATTGAGTATAGTTTGGAGCTTGTTTGCCTCACTGGAGAATGCGGTGGCACTGTCCAGACAAACGCAGACTACATCTGAGGTGGAGATGTTTGGGAAACACTGAGCCAGTTCCTCAGCTAGTGTAAATCTGCAGTTTCGACTCCAGTAGAGATATGCCCATTTACACCAGATCTGGTCCATTATGTTATATGCAGCAGAATATTAAGAAATAGGTATTGTGATGCACTGTTTCCCACAAAGAGGAATTTCAGGAAAAAAATGCACTTTTCAGCTGAAGCTATGAATACTCCGATGTTAACATCTGTCCTGAAAATTACAGAGCAGTCTTGATTTCAGCCTTTCCTTCTGCTCTGCACATCAGCAGGACTCATATAATAAGCGAACAGAGAGCTGTTCAAAATCTAAAAGCTGTTTCTCTATTTCTCAGAGTTTATAATCATTGATGTACATAGCAGTACATGTATTTTGCTATCTAATATAGTAGGGTGAAAGTGGGTTAAAAGGCTGTCTCCCAAAAATGATTGCTGATGTAGTGAAAAGGAAATTGCTCACATTGTATCACACAGGATTTAGAACTTGAAGTTTATGGGGTTTCATGGATTCACTGGGAGCTGTTCCTAAACATCTATCTTTTGAATCCTCTAATTCTTCTGCATTCAGTTTTTGAAAAGGTGGAAATCTTATGAGATGTCAAGGAAAACCTCTTCTCAGTTACCTGTCCATCAGCTGCTAACTAGCTGGTGGTGAGATACTTGTCTGGGAGGCCTGCATACAATAGGTATATAGGCAAATGCAAAATCGTGGTTACCTGTGTGCCACGTACATACAGCCACCTGTTTAATTTACAGTAACCTGCCAGTTGCTTTGCTTAGAATGAGTTGAAACAGGGATCCAATGAAGAGAAGAAAATCCATCTCCTTAGCTATGGGTATTTGAAGATGACTGCAGTAAGTGGTACTTAAGGTCCATTTTGTCCCTAGATGTAGGCTTTTAGCTTTTATTGCACATCTGATTTCCTTATTACTGAGGAACAGCTAAGGAATAACCAAAGTTTACAGTGACCTCCAGTGGTGAAAAATGTCTTTGGAAAAATGATGTAAGTAATATCACAGTGATATCTAAAAGCATTGAGCTGAGGGGTTGACAAGGACACAAGTTTCATTCTCAGAAAGCTGTTTATATTCAGAGTTAATTTTTTTCTTCTTCAGTATTTTGGGTTCTTTAAAATCTTGGATTTTCCTCCTTTTTCTCCCCTTCCCCTGCCAGCATCCTTTGGATCCTCTGTGCATACATCCCAAATAGTGACAGTAATATCATAGCACTGCTGCATATTTTCCTGTGACATATACTTACCAGTTGCTGATTGTATTGTGCTGATTTAATGGTATGGGATCATTTTTTTTAAAATGGCTGTTTCCCTCCTCCATATTTCATCTCCACCTACATTTCATTTCTTTGTACTACAGTAGTCTCATTTTTTATATTCTTTTACTCTCCTCTGATCCTCTGCACTTACTGCTTCCTTCAGCTCCTCCCACTTTTTTGCACTTTCATTCAAGCTGTTCCCTGTGTTTGAAAATGTCTCCCACTTTTTATCCACTGAGGACCTTCCTTCTTAAAACCCACTCTTCCAGGATCCTTTGTAAGCTGGCCTGTAGTTCCCTCCACTCTTCTCTTTTCTTTTTTTCCTGTATTAAGACCTGCTCCTGCAAAGTCTTATTCATCTAAGTAATCTATACCCACATGAGTATTCTCACTGCATTAACGAGTATATCTGAAGGATTTGGGCATTAGAATATAAGCTTCTTTGGGCAGAGATTTTTATATGGTCTGTAATGTGGCATGTACATTTACAGCACTTTATAAATGTTTATTAATAAGTATCTTGTTTATGCCATCTCTAACTTCTGTGGATAGGTAGCAACTAACCCGATTATTGTCAAAGTAACTCTAGTGTTTACTTGACCCTCATTGGCTTCATTGTCCCTGCCCAGCTATCTGCAATCAATCATTGAAACAAAATGAAAATGAAGCTGAACTATACATGAAGCTGTAAACAGTGTACTTTATTTGGAGCTCTTGATCTTTCATGCTCTGGTTTCTAGGAGTATTTTATTCCAGATGAGTTTTGCTGGCTATATGATATAGGAATTGTTGCCTTTCCCACATGATTTTCATTCTCTAACACTGCATGAACTAAATAAGTATGCATGTGTAGGATCTAAAATCATCAGACTTCAGCCAGCTGTCCTGAATATAAAACTGTGACTGCATAACACAGAAGGTTTATTGGTTCTCTGTAGCAAATGTACTAATACAGCGGACTCGCTTCTCTGTATGAAATGAAGGCAGAGGAGCAAACAGCACGGAAACAATGAATTAGAGTTAGAATTTGTAGAAGAGGAGCTGCTGCTGAGTTTCTAAGTTGAATTTTTCTGATTGTTATGGGTTATAATTCTTGTGGAACCAAAAAGATGTTTTCATTGAGATCTGATTGGACATGTTATTGTACCTGAAACTGAAGTGGATTGAATTTTGCAAGAAAAATAGATAACTAAATAAAATATCACAGCAGTCCCTGATTGAAAGATGGATTAGTAGTTTAAACATCAACCTTGAAATACTGGGACTCCTTGAAACAAAGGGTTCAAATCCTGGCAGAGATGACTCAGGCTACATCTTGCAAGATAGATACATTCAATACTGTGTATTTTATTGTGTTAGTCTTTATAAACCAATATCCTGACTGCTTCATGTGGGTATTAAAGATGCCATGGGCCTCTTTGTAAAAGTAGAGAGTTAGCAATTTTCTTGACCAAACTTTCACTTCCCTCACTTTTGACGTTAGTGGGATTTTTATTCTTGTGAGTGAGCACTGAAAGATCAAACTCCAAATGATATGAAGCTTTCAGTGTCAGATATGCATCTTATACCTGCTTAGTTTTCCAGTACTCTATCTTAAAGTTGCTCCTAGGAAACAGTTCAGTCTCTTGGAAGTTAAGGACATATTTTTAGTGTCCAATTAAATATATCTAAGAATAGTTTGTTCTTTCAAATTTCAAGGCAGACAAAAAGCAGGGCATGTATTGGAGCCAGGATGATAAGCTGGTAATAGACTTAGCTTTGGTTGTTTTTGAAGTGACAAACATGTGCTGCTCTCCCTGTCAGGTTTACACCAGTAATCTTTGTGTAGTGTAACACAGACATCAGGTTTCATGCCCATGTAAGAGATAACGGACCTCTGAATTGACGCTGGCAGTGTCAGAGCATCATGGAAATTTAGATGTCTATAGTTGTCAGCAGAGCAGCAGGTGCTGATATAATGAAGGTTCAAACCCACAATGTGACATATAGCGGTGTCATGCCCATGTCTGGCTCCTCTGCTATGGCTCATAAGTCTCTTTACAAATAAATCAGTTGGAAAATGGCAGTATCTGCAGGAAATGATGTCAGTTCCTGTGTTAGGCAGATTTGTAAACATGATGTACGGTGGCATGACTGTCAACTATAACAACTTCACTTGGCGCCTATTGTTTCATGTCCTTATATGGCTTAAGCCAGGGGTGGCCAACCTGTGGCTCTGGAGCGACATGCGGTTCTTCAGAAGTTAATATGCGGCTCCTTGTACAGGCACCGACTCCGGGGCTGGATCTACAGGTGCCAACTTTCCAATGTGCCAGGGGTGCTCACTGCTCTGCCACAGGCCTGCAATGCCCTCGCTCCTCCCCCTCCCCGCCCCGAGCCTCCTGCATACCACGAAACCGGTGATCGAGAGGTGTGGGGAGGGAGCAGGAGGCGCTGATCAGCAGGGCTGCCGGTGGGCAGGAGGCCCTGGGGGGCTGGGGAGCTGATGGGGAGCTGCTGACGTATTACTGAGGCTCTTTGGCAATGTACATTGGTAAATTTTGGCTCCTTGTCAGGCTCAGGTTGGCCCCCCTGGCTTAAGGCATGCTCTTCCATCTGTGCTAATAATAGATGGGATTTATAGATGGCCTATAGATGCCACCCTAAATACCATGCAATATCAAAATGTGTCATAGCCTCACAACAGAAGTCTGGATGCACTTTTCATGAATGTAATGGGCTCTCACATCTGTCCTGTACTGTGCTTCACAAAGTGCTTCCACAGGGCTGTATTGTGGCTTTAAAGCCTTAGGCACTGATAGAGGGCATTGAGGATAGACTGTTCCTGAGGCATGTACAGTGGGGCTGATTCTGATATCACTTACACTGTCATAAATCTGGGTAACTCTATTGAAGGTGATGGGGTTAATTGAAGTGTAAATGTGATTAGAATCAGGGCCTGTGACTTCAGGAGCACAGGAGGACAAATATAGTACTAGTCAGTGTTAGACTTGTTAGTGGGTGCTTTCCCCTGAGCCAGCTCTATTAGGGTTCCCTCCAAATCCTCTTTGGAGTTTCTAGAGCCGTTCGTGGCATTACATTCTCCTGGTGCTTGCTCTTAAAGAGAAAGGAGTGGACCGTGTCTGGTCCTGGCACAAGTGTACAACGGAGGATGACTCCTTGCACCCTTTCCTTTCTCTTGCTCATTCACTCAGGCCTTAACACAATTTAACCTAGAAAATCACTAACAGAAAGAAACACAGTGTTCTATGGCTGCAGATCCCCTTACAGTCTAAGGCAGCCCTGATCTGATCGAGACTATTGATGACTCACCCCTATCCTCAGGACCCGTAACTCAAAAGACAGTCCCTGTGGACGTCTTTGTCCAGGAGCACAGGGAAGTATTGCAATTTGGGGTGATACACTCTCTGCACTTTGTCTGGCCCTCCATGATCCCCTCATCTACTGGCGAAGACAGGAAATCAACTTCCCTTCAGAAGTTTGCCATCAATACTTCTGGGAACAAGGTGACATTGATTCAAACTCCAACCCAAGAAAATCTCAGGTAAGGGTGGCCGTACACTCTCAAAGCCCATGGCAGAACTCCTCTCTGCCCTGTAAATATCAAGAGTTCACTGATGTGTTTGAAAAGAAAATTGCAGATATCCTCCGCCACACACCGAGCCTATGATTGCCCAATACATTTGCAACCAGGAGCACAGGTTCCATCTGGGTAAATCTATGGTATCTCTGAGCCCAGATTGGCAGCGTTACAAGATTATCTCCAAGAAAATCTAACTAAAGGCTTCATTTGTAAATCAGCATAGTCAGATGGAGGACCAGTTCGCTTGTTATGAAGAAAGATGGCAGCTTCCAGCTCTATGTCGATTACTGAGCTTCAAATCAAATCACAAATAAGGAATTGATTGTCTCAGCCTCTGATTCCTGACATGTTGGATCATGTGGGGACTGCCTGATTATTTACAAAGCTAGACCTTCGCAGGGGGCTTACAATCTTGTGCATATTAGAACTAGTGATGAATAGAAAATGGCATTTAGGACCTGTTATGGTCTCTTTGAATATTCAGTAATGCCTTTTAGCCTAATGAACGCCCCAGCCACTGTCCTCAATGATGTGTTACAGGATATATTAGACCAATATGTTGTAATCTATCTTGATGTTATACTTGTGTTTTCCGACAACCCAGAGTAGCAAAGTTTCCACATCAGGACAGTCCTGGAGAGACTATGGCAACATTGCCTTTAGGCAAAACTAGAAAAATGTGCCTTTGATCAAACCACTATAGAGTTCCTGGGTTTTAGCCTGTCTTCTGAAGTAATTAAGATGGATTCACATAAGTTATTCGTGTAACCCTTCTGCCAGGCCAAGTTGATAGCAGCAAGGGCCGGGTTCAGTACACAGGGGTTCCCTCTCATTAAAGCAAATGCAAAACTGGCTCGAGCCCCCACCCAGTGACCTGGGAAAATCTTACACACCCCCTGGGTGCCTCAAGGAGGCAATACTTCCCTTCTCGCAAGCACGGCGTCTCGGTGTAATAGAGAATCTTTAATAACATGAGGTAAACAACATCAGCATTAAATTAAACTAGTGTTCATTAACCAAACCATGAACACCGACCCACCCCAGAAAAATTGGGCCACATCCTTTCCCTTAGGCCCTTGAGTCCCAGAACCCAAACGTCTCTTGAGTCCAGCAATCCACAAATCACCCAAAGTCCAAAAAAGTCCAGCCCCGGAGTTCAAAAGTTCATCTGCAGAGCGTTACTCCCCAGTCTGGCCGAAATGTGCCTGGGTGTGGGTGGGGGGAAAGAGGTAAGGGGCACCTTACGTGTCCTGAAGCTGACTGCCCCACAGGGCTCTGCTCCGCTCCACCACGACCGGCTCCGCTCTGCACAGCTCGCCGTCTCACGAACAGCTCTGCTCAGCTCGCCGTCTCACGAACACACCGCCGTCTCACGAACACACCGCCGTCTCACGACCGGCTCCGCTCAGCTCGCCGTCTCACGAACACACCGCTGTCTCTTGAACACACCGCCGTCTCACGACCGGCTCCGCTCAGCTCGCCGTCTCACGAACACACCGCTGTCTCACGACCGGCTCCGCTCAGCTCGCCGTCTCACGAACACACCGCTGTCTCACGACTGGCTCCGCTCAGCTCGCTGTCTCACGAACACACCGCTGTCTCACGACCGGCTCCGCTCAGCTCGCTGTCTCACGAACACACCGCTGTCTCACGACCGGCTCCGCTCAGCTCGCTGTCTCACGAACACACCGCTGTCTCACGACTGGCTCCGCTCAGCTCGCCGTCTCACGAACACACCGCTGTCTCACGACCGGCTCCGCTCAGCTCGCCATCTCACGAACACACCGCTGTCTCACAAACAGCTCTGCTCACCTCGCCGTCTCACGAACACACCGCTGTCTCACAAACAGCTCTGCTCACCCCGCCGTCTCACAAATAGCTCTGCTGCACACTAGATCTTCCGGCTCCCCACTACTTGACACAGTGCTCAGTGATTTCAGCTCTCAGTGATTTCAGCTCATAGTAGTGGGAGCCTTAGTGCTGGTGCACCATAAGGCTGAAGTGAATTCAGCACAGTACCTGTAACAAAACTCTTAATAGGCCCAAAATTAGCTCTGACATTCCACAGTGGAGAGAGACAGAGGTGCAATTGGTGCTTCAGGCCCTCACAAAGGGGCCTACACCACCAGGCACTAATACCTGTCTCAAGTCTCTCTCAATTCACAGAGTTTTGGAACCCATGTCCCTTGCCTAGCGAGTGCTACTCAGTTGATGGTGAGTCCTCCATCATAACAAAAAGGCCAAGTACAGTTCCAAGCACAGTTCCCATAATCAGGGTACTAACAATTTATTCTTCCCGCCCCAATATCAGAGACACTGGGGATCCCACAGCAGCCAAAGTGACCATTTGGGCAGTTATGGCCTCATTCTAGGCGGGGTGGGTGTGCCTATGCAAATGAGATCAGCCCCTGAAGTTCTTTTCCACAACTTGCCACACCTCACCACCAGATGTCAGGGTGGAGCCCACCCTGTCTCTGCTTACATTCGCAATTGGGCTGCACCCCAAAATGTCCATGACCTGTAATGCTTCTTAGGCTTTTTCAACTTTCATCGTCTGTTTATCCTGAACTTCTCAAAGCAGATCACACCTCTCACAGCCCTACTCAGAAAGAGTGTTCAGTTCCATTGGTGACCTAAGGTCCAAACCACTTTCAAACAGTTAAAGTTAACCTTTACCACTGCTCTTATATTGGCTCATCTGGACAGCATACAGGCTTTTGTTGTAGAAGCAGATGCCTCCAGTTGGAGCAGTACTCTCACAAAGACATGGGACTGAACAGATTTTACATCCCTGTGCCTGTTTCTCCCATAATCTCACACCTACCGAGCAGAACTATGAAATCCTGGAGAAAGAACTTCTATCCATCAAAACAACCTTCAAGGAATAGCATCATTACTATGAGGGAGACCAGCATTTTGTCCAGCATTTTACTGACCATAAAAATTTAGAGTACCTGTGTAAGGCTAGAGCACTGAATCAGCGACAGCTTCAGTAGACCTTGTTCTTTTTGCAGTTCAACTTTGTTATTTTTTAACATCCTGGAATTTGAAATGGCAAAGTCAATGTCTTAGCCAGGAGACAGACTATTATACCAATCAAAAGGGTCTGAGCCAGTAACTATCTCGTATAGTTAAACCCCATAATTTCCTGAATGCTGCTCTCTAACAGAATTCATTTTCTTTAATCCGTTCTGCTTCTGCTTCAGGAATACTTTCCAATGAGTTATCTGCAATAAACAAAGAGCCACATGACACTCAGGAGGGAATCACATTTGTGAAGGGCTGTATCTATGATCTCCCTGGTCCCTCATGCACTATTCCATGATTTCCTGCTAGTGGGACATCTGGGGTGCCTCAAAATCTAATGTTTGGTATCCCATTTCTTCTGGTGGCTCCAAATGCGTTCTACCACACAGTTGCTTGTTGTTTCTTGTAATGTATGTGCTTGGCCCAAGACATCACATGGTACACCCTTCAGCCTCCTTCAACCCCTGGAAATCCCACTTAGGCCTTGGGCGACTATCACACTTGGTTTTATTGTAGAGCTGCCAGAGTCCAGTGGGTTTACAATGATCCTGACAGTTGTAAACCACTTTCTGAAAATGGCCCGTTTTATTCCCTGTGCCCACCTACCTACATCTGAAGAAGTACCCCAGTTATGGATAACACATATTGTCCTTCTCCAGAGCATTATGTCCCCCAAAGCACATTATCTCTGAACATGGCCTCCAGTTCATCTCCTGTTTCTGGCAGGAGGCACTGTGAATTCTGGGGATCATCACATACCTCTCCTCTGCAAACCATTCACAGACCAGCAGCCCAATGAGAGAGTAAACCACATCTTGGCTCAGTACGTATGCTGCTACACCAGCTACCATCAGGATGATTGGTCCTCATTATTACCCTATGCGGAATTCACATACTACAGTGCAGATCATGCTTCCACAGATCAAAGCCCTTTCTATGCAAAATACGGTTTCACCCACAGTTCAACTCAGCGTTACCTGCAGCCTCTTGGACTCTACCTACTGCTACACTGGACCCTTCCTTCTTGCCTGGATCCTGATCCCTGCATTCCTCCCTTGTTCCTGATCCTTGCCCCTGGACTCCAGATCTGGCTTGGATTCTTGGCTTGACGCTCAACTCTGACTCCTGCTCTAACCAGTAGACCAGCCACCTATGTCTTGTCCCTGACATTCTATTTCAATGAATTGACATTTTCCAATGGAAAAATGTAATGTTGGTAAATTTTTGACCAGTTCTAGAAACAATCTTTTGTAACCCTGATGTCATGTCATGTGATTGAAGCAGGACTAGGGTGACCAGATGTCCCGACTTTATAGGGACACCGATTTTTGGGTCTCTTTCCATATAGGCTCCTATTCCCCCCCCCATCCCGATTTTTCATATTTTCTGCCTAGTCACCCTAAGCAGGACATAAAGATCAGTTTCTTGCCATCACTTCTATGCATCACACCTTTATTACATGATTTCAGAAGAAAATAAATCTTAGATAAAAATGCAGCAACTGAAGCCCCCTGAATCCATCAGTCTGCAAGGGAACCAGGCAGAGAAGTGGATGAAATGGTTACAGGGCTTCCAGATTTTTCCAGATGCAAGTAGTATTGAAGGGAAACCAAAGAGTGTGAAATCTCCCATGCTGCTAACCTGGCAGGCCCAGAGGCACTGAATATCTCCAGACATTCCAGTTGGAGAATAAAGAAGACTGCAAACTGTTAAAGAGAGACTTTCAAGAGTACTGAGATTCATATGAGAGTGTTATTTAGAAAAGGAAGACCATGGAACATTATGTTACACTGACTTCCATATTAATGCTAAATCATCTATATTAAAGCTAATATAATTAACAGACTAATCAGAAAAGAAATTAGGTATTATAGCTGACAACCAGATCAAAGCAAGAGTATTGTGCGAAATGGACTTGACTTTGCAAAAGAAGTGGATTCTCGCAGGCTAGTGAAATGAAAATGAAAGATGTTACATTAGTTACAAGATTCATTTCCTTTAATTACTTTGACTCCTCTCATGTGGCTGCTCCTTAGAAATAACAGCCAATCTCCTACTAACCTGTCATACAACCTGACATATACAAAGTCTATTTCAACATGATTGTTGCTAACACCATTTCCCTGTCCTGCATCAATGGGATGTTTTTTAAACATGTGCTAACAGAAATTGTGCCAAATACTATCCTTACCCCCATCCCTCAACAAATCTCTAGTTTTACTGATTCAACCAAAATTAGTCTTGTTAAACCAGCCAGTATAGAAGAGCTAAATGGTGTTACAAAGTCCTGGCTCTCCCCCAAGATTTACGCTAGAGCCTGGTTTCAAAACCTCCTAGCTGTGGAAATGTGTTTTGGTATATAGTCCATATAGAGAAACAATTTTGGGAAGATTAGGACAAATTTTAACACCAAAGTAAGTGATTTCCTGCATATTTGAAATGGAAAGTGTTGAAACTGAGAGGGATTAGGTCTTGTGGATACATCCATTGCTTGCCATTTATTTCAGTTAATGTGAAAACCAGAGATCTCTCCAAAAATGTCACCTACACTCAATAAGGATGGAATCAATGGTGATGGATTCTTCAGTAGTACAACAATGTCATAAGCATATCAACTGATTTTGTATTCTTCCCTGTTTATTGTCCCATCCTCAATGGTTGAGAATTTGTGTATGTGTATTGCCAGTGATTCAAGAGACAGATTAAAAAGGAGGGGTGACGGATACCCCTGCCATGTCTTCTTTCTAGTTGAAATGCAGGAGAAAAAATATAATTCGTTAATAGTGAAGCAAGGGGACAGTTGTATAATACATTGATCCAATTCAGGAATATTGGTTCAAATCCAAATTTTTCTTAGGATAGCCATCAGATAAGGTTATTCAACCCTATCAAAGGTCTTCTCTGCATCTAGATATAAGGCTGTGGAGGGAATATCTGACTTCTGATGTTGCTGGATCAAGTGAGAGATTTCCCTTCTATTATCAGCAACCAATCCATCCTTTCAGGAGGATACCACTCCCATCTTCTTGTAAGGAAGAAATATGATTGCTGGATAATTCCAGCTTAAGCATTCGGGCGAGTAGTTTACCTGCTTTATATTCCGATTCATAATATCTTTGTTTGACCCTGTTGAGTGTAAATTAGATTTGGCTGGTTAAGCATTCAGTACATCTATATTTGGAGATGATTAGAGAATGTAGGAAGTTTTCATCATTTGGGTCAGTCTTGTGTGTTCTTTCCAAATCATGTTTCCTTAGCCAGATAGTTTAGTAACTTGTCTTTCTCTCTTCTTTTGGGGGGCACACTTTATGTATTCATCCCTTACAGTAGCTTTAAGAGCTTCCCAAAAGATGGTATATTTTCTCGTATGAAGTTAGAGATGACTGACTCAACTGTACAACAAAATTTTGCATCTTTTGGTAGCAGAGTGTTCAGCAGCCACCTATATATTAAAACAAATTTCCAATGAAATACCCACACCCTTAAGGAAAAATCTAATATTTGCATCTACACGGGGCATACTGCAATATATTAAGATTATTACAGCATCCAATTTTACTAATTCTCCTCTCATACCATCATGGGATAACCCATTCCTCAGGCTCAAGGCCAACTCCACGCTTAAGACAATTTGGATAGAAAAAAGGATTAACAAAATTTAAAGAGATAATACAAAATGATAGACTGGCCTCCTTCAATTACATGTGTAATGAATACCAGCTACTGCCATCTCACAATTCCCTCTTTCAGTGACTACACTCAAGGCTTGATGCCCGGATGGGGAACAGCTGGTCTGTGTCAACTCACTCTCCTCTAGAATAACACGTTAAGAAACATGGAAACAAAAGTCACTATGTAGGAATTATTAATAGGGGCTTAATGCTTTGCAGTACCCTCTCAATCTCAGTCTCAAAGAAAAATCTATACGACAAACATTTAAAGCAACCGTCCCTTTTTGCTTCCTAAAAAAAATTAATAATCTGGCTTCACGTGAAAGATACTTCAAGTTCTTTATCCTTGCAGTTCTTTCAGAACAAGACATTAAAGAGGTACTACTGGACTCCAGAGCATTTGTTAAAGGCTAGATCAGCAACAGACTGAGTGTTGGAGAGACAAAAAACCACATGCCGGCCTTTCCCACATTCCCTGTACCTGTCAAAAATGTATTTGTTCTGGAACACGACATTCAGTGCTCTCTCCACAACTGTAATGTCACTATTTTCCCTTCTCTAAACTTGTGTATTTTAGGGGTGCTGGAATTACTAGTTAACATTAAGAAATGGATTGCAGTAACTATTCTAGCGGCCAAAAAGAGATATTTCTGAGAAAATGGAAATCTGCAATTCCTCCCTCATATGCAGACTGACTGACTGAGCTCTCTGCTACTGCATACTGGAAAAAATGACTCATAGAAACGTGGAAAAAATAGGAGGATGTCTGGTCACACAATAAAACCTTTGCAATTTAGTATATGTTAGTCCCCGTTACTCATAGACTATGTGCTCACTTATTTATTTATTTAGTCACTATAATAATTAATGCCTTGTATTACCTTTACAGATTCAGTTCCCACCACCAACCCCCCAGGTTTTGCAAATAATGACTTGCTGAACTTTATTATTTATATGCTCTTTCCACTTTGTGGAATATGTATTATGTAATTATGTAAAATGCATATTTGTATTTATATAGGGTTGGATTTGTTATATGCTTATATTTTATATAAAATAAAATAAAAAATCCTTCTGGCTTACCAGACTGTGCTGGAACCCAATTTAATCACATCTGAATTTTAAACTATGTTGAAGTTTTCAGTTAAAAACCCTATGTAGCAGAGACTAAAGCATGGGTGTGAACACATAACTTCTATAATCATTTTAGATATGGACACAAAATGTTTTACAAACCTAATGGCCGATTCTCCTCCTGCTTACACCAGTTTTACACCCCTATAACTCTGCTCATTGTGGATAGTTCTGTGAAAACAACCGCTAAATCTGCAGCAGCAGTTAAAAAAAGCTAACAACGTTGGGAACCATTAGGAAAGTGATAGAATATAAAACAGAAAATATCATAATGTCACTATATAAATCCATGACACACCCACACCTGGTGTGTGCAGTTCTGGTCGCCTCATCCCAAAAAAGGTATATTAGAATTGGAAAAGACACAGAGAAGGGCAACAAGAATGATTAGAGGTATAGAACAGCCTCCATACAAAGAGAGATTAAAAAGACTCAGACTGTTCAGTTTAGCAAAGAGACAACTAAGGGGTGAGGATATGAGTTCTATAAAATCATTAATGGTGTGGAGAAAGTGAATAGGGAACAGTAATTTACCCATTCACATAACATAAAGACTTGGGGGTCACCTGTTGAAATTTAATAGGCAGCAGATTTAAAACAAACATAAGGAAGTACTTCTTTACATAGCACACACTTAACCTGTGAAACTCATTGCCATGGGATACTGGGAAGGCCAAACAAGAGAACCAGGCAGTAGTGTCAGTGGGGCCTATCTCTCTGCTTCTTTTCCTCCCAAACAAGGACTTGTTATCTGTGAACCCAAAGAGCTGTTACATTTTGTAAAGTGAAAAGACGTTATGAATCTTTCTCCAGAAGGGACTGTTACGATCATCTATTCTGACCTTCTTTATTACACAGGCTATAGAATTTCACCCAGTGATTCCTGCACCAAGTCCAACAACTTGTGGTCGAATTAGACCAAGTAATATTATTTTAGTTCTACAAATAGAAGAAGAGAGCAGATGGGGATAGGTCAGGGAAGGGCGAAGAGGGCTTCTGAGGTAAGAAGAGAGTCTGTTTCATAACAAGATGTTGCTCTTCTCATGTTTCCCAGTCTCAAGAGTAGAGTCACTGGACATTTGGGCATCTAAAATTAGTCTTTCATTAACATCTATACAACAAACATTTAAAGCAACTTTAAGTTTACTCTTTTTGCTTCCTAAAAAAAAATTAATGATTAACACTGAGAAACAAAAGGAAATGCAAAGGATCTGGATCCTGCAGCGATGTTAACCAGCCTACACTGCACATTCAGAGTTTCTCTTATTCCTGCTGTTTTTGAAATTGTAGTTTCATATTTTTGGGAGGGGGTTAGGTGTATACTACAAAAGAAGCAGGATGGTCAGTGTTGTCAGATGTATGATGCTGCAGGAGCCTTAATCTTTTCTATTTCTTATCTTAACTGTGCAAATATACGGTTAGATTGTGGCTAGCCTTGTGCTGACACACAGGGAGGGAGCAGGTGCAAGAAACCTAGTCATAATCACAGTCTTTACACTTCCCAAGTCAGAGGATTGATTGATGCAGATGCCAATAGCAGCACTAGTCCTCCTAGATGGGGCAAGGAGGAAAAGGGAAAGGAGAGGATGAGGCCATAGCCCCAGATCCCTTCTGACTGGCCACAGGAGAGTATGGGGCAGACCTCAGGCACACATGCTGCCCCCTTTCCAAGGGGGTGACAGGTGTCATTCTGCTCAAAGTCATGTAGCACGGCTGAATGCATTATGCCAGAGGTATTAATGTATGCATTTTGATTCTGATCCAATGTACAAAAGAACATACTATTTTTTCCACAATCTCCCATCAGTGCACAAGATGGCTGATGAATGAGACAGAGTCATGAAATTAATGAAGCTGTTGATTGTCGGTCTCTTGTCTCCTCTGTTGCCGAAGCTGGCAGATATGTAGTGCGTGAGGTAGAGGCTTGCAGGAACAGAAAGAATGGTCTTGTAATTAAGGAATGTAATTGGAAATTGGGAGAGATGGTTCTCCTCCTGCTCAGCCACAGATTTCCTATATGATGTTAGACAAATCAATTGGGCCACCATGTCCAGAGGTGTCCACTAATGGTGTGTTCTTTATTTGCTGCATGTGTCTCAAGTTGGTCAGCCAATTGTTGACACCCAGATTTAGAGGACACTCTTGAAAATTTCAGCCTTAATCTCTGTGCCTCAGTTCCCTATCAATAATAACACTTCTCTGCCTCACAAAGATACTACAGTGCTGAATACAATAACTCCCATGGGAGTTAGGCCCATAGGCACTTTAGGCATTTATCTGCATTTTAAGTGTCCAAATACCTTTACAAAGCTGGTCCTAAATGATGTAGGAGCCTAAATCTCATTGAATAGTCCCTTTTGAAAATGGGACTTAGACATTTAAGTCACTTTTGAAAACTTTATCCTATATCATAATTCAGATGCACTAGAGAACAGAATTAAGCTATTTAAATCTGAATATTCCTGACTTGAATACTTGGCTTTGCAAACTTAACATTCTTTTAATGTAGATTTTTGGTATGGAATACAAAATACAGCACCTTTCCTCAGAGCATCTCAATCCGCTTTACAAAGATGGGCAAGCATTCTTACTCCCCACTTTTTTTTTACATAAATAAGGAATGGAGGCACAGGCAGTTTAAGTAATTTGCCAAGGTCACTCATGTAGTCAGTGGCTGAGTTAGGGTAGTACCTGCATCTCCTGAATGCCAGTGCCTGCTTTAACCATGAGACCACACTGTCTTCCTAATAGACTTGGCCTATTTGCCAGAGCATATGGCTTTGGTCCTATATTATTGTATTATATTATATTTTATACTTATTTGGTCCTATTGTATGTGCCATTTTGAAATTCTATGGAAGAATGATGACCTCACATTATCTGAAAGAGAAAATGGAGAAGGTTCTTCCTTAGTTCCATGGGATTAATAGCTGTTGGGTATAGGCTGTAATATGGGTCTAATAGGAAGTACTGTTCATAGGCAGTACCGTGGGATGGATAGGCAGTGCTCCTATGTAGGCAGTAGCATATCTCTAATAAGACAGTTCCTCTTATTAAATATTTCCACAATAAAAAAAAAAGGGGGGGGGGGAGAAAATATGCAGATTTCCTCACTGCAACATGAAGGAATAAGCAAGCTCTGTTTTCCTTTTGCTTTGGATGAGTTGGTTTCATTTAGCTAGGTGTACTTTATTGTTTGTTTGAGCCACAAATGTATCTAGGCTTATACTTCTATGAATTCTTTAAAAAGTAACTTCCAGCTGGGACAAACTTTCAGTTTCGGCTTGGCCAAAGAAATGACCCCTTTTGCTGCTGCTAAAGGTTGCGTAGGTCACATCTTGGTATGTTTATGTGCATCCTGTATAGTAATGTATGAGAGAAACAATACCTCTGTTCTTGGGACTGTAATGAAGCATTGTGGCCTTCAGGTCATTGGGCTCACACTGTTCCCACATGCACCTCTGCCAGCGACTGCCTAAGAGCACTATTAGGAAGTGGAATCACAACCCATTTTGCCCTTGACTGGGTGCCTACGCTGCTGCTTCACTCCTCACTCAGTATCCCTTCAGTTTAGATAGTGTTTGAGTTCATTAGGCTGCACAGTAAATTTCAGTTTTCTTAAACAAATGCAAAAGACAGGACGCAATAAAGAAAAGAAATAGTAAAAAAAATTACAGATAATTGGAAATAAATACATCTATTTGAACATGATCAAAAGCTCTGCTGGAGGAGGGTGTCTAAGGCCTGCCTTACAAAATATCACAGGAATTACCTACTGCATGGCACAGTTACATCTCTCCAAAAGGCTATTTCCTAATGCCAGTGAGTCTGCCAGTGAAGGGTCTCATCATACTTCAAGGAAGGCCTGTATGGTGTCCCAGGTTTTTCTTCCATGTTAACCAGGAGCCACCACTCATACACTCCTATTTCTATTTATGTACATATGACCGTTGCCAGAGCTCAGTAAACTACTGTGCGGTGAGATCATTGTTCTTGAGTAAAAATAATACTAATATACTTAGTTTCTTCCTGTTACTCTCCTAACTTCATTAAGTTAAATTTCATATATGCTGTTGCCCTCTCATACAAGTTTATCTTAACTGGTCTTTCAGGTGCAATGAATATCAATGTATGCTTTAATAAAAAGGGTTTATGCTGACTAGGTTTGATCTAAATAGGTAGTCGTAGGTGCTTCATTTGAAAACTTATTATCTGGTTGATTGCCCGAAACACCATCTTGAGAAATTGTTTCAATACTATGGAAATAGTAAAAGCTGCTTTCTTTCCATGCAGAACACAAATATAGAAATTAAATAATAAATGACACACAAAAAGCTACATAAAAAATGAACATTGCAAAGTCAAGCTCTCAAATGTTAGGAAATGCCAGAACTAAGGTTGCCTGTGTCAGAATTAAAATGGTCTGTGCAACCTTAGTACACCTGTTTATGCTTAGGAATTATGATACAATCTTTAATTTCATGATCACATACTGTTTTTCCACAGGATCCTGCCTCATTCAGTGTGCAGGATTGATGGTGCTTCCTGAATGAGCAGCTATTAAATACATTGTTTATTTCCTCATTATTCACTGTGTGGCCCAATGCCAGTACTGTACAGCACTCAAACCAATTCTTCAACCCTCTGCATTCTAGGCAGGCTGCTTCCTCCTTTTCTTCCAGGCTGCCTAGGCACCATAAGAGAGAGCACAGAAGAAAAATAGTCTTCTGCACTTAGTTTTTGTGCCTGGTGCCACAGCAGTCCCTGGCAGTTGGAAGGAGGAAATTATGGAGAAAGTCCTGCCAGGCCCTGTTGTCCAGGGATGGAACATGCTCTGCGCAGATGGAATATTCAGAGAATGTAGCTGCCAAACTCTAACAAGTGTACTGAGCACATGGAAACAGATTTTCAGAAGCTCATAAATTGCCCAAACTTAGGTGATTTTTCTTATGGAAATGGCATAATGTGACATCTCCCCCCCTTGCCAAATTTATGTTCTTGCTTCAAATCATGGAGATGCTAGAGCATCTCAATGAAATCACGGTAAGAATTTTTTTAACGATGTATTTTTATCCAGGCTTTTTATCAGAAATGGTGGAGACTTTTTAGCTGAAACTTCAATCAGAGGCAGATAGCCAATATGGGGACTTTCAGCCTGAACATTTAAAGTTCTGGTAAAGTTATAAGTGACTGAAAAGAGGTCACTAGCTAAGATTTATATTGCAAGTACAATTCATATTGGACAGACTGTTTCACAGGCACAAAATTGAATCTGTGGGATTTTTTGACTGAAAAATCTTGCTGCTTTGTGGATCTGAACCAGGAAAATAGGTATTTTACTATTAATTAAAATAAGGTGTACAGAATGTGGACGGTTATATTTTTTTTCCATGCCTGAAAAAAATGCTGCCATTGTAGTAAATAAGAGCTGAGTGCTCAGCACCAATGAAAATCAGATCATTTTTATTTAGGAGTCTAAATATGAATTTATTTGCCTAACTTGATGCACCCAAATTTGAACATTGTGGCCTAAGGTCTTTTAAAGGAGACAAAGAAATTGCTACTCTGAAACTTGATTTAGCTTGGTGGGAAATCAGGCTTATACTATACTTTAGGATGTGAGGAATGGAATCCACTATTAGTTCCAAAGTACAAATTATTTGGTGAGAGTAATCATGATATAATTTGGGAATTATGAATGTGTGACTATTTGGACACCAGCCCCTCCTAAAGTACTTGAAGTTGAAAGTAATGTTGAAAGTTATTAGAAAGGTGGATTCCTTAAGATTTGCTATTGAGCCTTGCATTTCATGTGTAACCTAGCAATCTCAGTAATTTGAGCATTGAGCGCCTGTTCCTCAAACTGGTTGTTACAACTAATTAGGCAGGCATAATGGTTGTTAACAGGTGGGATTTTCAAAAACAACTCGCACTCCTAAATCAGTTAGGCACTTTTGAACATCTCACCGAACGGTTTTTGCTGTAACGCTTTTAACGAACAACTGCCAATTTCTTCCCTGCCTCTCTTCCCTGATTCCTCATTTCCTTGACATTTAGGCCCCCCGGAATGAAGCAGCAGGGGTGGTTCTACTCGGAATCTAATTTACTAACTTAAATTGCATGGAGTAGCAACAGAACATTTTTCTCCCTTATGGAAGCCTCAGGTGAATTTAAGCATTAGAGTATCTTTCAAAGTTTTGGAACATAGCAGGTCTCCTCCTGGACCTCACAAGTTAGCTCAGAGTCTCCATTAGGAATTCAAGAGATGCCACTAGTTTTGGTTATTCTAAAGGAAGCTGCTGACATTGATAATTTCCCAAGTGTCTTTGAAGTGGGGTTCTTTGGTGCAGATAACATTTGCAGTTTTGTGGCCTGCCATCTGGAGCCATCATTTAGTTGGACCATGCAGTGGTTAAAGTAGATAAAAACAGAGGATGGTGGTTATGATGTGTCTCACAGTTGAGAAGTTATTAAATAGCATCATCTTGTGTTGATGGGATGCACCATGCGAAAGATAATGGGGGACCAAAGGAGAAATGTATCTGAATGGAATTTCTGTCCCCAAATACCAAGCCCAAAGCCAGCCAAGTAAGAATATATATGTGCATCTGTTGCGCATAGCGTTGAGGAGGAGGGTTTCTGGTGAGCCCTTACCTCACTCCCATAAATACCATCATTTGTAATTGACCAGGACCAAGGGAACACGTTGAAATATTTGATGCAATTTCCTGCATTTGAGGACATTTTTATATAGCTCACACCCCTCCTCCTCTTGCTGAATAAATCTACTCCTCCAGAGGCAAGTTATGTTTTATTAAAATAACAAATATAAATCAGCCTAAAGCTTCGCTTTCCCCAGACATGAAGAAGAGCTCTGTGTGGCTCGAAAGCATGTCTTTCTCACCAACAGAAGTGGGTCCAATAAAAGATATTACCTCACCCACTTTGTCTCTCTAATATCCTGGGGCTGACATAGCTACCACTACATTGCATACAAATATATACCAAAGCCACCAAAATCAGCAGCCATCTCAATATAAAAGTATATCAGGCTACCCTTCTCCTATCTCTAAAAATAAAGGACCCCTCTTCATCCACCGCCTACATAATCATGTTCTCTGACATCCATATTAAATATGAATGTGCCATTTATTGCAGTACTTTGGTACTAGACTTTCTACACAAAGAAGTGGTGAGTTATGGTAGTTAGGTCTTGCCTACACACAGCTTTTGCACTGATTTAACTAAATTGTTAGAAAAAACGATTTGCTTAAGTTGGCTCAACCCCCTACTATGGCTGCACTCAAAATGGTATAAAGGTATTTGTATCGGAATAGGTTCTTTCAGTAAATTAACAATCCCGCAGTGCAGCTGCAGAATTAATGCATTCCCACTTTTGGTCCAACACACAAATTTTAAAATGTGGGTATATCACTATGGTGCAGTTGGGGGCAATTCATCTCTTAAAAATATGTTATGAATACATAGGCAAACATGGTCACTGTTGAGAACTATTTTAATTAACACCTGATATTTGCTTTTTTATTTTTAACTTCACCCTTCTTCCATATTCCCATAACATGAGTTTTGTAACAAGCAGAGAAGGTTCTACCCAAAATGAAAAGAACTAATACAGAGTTTACTAGAAGACCACTAGTCCCCTCTAGTTGCATGGCATTGTATTGCCACAGAGATACCTCTGCTAGTCTAGGTATTCTATCTCTATAGTGTTTTCACAGTTATAGAAGATACTAGAGGAGCTCTCAGTGAATGCAAAATTAACTGTTTGTTTTATAAAGCCAGCTGGACACAGATTGATAGCCTGAAACAGATTGAGGTTCTGCCTAGCTCTGTATCTCCCTCACTTGTTAAGATTGCCTGTGGTGTAAAAGGTCATCACACTGTGTCCATAAATTCTGACGTGGGCTGCACAGTTATGGACTAGAGAGTGGAGTCATTTTGAAAATGAATGAAAAACTCAATGTTGATATTCATCAATATATTTCTGTTGGAAGAGCTGATATGTTACTTTGTAAAAGTGCTACATCCCAAAAGGCTAAGTGGCAGTTTTGGAACTCTTCTCCACAGCTGTTTTAAAGGAATTTTCATCGGTACAGTTTCCCTTCACACTGAAATCACATTCACTGTGTTTTTAGGGTGTTCTGAGGGAGTGAATGGAGTTACTTACATCCCATTTTCCATATAACCACTTCTGATGACAGTCCCTTTTAAGTTTTTCAGGCTATCCATCCTGCATTAACTTTTTTTTTTGTAAGAAAAGGTCTTTCGTGGTTTATAAATTTTTAATACAGGATGCTAACTGCCAGAAAAGTTTTGGAAGGCAACCAAAGATTTTAACCAGTCTCCCTAGCACATGAAATGAGGTACAACATTGGTGCACCTGGAGACAGTGCTGCTTTCATTCCTCCATTTCAGAACTATGACACCTTTGGCTTTAGCCTCAGAAAGTCAGGAATTTTCCTTTAAACTGGCTTCCTGGAAATAGAGTTCTGTGTTATTAGTGGGTAATTTATCACACTATATTCTTCAGCCTTGAGAAAATCTTTTTTTTTTTTTAAATGGGTGAAAAAACAGGGACTACTAAGCAGAGGTAAGAATCTTCAGATGGGGTCTGACATCTCGGGTGGCTGGGGACATCATTAGTGGAGTCTAACCAGCAATAAAGAAGTCACCGACTTTGCCATTTATGCTTTAATATCAGACATTAGATTATTTCTGTGCATAAGACTGCTGATTAGGAGCATGAAATTATAATCCTTACTCAACCTTTGGAGCATTTCCTCACACAAAGAGTTCCATTTACAGCAGTGTAGTCACCTAGTGTGAATTCTATTTGAACTGAGTAAATATTACTTGGTGTGACTGCAGTGATACTCACCTGAGTAAATGCTACTCAGTATGAGTTAGGTTTGTAGGATCAGGCCACACAAGATTATATTCTTAGGACATCTTCTTAGTCAATGTCTGCCATTATAGTATTCTGGGAGCCAAGCATTTTCCAGAGTGAGGTGTGCATTATGGCAAGCATCTTTTTGTAAAAAGTTATATGTTAAAAGCCTTTGCAGGGTTTCAGAAGCTACTTTATAACAAGTGACGCCTTAAAGGAAGGTCCTCTACATGTCTTATAATTATGTGTCTTTCTATTTGCCTTTTCAAGGTAATTTGAGTCAATAAAGACACAAAATTTTGGAGAGACCGAGCCAGCTACATTGAGAATGGTTACCAGACACTATTTCATGTTTATTGAGGCTGTATGACATGTAGGGACTTTTCAGTAAAAAAAAAAAAAAAAGAAAGAAAAAAAGCCTCCTCCAGTCATTAGGTGGTTTCTAAAGATTCATCAGAGCACTCTGTTGATGATCATCTTTTAGTTTGTTTCAGGCACTTACTGTTGTGATTTATCACTAGGGGCATCTATAGAATATCTTGTTGCCAGAGAGATTATGGAAAGGGAGGTCAGAATTCATAATTAACAGGTAATAAAGATGCAAATAAATGCAGAGAGCCCTATGGGGCTATAAATTCCCTAGTCATACCTCATGAAGCTGAGTGCCAAAATTTTCTTGCTATATGCTCCTAACTCGTGTGAAGCAGTTTCCTTTTCAAACCCTAAGTGGAGTTCCAGATGAGTTTTTTGGGTGGATCCCATGGGATCCATAAACATATGTCACGTATGACACAGTATGTCACTTACTTTTAGGCATATGATTATTTCAGCTGCTTACACTGAGGTACTCTATGTAACTATTGGTCTTTGAAATGAGTTGATGTGGATAAACCCCTTGATCCATGTTGATCTGTTTTTGTTGTTATTGTTTGATTTTGGGGGGTTGAGAGTGTTCCTGAAATCTGTGAACTTTCAGTAAACAGCATGACTTTCTGAATCTGCTTCATAGCTTTCATGCTTTCTTTCTAGTCTTTCAGTTTCTGTAAGTTTATATTGTTTAGGGAGCCATTGCCATATATTAGAGCAGGAGCAGACATGCTTTAACCAAATCTATCTTTATGACACTACTGTATATAGTAGTCTCTCAGCTCCTGCTCCAGCATATACAAATTTATATTTTTGGATAGTGGATCTCTTGTGCCTAAAAGCTCAAATGCATTTCTCATTTGAGACCCTAGAGTTCTCTATAACAAATTCAGTAAGCATATGAGGGGCTTTTTCAGTGATGTCTTTCTTTTGCATAAGGATAAAAGAAAACAGTTTTCTTTGTAAATTACCTATAAAATCTGTGACTGAGGAAAAAATGCCAGGGTCATAAATTATACAAGTTACACAGATATGGCTTCTAATGTTATAGATGTTAATATAATTTCTCTGCAAAAAAACCCCCAACAACCCCTCCCCCCAAAAAAAAAAACCTGCAAAATGTACAGTACTTTCTCTATTAGAAGATGATAAAGGTAAAAAAAAGACTTTCTAATTATAATATTTTTTATTATTTATAAAAGTTATTTATATAGCCTGGTGAATTTTACAGCACTTTAAAAAGGTAGATTAAGATATGTTCCCTGTCCTGAATAGTTTGTAACTGAAGTTTCACAAAATGGACAAACAGAAGCCAAGACACAGGGTAAGAGCTGGAGGGAGAGAGGTAGTGGGGATTGCTGAAATAATTGGATTTTAAGAGAGAAGAGGAATACTCTTCCAGGTATATAGGGCAACATGATAAAAGGCATAGAACTGACTGTGGGACAATGAGACAAAAAGAGCATTAGGATGGAAGGCTTGGGAAGAGTAAGGGGAAGTCAGCAGAAACTGAGAACAGAGTTGTATATGAGGGCAGGATTATGAAGAGCTTCATATAAAAATATAAATCAGATTTTCATTTTTTGTCATTAAAAATGAATATTTGGAAAATTTTGACCTGCTCTAGCAAATAGTAATATACGTATGTGCATATGTATCTAAATGTACATTATATGTACTACAACCAACCAAAGCTATTATATGTGTTATACTAGTTTAGAAACTTTAGCTGCTGTGCAGTATTTTTTTTTTTTTTTTTGCTTCTTAAAAGGTGCATATTTTCCACTGGGGTTCTCCCTAATAATCTTAATAGTAACTGTGAACTGTAAACCTGATCTCCTGCTATTGAAGTCAATGGGAGTAGGATCAGGCCCTATCTACCTACAGTGTGAGTTTCACAAAATAATGCCTATCTACACAAGTGAGGTTTTTTGCTGCTACTTCTTTCTGAAGTGTGGAAGGTGGAGATCACAGTGGCCTGGGGCTGGTAAGCCAAAGATACTTGCACTTGTGTTATTTTTCTTAATATACACCCCTCCAAAACTGATCCATGCCAGAATTTAGAAACAGAAATGTCAGAAGGATTTGTGTTGCTTGCACAGATGACTAAGCAATGACTGGAATGTGCAGTGTTCACCATACACGTGCTGCAAACTCATGAGTGGCAGGTGTTGGTGTTTTGTTTGGGGAGGGTGGGAAAAATAAATCCTCTTTAAAAAAAGGAAAGAGAACAGTAAAATATTGCTCTGGATATGGAAACTTTGGAGACACATTGTGTAAAACAATTTGGTATTGATGACAAGGCATTTTGCTTTATATATGATAAAGTATAGAGACAGCAGTCTTTCATGAATTATAGCATAACCCAATGCTTGGCTTACAGCCAGAGAAAATTGGAATCAGACTCTACTACTCAAACATTTCCACTTGAGCTCTTGTTTATGATGTTTGGTGCCAGCAGCCATAAATTTATGAGGTGCTCTGTCTAGGCTTGTAATGAATAGGAAATATGAAATAACTAATCTGAAAGGACATGGGGAGGAGGGAAAGCAGGAGGGGAACCCCTTTTGGAATTGTGCCTTTAGAAGAAAACAAGATAATGCCAGGAAGTTGGCATCTCAGTCGCACCACCAAGGGGCTAGGCAAACACTGAAGATGAAGTGAATGACTTGTTTAGAAGAAAACGTTCTCTAGCTTTCCACTTGCTGATAGAAATGCAAAGAGCAGATATTTTCCCATTTTACTGACTGGTAACTCTTGTAGATTCTCAGGATTTACTGAGATATCAGTATTTTTCTAACTACTTTGAGCCTGATCAAAATCCCATTGACTCAATAAAAACGACTCCCATTGTGTTCAACTGGCTTTGGATCAGACCCCATCAGAGTTGGGAGCGAGCATCTCTGAAGCTGAGATTGAATGTTTAGAAGCAGATGGATACATTGATAACCAGACCTGCTGTGGCATATTGAATCATGTAGACTAATTTTTCCAAAATAATAGCCACAAAATTTCCATTGAAATGAACTAAGAACATAATTTTGACAGGAGTTTGAGTGAGTTCAAGGGTGTGAACAAAATCATAACTCTAGCTTTCTAACCAGTCCATTCAGACACCTTCTTCTGTTATGCTCAGCTCCTTTTATCTGTGCTTGAAGAATTTGTCCCTAAATGTATATCCATTACACAAGTACACTTGGGGATGAACTTATTCTAAATACAGAATTATCACTTCCTTTAAAAACCTGTTTTGTCCTATTCACACCAGCTGCTTGTTGTCACATACTGGCTGGACAGTAAAATATAGAAAGTTACAAGTACTTTTGTACTGTAAAAAAAAGGAGGAGGAAAAACGCACTCCCCGCTCCCAACTCCACATGAGTTTTTTATATTTCTTTCAAAATTTGTATGTGACTTCTCTACTCACCTGCAAAATTATATATGCAACGTTAAAGCCAGTTTTGACCTGTTTGTAAAAGGTCCTTTGTGTCAGTGCAGAAACAAAGATGGAAGGAAATGCAGGGGTATCTTGGGGGTAAACTTCTAATACATAAAATTCCTTTAAAAGAATGCAGCATCAGTAGACCACCAAATACAGATAGTCTTCTAAAAATATTTTCATTTCTTATTAAATACTGTGAATTTTCACAGGTAATTAACACTAAGTTATTTAGCATAGGTGTTTCTGTTATTCTGTGGAAAATCTCCCAATGTTCACTAGCCTTCCGGCCAACACTGTCACCGTATGGTGTGGTGGCTGAGTGTTAATATTCTGAGCTATAATATAAAACACATGGGAAATGGTGGCTTGCTCAAAACCTGCAGAAAGGTTTCTTTTTACATAATCATATGGGTGAGTTTCTTTGTTTCAACATCCATAAAACACAACCACTGCCAAAGTTGAAACAGTTCATCTCTTATAGGCTGGTTAGAAACTTGTCTGCAGAGCAAATGTATATGCTTTTTTCACTAGAGCACAGTATCACCTAGAGCTGATGAAAAGATGGCAAAAAGATATGGGTTTGCCATTTTTTTTCATCAACGTGCAACATTTTATTGAAAATGTTCACTGAAATTTCACAATGCAGAAAATTTAAACGTGTCATATCATTAAACCTAAGTTTAGGAAATCGGAGAAAAAAGGTGATCGTGAGTCAAATTCTGCTCTTTGCTTGCAGTCTGGAAGACAACAGTTATTGGGGTTACTTTGGATGAAAACAGGTGTAAATAAGAGTAAAAATGTGGTCTCTTTTTTAAAGCTAGTTTTTTTATCAATATTTAATGGAAGCAGAAATCCAAAAGGCAGCAATGCTGAAAGAGACTTGGGGCTGATAGCGCAATGTGTTAGGGTAGCAACAAAGATCACTGCAATTTTGGGCTGCATCCATTGGCGCATTACTTCTCAGGACAGGGAGACCCTTCTCTCTATGGCTGTGGTGCAATCTGGAACATTGCATTCAGTTCTGAGCATCTCATTACCAGAAGGATATTGACAAATAGTTGCAGGTTAGGTAAGAGCGATCAAAATACCTGAGCTTGGCGATGTGTTGATTGTAAGGATTGGTTTATGAGAACAGAATGAAAGAATTAAATGTGCACTGAATGGCTAAGCAAAGACTCAGAGTGCAGGGTGAAGCAGCCTACAAATACTGAAGGATGTGAACACCCAGGATGGAAATTCATTCTGTATCGTAATAAAGTCAGTCATAGCTGGGAGTAATAGGATTAAATTAAGAAAGAGCTTGTAAAGCACTTTGAGAGCTGCTGATTAAAAGTGCTATATAAGAGCTAGGTATTATTATTATTTTATTATTCTATTAATAGAGTGCATTGATGTAAGTGCTTGGGGAAAACCTTTCTAATTTTTGGTGATAGAATTACAATAATAATCCGTATAATAGTGCTGTAAAGGAAAATAGTGTCCCTGCCCCCAGGAGCTTAAAATTTATATAAGTTCATCAAATTGGCTTATTCGTGTGTTTGTGCTGCTAAGTTTTTAAACATACATACTACGCTGATTTTATTAAAGTACTCAGTAAACGACCATTTTGATGTATTTCTAATGACATTTCCCTGGGTAAGTGTTATGAGAGATTTAAATGTTTAGTACGTGTGGCCTAGTGTATAGGTTAGATTTTAGATTTACTATCAGTGTAGCTGACCCCTCTTTTTATCATTTCCCTGCTCCCGCAAAAGAACATCCATTTTAAAGAAGAACCTCATGACTGACATGCTTTGACTGAGACGTCCACCACAACCATCCTGGCTGGATGGGTGATGACATATAATAAACCATTGGTCTTTTGTGTGCAGAAGGAAAAAGCTCCAAAGTTAGAATTGTGAACCTCTGTACAGACATTACAGCTGAGATGAATGGCTCTGCAAATCTGGCCATTTTGCAGATGGTGCAAACACCTCTGCTGGAATTTTGTAACTAACAGGGGCTTCTGCAGATGTGTAACTGTCAAGAGAATTTAGTTTATGTTTCTAGCGGAGATGAATGGAAGAACACTAGGGGCCTTAAACGTAACTGTTCTTTACTGGAATCTCCATGATGCTCTTGTTTCAGCATTCTTTTTAGTGATGTCTGGTGTATTATTCTTTTCATGAAATAGGGATCCCTAAACTCTCTTTTTCTACCCACTTGCCTGCTTTTAAATCATTGCGTCTTTTAAATCAATGCAGTGGAGGTACTGTTAACCATAACATATGATTGCAATCTCTCAATAATATCTGCTGTGTAAAGAGGAGATCTTAATCCAAGTTTCAGGGTCATGCCTGGGCTCACTTCAGGTTTCACTTAGGGTGACAAGCTGCTGTCACGAGGGGGCTAATATACCTTGGAAACTTTCTTAAAAACATATGATAACCTGAAAGCAAATAAAAGCTCCTGAATCAATTCAGTGTATTATCAACACTAAGTGTACGTTAATTCTTAAATGACTAAAATAGGTTTCAGTGGAAAGCTTTTAAAAATCCATTTGTGAGTGGTTATGAGAGAGAGAGCTCAGGCAATTAAAAATGGAGAACATTTTAAACACTACAGGCAGAAAACAAAGTAAGTTTAAAATATGTAGCACTTTATATATATAAAACTCTCTGTGCATGCTATTTAATTATTTCTCACCATCTCCATTTAACATATGTGAAAACTGAGACAGGGAAAGGAAATTATTTACCCATATCACAAAATAAGGCCTAGATCCTGCAAGTTGATCGATGTGGACAGACCTCTTGCTGCCTCCAAAGTCCCTCTGACTTCACATTAGTAGTGTAGCTAAACTGGGATTGGAACCCCAACTCTGGGTTAATTCTTCTAGCCAATATGCATTGCTGAACAGGGATTAGAACCTGGGGATTCCAGACTCCCAGTCATGTGATTCTTCCTCTAGACCCCACACTGACTTTATGAAAAGTGAAAGCCCTCAGGAAAACATTTCTGATAGTAAAATAATGACTGGTTTTAAGGGAGCCATTTTCAGGTAGGCAATAAAAAGAATGGAACTAGAAATCGTTGCTAGTGAACTTCATTTTCTGAATTTTGTAGTCAGATCATTGTAAATGATAAGAGGCTTCATTGGTGATATATTTAACTACACTGGATAACACACACGATTAAGCTAAAGCTCTGGTTATGGGGGGAAAGACTCTTTAAATTTTGGATTGCCTGTGTCTGATTTGTTGTGGTGATTGCCCAGTTTAAAGAAAAAGGCTGTGGCTTTCTATAGTGTCTGCATACCAGTGTCTCTCTGACGTTCTCCTATGTATTATTTGTATATCACATCTCTCTCTCTTGCTCTTTAATGCTGCCTTTGATAAGAGGTTTCTCAAGCAACTGCAGGTTTGAATCTGAACAATTTACATTAAGCTGTAAAAATTTCAAGAGCCCAAATTTAGCTTCCCCTTAAGGGCCCCTATTCTCTTCAGAACAGAGATCACATTGCATACTAGATTCATGTTTCTGACAAGCAGTAACACTACTGCTAAAGTGTCTTTACCCATAGTGGCTTCTCAGATATCTTGTAGCCTTTACACTGTCAAATTCCATTCCCTCCTCCCCACAGGTTTACGTCACTGAGCAGAATGCATTTAGGTTGCTCAGCAAATGTCTGTCTCTATATCCATTTCACTTTAAAACAAGTAAAAAAAAATGAACAGGAGTGTTTTTTCCTTTCTAAGTAATCCAGCTGTCTCATTACTTTGTGATAGTAAAATGAATTTGGATGTTTTTCAAATAGCTTGAGCCTGATTTGCCAAACCTGGATTTTGTGTCTGAGAAGACTGGATGTGGAGCTTTCTGAGCAGATATTGGCCTTAAATAGCTGACCATCAGAGTATTTTCTTCCCCTAACTAGACCAGCATAATGACCACCTCCAGTAGGACGATTGCTGCTACATCCAGGGTAAACTCCTTGGTCAAAATATTTGATCCGAGTGCCTTACAAAACCAGGGGCTTGCTAATGAAGTGGAAACCACGCAAATTCCTCTTGCTGCAAGCAAACATGTCAGCTCCTCTGAAAGTTTTAACACCTTGGATGTGAAGTTTGCCTCCCTTGGTCAGAAAATAGATAAGTTGTTGACTGTGCAGGACAATGTCCTTCAGACGCTAAACAGTGTTTCCCAGGAAATGTGTTGCATTGAAAAAGACATTGAGATGTTAAAGGCAAAAGCAACTGAACCTGGACCCACCACAGAAACAAGTGAAAAGCTAAATAACTCTGAAATGAAGGGGCTGTGCATAGAAATGACCAATACCCTTTCTGACATGAACAAGAGTGCAGAACAGCAAGCTAAAAGATTAGATGGAATGGAACAAATAGTGCTGGGGTTACAGGAGCTTATAGGGTTTGTGACTGAGAAGTTTAAAACGTGTAAAATCACTGATTTAATTCTCAGAAACAAAGCTCCTCCTAAGCTTGTCAAGGTTGGTGGTTACATAAAGAAATATAAGGTTGGAAACAATTTCAGAATGCAGACTTTCTCAGACAAAAGGGATATGGGCACGTCCAGCAACAGAAACGAAAAGGTGAGCCCAGGTTTGCTTTTCATTTTGCTGAGGACCATTAAATTGTATGGTTGTATTTTGCTTTGCGCTCGGTATTTTAATTTATTTCACCTTAACACAGCCAAACCTGTATGCTTTAATATTGAACTGTATTAGACAAAACTGAGCAACTTTTAATGAAAATGAGTCAGAAAATCTAGTCAATGGTGACTGCGGTCATTTTCTGTAATGCTCTATTTACAGTTTCCTTGTGTTAAAAAACATAGTTAGGGGCCCAATTCTGCACCTATTGAAGTCAATACAAACTTGATATTGATTTCAATGGGAGCAGGATCTGGCCATGGATTTTGCTATGATATTCTCTGGGTTTATAATTATTTGGGAAAAGCAGTTCAGTGAAGATCTTATGTGGCCTCATTCAAAGCTCATTGAAGTTGGTGGAAAAACTCTCACTTGCTTCAGTGAGCTTGAGATCAGTTCCATACAAGTCACTTCATTACATATATTTTGCTGCAGTACTTATACACTTCTGCTGACTTTCAGGGGAGTTTTATCTGAGTAAGAATTCCAGGTCTTGGCCCTAAGAAGGTTAGGTTCACTGTAAATGGAACTTCAGTTTGTATAAAATCCCCTGAAATAAAACTTTTCACTCCGCTTCACTGGAAATGGAGCTTTGCTAGGTTTTCCATGAGCCTGATCTAAAGCCCATTGGAATCTATGAAACAATGTCTATTAACGCTAATGGGCTTTGGATCACTCCTGCAAGCTTGTTTCATTGTGCTCAGATCTGGTAACATTGATATTAGCCTCTTAAGTTTAGATGTTTTATAAAATTGCTCTGACAAGTGATTTTCAACATTAACTACAATAAAATGAATTAAAATGGGTGTTCCCAAATCCTTTGCTGCTTTATTTTTCATTTTGTTTAAAGGTGTAAAACTTTTTAGGGTTTCATACATTAGAAGACCCATTCTTCAATATCACAAGCTTTTTAGCAAAGGAAAAAAAATGTGTGAAGTTACTAACAGGAAATGGTGCTACTTGTATTGAGAAGTTTCCACATGACTTCAGAATGTCCCCCGAATGGCTAACCAGATGCCTGGCTATCTTTAAACAGCTCTACTTCCTAGTTAGCTAAGTAGTGCTAGAGCCAACATATGTAACTTAGTAGAGGCTAATGGAATCTGAATAGCAAGAGAGGAACAACTCATAAAGCTCTTTCTTCCAGTCAATTAGTCCAGTTCTCCCCTGTGTCTTGTGCAAACTTGTTTTCAGAACATAACTGGATAGAAAAACTACAGCTGTATAAAACAATGAAATGACAAATGATATTTTTACAGCAGGATCTTTTTGAGTGTCAGAAATTCTAATAAAAAAAGGCTTTCACCTTGGTACTGTCACCTCCATTAATGAGTTGTAGGCTGGTTGAGTGGAAAAAATGTTACTTATTTATAGTATCCAAGTTTTATTTTAAACTTTTTTTTTAATGTGTAAAACACCGTGATACAAAGCTAGACACATGGGGCCTGATTGTCCTCAAACTAGTGTAAACCAAGAGTAAAACTGCATAGATGCCAGTGGAATTACACACTTATGTAAAATTGTTGTAAGAAAGAAAAGAATCAGGCCCATGATGCTAATGAAGTGTGGTAATACCCCTAGGGCCCAGTCAGAATCAGGGCCCCATGGTGCCAGATGCGGTAGAAATATAGAGTAAGAGAAAGGATGAGAGTAGTGGCCTTTATTGATGAATTTATGGAGGCATGCCAGGCATAAGGGAGAGCCTGGAAGACGGCCCAGAGATGAGTGTGAGAGAAGATGACAAGCGAGACCAGCATCCTTGGCAGATTGAGCGAAATGAGATGGAAAGACACAAAGAGAGAAGGGAGGACACGTAGAGAGAGGAAGAGTTGCTAAGGGCCTTGAAGGGGTGGAAAGGAAGCTTGAATTGGATGCAGTAAGATGGGGGAGCCAGTAAAGGGATCCAATGAGCAGAGTGATGTAGTCAGAGTGAGGACTAGGAAGATGAGCCAGGGTTTCAGTGTAGTGGATGGGGCAAGGAGTGTGTTAGGGAGAACAGGAAGGAGGAGGTTATGAGGGCCTGAATAAGAGCATTAGCTGTGTGGAGAAAAAGAAAAAAAAAAGCTTGGTCTCTTAAAATGTTATGAGGGAGGAGTGGAAGTATTTGGACATTGTCTGGGTGTGTGAGGCAAGAGAGAGGGAGGAGTCAAAGATAACCTCCCCGGCTATAGGCCTGAGCAACAGGGCAGATGCGCAAGAAGCTTGGAAGGAAAGATGATTTCTATTTTGGCCATGCTAAGTTGAAGTTGCTGGTGAGACACTCAGAAGATGCCACAAGGACAGGCTGAAATTTTAGGAACATTGAAAATTCACAATAGGCTAAGTCCTGGAGCCTTTACTCAGACTTTTGTCACTCTTTCTCAGGCAGATGTATCTGTTTTGTTTGCCCCACCATAACCAGAGGAAGGAGACTGGGGGGAGGCAGAGGGGTAAGACCACCCACCATCACTATTTCACTTCCAAGTATTTAAGAGAAGCCCCTGCTTGGAAAAGATTCTACTCCTGCTCCAACAAAGCCTTCTCAATGAGCATCATCCCTAGCTCACAGCTTCACCTTTTACCCAATATCAGTCAACAGCACTCCCCCTTGCCAGAAGGGGAAGGAGCAAAAAGTCAAATAACTCTTTGTCAGCCTCTCCCAGTGCACCAAGCACCACCTCCTTCCCTCGCTCCCACACTTAGTCTTCAGACTGACTCACTGACGTTAATTGGCATCGATAGGGGTTTGTCTAGAGTAAGGACTGGGAAAACACCTCTAGATTTGCCCTGTTGATATTATTACATTTAATATCTTTTGTTTATATATATATATGCTTGTTGTTACCTAACTCTTTGCATGTGCATGATTTATTATAAAAGGATCATCATGTGAAATTATCAAACAATCCAGTGAACAATAGCAGAACTTAATATACACACATATTCATCCGAGACTTTTAATTTAGCTCTCTGCTAAGTATAGTGGGACTTAGTAAAAGATCCTTCAGCTGGGTTTGTACATTTCTTTTGCTGAGCCTGTTGCTTTAGGGCTGCCATTTACTGATTTTGGGGGCAAATAGAATCTTCTCTCCCCTAGGGAGGACAACAGTGTGTTTGCTGCAGCATTACTGGGAATGCTGGGTCCTGAGCATGCATTGTAGCAACACTGCTTGTCTCTTTGCCCACTGCATGTTGAGAATGGAGGCACAAGTTAGGTCTTAAAATGTTCTTGCAAAAACAAAGAGAAGATTTTCCAAAAAAGAGGGGTGGTGAGATGGGGAACTAAATAACTCCTTACACTCACACATGCCCACTGTTATGCCTTATGAAGATGTATCCATGAATATCTGTGGTATAGCAGCAGAGATATTATATGCATTCCAAGTGAAATTCAGCCCTTGGCAGGGGCTTGTGTACTGTAGAGACCCTGCAGTTTCCCCTAAATGAAGGAATAGTCAGAGCAGCCAGGTGAGTGGCAGTGATGAAGTGTCTCTTTAGCCTGTTCTTCATCAGCTCTGAATAGTCCAGATTAGGCAGGCTGCATTGGGAATTGGACCAAGAAAGGCAAATCTTACATGGACCAACAGGTCAGAAGCCCCTCATTTTCAAACAGGCGGAACATTGTTTTACCAGAGCAATATATCACTTTTTCACTATTTGCCCTCAGACCTTTTCCCTCTTCCAAAATGGCTGCAAATTGTACTTCTGCTCCCACTGAACCACCATGAACCGGAATAAACATTTACAACCCCTGATAACCCAAACCACACTGGGGGCTGCAGTGACATCCAAGCATTGACACAACCAAGTTCATTTTGAATGCAGACCTTTATAAACTTCTATGTGTGCAAGCCCATAGAAGATGGATAGATGAAAGCAGAGAACCCACTGCAAACTGAACTGGGCAGGGAACCCAAGATTCTAGTTACCATGAATTTGTTAGGTAACATATTGGCTTGTGAAAAAATGAATGTAGTGGTGAAATGCACTTATGGCTTGACATCACCAAGTGATAGTGGGGCTGCAGAGATGTGCCACTGTGTTTGTCAATAGGGATAAGGCTGAAGCATATAAGAGGAGAAAAAAGTCAGCAGAACTCAGACATAATTAGATACATATTGTAGGACTATTTCTATATCTATGATTTTAAATGAAATGGACAGGGAAAGAACTTGGATGCTACACTGATGGGGGCCATGTAGGAACCTAGATAAACAGATAGAGTGATAGAAATTATAGGAGAAAAATAATGAGCAAAGAAGTATCACCAGTGCTATGGGTTATGCTTTATTTTTCACAACATATCTAGATAGAAACACTCCTCTTGTCATTCATCATCTAATTTAAGTCATGCCCTGACGGGCTGAAATTACTTGTAAGAAAAATAGATATATGCTCTCTACTCTTTGAGCAGAGGGGTAGAATTATCTTGAACAGAACAAATAACTGTCTCGAAGTTCCTTGGTCAGGAAAATAGACAACGTGGTTATAGACACAAGCAAGTTATTCCTTTTCATGGAAGCAGATGAGGGGAATGAAAACTCCATGAGGGGAACTTCTTGGAGTTTCCTCAAAACTCTTCCTTCAGGGTTGGAGACGTCCCCTTTTTTTCACCACAAAAGTAGAGGATTGAGGCCTCAAGCTTCAGATCTGGCTATGTTTCCACACCAGCTTCAAGGCCCCTGGTGACATTGCTTGACTCCATGTCCTGAGGCCATCCTCAGAATCCCCCCTTAAAGTCTTCTCAGCATAGAAAATGGCTTGGTGGGAAATTTAATACAGACCCAGGCTGTATTAATTTTTCTGCTGAATCTCTACAGGTTGGTGAGAGGACAATGTGTGGCTCCTAACAATTTCTCCATGCAACACACTGAGAATGAGTAAGTGGTCTTTCATGTGAGAAGAGATAGATCAGGGCTGGCCTTACCATGAGGCGAACTGAGGCGGCCACCTCAAGTGCCACACTGTGTGTGTGTGTGGGGGGGGGAGGCACCACTTGGACCCAGAGTGTCTGCTGCTGGTGCATATGTATTCTTTCTGCTCTAAATGCACAGAGATGGTGGAGTGCTGTGGTGGAGGAAGGAGAGCACAAGAGACATGGCAGGCAGGAGAAAAGGTGAGTGGGAAAAACAGAAAGCAGAGGGAGCTGCAGGGAGAGAGAGGAGAAGGAGCCTCTTATGTACCTCTCTAACACCCCCAGGAGCCTGGACTGATTTATACCAGCTTCTCAGGGAGCTTCCTGTTTCCTGCTGCTTCCCTGAACCCACTTGAGGAGAACAGGCAGTCAGCTGAAGTAGTAGGAGCCATTAGGCCCTTAAGACGCTGATCTCTTCCCTCACTCAGGCCCTGCTACCAGCCTGCTTATTTGTCCCCTTCAATTGAGTGTAGAGAGCCACTATAGCTGGCACAGAACAGCAGTCATGAGTGAAAGAAGAAAACGCCCCTCTGGGCCAGCATTCAGAAAAAGAAAGAAAGCAAAGGAAACTTTTCTATCTAAGCAGGAAGGAGCTCTCCAGAGATACATAGACACAAATGTTCACGGGGAGCCTTCCGGCCCCAGTGAGGATGTGAGTTGTGAGGAGATGCCTGATCATCCAGTTAGTCAGAGTGCAGGTGACCTGGCAGCTACTGCAGCATCCTTATCTCCATCTCAGATGGATGTAACCATGCACATTCCTGAAGAAAAGTGTAGATCAGAGAAGAGTGTAGTGGAGGCGCAAGAAAAAGCTGCTGCTGAGTTTAGTTCCTTAAGTCTAGATGATCCAGGACTGTGGACCCACTTGAGCAGTAGCCTGAGGGACTTCCTTGTACTGCATGGGCCACAGGAAGTGAAAAACTTCATGTTCCCCAAAGACAATGAAAATAGACGTTTCCATCCAACACATTACTCAATTACCCAATGGTGACAAAGTGGAGAGGCCATGGCTTATGTACTCAAAAAACCCAGAATACTGCATACTGTTTTTGTTGCAAACTCTTCCAGTCTAATGTTCCAGCCACATTGGGTTCTAGGGGAACAAAGGACTGGAAAAACCTGGCTAGAAACCTGGCATGCCATGAGAAGGCAGCAAATCACCAGAGAGCATTCCATAGGTGGAAAGAGCTTGAGATGAGACTAAGGTTAAAGGCCACCATAGATGATCAGCATCAAAAGAAGATTGCATCAGAGTCTCTTTACTGGCAAAATGTTCTGAAAAGGCTCGTTGCCATTGTGAGAATGCTTGCCATCCAAAACCTAGCACTGCGTGGCTCTTCAGATCAGCTGTATGTACCTAACAATGGAAACTTCCTTAAAATTGTGGAGCTGATGGATGAGTTTGATGCTGTACTCCAGGAGCATCTAAGAAGAGTCACCACCCAAGAAACGTACACACATCACTACGTTGGAAAAACCATTCCAAATGAGATCATACAGTTACTGGCAACAAAAGTCGAACAGAAGATTGTGGCAGATCTGAAGTCAGCAAGATATTACTCTGATATTCTGGACTGCGCACCTGACATCAGCCATACGGAACAAATTACTTTAATGGTGTGTTTTGTAACAACAACAGAACCTAGTGAAAATGTCCCTGCAGTGGTGACTGTCAGAGAGCATTTTCTAGAATTTATTGACATTGATACTACAGGAGGTGGTATGACAAATGTGCTCCTTAAAAAGCTGGAAGATACGGGAATTGTGATAGCTGACATGAGAGGTCAGGGCTACGATAATGGTGCCAACATGAGAAGAAAGAACAGAGGAGTGCAGACACGTGTCTGAGAGTTAAATCCTCAAGCTTTTTTTGTCCCATGCAGTTCTCATTCATTGAACTTGGTGGTCAGTGATGCAGCATGAGCTTCTAGTGACGCTGCTGAATTTTTTAATGTAATTCAAAGCATCTATGTATTTTTGTTTCTCTGCATCAACTCATCAATGGCAAATTTTGAAGCAACATCTGGCAACATCCTCTCTGACACTGAAACGTCTGAGTGCCACACAATGGGAAAGTCGAGTGGAGGCGATAAAGCCTATCAAACACCAAATTGGAAAGATAGATGATGCCGTAGTTGCCAATTTGGAGGATAATGCTATGACAGGAACTGTGGCAGAGGGAAATGGAATCACCAGAAACATACATAACTTCAAATTTCTGTGTGGCTTAGTGTTGTGGCATGATATACTGTTTGAAATAAATGTTGTAAGCAAGAGACTCCAAGGTGTTGACCTTGATATATCTGGAGCAATGGAACAACTGGACAAAGCAAAGTCATACCTAAAGTCTTACCAGTCAGATGAGGGATTTCAAAATGTTCTGAAGAGTGCACAGAAGTTGGCAGAGGAACTTCACACTGAAGTTAATTTCCCGCTCATTCAAGAATACAAGAGTCACCGAAGAAGACATTTTGATTACGAGGCACAGGATAATCCTACAAGAGACCCCAAACAACAATGCAAAATTGAATTCTCTAACCAGGTGCTAGATTGTGCAATACAGTCAGTTGAAGAACGTTTCATGCAGCTCAAGGAACACTGCAATATATTTGGGATGTTGTATGATATTCCAAAACTCCTGACTATACCTGAAGAAGACCTACACCAACAATGCCGGGCACTAGAGACAGTGTTGACACATGATGACATGTGTGATATTGATGCGAGTGATTTAGGTGATGAACTGAAAGCCCTTTCAAGATACATTTCAGCAGAATCAACTCCAAAGGCTGTTCTGGAATATATGTGCACAAATAAGAGGACCACCCTCTTTCCAAATGCTTTTGTTGTTCTGCGCAAACTTCTAACACTTCCTGTAACAGTTGCCAGTGGAGAACACAGCTTCTCCAAGCTGAAGTTAATAAAAACACATCTACGCTCCACAATGACACAGGAGAGGCTGGTCGGCCTTGCAACCATCTCAATAGAGTATGAGCTGGCCCAGACTGTGGACCTTCAGCAGGAAGCAGTTCAAATCTTTGCAACCAAGAAGGCATGGAAAGCACCACTTTGATTCTGAATCAAAAAAAGATAAAAATGCCAGTGTTTACTCTGCAGAAAAGAAAAGTTACATGTGCTGTTCAGGTGTTTGAAAGTTAAGTGTTACTTAAAATTTTTGAACAAGGCATTTTAAGTTGTTAGTTCTTCTTTACTCGGGTAGGTAGCAGAGTAGAACAGGAAGAGGGCAGAATTGAGACCTTTCAAAGTTTTGGCCCAAGCGAGGGGGCATGGGGGTTTCATTTGAGCTCCCCGCCTCAGGTGCCAAAATGTTGTGGGCTGGCCCTGAGATAGATCATGAGCTCATTTCTCTAGGTTTTTGTGATGCATTGCTGTGCAATAATTTATAGCACACTAAGAAAATGGACACCATTTTTGGGGTCCATTGACTCTTCCTCAAGCCTAGAAATGACCTTCTGAGATAAGAGGCAGCTGGGAACTGTGATGAAAGGAGAAAGGTTATGTCAGGAGAGTGGGCAGGTGGGAAAGAGAGGGCTCCTGGAATTGAGGAAGTAGGGGCAGGATGGACTTGGGCTAGGCAAGAGTCCTGATCTGCTCCCCCTCACAGGGGTGGGAAATCCTCCTTTTGCAGGTCACGAGGTTTTAGAAATTAACCAGTTCTCAGGTGACAGCCCACCTGGGAGTGAGCTAGTTCTTTATGTGTAATTTATAATACATTTGAATATTTCGTTCAATATGTCCGTGTTTCTTTGGATTGTCAATAGAATTTTAGTTCATTGCTGGGTCTCTACCATCCCGTCTTTGAATGACGAGAGTAGTTTCTCTAAGTTAAATTAATTTGGTGTCATTCTGGCAACATCCCTCGTCCTGCACAAACACACTACTGATGAGGAGCAAAGACTGGCTGCGCAACAGCCTCAGTGGACCCTGGGGCCATTCCAAGCACATTTCATTCAGAGTTTTGTTGCCCTCATGATAAGGTGCTGCAGGAAAAAGCGTGTCTACATAGGGAAAATAAAGAAATCCCAGATCTTTAAAAACAAACAAACAAACAAACAAAAAACCCTTTGCTCATAAAATAAAGTGTGTAATTAGGAAGCCAGCCTGTGTGTGGAAATCCAGTTAAAAGGAATCATCAAAGATGTAGGGGATGGTTTTGAAGTCTGTAACCATTTGGAAAAGTCCCGACGGAAAGCTTTCCCCTAAAACAGTGCATGGAGAAGTCTGGACATACCTGCCATGCATGACAATGCATGCTTGACTCAGATGAATCAGTAAAGCTGAGAAATGTCTTCTGACAAGGCCAGCTGCTTAATTGCTCTTGTAGCAAAAGATTGCCTGAGATGGTCTGACAGGTGAAACTCAATGTTATTTATACTACAGTACGAAAAGGGCCACTATTGCTTGGCCTTCAGGATGGATCTCTTCTCCTCCATCCTCTCCAACCTAAGCTGTGACAATATTGCAGTCCACAGGGGAAAATAAGCCCTTCTGTCAATAATTCTGGAGTATTGTACAGAGCAATTTCTTCATGATCTGATTTAGGTACACATGCAGCTGATGGGCCCATGCAAATAGTGATATATCGAGGTGTTTGTAATAAAGGTCTGACACACACAAGTGATGGTAATAGATTGGTTTTATTTCCTAGTCCCAGTCACCTGACATAGGTGAGGGTTACACATGGTTAATACTCGGATTATAGCAAAGGTCAATATCCACTGATTCCAGTGGCTGCTGTTTCTGTACTATTGCATGTCCTCCGGAGCCATTAGAAGTATCTTCATCAACTACTTTTAAAATCCATCTACAGATGACTGCTCTCTGAAGTGATAGCGACTAGTGTTCATGGTGAAAATCAAAATGTTTAAAAGCAGTTCATTATTATTATTACAAATAAGTTGTGTTGTGCTTCTTTTAATATATCAGAGTGCATGTTACAGACTACAGACTCAGATTGTGAGCCTGGACACCTACACAGGGAATAAGAGGGCATTAAGAACCCCTTTACTCCCATATGCAGGCTACTCACTTTGCTAGAGATCCTTCCTAGCAGAGGAGGGAAGGGAAGGGAGAAGAGCAGTTGCCACTGGATAGCTACTCCCTCTATCATACAGGTGGAGGGGAAGTGGGCAGGTAGGAGCAAGAAGTGGACAGAGCCTTGGCTTCACTCATCATGCAACATAGCTGAGCCTGTGCATTGGCAAAGGTAAGCTGTGGAAGAAAAAGTCTGGTTCAAAGGGAGCAAAGGGGAAGTAATGACTGAACTGTGACTCTCAGTCATAGTTCGGTCCCAACCCCGCCCCTGGGGCAGTGTAGCTATGCACTACCCTTGATGAGGGCTGTCTTGCAAAGTGCCAGTTCCACCCTGCATGTTTCTAAATTAGAGTTTCACAGTAAAATAGTCTTTACATATAATATTTTAGAGCCAGCTGTTAGCTTTGCATGTTGAAAAATTTACTAAGAGCCCTCATTTTCCCATAGGCTGTCTTTGATCTCCCATCCTGATTGCTACCCTCCTTCTTGAGGTATTGGGGCTATATTTAGGCATGGTTCCAACTGTGGTTTTACTGTGACAGTATTAGAAGTGCACTGCACTGCTGAACTAATATCTTTTAATAACAAGTGAGGAGCATCATTTTAGTTTTGATGGACTGCGATATATTTGTTTATTCATATATTTTGCTGTTTCTGTCCTCTTGATTTTTTGTTCTTTAAGCTTGAGTACAGTGAAGTGCATTCCAAGATTTCTTGGTATGTGATGGGTGGCTTGATGCACGTTTCCTTGTAAATTCTTGGTAAGTGATGGGTGGCTTGATGCAAATTTCCTAGTAAATTCTGTCGTTGTTACCAAGTTATTTCAGGGCTGTTGGCCAGATATGGATTCTCATGTATATCCTAGTATGGAATCATACTTTACATTCTTTGATATGACTGAATAGATGTTATTACTTGAAATTAGCATATACAGAATAATTATTTATTTGAGAGTGCACTCAGCACTATGAAGAACATGGAAGAGAGAAGATTTCTGCATCTAGGTGCTTATGGCCTTCACAGACAAGCAATAAATAATTATTCAGTTACACTGAGTGCTATCAGACATGGAAGCAGATTTACCATATGACAGTGGAGTGTGTGTGTTTTGTTTCATGTATATAATAAGTATCAGAATTTCATTCACTGGTCATTTAACACTGCCTGTCTTTGAAGACAAAGAGTGCTCTGAGGAGGGAAATTGAAGTGGAGAGAGTGGATTCCAGCTGTTCCAGGATAGGTAGAGAGTTATGGAGCCAACTACCTTCTCAGGAAAAGAAGGCATTACATATATTCTGATTCCAAAAGTTAGTATATTGAGGATTCAGTCACATACAACAAGTTGTTGTATATAGAAATATGCACATGTAGAGAGTGGCTTACATACCAGTGCTTATGTAGTAAAATCCATGGCATAGCACTGGGTGATAATGACTGGCTCAAGTACTCATTGTCATCTCACAGATCCAGTAACTCAGTCATGTCTATTTCTGGGTAATGTTCAGCTCTTACATAAAAGCTGGATAGCCAATCCTAATAAATCTATGTGAACTATCTTGGACATCCCTAACACAGACACTAATGACGTCCATCTGTTACTGTTATTAGGAAATATCTCCAACAGTTGGAGATGAGACACTAGATGGGTAGCACTCTGAGTCACTACAGGGAATTCTTTCCAAGGTGTCTGGCTGGTGGGTCTTGCCCAAATACTCACGGTCTAACTGATCACCATATTTGGGGTTGAGAAGGAATTTTTCCCCAGATCAGATTGGCAGAGACCCTGGGGGTTTCTCCTTCCTCTGCAGCATGGGACATGGGTCACTTGCTGATTTGAACTAGAGTAAATGGTGGCCTCTCTGTAATTTGAAGCCTGTAAGTCAAGATTTGAGGACTTCACTAACTCAGCCAGAGGTTAGGCTCCATGTTTGTCATGGAGGTCATGGAAGTAACTGATTCTGTGACTTTCCGCAACCTCTGTGACTTCTGCAGCGGCCAATATGGCTGACCCTAGGGCCACCCAAGTAGCTGTCTCCAGGGCCAGCGGCTCAGGTGGCCCAGGGAACAGCCACACCAATTGCTGCTGGAGCAGCTCTGCAGCCGCTGCTCAGGCAGTACCCGGGGCCAGCCACACCAGCTGCTGCTCAGGTGGTCCCCAGCTAAGTTCCCTGTATACTGCGCAGCAGCCTATTTAGTGCTGCGCAAGAGCTCAGGGAACCCGCCCGGCCGGGACCTGCCATGACTCGGGGAGGGGCACCCATCCCCTGGCCTCAACTCAGCCCCAGGGGGAGTCCTCTCTCCCTGCTGTAGCCTCAGGGCAGCCTGCACCCCAAACCCCTCATCCTCGGCCCCTCCCCACACCCAGCCAGAGCCCTCCCCCTCCCACATCCCAACCCACTGCCCCAGCCCTGAGCCCCTTATCCCCAGAGTCCGCACCCCCAGCCGGAGCCCTCACAGCCCTGCACCCCAACCCTGTGCCCCAGCTCTGAGCCCCCTCCCACATTCTGAACCCCTTGGCCCCATCACCGCCATATTGTTGCACATAACAAAATTCATTCCACACATGAGTGGGAGAAATTAGAGGGAACAGTGGTCCCTGGGCAGCTGGCCCCAGAACTGCCTGAGCAGCAGCCTGTGTGGCTGGCCCTGGGGACCGCCAGAGCAGCAGTTCCTGTGGCAGCTGGAGCAGCCACTGTCACAACCCACAGCAGTGGTCCCCGGGCGGCCTGAGCTGCTGGCCCCAGCCCAACCCACCCAGCCCGTCCCCCCATCCCCCACAGCAGCAGCCCCCCAGCTCCCCTCCAGCAACGGCTCCCCAAGATTTAGTCAGGGGTATTTATAATATAAGTCATGGACAGGTCACAGCCATGAATTTTGGTTTATTGGCTGTGACCTGTCCATAACTTTCACTAAAAATACGTGTGACTAAATCGTAGCCTTAGTAATAGGCCTACTACAGAAGTGAGTGGGTGAGGTTCTGTGGCCTGCAATATGCAAGAGATCAGACTGGATGATCATGATCATCCCTTCTGACATCAAAGTCTATAAGCCTATGAGTCAATGAATAGAAAATGTATTTTTGCATATGCAAATTTCTATATATTACAACCTGTTGAATGGGATCATACTGAAGCAACGAAATAGTACCTTTTGGCATCAGAAGAAATGTGATGGAGTCACAAAGGAGATCTAATTAAAACCTTAGGGCTGCTTCATGAAGCCATTTATTATAAGGTTGCCTGCAGTGGGAAGAAAATCAAAGGGTTTTATTAGGTGAATAAGAAAAGTTGAAAGTTAGATAGAAAAACATTCCAAAGTTAGCCCTGGTGCAGTATAAAGAAAGAATTTAAGTACAGCACAGCTCATTAAAAAGGAGTCAGATGTTCATAAAAAGCATTACATTAATTTCTGACTGAATCTGAAATTGCTTTTAAAATACATATTTATATCTTTTATGATTGCTTTACGCCTAATTACTAAGATTTTTTTCATCACGTAGTTTCTAATGCAACTCTGAATAGTTTCTGAAAATAGTCTTATGCGTCAGTCCATACTGTAGGTTTATAAAGAGTCTTTATTCTGCTACCATGTTATTCTGCTGCCATCACATATGCTCTTACTCTGTCTGTGTTGCATGGAGTCTGAACATGGTGGATGTTGGAAGCACAAGTTTATGCCTGGAAAATGTTTTTTTGTCCGAATAACCCCAACTTGTGTTCGTGCACACACCTTTTTGCTTGTGCATATTTTTAAGTGCACAAAATATAATCTTTAATATTTCCCTTTGGGGCAATTCTGGATGAAGAATGAAAACAGCATTGGAAGCTTTGGCCTCCTGTGGATGGGGGGAACAGGTGATGCTGTAAATCTCGTTGTGCATATGAAATTCTTTTTTTTTTAATTGTTTGCATAATTTCCATGCCAGTCTGAGATGCTTTAGACTGTAGAAACCCAAGACTAAGAAAATTGTTTCCTATAATTTTAGAAAATGTGAGAGAAGAAATCACCCAAATGAAAGGCTAAAATCTCCCTGTAAGGGTTTGGATTAAAGGGATCCTTAGAAGCACCCTTAGCAGCTCAGGAAGCAGTATCTCATGGGGCAAATAGGATCCGTAGGTATCCATAGTACAGTAGCAATTACATTTTGGGTATTGCAGAGGAATGAGTTGTGCCTTTAGGGTGACATTTTCAAAGGAGTCTAACGGAGTTAGATGTTCAGATCTTATTCCAATTCAAAGAGAATTGGTCGGCTAATTCCCTCTCCTTTGAAAATCCCAATGTTAAGGCATTGCTCTGCTTTGGGGCGCAGAGGAGTCACACTCCCAATAAGAACTTGTGCCTCAGAAAAGTGCAGAGCCTCCTGCAGCTCCCACAGAATACAGCCACGAGTCCTAGGGTTGCCAACTTCGTAATATTTAAAAACTGGGCACATCTGCTGGAGTCTCCCCTACCCCTCCTCTTACCCCTGATGCCCCGCCCCTGCCCCACCTCTTCCCCCAAGGCCCTGCCCCTGCCATTGCCCCTTGCCCCTGAGGCCCTGCCCCCCCATTCACTCCTCTTTCCCCCTCCGTCTGTCATTCACTGCTTTTCCCCTCTCCCCCATTGCCTGCAGAGCCAGGATTGGGAGCTGCAGCCGCATGATGCAGGTAGGAGCTGGCCCTGGCTCAGTAGGGGCTGGCACGGGTGATAACTCAGTGCCTCCTTGCCTCCCCTGGCCGCAGTAACCGGGCTTTGGGTGTCCAATAAGTAGATCTGACTGTCAGGTCTCCTTTTCAACCGGACTTTCCAGTCGAAAACCGGACACCTGGCCACCCTAACTGGTCCACCCTTTTTGAAGGACACTCCATCTACTCCCCCGGTCCCAGCCAGCTCTAAAGGAGCCAGGCACAGTCTGGCCCTTTGAGAAAAAGCGATGACTGAAAGTTCATATTTTTACCCCTAAGCTAAGATTTGACAGGTCAAACAAAAGGCACAATCTACCTGTTATGGCAAAAACCTCAAGTGTACAGCTTAACTTCCCGTATGTACTACTCTCTCTCATACTTCCAGTCGTGGCATTAATTTTACTTCATCCTAGTGGCCTTACAATGTGCCACTTATTGGTCACAAACAACCAATACTTACTGAGTCTGAAGGATGCAAGTAAATGCTTCAACCTATTTCATTTTGTACCAGCCGGATTAGTTTTTTCACTTAAATGAGCATGAGCTCCTCAACCCCTGCTAAAATATAAGCGTTTAAAAACTATGTTTGAATAAATACTGTAGTGATTTATGGAGTGTCAAGCAGTTGCAGATACTCAGTATCACCCAAATCTCTACCAGGCAGATTTTCAAAAGCTGCCTTCCATTTTTCACACCTGCAGACTGCAAGAATATTTAGTGAGAAAGCACTGTATACCTGCAATTATTTTTGGATGCAGAAATGAAATTTGGCTCCATGTAAAAAAGTTCTTGAAGTCCACTTGCATGGTTATTTGCCCAGCTGACTATATTTGATTATAGTCGGTGTCCTCATCAACATTGCCTGGAGAGCATACTTACAGGAATCAGAGTGCATTAGTAATTGCATTAACTTCTCAGTCTAAGGTTTTGCCCTACCTCTTTTAGCGCTTTTCATTGCAGAGCGGAAAACCAAAGCAAGCAATGACCAATTCTTTATGATCACTTCAGAATTTAGATTCATGGAGCATTCTTAGATTTAGGTTCATTGAGCATCTTAGCTGACAAGGCTCTAGCTTGTTTTTTGAGGGGAGTTATGTGCTCATATTTATAGCTTCATGTTATAGCTTGAATGCTGCTAGGAACAACTGTATTCAAAACAGTTGCCAGTCACAGTTCTTACAGCACAGATTCCCTGTCTGTTATGGATAGGGATTTTTTGTAATAGCCAGGCTAGCTGTAGATGCAAACTCTGTATCTCACTATTTCCAACTCCTTTCATACAATTTCTTTTTTTATTATTTCTCTTCGTTTCCTGTCGAGTTCAGTATGCTTTAGATACAGTAGCTTTAGAGAGTACATGTAGTTTTCATTTGATTCCTGTTATCTGCATAGTTCTATTTAGTTTTGTATATAAAAAATATCCTATAAAGAAGCAACCAGGGAGTGTATATAGTTCTGGCATCAAGTCATGCTCATTTGACTCCCATGAGTAAACAGTAGGATTACTTGCATGAATAAGGCAAATGGTCCAGTATACTCAGCAGAAATAGGTATCAAGCTATTGTAGTGGGTGATTCAAAGAGAAAGAGTCAGAGTAACAGCCTAATCTGGAAGAAATCCTTCTGCAAGTTACTTGGAAGTATCTAATTATTTACACCTTTTTGGACCCATTTCTATGATTAACAATATATACATTTCATTTTTACTATGAAGAGGTTAGGAGGGAGCTAGAGAAAAATGGAATATTGATGAATCATTTATGTCACAGATCGTAATGTTACCATTTTACTCATACATTAAGAATGTTTAAAGAAAAAGACAATGAACAAATTCCATAGATATATTATTACATAGCTGTAAATGTAACAATAATTGTTAAGTTTTATGGGATGTTTGTTCAGTACAAAACTCCTCTAGATGTCAGTATAACATTGTAGAATATAGACATAGTAGGCTACAAAGCTAAGATTAGGGTTTTATATCCTTTGATTCCTGGTAACTGTTTTATCAGCTTGCAATAAATTATTAAAAATGCTGTTACCAGATGTTGTATGTAGTGTAGTTATAGCCATGTTTGTCCGAGGATACTAGCGAGACAAGGTGGGTGTGGTAATATCTTTTATTGGACCAACTTCTTTTGGTGAGAGAGACAAGCTTTTGAGCCACACAGAGCTCTTCCTCGTGTCTGCTGAAGACGACCTGAAGAAGAGCTCTGTGTGGCTTGGAAGCTTGTCTCTCTCATCTACAGAATTCAGAGTAGCAGCCGTGTTAGTCTGTATTCGCAAAAAGAAAAGGAGTACTTGTGGCACCTTAGAGACTAACCAATTTATCTGAGCATAAGCTTTCGTGAGCTACAGCTCACTTCATCGGATGCATCTACAGAAGTTACCAGATGTTGTTTAACAGCACAAATCTATTTCAAATCTATCAGTAAGGCTATTACTGAATATTTTACCAGCACAATAAATATAAACTTTGTTTTAGACTAACCAACCTAATTTTTAAAAGCTGGTAAGTTATTTTTCTTGTAGATTATTTGTCAGCCCATCAGGCTTGATTCTGATTTTTTCTATGCTATTTTTACATTAGTGTAACTCCATTGATTTCAATCCAGTGGGTTACTCCTGATTTACATTGGTACAAACAGAATCAGGTCGATGGCACCTAGAACTGAGATACATCATGAGTACTGTCAATACCACTTAAAGGTAGATTTTGAATTAATTCATGCAAAATGTTTGGTTTGGTTCAAAAGAGGGAATGCAGTTTTGCAAATAACAGTGCAATGTGAATGTTGTGCACAGTGACTAATGTATTGCTTGCATTCCTACAGGCCATTGGGGATCAGAAAGAAAAGGAGAAGTCATGTTTAAGTGCGAAGGGAACAAAGTCTATAAAAAAGAAGAAACCACCTGATACCACAGGTTAGAGCTTTCACTCTGTATAATGTCTAAGGGCTCAGTTGTGGAACCCTTACTTACTCATACAGGTAAGCACTTACTCATATGAGTAGTCTGGCTGAAATCATTGGGGATAATCTTGTGAACAAGTGCTCACCAACATGAGAAAGGGTTGCCCAGTCGGCACCTAGACACTGAAGGTGTATTTACTCTATTACTTTCAGTGCATTATGTGTTACCTTGTCTTTGTACATGATCATAAACTTTCCAAGAAGGTGCTTTTTCTTGAATATTTTATTAAACTAGACTTAGTTCACCATGAGTTTAAGTAAGAAAAATATCTGAAAGGGCTACATCTGAAGGCCAAGAATCTATAGATGTTTTATATAATGGGTTTTAAAAAAATTATACTTTGCTTGAAAGCTCATGACCATTACTATTGCTTAGAAAACATTTCCATTGACCTTGGAAAGTGGAGGAGAAAAGCAGGTGCCTACTCAGTAAGTAATGGAAATTATGGTAATTACGTAAGTCCTTAGTTAATATGCTTGGTATTCTCTGATTGTTTCCAGAGGGAGCCAACCAGGAAAACCAGTCCTGCCCTCACAAAGAAACGGTCCATATGCTCAATAAAGAAAATACTGAAAAGGCAAGTGCTTTTTTGGTTCAAAGGAGTTCTCCCAAATCTCAAGGGCCAAAGGACAAGGAAAAGGATTTAGCTTTGAAAAGCCAGAAGGAACACACAAAGAGCTCTGTTCAAACATCCTTCAGTACAGGAAAGAGCCAAGGAGCAGAGGTTGCTGTTGATGATGATAGCCAAAGGATAACAGCGCAAGATGAAGAAAAGGAAAGTGAATCCCTGGAAGGTGTGAAGAGGGCTGGTGGACAGCAAGTCCCTGAAGAAGAAAGGCAAGAGGAGGAAGAAGAAGAGGATGATGCTGGTCACTGTGGAGAAGAGGAGGAAGAATCAGCAACTGCTTCCCAAAATGAACATGAGGCAGAGGATGATGAGGGTCCAACAGAAAGCCGGGGACAAGATGCACGGCTTCAAAGGTAAGATTTAAAACCCAAAGCGTACATTAGCCTATTCTTAAAAACCCATATTCCAGAAAGCCATTTATTTCAAGAATTAAATCAAGTAAGTATTTTAGCAATATTTATTTGGGAGCTATGTAAATAAATCCAGCCCGATATCCAAACGAAAGTGGGTTTAACAGACTGTCTCTGTCTCCAAATTGTCAACCTGCCACACATGGCAAAACCAGTACTGTCTTACATGTTTGCCATTTGCTCAGAAAGAAGGTCTGGAACAAAGAAAGGGCAGCTGGATATTCAACAGTTCTTCATCTCTAAGAAGCATCCTCCCCTTCTTGTGTCATGTTTATGTTCCACACCATGTAACCTGTGGCCAAAGTAAGGTTAGAATAGTGAGTGTACTGGTTTGGAATTGCACTGCAATATCTAATAATACAAGTGATAACATAAAACTGTGACACTTGCCCAGGGAACTAAATTGATAAGCTCGTTTACTGTAATTCTTTCTGTGCTGCATTATTTATAGACCTTCAGAGATAAGTGGTTCAAGCTCTCAAGGATCTTTGTAAACAAAGAGAGTTCTCCCACTACTTTAAAGATGTGGTTGATAGTCATATATGAAATCAACAGAATTCAGGCCGTTGTTTCAGAAATAGGAAATTTTCTGCTGTCAGGTTATTTTATTCTACAAAAGGAAGCTTACCCTAGTTAGTTACCATTATTACTTTACACAATAAAGCAAAAATAAATAAATTTTATTTAAATGCAGCATGCCCCTGGAATTTCTCACCTTTAGTTCTAAGTTCATTCTGCTTTAAGTTTATACTAATGTAATGTAATGCTTTATCTTGCAGGTGTAAAGGCAGTGAAAAAGGCACAGGAAGCAAACCATCAGGGACGTTCTCCCAGAACCCTGAGCAGACCTGCCAGCTTGAGCATAGAGTCAGCAGTAAGCGTCGAGTGCATGATGAAGGTCTAATCAAAGCTGACCACAAAAAGAGCAGGGTAGACGCAGAGAGTGCTGGTGACAAATGTAAACGTAAAGAGGCCATTAAACCAAATACTCCACAAGACAAACCAAAGGCAGCTGATTCCACTGGTACAGAGAGTTATAATCAAGCAAAGGCATCTATAGAAGATGTGGTGACTGTAATTGGTAGGAAATAGCTTTTGCTTAAAAAAAAGGCATATGTATCGTAACTATGAGCAAAACCATTTGTTCATAGGGGCCAGAGCCCTAGTTGATGCAAATCGGTGTCACTCCATTTACTTCAGTAGAGTTATGTTAATTTTTTATCAGCTGAGGATCTGATCTGACCTTTGTTTTTAGAGTATTCTGTTCTGAGAGTTGGAAAGTATAAAGTATCTTGGGGAAATCTGGCTGAAAGCAGTTGATATCGCAGGTCAGACTAGAGGCTCGTACTGGTCCTTTCAGGCCTTAACAGTTATGAAGTTAACATTTTTTAGCCCAGAAATGGTAATATTTTGTGAGTCTTTCACTCTCTCTTGGAAACCTGTTTTCTTATGTTGTTATAAATTATACACTGGAAGTTTGCAGCTCTTCAGGGTCAAATCCTTGCTCAAGAGGAAGAGAACTTTTTTGCATGTTATAGGCCTTAGTAACATGGAAAGGCCCATGTTTAAAGTCTGCAATTCAACCCCTGCAGAATCCAAAGTAGGTGGCAGAATTCCAGGAGCCCTAGCTTTCTACAATTCCTTGACCATGAATTAACTCACTGGCCATGTAAGTTATTAACACATTAAAAAAATCTGGGTACACAGCTGGTATCCTGGAAAAATGGACATGCCCTGTGAATAAGGACAATCCAATCTTACATTAATGACCAGAGGATTCCTGCCAACTGTATGCTGTCATGGTATTTCTTTTTTATCATTTTCACTGAAGTAATGAATGGTTTTAAAATTGCTCAAAAAGTTCCACACGCAAGACAGCCAGCATTCCAAACCAAAGAGATCACATAGAAACATTACCATTCTAGCCCTTCTTTCCCTTGGTAGAAATGTTTGTCACCTTGGTCAGCCAAAGGTCATTCCGAGGAATATAAATCAATTGACAAACTATGGGCATAAACAAAAATCTTATCACCCCACAAAAATCTAAACACAAATTTAGGGGCTAAGGGCTTGTCTACAATAAGGATTTTTGCATCAGTCAGGCTGCATGGTCCAGTGGATAGAGCACTAGAATGCAACTCAGGTGACCTGGGTTTATGACCTACAGCAAGTGATTTCACCTCTGTGCCTCTCTTTCACCTTTCAGCCTTCTGTCTGCCTTCTCTATTTAGACTGTAAGCTCTTTGGGGCAGGAATTTATGATGTGTACATACAGTGCCTACCACTGTACTGCTGGAACCTCTAGATGCCACAGGGTAGCTTTGCATCTACATAGCTATGCCAGTGCAAACTCCCTAATGTAGATAAGCCCTAAACCTGGCCTTTAAGAACAATAGCCATGCAAGGGACAATGAAAAGCTGTACCACTGAAGTGATAGAGGCTAGAGGCATTCTGCATTGGGTATGGCAGAGGCAGACAAATCGCCTAGTGGGGCTAGAGGAGAGCACACTGAACAATGGCTCTTACTACTCCTTTAAAAAGTTGCAGCAGGTACTCCCATTTTGGTAACCTCTGGGCACTAGTAAGTGTGTGAGAGAAGACATGGTGATGCCCCCAATACACTTGTTCATGCCCCATTGTGGGTATGAAGTAATGCTGGCCAGCTATCTGCCCTCACCTGACTTGGGTGCCCAGTGTGCTGACACATGAATTCTTGGTGCCTCCTGGATGGGGAGTGTCTTCAGGGGGGTGGCACAAATATAGTTGGTACAGAATTTGGCAGGACGTTAGCAGAATGAATGATGCCTCGCTAAAGAGGAAATTCTCCTAGGCAGGAACGGGTATAGGACGGAGGCCGCAAAGGCAACAGAACCACGGTAGGAAGGTGCCACGTTTGGACTGCACAGTGGCCTTTTCAGCGGGCTCGTAGAAGAATGACTTTGAGAAGGAGCACAAGGATAGCCACTGGGTCCAGTTCTATGAGGATCCACTGGCCAAAACCTAGGTACTGCAGTATTATCGATGGAATACTCTCTGCACTAACGGTAAGGGTGGGCTCATTTTCTTCTTGTCCCTTGGATAGCTCCCTTACAAACATCACATTTACTCAGGCTGTGCTCAGGGAATAAAATTTGTCCCTAAGTCCTAAAGAGACGCCGCCCCCGTGAATAAAACTTACCACCTGGTCATTAAATCCGTAGATTGTTTTATTTATTAGGAAACAGGGTTTAATGTAAGTAATAAATGGTGCATGTGGGTACTAACATGCCAGCTTTCTGTTTTGTCTTTTGTAGATGATGGCCCTGCTCCTCCAGCACCATTTGATCACCGGATTGTCTCAGCAAAAAAGGCCGTGGTCAACAGTTTTTATGAAGTCAACCGGAACGAAGTTCTGGGAGGGTAAGTGGAGCTAACGCTGTCAACACAAAAATGAGCTTTCTTGAGCCACTAGGAAAAGATAGCAAATAGCCTTGTAACGGAGGGTTATGTTACAGTTGAATGGAAGCAGCATGCCTTGCTAAAGCCTAGCTCACAAAAGTGCCATCTAATTGTAAATTGGAGATGGACTAAAATCAGCAGGCTGATATTTTTGTGGGTTTTTGAGGAGGTTTTGGTGGCTTCATGCTTTGGTTTATATTTGGTATGTAAACAATTTCCTGAGGCTGCAGCATCAGTGCCAGATGGGGATTATAGTGCATTCCAACACAGAGTTTTATCATAGGCATTCCCAGGCAGGCCACCACTTTCAAGAACACTGTAGAAGACCATGATACCAGGGGCGGGGCACCTCTGTGACAGTTCAGGTAGGGCTCTTGAGCCCTCTCCCTCCCTTGTTTGTAAGAAGCTTTACAAATTACTGTTATTGCCTTTAGTTCCAGAACTACAAGACCCAAGCCTCAGTCCACTGTTCTTGGAAGAAGGTAGCAGGGGAGGCAGGGAAGGGACACAGTTGTGAAATTTTGCAAAATATTTTGGTTTTATGACATTTTGTGGAAACGAAATTATAGCTGTGATAGTGCCTAAGTGACAGAATAGTAGGCTCCATAGTCTGGACTGCTGTTTTGTAGTTACACTGAAAAAAATGCTATTGTACCCTTTAGCAATGGTTCAGATCACTACAGCCTACCATAATGACAGTGCGGGTGCTCGTGACTATTCACTATAGTCTACTAGAAAAGCTGGTGCTGAACTTGAACGGTAGTTTATTCTGCTCTAAGTTGCCTCCCAATCAGAGGAAGTATCTGAAGATGATGTAACAGGAGCATGTATCATATTTTGTTAAGAGAATTTTCAAAAGGAAAAGAACTAAGAATGTATTAAACGGATTGGGTATAGTGTAGTCAGGGCAAGGTTGTAGCCCTCTTGCCCTCACCACAAATAGTCCCATTGGCTTTACTGGGAGTACTCATGTGACTAAGCGGGTCATAAACTGGCTTTCATTAATCAGTGAATATTAGTGAATCAAATAATGGATAGAGTAATAGCAATCAGAATTGTGTGTGATTTTGATGTATCTAAACGTATGGTAATAGGTGTTATTTGTGGGCTAGAATAGCATTCCAAAGACTCAAATGCAGCATGATGCATACATCAGGATTTGCCAATGCAGGACAGAGAATAATCTGAAGTGTCTAAAATCCAGACTCCATGCTGGATTCCTATCTCATTGTCAACCCCATATGATGAGGGTTTTTTTCTTTTTTTCTTTTCCCCTTAGAGGGCGATTTGGTCAGGTGCACAAATGTGAAGAAAAAGCAACAGGTCTCAAGTTAGCAGCAAAAATTATAAAAGCCAGAGGTGCTAAAGAAAAAGTAAGCATAGACTGCATGCCCCCCACGCCATCAATACCACATGACTAGTCGGGTAATAGCTGGTTTGTAGATTCTTTTCCCTTCCCCTCCAGGACTGCAACCAGCTCATCAACCTCCTTTCAGTTTTTTCATCTTTTTATTTTTTAATTTTCACTTTTCCAACTTTTTCTCACGTCTTTTCATTTCTTCCCCTTTTTTTCTCCTTTGTTAATTTTCTTTACAGTTTCTTAGTGAAAATGTTTGTCGACTTTTGACTTTGCATGTGTTCTCTGGCGTGCATTGCACACTCTGCTGCAATTAATTGATTTCATCTTGTTGGACTTGGTGGCAAGGATGTTCTGGGCTCCAGTCACCAATGCATAAGAGTGGAGGGGGATTTGTCTGGCCATTCTGCAAACCTCAGGGCACTTCCCCCACTTTCATTTAATGAGCAAAATCAAGCAGGCATTATTGTGTGGCAGCTGTGTCATTACTAGTGCCTGCCTTTCGCCATTTTCCCCGTCAGTCTGACCTCACTGCCACCAAAGCCAAGAGCGCTCTCTCCTCACTGCGTCTCATTATCACTGACTGTCACATCGCCATATATGGCCTGTGCTATACAGGAGGTCAGACCAAATGATCTAATGGTCCCTTCTGATCTTAAACATGGATGAATATTCCTGTCGCCACAACAGCCATTAAAGGAAAAAGCTGGGGTTAGTGGGCAGAGGTGAGCGTGTGGGAAAGATGTATTTACCCATGCCCCCCCCAATTCAAGCACTGACCCTATCCCATTGTGTTAGGTGTTTGCTATAAAAGCCTCAAGTATAATATTCCTTACTCTTTTCACAGGAAGAAGTAAAGAATGAAATCAATGTCATGAACCAGTTGAACCACGTGAACCTTATCCAGCTGTATGATGCCTTTGAATCCAAAAATGACATTGTTCTGGTTATGGAATAGTATGTATATCTCTCTCTTTCCCCTTTTTTGCTCTTCCCTCTTTTCCTGAGGGTGCAGCATTCCATGTCCATTTCTCCTGAAACTAGAAGTGGAGCTTCTCAGGGGTGAAAAAAGCATATGAAAAAGTTTGAGTCACAGGAAACCATATTGAAAGAAAGAGTTTTCCCGAGTAGTCGTTCATAAACCTTGTTCAGTACTGTCATGATGACGTAAGGCACCGTACTCGTTACACCATCACTCAAACTCCACAGAGAGAAGGAGAGAGAGAGAGCGCTTTAGATGAGTGAGCCACGGGATGTAGTTCTCTGTAATTTCCATTAGGTGGTATTGTCTGTCATCCATGAAAACAGGCCTGGTAAATCTCCAGTTATGTGAGGAGAATGCACAGCCTTACCAGAGGACAAGAAATACATGCTGGCTCTGTGCCATTGAGGATTACCCTTACATTGAGCTGATCCTCAAGCTGATCTTGAGGGCCAGACTACATTGGTGGTGAAGCACAAAGCAGCTGCAGAGCACTGCAGAATCAAGTAGAGGTTGTCTAGACTCTAGAGAAAGCCAAAACTTGGTGTATCATGCACATGGAGGAGGGTGGTAAAAGGTGCAAGTTATATTGGCTTGGACTCTTCTGAACTTTCTTAGACTTAGGGCTTGTCTACACTACAGACATGGGCAGCGCATGCACCCCCCCTTCAGGGAGGATAGCCCCCTGCCCCACCTTTTCTTCCCAAGGCCCCGCCCTGCTCTGCCCCTTCTGACCCCTCCCCCCGCCCCCCCGATCATGCTGGCCGGCCTACCGGTGCAGCCCTGAACCCCAGCCAGCGCCAGGAGCAGCCCTGAACCCCGCCAGCTCCCAGAACAGCCCTGAGCCCCAGCCGGCCCAGTGGTGCCCAGAGCAGTCTGGAGGCCTCCAGGACCAGGGCTGCAGTGGGGAGCATTAGCAGAGGTTTGGGGAGGCTTAGCTTCCTTTGACCTCCATTATCCGTCACCCATGACTACACAGCCTTTACGGTATAGCTATCCCAGCAGAGCCCTCTTGTCCAGACACAACATAAAGTGGCATAAAGACTTTTCCTACCTGCGTAGCTACACCAGCTCCCACAACAACAGTAGCTAGGCTGACAAAAGCACTCTTCTGTCGACATAGTTGCATCTATACTGGGGGATTTGCTGACGTCAGCTGGGGGTGGGAGGGGTTGATTTTTTTCACACTGCTAACCATCATACCTATGGCAGCAAAACTTTGTAGTGTAGACTAAGTCTTTGATTTGCTTCTGAATTTGGCCTGAATACTTCAGAAATGGCAAAAGCTAAAATTCTGCAAAAAAAAAATATCTAGTGTTAAACTGAGGGTGTTCTAGAATTTTGGAAGACATTTTAAAAATCTCCATTGTGAGTTGAGATGGGCTCCACTGGAATCTTGGATCCCAAATCCATCAAAGTCTGGGGAGGTTTGGATCTAATCCAGGAGCCTGATTCTCAACTGCATTGCCTCAGCTTTATGCTGACATGACTTCGCTGATTTCACTGGCACAAAAACCATGTTAACACAGCAGAAAATTGAGCTCAGGTCCAAACTTTTAGATTTGGATTCATCTAAGATAGTTGGATCCAAGCTGGTAGATTGGATCCAGGCACCCTCAGACATGGGGAAGTTCAGGTCGGGATGGAGCTGAACCAGTTTGTAGGAGCCAACCCCATTGGGAACTCTAGGGAAATTCAGATCAGCATACAAACTTCATATTTTGGGTCAGTCTCACTTTGCTCATCTGTGAAAGAGTCTCAGGAAAATGGTATTTTGGACCAGTCTCCAGTATATCTTCTGCATTAATTTCAAGACATGAATTTGGACTCAGTGACTGTTCTACCATTTTTCTCTCTGCAGTGTGGATGGAGGAGAATTGTTTGACCGAATTATTGACGATAACTACAGTTTGACAGAGATGGATACCATCTTGTTCACAAAACAGATCTGTCAAGGGATTCAATACATGCATCAGATGTACATTCTTCATTTAGACCTGAAGGTACAGAACAAGATGCATGCTTTATGCAGTAGTAACTTGTCCTCTACCATAGAAATTAATTTCCCTAAGCGAAGGCACCTAAGGTTCTGTAGATTCCCATGGCATATCAAGGTCTCTGTTAAATCAGTGTAAATTTACTTTAACCACATTGACTTCCATTAAATCACTCTGGATTTTTGCCACTGTAAATGAGATCAGAATCTGGAGAAGATCTCATCAAGCCCTGTGGCTTGAGCTTTTTGAGGATGATTTTCCAGCAAGTCAGCTACTGACTACAATATTTTGCACTTCTGTGTCATCTTTCATCCATACATCTCAAGGCATCATGCAAACATTAATTCATTCAACCTCACAGTGTCTCTGTGACAAAGGTAAACATGATTATCCCCATTTTACCAGTGAGGAAAATGAAACACAAAGGGATTAAGTGGCTTGCCCAAAGTCATAAGACAGGTCAGAGACAATGAAAACCCAGTGTCCTATTCTAATGTCTAGATTGCACTGCCACTCATGAGCGTGAACAGCATCAAAGGGAGGTGTGGTTAGTGACAATTTTTTTAAAAAAATGAGGTAAAAATTAAATGAAATTAAAAATCATTGGTGATATATTGTTTTTAATCAATTTAAAAAAGCTCTTACTAGTGTGTGTATTTAAAAAAAAAAAAAAAAGCAAATGCTTCAAATTTTGGTCTAACAGTATATATGCAGAGACCAGTTAATTTTTAATGGGTTAATTGGCAAGTTCAAAACATCAGTGCTTGTATAGGTGTCTCTAGTTAGGACACAAATTTGCAGCAGATCTTTATCCCTCTCCAAGGCCAAGTTTTTTGCTGAATAATAAACTTGTCAGTTATCTCTGTTGAGAGCAGGAATAAGAGAGAGAGATGCTTAAATGCCCTTATTTTTATGACTAGCTATAAAACTTACTAATGATCTGCCAGGTTTACAACAAAGGAGAAGGAAACAACATGTTTGGAAGTTTGTTTTTCTTGTTTTGTAATATGCTTAAATAACTGGAAGTTAATATACTGTATCTTCAATGTATTTAAAGCACAATATTGCATATTTGGATCTCACAGACACTTGTGTAAGTCAGTTGCAATTCCAGAGCAAGTCCCTTTTCCTTTGTAAATATTCATAGCCTGGAAACCTATAATCAAGAAATCTGCTCTCTTAATTGAGATTAATTTCTTAGAGTTGGCACAGTTTTGATGTGAACTCAAAATGCAGAAAAGGAGGCATGTTAACATCCAGGGAGTTCTCAACAGAAACTCTTCCAGGCACATAATGACCATCAATGGTGATTCTATCCAGTTCTCCTTGCTCATAGATTACTTTGTGATACGAAGGTGTTAAAATGGAAGAATTAATGAGACTCATCAGGGCCAGTGTCTGGGACACAGAAATTCCATTATGAGAAATATGTTTTAAAAAAATGTGAAATGCAAAGTGAATTAATAATGGTGACAATGGATAACTAATGTCTTAAGTGTTTAGGCCTGTTTTATTTCAAAGAGGACACCATCAGCAACAAGACCAGGGTAGCTATAAAACTGCTGGCAGTGAACATAAGACTACATTGTAGACATTTATACTTCAAAGACAATGGTCCAGATTCTGCTCTCATTTCATCTGGTATAAATCTGGAGTAATTCCATTGATGCTAATGGATTTATGCCAGTAAAACAGAGAGCAGAATTTGGCCCTATGAAAATCCAGAAGGGTTTAACCTATGAATCCCACCTCTAAATGTCTGAGAAGAGCGTAAAGCTGATTTGATTAGTATAATGTATCATCAGGCAGTTGCTGCCAGAACAGCAGTGAACTCAGAAATCTGGGGCACAAAGATAAACTTCAAAGCACTGCAAAATCATTTTTAAAAAGTTCTGATGTCGGCTCATTAAGGGCTGTAAAATCGCAACGCCAACATCCTGAAGCCTGTTTGGAAGCTCCTTCCCCCTCCCACTAATGAGTCCTTTCTCTGAACTGCTGCGTTATATCAAACTGAGACGCCCTGGAGAAGAAAAAGCAGTACTGGCACAGAGTCCAAAACCTCAAATGCCACATGATTGCAGGAGGAAGTACCCACAAAGTGAAACCTGCCCAGAGACGAAAGCACTGAGATGCTTATTTTATGCTTTGCAGTGCTTTTAGTTTTGATTCCGCTACAGTTCCCTACAGATCCAGTTTGTCTTTGTCATTTCTCTTAAAAGTGTGTTTTCTCTTTCCTCCTGGCAGCCTGAGAATATCCTGTGCGTGAATCGAGCTGCTTATCAAATAAAAATTATTGATTTTGGATTGGCAAGAAGGTATGTACATGTAATCATGCTAATTATAACACATGAAATAGGAAACAATCTCAAAAGTGTTATGCCTTTGGAAGGATGAAGCTGATGCATAATAGCTTCCGACCACCTTTGGAACAAGTTTAAGGTGGCTCTTGTAGTGATGAGCATCCTTAAATTAAACAATGGATAGTGGTATGGTATATTCACACAAGAGCGTAGAGTAAAAAATGTTAGTTTAAAACCTGTTCTCAGCTGGTATGTCTAAAGAGGGTTGGCCATAATAGACGAGACCAGTGGTCCATCTAGTCCAGTATACTGTCTCCAAAGTTGTCTCCAGTACTAGCTGCTTCAAAGAAAGGTACAAGAAACCTGCAGTACACAATTATGGAAAAACCTGAAGTCCTTATACTAAGACTGGATGTCTTTCTAAGAGACATGCTCAAGCTCATCCTCACCATGGGCTTGATGCCGGAATTACCGATGGAAATTCTCCGGCCTGTTATGTGCAGAAAGTCACACTATATTATCATACTGGCCCTTATGTCTACATCTACATTAGACACCCTGCTGCTGGAGCCATGCACTGCAGTGAGGAAAGGCTCTGGCAGGGGCTTTCCTGCAGCGGGGGAAGACTCCAGCAGCAGGACATTACTCTGCTAAAAAATAGAGGGGAGATGGGGAGGCATGACTTGGGTGAGTAGAGACACAGGCGCCAACTTCTCATGGCGCCGGTGGGTGCTCGCACTCCCCCGCCCCCAGCCCCACCCCCATTCCAACCCCTTCCCCCAAAGTCTCTGCCCCCTCCCTGCCCCAATTGGACCCCTCCCCAAATCCCTGCCCCAGCCCCGCCTCCTCCCCTGAGCACGCCGTGTTCCCCCTCCTCCCCCCCCCCAGCTGTTTCACGGCGGCAAGCACTGGGAGGGAGGGGGAGAAAGCAGGCACGTGGCGCGCTCATGGAGGAGGTGGAGGCGGAGGTGAGCTGGGGCGGGGCGGGGAGGTGCCGGTGGGTGCAGAGCACGCACCAATTTTTCCCCATGGGTGCTCCAGCGCCTATGAGTAGAGAGCCATGTAGCAAGGTACATATCCTCACCCTTCAAGTGTGTCTGTACTCTACTTGCCTAACCCGTGCCTCAGTGGCTACGCAGCTGTTTTTATCTGCACTAGGGGACTGCATGTATAGGTACACTACACGCTGCTGAAAGAAGGGTGCAGTGTAGACACACCCTATTAATCTGTGAAACCTAAGTTTCTTTCTAACCCTATTACATAGAAATCGTTTTATACCCTGAAGCATGAAGATTTCTCTCTCTTACAAAAACTTATTTTCATCCTTACTGTTGTACCTCTGATTGTTCTTGTTTTCCATATCAAATGTCCAGTCCTTTTCTGAATCTTACAACATTCTACGTATCAATGTTAGAAGTTGTATTAGACGTGAAATGGGTATTGACTGTCCCTGTTTCCTTCATCTAGATATAAACCCAGAGAAAAACTTAAAGTGAACTTTGGCACTCCAGAATTCCTCGCTCCTGAAGTTGTGAACTATGACTTTGTCTCCTTTCCCACGGACATGTGGAGCGTAGGAGTCATTGCCTACATGCTGTAAGTAGGACTTGTATCTGTAATGTGCACACAGTAATTTATATCGACTTTCTGACGTTTGGTATTAAACTGGAATATTGATAAAAGCTGTATCTGGGTTTCAAATTCGTTTGCCCTTCTGAAGTCTTTATTCGGGGGAAACTCCTGTTGATTTCAATTCTCTCTTGTCACATCACACATCTCAAGTGAACACTTTTTACTCATTCTGTGCATGCATTTTCCGTTGACATCAGTAGGAATTCCGCATGCTGAATGAGTGCAGAATATGCATAGGGATCCACAGTTTAGAAAAGAGAACTGCTGTGCAGATCATAGAGTAACATTTTGCCCTTCAAAGGTGCATGATTATTTTTACTTGTTTTATTCAACCTCAACAAAGTTATAATGAGTTAAGGCCTAATCCTGCAAAGTGCTGAGTGCCCTACATTTCCATTGACTTCTGAATGTGCTCAGCATACGGAAATTCTCAAGACCAGGTCTTAATGGACAGCAACTTGCTGCGAGGGATTAGGAGCACAACCATGAACAATGAAACAATCCCAGAAAGAATATCACAAATCAAGAGTAGGAAGGAGGAACCACAGAAGAATTAACATAAACTATGTCCATTCAGATAAGTAGACGCTGGTAGTGAAGATGTGGGTTATGCAGCTATAGTGAGAGTTAAGCACTGGAAAAGGTTAGACAAAGAGATTGTGAAATCCCCATCATTGGTGGTTTTTAAGAACAGGCTACACAAACATCTGTTAAGGCTGGTCTTGGTTTACTTAATCCCACTACTGTGTGCGTGTGGCGGGAAAGGGGAGGGGAAGGGAGAGGGGAATGGACTAAATGACCACCTGAGTTCCCTTCCAACCATATATTTCTATGATTCTGTGTTTTTCATATGCTATATAATATTCTTTAGGCTCAGTGGATTGTCTCCTTTTCTGGGTGACGATGACAATGAGACTCTCAACAATATCCTGGCTTGTAGCTGGGATTTCGAAAATGAGGAATTTCAAGATGTTTCTGAAGAAGCCAAAGACTTCCTCTCAAAGCTTCTAATCAAGGAAAAAAGGTATTCAGATTCTCACCATTCCATACCTTTGAAATCTACATTTGGTGTCAACACATTACAGAACACCAAAAATGCTCTGTCACTTGTACTGCTACACTTGATGATCACAGTAGCCATTGTGATTTTGTTTTGCCTATGTAGAATATTGTTAAATTCCACACAGTGTCCTGAGATTACATGAATGTATTTTCACAGGAGTTAACATTTCCAGTTGCCATTGTTCAGCTGCCATCTGGCACAAAGCATCACGCAATACCAAAAGGATGGACAGCACACACCACTGGCTAGGGCATAACTGTTGAATCCTAAGATCCTCTATGTATCACTTACTAGTGTTCTGTTTTTCCTTTAGCTGGAGAATGAGTGCAACTTCATCCTTAAAACATCCTTGGTTATCAGACCATAAACTCCATTGCGGACTACACAAGCAGGTCTCCAAGTTTAAATATTCTTGTTCTTTGCAGATCTGCCAGTGCTTTTTTGTTCTTGTTACCTCGTTATTTATTCTGAGATTCTCTTCTTCTGTACTTGAGTCTGTCCTGCTGCTCAGTTATGTGTAATTGTGATATCTAAACATTTGTTTGCTTTTGTTTATTTTTTAAGGCTGGCATGTTTCTGTGTGTGTTCACTGGCTCTTGCATGTCTGTGTGAAGAAATACCCATGATGTTGGTTACTGTACATTGTTGAATGGATCGATTTGTTAGCAAAATAACAGACAGATTGCAACAAACCATTAAACACCGGTTGTGCAAAGTTTGCTAACTTTCTTTCAGTTTCCAAACAAACTGGGCAGGTTTGGCTTTTAAAATCTCTTCTGGTTCACTTGGGGTCCTGCATGAAATCTTTTTAAAGGTCAATCCCGCCCTTTCCCTTCTGACACCTTCCCACCTCCTAACAGAACATGGAATTCCTGCCAGGACACATCATTTACCTTAAACAACCTTTAGGGGACCATCAGACCCTCTCCAACTTCAGTGTGTTTGGGGCTGGCCAGCTCAGTGCTAATCTCAATAGGAGCATCCCTTACCTTGTTCTAAACATTCCATTTGGCTGCAACAGGGTCATTTTGATTTAAAGTAGTTTTTGATTATTACTAACTTAACTAGTCAGTAGGTTTTGGAGGTTAAAAGCTATTGACTATCTCATCATTGGGTGAGGCTGAACCATGTGGTTTCATAACCCAAAACAGAAAAGCCTCAGAAGAAGATACCTGAGGCTGCCATACATTTAGGATTCAAAAGTTTGAGCCTTTAAAATGGATTCCTACATTTATGCAGCATTTGGAGCACAATACATCTTTGTTCTGCTTTTCTTTAGGCTTGTTATCTGCATGTAAGCAACAAAAGTCATTAAAAGGGCAACGAAAACGTAGCAGAAAAATGAAAGTAAATAAAATTACTGTAACGTACTGAGTCTAGCATATAGGTGTCAGTGGTGCCTTCTATTGAACAGAATCAGGCCTGTTCAAAATCAGAACTGTCATTAGTAGGTCAGGGTCTCTTCCTTGAGCTCAACTGGTAGAGCCCTGTGCTTTTAAAGCCAGAGGATCTGAGTTCTTTCCCTGCTGCTGAAGTTCCCATTGTGACAACCAGAGCTGGTCAGAAAATGGAAGAAATTCACAAACATTTTATTTGTCATTTTTTCATTTGCATGGAAATTTTCTGAGCTGCTCTAGAGACAAATGTGCAGTCTCAGGTGTCCATGAGCTTATTCCAGTACTTAGAAATATCCACAGATGCACTGGGAGGTACAAAACACATTCTGATGGAAAATTTTTTTAAAGTAAATATGAAGGGATAGAGGGAGAGTCAAAATTAAGAATGTTACACTTTTAGGTACACCTCTAGAGGGATATCAGGATCATTTGTACCCCTATTGATATGGCTGCAGTGAAGCCATGAATATGGGGAAGAGGCTGTCATGGCGTAGAGCTGCATGAAGCCTGGACCTCCTCATGAATGGCTGGATCCTATTGCCCCTTATATGTTGGGGAAACCCCTTTCCCCCATGGAGAACCTCATAGAGATTTCCTCCAGTCTGACCTCCCTGCTATAGTTTCTCTGTGCATACTCGTACTTGTTTAAAAAGTAGCTGTATTAAATAGGCAGGTGTTTGCAGTGTTTTGCTATAGAGCCAGTCTGTATATATATATATATACACACACCTGTGCTGAATATAATATATATATGTGTGTATTATATTCAGCACAGGTAAGAGATGATGAAGCTCAACTAACTCTTCCAATAATGTTGTCTCCTTTTTTCTAGAGGAAGGCTAAGTGCCACTCAGAGTCTGAAGCACCCATGGCTCAATGACCTTTCCAAGAAAGCTGCCAAATGGAAGGTTTGTCTCAAGTCCCCTTGTTTCTCTTCAGAAATAAATGGTGCAACATCTATAGAAGGTATCAGTGGAATACGAGAAATGGCCACAGTTAATATTGCTGGAAGATTTACTCACCGGCACCATCTGCACAACTGTTTGGCAAGCAGTCTGTCGCCAAAGCACCAAACTATAGGCTTGCTCCATTGATTATGACCATCGCAACAGTGTGAAAGGGAGGAACAGTGCGAAAAAAATCATAGTTTATATATGAAACTGCACATACGGCAAACTCAGTGGGTGAAATCCTGGCTCCATTTAAGTCAATGGTAAAACTCTCATCGACTGTAATAGAACCAGGTTTTCACCCAATAAATGTGCTGGAAGCTTTTGGTTTCATATATAATGGTTGTACATCTGGTTTAAAAAGGGATAGAAATATGCTTGTATAGTAATTTCTTAACAAAAGGCTATGGGCCGTGTCCTCAACTGGTTTAATTGGTGTAGCTGCATTGACTTCAATAGTTCCAAGCTGATTTACTTGAGCTGAGGATCTAGCCTTAGATGAAGTTGCCCTGTGCTGTTGAGGAATCTGTATCAAACAGTACAGTTGAGACAGGGCATCTCTTTCCTTTTTCCCGGATCACTGTCTTTGCCCTTCCATTAGCAAACACTTAATTAGTGGTTCTCAGGCTGACGAGGTTGCCTCCCCTAAGGGGGCCAGGGCGACACAAGTCTGCTCTAATTTTCTGTCTCTGGTCTTTGGCTGAAGCGTATTCACTCAGCCACTTTGAAATTTACTTAACCACTTTCTCAGATGGCAGAATCCCCCCCATCCCCCAATACACCACTGCACCAATTCCCACAGCATCTCTTATGAACTACCATAGGACTGGTGCTTCCTTTGAAGCACTGTGGGAACCAGTGCAAATGATTTGGGGACAGATCTGAGGATGACTGGTTGTGGATCATGGTATGAAGAAAGCTGAGAAGCCATGCATCGTAATAACCACTTCCTTTTAGCATTGCACCGTGAATAATGACTGAGATACCAAAATAAAAATGGTACCACTTTTCATTGTTTGTGCTAATTGTTAAGGGTATTATCATCCATCTCTTAAGAGCCAGTCTATAATTGATGTTTGCTTTTGTTTCCAATGTGTTTTGTAAAAAAAACTATCATTGTTCAGCGGGGCTATAAAATTCTTAATCTATTATGATTCACTGTCACTTGCATTTGATATCTCCTTTCCTGAGCTGCCAAAGCCACATGGTTTCTTAGTATGCTAATGTAGTCACACCAAATATTGGGGAGGGACATGTTGGACCCTCTTTGTACTGATCCTCATATCACTGGAGCGATGCCAATTTACATCAGCTGAGGTTCTGTCCCATCTGGGCAACAGCCACACATTGAAAAATATTTTTATTACAAGAAAGCAATTATCTGTCTGAGGAAAAAAATCAAGTTTGAGATAACCTTGATTATTGATGGCCAGTCCAGTGAAAAAGAAAATAAAATTTTCAAATACACTTTTTAATGCTTTATAAATAGTAGCTAACTTGCAGTCTACCTTACAGGAGGAGATGGTTTTTAAAAAATGAGTTTTTCAATTTACTCGACAAGTGGACTCAGTCGTTACTGTGTTTTGTTTTTAGAACACAATCTTTGGGGTTGCCTCATTTAATCCATGATAACAGATTCATGTGGCAATTGATTTAAGCATGGTATGGTAAATGTTTGATGTGATTGTACAAGCAAATGGAGATAATCACATACTCCCATCCCATATGACAGCAGTGACAAAATGACAGCGTTGTTGCATTTCATGAGAAACCTCCTGAATTTTTTTTTTCATTGAACAAAGAGACCTAGTCTTTTTTATGTTGTAAATAGCATTAAATGATCTTTCACAATCTGAGGTACTGGCGAGGAGGGGGGACTCTTTGTAAGCAGTCAGATTCTGCATTGCTTTCTCTCCGTCACACAAAGAAACCACCTGTGATGTTCCTAGGGAATTGGACCAAATAATTGTATTGAAAGTATATTGCTGAATTAACTAGATTCTTGGTTTGTTTATTTGCAGAAAAGCTGCTGTGTGGTTACTGCTGGTAAGAGATTTGGAGATATCAGCAGTTCTGGTGCTTTGACCTTGTGATGACTTGAGGCTTTTACTAAGTGGACCAAGACCACTTTAGCTGCAGGAAAAGTTCCAGCATTACTGAGCTACTTTTTCTTGCTTCAGCTTTCAAAAGAGGAAAACAACTGCTGCAGTTCACAGGAACGTGTCTCTGCCAGAACACCATGTAATCTGTGTCTGAGATTGCTATGCTAGTTTGCGTTCAGAATATTATCTGTCTTGTCTTTGCTTTCTTGATTTAGCTAGTGAGAGATCTTTGGGGTTTAAATAACATTGGCTCTTTCTCATCTCAGCCCAGCAAGCAGAAGATCCCTGCGTTACAACAGTAGTTGGAGTTGATTTGAGATTGAAACCTCAAATTGCTTTTAAAAAACAGCTGGCTGCACATTAAAACTGATTATACTCTGACAGTGGAGTCAACAAGGACTAACCCCACTAAAGTTAAAGAAGCTACGCCAGTGTATTAACAGTCTCACAGACAAGCTCTCAGTGTACGCAGGATGCCTTTAGAGTAGAGTATGCTGCATACAGGACTGCCTTTGTTATTTCCTAGCATATCACATTGGTACTGTTTTAAGTTCAGTTGAGTTAAAAACACACGAGGATGTTTTGTTATCAGGACACCCAGATTCTCATCTCTAGTGTAAATGCAGAATTAAGCCCTTGACTTCAGTAGAGAACGACTTCAAATCAGTTACTTTGGATTTATGCCAGTGCAACTGGCTAACTTCCTTGTTGTCACTAGAATTACACTGGTGCAAAACTAGTTTGTGGGTGGAGAATCGGCCCCCTAATCCTCACAACATAGAGTGTACTGTTTGCTTCTAGGAAATGGCTTATTTAAAAGATCGCAAAAAAAATTTTAAAATATTTTCTGTTGCTTCTCCAGATTCCAAGCTGTTCTGATACATGGCTAGAAGAGGGGACTGGGAGTCAGGCTACCTGTACTCTATTCTCAACCATGGGCTAGTCACCTAAACAGCCTGAGCCTCAGTTGTCCCATCTGTAAAATGGAGATAATGACACTTAATTTTATATAGTGCTTTTTGGGTTAAAGACTAGATAAATCCAAAGTATCTTTATTATTTTACTTTACTGACATATTGTTGTGGCTTTGGATTTTTTTTTTTGTGACTACTAAGTTTCTAATTAAGCAACATGTCAACACAGCCCAGTATATTTTTCTTGAAATAATGGCATATCTTGTTACAAGGCGGAAGGGTAAAGGTCAACTCAGTTTAACATTAGAATGGCAATAATCCCACATAATGACTGTCATATCTTTGCCCTTATGTAGTGATGTTTGTATATAAAATTTCAAGGAAAGAGTCAGATGCATACATTTGTTGGACAGCATGCATATGACATCCTTGACAGCCAGTTACAGAAATCCAATTTTGTTCAGAGTTCAAAAGCTGTTTCATTTTATATACTCTTAATTTATATATACTCATATATACTCTGAGTGAAAGCTAGTGTGCTGTATTGCATGCTGCAAATACTTGCATACATACAGCAACATTACTACCACAGTACAATAAAGGAAGAACTTAGAAAGCACTGTCCCATTTCGACAGCTCCTACCTCCTGTTTAAAATCTTAGGGCCAAATCTTTAGGCCCAATTAAGGATTAGAAAGCATACCTTATACTTACTGTGATAGTGTCAAGAGCTCAATCTGTTTAGCTTAAAGAGAAGGTTAGTGGGTCACTTGATTACAGTCTGTAAGTATCTATACAGGGAACAAATATTTAACAGTGGGCTCTTCAGACTAGCAGAGAAAGGTATAACACAATCCAGTGGCTGGAAGTTGAAGCTAAAAGAATTCAGACAGGAAATAAGGCATAATTTTTTAACGATGAGAGTAATTAACCATTGGAACAATTTCCCAAGGGTCATGCAATCCATCACTGACCATTTTAAAATCACAATTGGATGTTTTTTTAAAATGATCTGCTCTAGGAATTATTTTGGGGATATTCTGTGGCCTGTGCTATACAGGAGGTCAGACTAGATGATCAGAACGGCTCCTTCTGGACTTGGAATCTGTGAATCAATCATCATACGTAGTCCTAACTCAAATAAACTCCCACTGCCATCAATGGGAGTTTGTCTGTGGAAGTACTGAATAAAATCTAAGCAAGGGAAATCAGGATTTTGGCCTGTCAGCTGCTTATTGTCAGTCACAATTCTCCTTTGTCTGTGCAAAATAAATGTGAAAGCTACTAGAACACCTTTCCGTAAAGCTAGAATTCATATGATGTTTTGCTGTTCTGACTACACGCAAGAGCCTCGATACTGCGAGCATTTTGTATGATAAACAATTCAGTGATCAGACTAAAAGCAGCAGGCTAAAACTGAAATGATGAAATTTCACTTACACAGTTCAGGGCCAGTATTGTGTTGTTTTTTCCTTAGTGTTTTTTATGTAACTTGCATGTAATTTTGAATCTTTATAATTATACTAAAATAACTGTGTGACTATAGTCTTATAACCATTACCTGCTTTAATATGAAATTCAGCTGGTGGCATTTGGTGTTTCTGGGGAATAAAGAACATGCATGCCCTTGAATAATAATAATAAAGAGCTAGAGAGTACCTTAAAGAAACAGACCCGTATTAGCAGGGTGTAGAGGGATTGCACTGAGTCGGAGTCAGCCACAATTTCTCCAGTGATGATAGGGGACTGTGGTCTCCGCTACACTCTTTTACAGAGAACAGAGTTCACTACCACCACGCCCTCTTTTGGTTACGCACACGTACACATGTGAAAGCTATGGGACCCCAATATTCTCCACCCACTTTGGGAGGCTAGTACCACTGTCAACATCAGTCTAAAACATTTTTGGAGCTCCATAACCCCAAGGCTGAGATTGGCTCTAAACCAGGGGTTCTCAAACTTCAGTGCACCACCACCCTGTTCTGACAACAAAATTACTACATGATCTTGGGTGGGAGGAGAGGGGGCCAGAGCCTGAGACCTACTGCCCCTGGTGGGGGGAGAGGAGGCGGAGCCCAAGGGTACCAGCCCTGGGTCCCAGCGAGTCTAATGCTGTTCCTGGAGACCCCATTAAAATGGGGCTGCAACCCACTTTGGGGCCCTGACCCACAGTTTGAGAACTGCTGCTCTAAACCATTTAAGGGTGCAGTGTAGGGGAGAGGAGCGCTTTTTGTTCTCTCCTTCATTTGTGCATGTGTGTGGGGCCAGATCCAGTGTGGCCCCTAATATTGTAAATGCACTCCAGGGACGTGACTTTCACTCAGATGCTAAAATACAAGGTAAAAGCCAGATTCCAAAGTCTTGGTTATGCTAGCATTTTTAAATTTTCTACCAACGCACTGTCAGCAGTGCACCTCTGTCAGTTGTGGCAATGGTGGAAGCTGTGATGTAATCAGGCTGATGGGGTTTTAACCCAAAATCATCTGGATCTGCTATCAGTGAAGATGACATGTATTTTATCTCACCTGCTGTTGATTTACACTCATGCTTCTATTGCTGATGAAGCTGCACCAGCAACAGAGCACCAATGTGAAATATGAAGGGAAATGGTAATGTAGCCTACATCACTGATGTGCTATTATGTTCATGTGTGCAAATGGAGTAATGGATTTATTTATTTATACTTAGTGTATCTTGCAATGAGCACTGTATGTTGCAGATTATTATCCGACCCAAAGCATGGTTGCAGATTCGCCTTCAAAGACCATAACTTCTACTGTCATGAATTCAACAAGAACTTCAAGAGATCAAGTGATCCTTTATTCATAAAACTGTTAGGGGGAACTCTTCAGACAAATTAGGACACATTTGTCCTGCCCCAAGTTGTTTATAGTCTCATTTGCACATGCCAGTTTGTATTGATTTAATTATCATCCCATAGTTATTGAACAAAAATGTATTTTGTAACAGCTGTGTTTTTTGCAGTCTGTTAAATTTACATCAACCAAGTTATGTACATCTGTGCGGGGGGGACACCCAAACAGCTGTATTTTTTTAAAAAACCCTACTCTCAAATGTGAGTATTTAGCTCCCTTTAATGCCATGTATGTGCAGCTAGAGGTACAATTTGGTCCTCAAAATCACAAGCATGGTATAGTGTGGGGAAAATAACAGCACTGTTGTCAGTGTTTTAACATTGATAAAATACATTTAATTTCTGCAGTTGAATGTGAGACAATGAGGCAAAATGCCCCCTGTACATTGCTTTCACTATGCTTAATAACAAATGGCTTAAATAACTATTAATAATCATTAGTGCTAATAAAAGTGTCTTATAAAATGTTGTTAGAGATATTCATTTGTTTTCCGGCTGTTGAAATTTTAGTAAAATAATACTGACACAACTTCTTTCATAGAGTTTTCGAAAGGACAATTCTGTCTCATTACACTTTGAACAGCATGCTGTCTTGTTTTCTTTTCAATTCTGGTTTGTTGTTTTCTTTACTACATGATAAGTACCAGCTATAGATTGCTATATTAAATTATTCATTTGTTTAACACATAATTTTTGATTTCACACTAGCTTAAGAAAATGGATTTTAAATAACTATCTGAATGAGTAAGCCGTCTGTGTGTTTGCTTATTGATGGTTTTGTTGTATATCGCTTTCGAGATTTCATTTGGAAACTGTGAATTCCTGTGCTTGAGAACAAGTTTGGGTGCAAAGGGCACTTTACTAGCAGGGGTAATTGCATTCAGCTGTGTCTTCATAGATGGGCAGAGATGGCTGTAGTTACTGCAGGTGTAACCAGAGAACAGGGTCGAGTAGAAGCAACGGGATGAAGGAAGAAGGTGTTAAGATGCAGCATCCAGTTAGCTTTGCTCCCAAGTTGTCCCCAAACAGCAGCACCTTTCCTAGGTGAATAAATATAAGTGCCAGCTTATGGGAACTACATTGATTTAAATCATCTGAGGATCTGGCCCTAAGCTTGATTGTAGAGAGGAAAACAACATCCATTTATGCACGTAGACAACTCTAGAAATAATACTACATAGTAATTACTTTGAGGTGCTAATCAGTGGAAAGTCAATGGGAAGTGAGGGCACTCAATGGCTGTTAAGAGTGCTCAGTAACAGTATCTGAAAGGGTTGGGACAATACAGTTCTTTACATGTTCACGTACTGTAGGACAAAAGTTCTCTCGTTAAGCCTCAGTGCCAATATGAGTTAGAAATTATTATTTCCATTTTACAAATGAGGCAGAGAAATAAAGTGACTTGCCCAAGGTGGAAGGCAGCTAGTGGCAGAGTTGGGATTAGAACTAAATGCATCCTGATTATCAACCCCAGACTCTGTTCTTTTAGGCAAGATACAGGTAGCTTCTCAATTTGTTACATGTGGTGAATACTATGTAAGTTATGAGTGAGGAAAATCTATATTGAGTCATGAGTATAGTAAAAAAAACAAAATGAAAAAGACTGAACATAAAATTATATTTAAAAAGAACCTGTAGCCATGCGTTTACCACAGCATCTTAACAGTGCTCGGTGACCATGTGATGATCTGAATATTGCAACAGAAGCTGAAGTTTTTTATTAAAATTATTACCTTTCAGATGCTTTTTGGTAGCAGCTTCTGTATGTTACTGAGCTAAGACACTGAGTTAAATTCTGCTTTTGGTTGGACCCATAAAATAGCAGTTTCACGGATCTAAATGAGATCAGTATTTGGTCCACTTTTTATAACACTACCAGTATAGAAGCAGTCTCAGAGATAGTAAAACCAGTTGCTGCCGGGCTTGATGGTCAGAAAAAAAGAAGCTTTATAGTTTAATATTGCAGAAAACTCATTTGAATGATTAACTAGAACATGTATTTTTGCAGTAGTTAAGCCAGTAAGAGAACAGGCTAGAAACTCTCTCTCTTGTTTGCAGCTTTTGTGGCTTGCATCACAAATTACTGATGGTCTTCCTCAGCAAAATGATGCATGCCACCCCCAAGCACTTTTCAATTGCTAGTGATCTGATAACATTATGGGGTGATATAAATGCTTCTCACACTGTGAACTTGCAGTACAGGATAGTGAGCAAAATGAGTGCTATTTTCCTTTAACGTCAAAAGCCACAGCAGTGATAAACTCACACTAATGTTCCAAACTCTGTTGAAAACCATTCATCCTTGCTACCCCCTGAACGGATGCTGCATCTTTACACATCATTTTGCATCATCATGAATATATAGCTGTGATTGTGTCTAGTGTAAATGAGACTTACATTGCATGAATCCATTTAGCGACATTAGACTGTCAATATCACCTTCCATGAAGGCTTATAGTGCAACAACTACCTACCTATTTAAAATACTAGATGAAAACTGCATCAAGGTATCTCTTTGTAAATACGTTGTTTTAGCTACATTGCTAAAGTCACTAAACTCATGCGTGATCACACTTAGATGCAGTAGCACACATGTTTGTGTCCCATACAGCAACATTTTCTTCAAGCTCAACAATAGGTGTAATAGAGCGAGGACCTGGAAATGTGTGGATGCTTATATAACACATAATTTTATTTTTGGAATATGGTTTTATAGATTAACACTTGTATCTGGGGGATGTATTCCCTTGTGAACAATATATAGCAACAATGTACACAAATTATACATGTTAGAATAAATACTGATTTTGTTTACTCTGAGGTTCTTTGGTTGGCCGTATTTAATTTAATGTGTCTGTCCATTTTTGAGCATCAGAAAAAAAGATCTGCTCTTTTTCATATGCAAGCTACAAGGTAAATAAAGAGTAACCTGCAGCTGAGGCAAGCTTAGCTGACTGCCTAAACACAAGATCAATTTTTGGCTTTTCTGATAGTCTCAGCTCCCTCAGCAAATACAGCTAGGGCTTAATTTAAAGTCCATTCAGCGGGCTTCAGAGCTGGTGTCTGCCGATCGGGGAGGGGAATCCCTTTATTGTTTAAATACTCTCGTGACTCAAGCTGAAGTAATAACTGATTTTTTCGGTTCAATGACTGAACCAAAACATCTAGCAGAGAAATTGTTTCATTTCACAAACCACAACTGATTTTTTGTTTTGTTTTTCTCACCGAAATAAAAATCCTAAAAAAATTCATTCCAATAGAATGAAACCTTTCAAATGTCATTTTGAAACAACATTTTGAAATGAAAGTTTGTTTCAAAATGGATCGTTTATGAAGTGCCAAACTATCTCACCTTTTCTTTAAAAAAAAATCCTCATTTCCTCTGAAAGTAGCTGCTGAATTCAACTCAAATTAGCGGTGCCAGGGTAGCTGCTCTCTGTGGATAGACTGAGCTGAGGGCCCCTGGGCTGCAGCATGTGAGCCCAATCCAGCTAATTACAGAGGGCTCAGCTACACCTGGATCTATAAAGGGCTGCTAGTAGGCAAGTGGAAGGACTGTGATAGCCTGAGCCCTGGGGAGAGGATGTCACAGTGGAGTGAAGGTAGCGTCTGTGGTGGGTCCCTGGAACCAGGGGACAGGGGCTTAGGAAAGCAGCCCTGTGGCAGCTGCTCCAACAGGGAGGAGCAGAGCTGACAGAGGGTGGGAGGCTGACAGGCTGGAGTGCTACAGATCCCTGGGTGAGGTGGCCTGAAGCCCCTCACCAAGGACTGAGTTAAGACTGTGTTTGTTAACCCTGTTATGAAAATAAGCTTTCTTGACTGAGACTGGGTGTGGCAGCACATGTTTTGGGGCTGGGAGAGAAGTGACAACTCTGCTGAGTCACTCTCTCTCTCTCCTCTCCCCTGCCCCAAATAAACACCCCTGCATTTTTTTCAGTGAAGTAACTATTTGACTAAAAAATGTTCCGCTCTGCTAGTGCCGGGCCACCATACAGGGCAGTCTGTTGCACTCTTCTCCATAAATTCTACTTTATAGCAATCAAGAAGTCAGTTATTGATTATTTGAGCATCAGATTTTTAACCTTAATTAGGCAGGGAGTTTACCTCATGTAAATCAGAAGAAAGACCTCCATTAAGAGTTGGATCTACCCTACATTGGAGTGACTGGACCAGTAACAGAAGTAAAAGAGAAAAAACAAAATATGGACATTTTATGAGCAAGGGTGTGGGGGAGCCACAAATATAGAAATGATTGGGGATGGCCTCTCATTGGCACTTGGTATCACAGAGTGCTCTAGAGCCTATAAGGTCTAACTGTTACTTTTTCTCCATAACTCATTCATAAGACTGATCACAACTCTTTTGACATTTACTATGCAAAGGACACAACACTGCTTTCCTTGCAGTAGAAAACTCCCATTTGAAGTCAGCTGGAGTTTTGGCAGAGCATCACAGGACCAGCTCAACTGGACAATATGAGCCCATCAAATTAATTTGTAAACCAAATAATATTATGTCAATTTTTATCTTCTGATCTCAGAACTTTTTAAACGCAGTTAATGAAGCTAGTCACCAGGCACTATGGCAGTAGAGTTTAGAAGTTGGAGGCTGTGTGGAGGTGAAATCTTTCAACTCAGAATCAAGGTGCAGGATACATGGGCTGGAATAGCAGCTGCCTCCCCTCTGCATCAGTTACACAGGATGCTGAAACCACCATTCAGATCAACAAAGCTACCCTGATTTACACAAGTATGGATCTGGCCCAAAGTGGCTTGTCAAACTCCACAGAGAAAGTCACCAGAAGAACTTGAAGCAGAAGTCTGGAGATCTTTCTCCAAGTTCCATGAATAATGCCAGACGCATGGCCCCCCACATAGGGTTTTAAAGCATAGGAAACAAGTATTTCTTCCTCCCCCATGAATACTAGACTATCCTGTGGTAATGGTCCCAAACAGAAGTGACTATAATGACACAAGAGCATTTTGGGGTATTATAGTCCTAAACCCTGATTATGCATTGGAACAAACGAGTGTGGTGGATCTGTGTGTCCATGTGGAGTCACACTGAAATCAATAGGACCCTGCATAGGTGCAGGTGTCCATGCTAGTGCATGCCAGTGTATGTTTAGGGTCTTATATTTTTGCTATTTTATTTATTTATTTTTATATATATATATATATATATGACTGTTGCTATGTCTCAGCTTTGGGTGCCTTCAGTCTGCCCCAATGGGTTTCTTTTGGAAATATTAGACCTCTGCACTGCACTAGGTAGTGATGATGGTTGGCAAGGAAGACATTTTCTCTAAGAACATAAGAACGGCCATATTGGGTCAGACCAAAGGTCCATCTAACCCAGTATCCTGTCATCAGACAATGCCAGGTGCCCCAGAGGGACTGAACAGAACAAGTAATCATCAAGTGATCCATCCCCTGTTGCCTATTCCCAGCTTCTGGCAAACAGAGGTTAGGGACACGATCCTAAGTGTCCGATGAAGTGAGCTGTAGCCCACGAAAGCTTATGCTCTAATAAATTTGTTAGTCTCTAAGGTGCCACAAGTCCTCCTGTTCTTTTTGCGGATACAAACTAACACGGCTGCTACTCTGAAACCCATCCTGGCTAACTGTAGTAGTCTGTCATCAGGCCTTTCACATACTCTCAGTGTGTGTGTGTATGTGTATATATATATACCTCTGGCAAAAATAAAATACACATATAAAATAACAGCTCCCTGCATGTGTCTGCAAAGCAAACATACATTTTAAAAATGTGTTCACTTAGATGCATGTAATTAAAATATGTTGATTGGGTAGGAGGGAGTTCAACAGGGGACATTCATAATTCTTCATTAATTTGATAGCCAAACCTTTCTCTTCCCCAATTATTTCAAAGAACCTGTTCACAGTAAATGTCCTTTGAAATTTTTTAATGCTACTTCAATATTACCCAGAACTTCAAAACACACAGGGCTTCTCTTTATTTTTAATTATTTTCAAATTAATTATTTTCTGAATCCTTTCAACCTGTCCATTTGTTCAATAAAAGAGAATTTTAATTTTTAAAGGCCTCCCAAAACTTCCAGAGACTGCTTTATGGGTTGCTTTTAATGAAAGGCTTTGGAAAGGGACTAGAGATTTCCATAGTCCTCTTCAGCCAAAATAAGAAAAAGAAATCACTTCATGAGCTGTGACTCACTCACATCTCCTACGTACAACAGGTATTAACTTGGGAGCTAAGCCAACTTGTTCTTGGATTGCAGAACAGAACTGTATACAGAAACTATGAGCCAGCCCATGTTAGTTGCTGAGCATCCTTAATTCTATTGATTTCATTGAGAGTTAAGGGTGCTCATCACCTGGCAAGACTGGGGCACAAAGGGCTGTACCCTTGCACCATTTAAGGGCCTAATACAAAGCTCACTGAAGGACTTCAATGGGCTTTGGGTCAGGCCCTAAGTCAATGAAAGTTTTGGCGCTAACTTCAGTGAGTGCAGCACGTGGCCCAAAGTGATAGAATTATAAAATAAGGAAGGTTTATTCAGTGGCTCACAACTTTTAGGTGCTATTGTTACATCCAGAAACTTCTTTCTCAGCGTAGCTTTTGTTGTACCAAATTGGCAATGTTACTACTTGCCCTGAGCTCATAGCAATGCTGGGGTGGTGGGAGGGAAAGCTTCAGATTTGTAATGGTTACAAGCCTAGTTTGTTATTCCTTAAAGCATTGTAGCCTGTTGCATAAGGAAATAAAAATGAGAGACTAATAACACTGGAACAAGGCAGGTAAGGTATAGATAGACATTGTGCAGTTCTTCCCCAACCAATGCTTCTATGCGTCTCTGCTATCCCACTACTGCCATATTGTCATGAATACACAACACACACACAGCTTGCTAGTACACTTATATGGGATTTGAGGCCTTTGACATCTAGTAGAGGAAGCAAAGCACCTGTAATAAGAAAGCAACAAACAAATTCACTACCTTTGATAGATCAAAGAAGGAACTAGATGCAGAATATCTGGAAGGTTATAGAGTAATTGCATCCACCCCTGTTTGCAAAGAGATAATGCCACAATTTACCATGCACTGCCATAAATGTAGGGACTTTGACCTAATTAGATGTGATGCCTGACAACTGAAGACAGGCGATGGTGAAATCTTCAGGGTGTTCTTGCTCCTTCACAGACAAAGTTTTAATGCTTTCACAGAGGAATGATATGAAGATTCCTCTATGTGAGACAGAGAAAATTGCTTGAAAGCTAATCACCCTCATTTTAATGACATTCTAGTTGTTTGGCTAAGGGATAGTAGATGAGGCATAGGATGAGGAAAGTTCTCAACCCAGACAAAGCTATGTCTGTTTTATATGGTATCTCTGTGTTACACTGTGCAAAATGTTACCTACCAAAGCATTATGTCAGCAGTTTCTTTGTAATCAGTTTGATTGTTCATCCATCCATCTCACTTCATGGGTAGCATCTCAAAACCACCAGACTGCTGAAAGGAGCTTATTTAACTGGCACCAAAATTTTGTTGGGTTTTTATTTTTGTTATATTTCAGCTGAGAGACCTTAGAAAAACTGATGTGAGAAGCAGTTGTGAGATGCTCAGCCACTTCACTCTTATGCCAGATTTGAGGGCCTAAAAGAAACATTTATGTGGCAGAGGGTATTTTTTGTATGGCTGCTGTCTAGAAGTTTAGGAGCTTGGAATGTTAGACATAGTCCGGGGGGTAAAAGGGGGATGAATTAGCAGATAGATTATCAAAGGTGCCTGGTAAATGTCACTTGTCACATGAAGCTGCAGTTTATCCCATGGCTAGCACTACTGCACACAAATGCACCAGGGATAGTTTCTGGTGTTCTACAGTACCTTTATGTACTCCCTTCATCATCTCTCTGAAATTTTACAAAGTGTTTTTTATTATTTATGTGTGGTGTTTTCCCATTGCAAGTATGTTCATCTGCACAGTTCTTAGTTCTCCCATACTTGCTGTCATCCAAGTAGCTTATGAGATCACTACACAATCTGAGAAAGAGACAGGGAGGGAATAGTACTTATAAAACATGGCTTTTTCAGTCACTTTTCAAAGGTCCATATTATCCCAACACCAGAATGCTCCTTTGCAGATCATTCTAAAAACAACATTAACTCCCTCTTCCCTCTACCACACCCTCTGCTCTCACCCAGTACTTCAGATAGTACCCTGTTTTACCAGCTTAACTTAACTGCAAGCCGGGGATGGATTTCCTAAACCATTAAAGAGAGAGGAGCAGAACTGATTTATCCATTTTGTCCCATGTTTAATGATGTAGGGGCCAAAGCAGGCAACACCTTTTTGAGCTATCTCATCAGCTGTCAACTATTAGCTTCTCTCAGATGTTCATTAAACATTACAGTCATTCAACAGGTAGGGATGAAACACCTTCCTTGAGAGTAGAACCAGGCGTGCAGCACCATTACTGTTTCCAGGATGCAGATGGACAAGCTACCTAATATATTTGCAACAAGCTGTATTGCTTTGCTGAAGACAGAATACTTACCCACCTGGACAATGTTTCACAACCAAAGGTATCTAAGTGAATTCATCTCTATCAACCATGCAAACATAACTGTATTTTGTACTGTTTAACCATTCCCTCTTTCTCCAGCTTTTGACATAAATTATGTCCTTTTATGGTTTGTTCCCTTGACTAAGCCTGCTTGTCACAACTCCTGTACAAATGGGTGGATATCACTTGATCCTTGTGTATGTATTATTTAAAAGTTTCAAAAGATGAAATAAACACAAAGCTCAAGACTGTCAGGAGCACATAACCCTCATCTGTTTACAAAGATTGCTCTTCCATTGATCTCTAGTTCTTAGGTTACATTGTTTACCCCTCTTGTCATTGACTGACAGAAAACTTCATAGGTCACATTATTTCCCTTAGGTATCTTAGTTACAATTTAAGTAACACTAGCCAAGCTTGCCCAGTGAGATTCTTTCTTCTTACTATCCTTAGTAATGGACCTCTTCATGGAATGTTTGTAATTTCTTATATACAAAGGTAAGTTATGTGAATTTTCATAGTTACACAGTATATCAATGGCAGAGCTGGGACTACAATCCAAGAATCCTGTTCTATTTACTAGATACAGTATTAGTGATAAAAGTGTATCAGAGTCATTTACACTTCCTGGAGACCTAGAGTACTATTAATATAAAGTAATCATAATACTTGCATTATGGGATATTTTTAAGGTACACAGTTCACTAATAGAACAAGTTTTCTTCCTCTTTACTGAATATAGCTTTCAGCTGAGGGCTTTTTAAAAAGCCAGATAGCATAGTTAGGTCAAACTAGATGATCACAATAGTCCTGTCTGGCCTTGGAATCTATGAATAGTTCATTACTATTACCAGTACACTTTCTGCAGCTGTGAAGGGATGTACAGTTTATGTATTTCTAGGATAGATCGCCTTTCATCATGGTGCAAGGTGTACCTTATAATATCCTTTTGCTCTTCTCCCTTGCATGCTGGGAATGAAGCGGTCTCCCACCAATGTACAGTTTTGATTCAGGAGACCACTTAACTTCATTCTATGCAGGATGGCACCTACGCTGGTGCTTCACCTTCAGAAGAGGTTTTAAATCCCATTTACCTCAATGAAATTTAAGCATGTGTTTAAGTAGCATCCTGAATATGTATGCTCTCCTGAATCTGGGCCCACAGTAGCAGTAATTCTGTTGAAGTCAATGAAATTACATTGTTGAAAACTGGTGCAAGAGGATTCAGGCCCTATTATTTATATCTCAAGATTAGTGATGCAGATTGAGTTAATCATTTGACTCGTTCCCAAGACTTTCTCCCCAGCCTGGGGGGGCGGGTGAGGGGGGAGTGCAGTGATAAAGAAAGAGAGTCTTACCTTTGCTATTAAATGACAGACTCCTACATTTTATTAAGCAGAGATTAGATATTGAAGCAGATGGTTGTATTTTTCTTGCATATGGCGACAATGGTCACTAGAGGGCAGCATTGTTGTTTTCTCATTTAATGGAATGTTCACTTCAATTTGTTTATCGAGTAACTGGAAAGTCAAATTCTTTGCGGAATTATCGTAAGTGTTTATTTGTGTTTCTGTTTGCACAGCTTGAGGGTCAGATTTGGGAAAAGGAGAATAATGGAGGTTCTATGCTCAAGCTACACACACTGTCTCAGGCTCTACTCTTAAGACGGATGTTACGATAAAACAATTAGTGATGTGGTTATAGATTCATAAAGTATAAAGCCAAAAGGGACCACTTGGGTCATGTAGTCTAACCTCTGTATAACACAGGTCACAGTCCTTACCTGAATTAATTCCTGTTTCAAATAGAGCATATCTTTTGGGGGGGTGAGGAGAGAGGGGAATCCAGTCTTGATTTCTAAAAATGGCCAGTGATGAATAATCCATCATATCCCTCAGAAAATTGTTCTAATGGTTAATTACCCTCACTGTTAAAAATTTGCACCTTATTACTAGTCTGAATTTGTCTAGCTTCACCTTCCAGCCATTGGAAGTTGTTATACCCTTCCCTGCTAGATTGAAAATCCCCCTATTATCAAATTTCTGTTTCCCCAAGTGGATACTTTTAGACTGATCAAGTCTTCTTTTAAACTGAAGGAATTGAGGTCCTTGAGCCTTTCACTATGGCATGTTTTCCAATCCCTTTATCATTCTTTTGGCTCTTCTCTGAACCAGCTCCAATTTGAATTGGGAACACCAGAATTGAACACATTATTCCCACAGTGATCACATCAGTGCCAAGTGCAGTGATAATATAACCTCTGAACTCCCATGCAAGATTCCTCTAGTTATGCCAGTAGCCCTTTTGGCCACAGCATCATACAGGGAGTTCATGGTCACCTGATGATCCCATGTCTTTTTCAGAGTCATTTCTTCCCAGGGTAATATCCTCCATCATGTATGTATGGCCTGCATTCTTTGTAACATTCCATTAATGATGATGGAATTGAAATTGTAATAATTAGACTCCAGAATTAATCACATTGAGATGAGGGCCCAGTTCACACTTATCTGAGTTATTGTTTTAGTTCATCTGAAGACTCACCGAAGACAGTGATGCATTAGGCCAGTCAGAAGGTTCTAACCAAGCCATCAAGGGCTAGAAATGTATGTTTTTTGTCAAAGCTTAAATGCTGGAGGAACTGATAAGGCCAGCAGAGAACTGTTGGTATGGAAATGCAATGGCCCAATCTGATCTCTGTAAATCGAGAAGAAGTCTGTGTGCAATTCAAGGGGAGGAAACCATAAATAGCCAGTGTTTGGGCAAAACAGGCAGTAACCCTGTCTTATCAAACTGCCGTGAAACTGCCTTTACTATAAAGATGGTGACAATGAAAAAAAACCCTTAAAAATACTCGATTTGCCCATGAAACACATGCCTTCCCTGGGGTTAGTGGAATGAATTAAAATGAGAATGAAGAACTGAGAAAAATTAATCTGTCACTCTCACTTGTGTTACAATAGGGGCCCAAAGGCTCCAACCAAAACTGGAGTCCCGTTGTGCTAGGCACTGTACAAACACACATTAAAAGACAGTCCCTTCCCTGAAGAGCTTACTCTCTAAACAGAAGAGAGAGAGAAGGGAAATTGTGGTGTGGAGTGAAAGTCATACAGTAGGTCAGTGGCAAAGCTGGGACTAGAACCCAAATCTCTTGACTCCCAGTCAATTGGCCTAGCCACTAGACCCACTGCCTACCCAATTATGGCACTCTAGTATTGCATAGATCAGAGGATGTGTCAAACATTTACAAAAGTTAATTGATGAGAACATGAATATGAGAACAATTCCCTCATTAACGTAGTCAAGCAACAACAAATTCTTGGGATGACAGGAGGACAAAACTGTCGCCAGCAAAAATTACAAAAGGACATAGTAAAAGCAAAGCAGGTGATAAAAGGTTGTAATTACAGAGTCATTGGAGTAGGGGGACTGGGCCTTGGGCATCCTACCTTAGGTGCCCTAACCACCAGGCTATAGAATCAATCTTACTCTTCTTTAGGAGGCTCCCTGTCTAGCATGCTGGCTTTTGTGGATTGGATTCTTTGGTGCCTCTCTCTCCCCATTTATAGTACATGGAGCCTTGGTGCCTAACTCAGGCTTTGTGGATCATATTGTTCCTGTGATTTTTCTAGGTATCTAGGTTCCTTTGTGGATCCTGGCCTAATGGACCATTGGCTTGATTATCCTGTTGACTGCATTCACACAGCTCCCACTGAAGTGGGATAATTGACCCCATGATGTTCCGTGGATAGTGTACCCTACTTCCACACAGGTAAGTGAGATTTCACGGATGTCAGGCTAGCAAGGGCCTGTGGAACTGGTACTCAGTCTCAATAGACAAGGGAGAGTTATGAGGAGCTTCTCTCATATTCAGTTTATAGTAACTTTTTTTTTGGGGGGGGGTCACTTAAACAGAGACGATAAAGAATGGAATTAAATAGGAAACAATGCAAATAGATAATATTATTAATTTGTTAAGCACCAACACTGTGCTTGAACACACAGTATTGCCATTCCTAAGAGGCCCTCAAATCTTGAGTGGCTTAAAAATCATGAGATGTTTAAAATAATAACAAATGTTAGGTTCCTTTTCTTTGCCTTCTGGTTTCTGCTGCACTTGCTTTTCTCTGCAACCATTAGAGCTGGAAACTTGCTTTTTGTTCTGAATAAACAAGCTCATGATTCCTGCTTCTGGTGATGACAGTTGGCAACACTGCAAATACAAAAGCAGTCTGTGCCCCCCAAGAACAAAGGTCCAAACGTCCTACTCAGACTCTGATTCCTGCTCTCTTTTCATGAGTGCCAGGGAGAGCTTTCTTGGCAAATGCCATATCCTGGTTAATCAGAAAAGCCCATGCTCAGATGCTTGAGTCTCCAGAAAGTGAGATTTTGGGCAAATAGCAACGGTGTTAGCAGGGCAAAATGGACATTATGGGATTAAAAATCATGGGGTAAACATCGGAGAGAGGTTGAAATGGTTTAATTTCTTATTGGAAGTAATAGACAAAAGGAGATAGGTGGGAGGGAAGTAGTTATGGGCTATACACTGGAAAGCATTTGCCACTGAAAGATATTAATGATCTGAGAGTGGATTACAAATCCACAAGGGAAATTAGAACTGAAAATGGAAAAGACAGAAAGCTAGTCTGGGGGATTTGTGTCAAGTTAAGTTGTCAGCATTTAGAGATGGATGGACACTGTGGCTCAAGTAAGGAGGAATAAAAAAAAACAAAGAAAAATGAAAAGCTGTATGGTACAACAGTGCAGTGAGTCCCACTGTACAGTAGTTAAAATTATCAGTATTTCTATTGTAACCTCTATTTTCATTGTTATGCAACTTGGCCTTCAATATGTGCCAGGATGTGGTGGGGCAGCTTGTTTGTTTTACAAGCTTTCAGATAATTTTTTCAGCTATTTTGACGTTATCAGAAGACAACTATTGTGATTTACATGACTTGATTTTTACTGAGATGAACCTGGCCCCAAAAGGTAGTACTGTCTGAAGGTGGCTCAAAGGCTTTTCGAAAATGAGTTGGTGATTGGGCAAGTTAAGCAGTGGGGTAGGGAGAGGGTCATACTGTAAAACTTGGGGGTTTTTTTTAGAGCACCAAGTCTGGATCAGATTGATCTGTTTTGATCCTGCCTCTGCTTCTCATCAGGAATCTATTATGAGATGTAATTGGTGGAAAAGAGCACCTATTTTTTCCCATCCAGCAGAGTGCATACTGCCCTTAACTTCTGACAATAACTTGGGCAAGTAAAAAGGCCACTAATTTTGGGATCTTCAGGTTTTGAATGCTCAGTATGTGACAACTAAATGAGGACCCAAAAGCTGAGGCATTCAGAATTTGGAGTCAAATCCCTTCTCCTACTGAATCAGTGGAAGATTTTCCATTGACTTCAGTAGAAATATGTGAATTTTTGGATGCTAACTAATAATCATTCAAAAATTCACGTTTATCGAGATTTATCCAAACAGATTTGGAAATTGGTCCAGAAACTCACGAGAATGAGATTTCTTGTGGGTTCTTCAGCATTTTTTATTTCAGCTGTATGGGAAGCACAGATCCACTAGGGCTGTCTTTTTTCTGTTTCAGTATTTCTTCCAGTTCTGAAAGCATGATGTGCTGAAGTGTATGAAAAAGGCTTAAAATAAATTTACCAAACAAATAGCATAGGTCAGGAGTAATCAAGTCATTACAAGCTAAATGCTGTTTGATATTGTACATGAAATAAGTGGAGGGTTTGCAGCATTTTTCCACAGGCGGGTGTCTACATCACTAGAATTAACTTTATATATAGCACTACAGGTGGTCTCCGCAGAGACAGCCATGGATGGAATGGGAAAGAATGGCAAATGAATTTCCTCTAGTACCAGGTGGGGTAATGTGTGCCGAGCTGTCTTGTTGCTGTTTCTCAATATGCCACCTTTCATGGGCCAAAAAGTCACTTTAAAAAATAAGCTACCAGAGAGGATAATTTGAGTTCACTTACCTCCATCCTCCCAGTCAGCTGATCACAGTTAGCCTGACAGCCTGCGAGAGAGTGAGGTGGGAACCAGAGAATTGAATAGGGGAAGGATAATTGGAGAGAGCCTTAAAAATACATTTAGAGCAAGAGATCCAAATGCAGGTGACCTACCCAGGTAAGGGAGACATAGAAGTTCACAAGCAAGGCTGTCAACCCCGCTTGCACTGTGATGAGCAGTTACTTAGGTAGTTAATGGACTGCCTCATGTGAGTAGCTATTTCCCAGTGTGAGTGAGGGCTTCACAGTCAAGTACTTCATTCATTCATAGGGTATGTTTACACTACAAAATTAGGTTGATTTTATAGAAGTTGCTCTTTAGAAATCGATTTTATACAGTCAATTGTGTATGTCCCCACTAAGCGCATTAAGTCAGCGGAGTGCATCCTCAATACCGTGGCTAGCATTGACTCATGGAACAGTGCACTGTGGGTAGCTATCCCACAGTTCCTGCAGTCTCCGCTGCCCATTGGAATTCTGGGTTAAGCTCCCAATGCCTGATGGGGCAAAAACATTGTTGCAGGTGGTTTTGGGTACAAGTCAACAGTCTCCCCTTCTTCTCTCCCTCCCTCCCTCCATCCCTCCATGAAAGCAATGGCAGACAACCCTTTCACATCTTTTTTTCTGGGTTACCCATGCAGACGCCATAGCATGGCAAGGAGAAACACACTGCTGTTGTGAGCATTGTAAACACCTTGCACATTATTCTGGAGTATGTGTAGAACCGGACTAAGAGACGCCAGCATGAGGACGATTGTGAGGAGGACATGGACACAGACATTCCTGAAAGCATGGGCTGTGGCAATTGGGACATCTTGGCGACAGTGGGGCTGGTTGATACAGTGGAACGCTGATTCTGGGCCCGGAAAACAAGCACAGACTGGTGGGACCGCATAGTGTTGCAGGTATGGGATGATTCACAGTGGCTGTGAAACTTTTGCATGCGTAAGACCACTTTCCTTGAACTTTGTGTGCTGCTTTCCCCTGCCCTGAAGCACAGGAATACCAAGATGAGAGCTGCCCTGACAGTTGAGAAGTGAGTGGCAATAGCCCTGTGGAAGCTTGCAACGCCTGACTGCTACCGGTCAGTCAAGAATCAATTTGGAGTGGGCAAATCTATTGTGGGGACTGCTGTGATCAAAGTAGCCAATGCAATCACAAATGTTCTGTTATCAAGGGTAGTGACTCTGGGAAATGTGCAGGTCATACCAGATGGCTTTGCTGCAGTGGGGTGCCCTAATGGTGGGGCGATAGATGGAACGCATATTCCTATCTTGGCACTGGACCACCTTGCCAACCAGTACTTAAGCCACAAGGGATACTTCTCAGTGGTGCTGGTGGATCACAAGGGACATTTCACTGACATCAACATGCGATGGCTGGGAAAGGTGCATGACACTCACATCTTTAGGAACTCCGGGCTATTTGAGCAACTGCAAGAATATTCTTCCCAGACCAGAAAATTACTGTTGGGGATGTTGAAATGCCAATAGTTATCCTTGGGGTCCTAGCCTACCCCTTGCTCCCATGGCTCATGAAGCCGTACACAGGCAGCCTGGACAGTAGTAAGGAGCAGTTCAACTATAGGCTGAGCAAGTGCAGATGGTGGTAGAATGTACCTTTGGACATTTAAAAGGTCACTGGTGCTGTTTGCTGACTAGTTTAGACCTCAGCACAACCAACATTCCCCTTGTTATTGCTGCTTGCTGTGTGCTCCGTAATATTTGTGAGAGTAAGGGGGAGACGTTTATGGTGGGGTGGGAGGTTGAGGCAAATCGCCTGGCGTCCAATTTTGAGCAGCCAGACACCAGGGCTATAAGAAGAGCACAGCTAGGTGCGCTGCGCATCAGAGAAGCTTTGAAAACCTTTTCATGACTGGCCAGGCTACGGTGTGACAGTTGTGTGTGTTTCTCCTTGCTGCAAACCTGCCCACTTTGTTGATTTTAATTCCCTGTAAGCCAACCACCCTCCCCACTTCAACCACAGCTGGCAAAGGAAATAAAGTAACTATTGTTTTGAAACCATGCATTCTTTCTTTATTAATTAAAAAAAAGTGAGATAACTGACAAGGTACCCCGGGTCGGGTGGGGTGGGGGAGGAGGGAAGGACAAGGCCACATTGCTTATTGTAGCCACACTACAAATCAAAATTGTTTGAATGACAGCCTTCTCTTCTTGGGTCATCCTCTGGAGTGGAGTGGCTGGGTGCCCGGAGCCTCCCCGCTCCCTGCATTCTTGGGTGTCTCGGTGAGGAGGATATGGAACTTGGGGAGGAGGGCAGGCAGTTATACAATGGATGCAGCAGGGGTCTGTGCTCTTGTTGGCTTTCCTACAGCTCCACCAGATGCCTCATCATATCCGTTTGCTCCCCTGTTAGCCTCTGCTCATCGCGGTCACTTAATGCTTTCCTGGCCTCTGCCACTGAATGCCTCCATGCATTAAGCTATCAGTGTGGGAGGACTGCATGAGCTCTGAAAACATGTAATTGCAAGTGCATTTTTTCACTTTCTAATCTGCGATAACCTCAGGGACGGAGATGATAGGGGGAGCATAGAAACATTTGCACCTGCGGGGGGATAAAAAGGGAGAGTAAAATTTAAGATGATACATTTCTGAGAACAAAAGGGAGACTCTTTCACAGTGAATCAAGCAATTCACAGCAGACAGCACATGTGCTTTAGGTATAAGGTCGCATTTTGCCTTTTATATTGAGCGCCTGCCGGTATGGTGACACATCACACATGGCTGGGCAACAGAATTCGGTTTCTAGGCAGCCATGATAAGCCAAAGGGTATGCGGGGTTGGCTTCTTACGCCTTCATAACATGTGGGAATGGTTTCAAACTGCAGCACCCTCCTTTCCCATAGCAAGCAATGCTGGTTGGGTTTCACATTTAAAAGGAGGGGCTGCGGTTTTCAGGTAGATGTGCAGCACACAACTCCCCGCATGCCACCACATTGCTATTCTCTGGGATGATCCCTTCACCCCTTCCCCTGCCACGTAGCTATTCTCCAGGATGATCCCTTTTAGCCAAGTGCGAACAGCCCAGCATGAACGGAGTTCTTTTACTGTTACAAAAATTCTCCTATTTCAACCAGGTGACTATGAATAATATCACTCTTAAGGCTAACACAGAAAGATATAGACTGAATGTTGCTTGAATGCGACCAAAACCCAGGACCATTTGCTGCCATGCTTTGTGCAGCAATGGTTCCAGACTACTTGCTACTGGCTTGGCGTGGTAAAGTGTCCTACCGTGGAGGACGAAATAGGGCAGCCCTCTCCAGAAACCTTCTGCAAAGGCTTTCAGAGTACCTTCAGGAAGCTTCATGGAGATGTCCCTGGAGGATTTCTGCTCCATCCCCAGACCCATTAACAGACTTTTCCAGTAGCTGTACTGGCAGCAAATGCATCCCAGTTCTTCAGGGTAAATCAAACATTAAACACTATTGCTTTTAAATCCCGTCCTGTAGTTACAAATGTGCATTCACCAGAGGTGCCTTCTCTGGCTTCAGGGTCGGGGATCCCACCTTGGGAGGGTATTGGCTCCAGGGTGATGAAAAGGTCCTGGCTGCTGGGGAGAATGGATTCAACGCTTGCCTGCTGCACATTCTCCTTCTTCTCCTCCTCTTCCTCATCCACCTTGCAGGTGTCCACGGACAGTGGTAGTGTAGTGGTAGGTCCTCCCCAAATGCCATGCAGCTGATCATAGAAGCAGCATGTATGCAGCTTTGACCTGGAGCAACCCTTTGCCTCCTTTGTCTTTTAGTAGGCTTGCTTGAGCTCCTTAACTTTCATGCAGCACTGCTGTGTGTCCCTGTTGTAGCCTCTCTCCACCATGCCTGTGCGATTTTGACATATATATCAGCATTTCTTCTTTTTGATTGGAGTTCGGCCTGCACAGAGTCTTCTCCCCATACAGCAATCAGATCCAGTGTCTCCCTTTCGGTCCATGCTGGAGCTTGGTTATGATTCTGGGGGGGCCTGCTGCTGAGCTCACCATGCTGATCAAACAGGAAATAAAATTCAAAAGTTCCCGGGGCTTTTCCTGTGTACCTGGCTAGTACATCAGAGTTCAAAGTGCTGTCCAGAGTGGTCACATTGGAGCCCTCTGCGACAGCTCCCAGAGACCAGTTCCGTCAAATTGCGTCTGCACTACCCCAAATTCGACCTAGCAAGGTCGATTTTAGCGCTACTCCCCTCGCTGGGGAGTACAGAAGTCAATTTTAAGAGCCCTTTAGGTTGATGGAATGGGGTTGGCTGTGTTGACGCAGTCATTTTAAAATCGACCTAACGTGGCTAAATTCAACCTAACCCCGTAGTGCAGACCAGGGCTCGGTAATGTTCTTTCAAGAAAGAGAACTCAAACCAACCAACAACCCACACTGAAATGTTTCTAGCACATCTAAACGCTTTTACAGAATATCTGGAACCTATTTTCAGCAAAAATTGTAAAGGTTTCACAAAACTCAGCTTTGTCTAGACTCTCCCGTCCTCAGTGCAAGGAAATAGGATAAATGGCTGGGCTGTGATATAGCTGCTTTTTTGTTGTTGTTTTGTTTGGATTTCAGGAAATGAACAAGATAAGCTGTGAATGGTCCTTTCCTGCTCTTGCCTTTATATTTTTTAGTTAGTCCCAATAAGAAATGCTTGGAAAAAGAAAAATCCAGCTGATTCTGTCCAAAAAAACAAATTCCAAAATCTGAAAATGAGAGATGGCCCCAAAGCAAACCCCAGAATCCAAGTACCTGGAATATATGGGAAATCTGAAGCAAGATCTGAATTTTGCAGAAGGGGGCCTATCTTTTTTTTTTTACCCCCTTCCAGTTAGAGGTTTAGGGTGCAGCACAAATATTGAGTATCTGATGGAATTAGAATATTAGTAGAATAAATCAAGCACTAATTATTCTAATTAGGATAGGAAAAAGACCCTAGGAGATCATTGCATTCATCCCCCTGCAAGTGCACACCAGTCTGAAACATCAGAATATAGGAACTTCTAGACCACATCAGATCAGTGGTCCCCCTTGTCTCTGACAGTGGCCAGCACAAACTGCATTGCAGGAAGGTGCAAGAAACACCAGGCTGGACAATTATGAAATAATGTGCCCCTGAGGGAATCTTCCTTCCAAAGTGCTGTCAGCTAACTGGTTTATGGCCTGAAGCATGATGTCTTATTCCCCTTATAAAAGTACTTGTGGGTGTTCTCTTTTTCCACATCAAGCTCTGATCCTAATATACAAAATAGCTTGAAGGTTCATTAAACTGACATAATTTCAAGTGCTGACTTTTTAGCATCCAAATAATGGTGTTGGTGTCATATTAAGCTGCCTATATCTGAAAATTGGTCTCTGTAAGTTTCTTCTGTTTTGTCACATTTTACAGTGGCTTGTTCAGTTGGAGGAGAGAGGAAAAACAGGTTTCTGGACAACGTGCATTTTCTCCCTTTTCTCCCTCTCCTCCTCCCTCCAGCTTCCTGGACCCTGCACCAAAAATAAATATTTGCTAGTACTGCTCTGCAGAAAGCAATAGTTTCAATCCTTGATAAACCAAATCTCTGGGCACCTGTATATGATTGCATGTTGGAAGCTGGGGAGATAAATTCTGACCCTCTGCTGAAACAAGCTGGCCTTTCTCTCCTCTTGTTTGTTTGTATGAGCTGAACTAATATCACAGTGGAAATCTATACCATCTAAAAATGTCCTAGAATTTGTTTTAAAGGATCTTTCTGCACTAACCTCCTCAGAAGTGCTGGGTGTGTGAGGGTCAATTTGGTGTGACAGTGATACATTCACAGAGAGAAGTTGTCACTTCACTAGACTTGTGGGGGACCATACTTACTGGGAAAACATAAAATATTATGGAATATAAAGGATTTATCTATGAAATAGCCTGTGAAATGCTACAAAGCAAACAGAAGAGCAGTTTATAAATCAATGGAGACAAAACAAGCAGTGTATAACATAAAATCTATAATGTAGAGCCTTTGTTCCAAAGCAGTGTTATTGTTTCCTCTATAATATACTAAAAGCACTTCCCTTTCTATGTTCTGTAACAGCTGGGTTTGAGCTGGAGCCCAGGCTCTGGGACCCCGTGAGGGGGAGGGAGCCAGAGCCCAGGCTCCAGTCTGAGCCTGAACGTCTGCACTACAATTTAATACCCCCGTAGCCTGAGCCCTGTGAGCCAGAGTCAGCTGACACAAGTAATCTGCGGGTGTTTTATTGCCCCTTAATTCTAGCCCCAGCTCTCTCCCTAGCTCACTTTATCTCTCCAGGCACCTCTGTGCCTCAGTTTCTCTATCTGTAAAATGGAAATAATCTATTTCACAGGGATGTTGCGAGGTTTAATTGATGTTTTTAAAGTGTTCAGAGATCTTCAGATGAGAAGGACTGTTAAGTAAATAGTATCAGTATCCCATTAGTACAAATTAATGTCAACTGTGGTGGGTTTGTATGTGTGTGAGATGTTGTCATGTACCCACTAGAACGTGAATTGAGATCACCAGTACATTCACGGAGGACTATGGAATAGTCATCAGATGGTCAAATATTTCATTACTACTCATTACCAGTTTGGCCCATTGCCAAATTAGTGAATTAGTGTCAAAAGGTTGCATAGCCTATGATCAATTCCTCCCTCCATGTATTTTAAATGGAAATAATTTTCTTTTGCCATTCATTTTGTTACTACTTTTCTTATTGTCTTCTCACTGTTTTCGTTTCAGCCATTTATTTGTCTTTCTAATGAGATGAGAGGACAGGCTATTACAAGGAGACCTCAAGCAATCTAGGTTTTAGGATATCTTTGAAAAATGAGTGATTTGTTATTTTATTAATATTATTTATTTGTATTGTGGTAGCTCCTAGGAGTCCCAATCCTAGAGCAGGATGTCATTGTGCCAGGTGAGGTACAAACCCAGAACAAAGAAGATGGTCCCTGTATCAAACAGCTTACAAGCGAAGGGTCAAATGAAGGCAATGTCAGCCCAGTTATTCACCCAGATGCACATTTTTGTATATTTTGTCCTGCTTAATCATTGATAGTATATTTAGGCCAAATTTTCTTAAGCTCGGAGCCCAGAGTTGACATTAATGAGAATTGTGAGCATTCAGCACCTCTGAAAAGCAGGCTGATTACAGATTTAGGTGCCTAACTTTCGGTACCTATGCTTAAAGAATTTGGCTGTCGTATCCATTGCACAGTGTCTTGTACCTGTTCCTACATGTCTCGAGTGATTACTTCATGCATATCTGAAGTATTGTTGATAACAGAATGCTTTTCAATTTGTGGAAGGCATTTAGACAGAAAACCTCCATCCATCATCCCATATTCCACTCTTCTGAACATAATACTTCAATGCATGGAGAGGGGATATCAGCAATGTACTGTGTGTAGATCCAAAGATTGAGTTCCTTGACAGATTAAACAGCTTTAGTCTATGACAATTGATTACATTTCTGCTGCATGAAGGGTGCACAATGATGTTAATAGCTGGGAAAGAACACTGCATGAGAAAGTCCCTTCCCAGCCTCACTTCCTCAGGATGTTGTTTGGATTTAGAAATGTCTGCGGGCTGTAAAGCATCCACCCACATTTCTAACTCCAATCTTTCCTGGTTGCTCAAGTTCCCTTAGGACCAACCTACCATGGTTTTTTTTAAGTGTGCCCTTTGGATCAGCAATACCCTTTGGAAGAACCCTTTGTTTTGCTGGCAATCAGCACACGCATGCTGTTCAGAGCTGCAAGATCAGCAGAACAAGGAGCATTGCTCTTTAATGGCAGCTGTGGTTGTCTAATCTTAAAATACCTCTCAATATATTGATAATCAATGGCTCTACCTCTCTCCTCCTCCTGCAGAAAGCTTGCCCAGGCCTGGCACTACACAAGCGCTCAGTTTACCAATCTGTCAGCTGAGATATCAGTAAGAGTTTCTTCATCCTCTGTAATTTCCGGAGGAACAATACTTCACCTAGCTCTGTAACAAAAGGTTAATCCTAGGGAAAGAAAAAAATATATAAAACGTATTAAGGGTATAGAACAAATCCTATTTCTACATCACAGAGGAGTTTAGAGGGCAGCCCATAACCTCGGGTCTAGTCACTGCTGCTTTGAGATCTGAGACACTCCTACCAATCACCATGGTGTAAATAACCGAACAGAATGCTGTGCTTTTGGCTGACGCTCTACTGGAAATGTGTCGCTTGATGGGACGGAGGGGATGCATGATTTTGAGCATTTGGGCAGTGCATTTCTACTGTGAAAAGTGACTCTAAGGATATCTCGGCACTGAACTGGAGGTGTGATTACAGGACAGGTTGGCATACCTGAGTTTGTTTGGTTTTTGATGAAATTGCAGTGAAGACATGGTGGTGTGGGCTTCAGCGGAGGCTGTGAAAGCTCGCCAGGGACCCCAGGTATGTACTCAGGTTGCTAGCCCATGCTGAAGCCCCCACCACTGTGTCTTCACTTCTATTTTCAGCCATGCTAACTAAATTAAAGCTACCAGCTACACCCGTCCACGCTGCAATCACAGTGTAGACATACCAATTAAATGGCTTTGTGGGATTGCATGTCAATTGTGTCTCAGTTCAGCACTATCAAATCTGCTCCGTTTACGATTTGCAAGATGTTTTGTTCTAACTTCCAGCCTTAGGCATTCAACCCAGGAGCCGAAAATCAGCTCCTCCCCCAACCCCCACTTTGTGAATCATTGCGCGTAATAAAGGTTCTGCAGACCAAATTCTATGCTCAGTTCCACATGCTTTAATGCTGGTGAAAACAACGGGGGATATGTGGGTGTAACTGAGGGCACCATTTGGCCCTGCTTTTGGAATTTAGTTAGCAATTCTGTTGATAGTGAATGACGCAGAATAGAATCCGGCTCATTCTTCCAGGGCTGTGTTATCTTTGCAGTGCTAACAGGAGTAAAAAATAGGAACAGCTTTTTTTTTTTGGTCTCTTTCTAATGTAACATGCCCATTTTACTCTGCGTCAAAGTAGAATCACACTTTAAGCCAAGTTATAAAAAGAGCATTACCGTTATTATCCCTACAGAGCCTAACTTGACAGGAAATCAGCGGAACTGCCCTGGCAATACTAAGAAGTGGGATGATATTTTGTACATGATGGACACCAGCTTTCACCTTAAGAATCACAGCGAAGGGCTGATGGCCTCTTTTGCTCTTTTTCTTCCTTTCAGACAGGTCAGTTTTCACCATTTTCCACTGGCCAGCTATCCTCCCATTCTAAACTTACCCCCTTTATAGAAAGCAACTAGCCCTTCACTTTCCAAGGTACATGGGTCGGGTGGTTTATAACCAAAAAATAGGATCAATTGTTCCTTTAAGAATCAGGCGTGTGTGTGTTTGTGTGTGTGTGTGTGAAGGGTTGGGGGAAAGCACCTTCCTAGAGCTCTCTGGGAGGAAGTGTGCATCCCAAACTCCAGCTACCTGAGGGAGCATGCCCATACTACACCCCTTAAAAGGGTGGAGTGTGTGCTACCCTCTGTGACTGGCAGCTTCTTCTTGTCCATATGGAGGCTAAGAGGAGGATATAACCATGCCTCCTTTCAGCTCTGGCCCCATAAGAGGGCTAGGTTCCTTGTGCTTTGCCCTCCTCTTGTGCACCTGTGCAAAGCCCTGTGGAAGAGCTAATACCATCTGGAGAAAATTTCCTAGTAGAAAAAACTATTTCTTGCTACTCAAGGGTCAAATCCAGAGGCCATTCTTCAGTGTGTGCCCAGTCCTTGGTCATTGAGGTCAGTCTCTGGAGCTGTGCTCCAATGGGACTTGGGGAAAAGTCAATCCCTTTGAAGTTTGCCTAGCAGGGACTGAATAACAGCTGAGTAAAAACTGAGGTCCTGAATCTCTTCTCATTTATAATCTGTAACTACATTAAAGTCAGTGGAGCTATTAGGGTGGAATGAAGAGGAGCATTAGGCTCCGAGTGAAATGATCAGACTATGGCCCCCAAAGGATCATTAGCCTAGGGGCGCCATAACCCCCCTCTCCCGCCCCCCGGTATGTGTAAAGATACCATATGGAGTGAATGCGTAGAATGGCTTATTAGGAGCAGTATTTGTTGTGAAAAGATGAGTGCTTGCAGTTTTGAGAAATCAAGAAAACTGCTTGCAGTTTTGAGAAATCCACACTTTTTTGCCTTTTCCCCACCTTGGGACACAGCTATCATTCTGCATTAAGCCATGAAATGATGTGATATATAAAAAAAAAACAACCCTAAAATTTAAATTCTAGGGAGATTGAAATCCATGCTTCAACCACCCTCAGAAAATGAAAACTGACGTGTCCCCTACCACAGTTCCTTCAGTGCTGAGATGTCTCATGATGCACATACTGCACAGTGGGGAAACCTCCATTTGCAGGGAGACAAAATATTTACACACATACACACAGGCAGAAATACAAAAATCAAAATAATCCTCATTATTGGACACAAGGCTTGATTCAGGTGTTCTTTCCACACCTCTCAGCTGGATGACTCTATAACTGTACTTTTGCAAAGTTCTCATACTAGTCAACAGTATGTTTGGGGCTAAATTGTAGCTATATAGTTGGCAGTTCAGGATGGGTGAGTGAAAGATCCTCTCTGTCCCCCTCCACACCCACCCTGCTGGGCTTGTGTACAAAGGGATGTGCTATCTTGAGTTCCTGGTAGTCAAGAACCAAAGAAGTCTTTTGGGGCACCAGACTCTCAAAAGAAGAGGACATGGGTGGGAGAGATGAGATGGGGCATAGCTCGGCCCTTCCTCTGCACTGTACAGCAGAACTGGGGTGCCTTAGGGCACACTACACCCTCCAGGCCTTGCTGCCCAAGCATACCCATAGGCATTGGGCCTACCTCACGCATCATCCCTCTCAGGGCTGATGCCAATGTGCAGCCTCTGTTCCCCACATCTCATCAGCCCCCATGCTGGTATTGGCTGAAAACTAAATTTTTTCTCTCAGGATTCCTTCAGAAATGAAACCTTTGGAGAAGTGAACTCCATCCCTGCTGCAAGAGCCATGGCATTTGGCATTTCAAAGGGAATCTAGCTCAATTATGTGATGCAGTACAGTGTGACTCTTTCCTAGCACTTTGCCTGGCAGGTTATACATCAGGGCAGCAGTGGGTTAGTTCGCTCTTCTGCTATATTAACAGATGTGCATAGTGAGTCAGACTGAACGAAGAGAGAGGAAACAGAGAGGTTCCTTGTGCTTCTGGACTTTTGTGCAGCACAGCACTTAGCTAGGATTGCATGCAGGTGCTATAGGCCCCAACTTTCCAAGTCATATGACTATGCAGCATATGAGCTTTCGTTTAAAAAATGTTGAGCCATGATAATGGTGGTGAAAACATTGAAAATGGGGCTCAGCTTGTACCTGATGCAATGATGTCTGTTTGAGTTTGCAGAAAGCCTGAAACAATAATTCTGAGAGGTGTGCACTGTGCCATTCATCTTAGCAGTGTGTTAACTCCAAAGCCTGCTGCACTGGGGAGCCCCCAATAACATTATTCCAGCAGTAGGCTCTGTGTTGTGGTCTGAGGAGAAAGTGCAATGGGACAAACCCATTTACTTACCCAAGCAGATACACCCTGAGTCCTGGTTAAGTATGCCAGATGGGTCTGTGTTGCCACTGGTGCCTCCCTGGTAGGGGAGAGGAGACCCCCTACTGCTGCTCTTGCTACTCCCAAGGGAAAGGAGGCCCTCTGTCATTTCTTGGGAGAGCACACCTTATGCCACTGCCCCTGCCTTCATGGAAGGGGAAAGGGCTGCCCTGCCTCCATCACCCCAAATGAGGGGTGGAGCTGCAGCGGGCCACATATCACAGTATGCCTAGGCCCCTGAATTGCCTTACTTTGGCCCTGACTCCAGTAAAAGTCATGATATAAAAATGATAGATAACTATCTAATGTGTTGATGAGATGGTGAGCACATGCAAGTACGTGGCAGGGAACAGCTCTAAAACTTGAAGGGATGTTTTTCCACCAAGCTGGAGAAAAGGAGCCTCCCACTGCCAGAAGCCCGTCAGGAACAAAACCTAAGTACTGAGCGTGTCGCTTTCCAGGGAGTTTGGTGACTGCTCTGCGTCGTCTGTTTTGGGGTCTGACAGGCTGTGGTGCAAGTGAGGAGCTGAAAAGGAATATTTATTTAACATCTACTGGTTTGCAACTCTTCAGAGAACAGGGTTAACATGCAAAAAACAGCAGAGTCGAATCGATGAGTCGTATGATAATGCTGCCACCATTGCTGTGGCATAGTGACTTTCAGAGCCAGACTCAAGCAAACTTATAAATGGAGCTCTGCCATGACTGTCTACAAAGGCCTGAACTGGATGGGGACAACCTAACTGTACCAAGTATGGAAATGTTATTCTTTCTGCGTGAAATCCTGAGAGCCTTTGTCAGCTTTCATTTAGGGTCGGATTGGGACTCAGTCTCTGCGAGGCTGATCGTGTGAGTAAGGGCTCAGGAGATACCATTATCACCATGGTGGTTTTCCCAGGGTGAGGCTCATCCATTGCACTCCGGGTGTGCTGACCCCTGCAGTTTCCCTCAAATGCAGGAAACTCAACTGCATAATTTGTGGTAATGGGGGACTGTGTCTGTGTTTTCCCCTGGGGGCAAAAATATGTGAGTAAGGGTTACAAAAATTAGCCCTTAGTGTTTACCCAGTTGTTATTACAGTAAGTTCCCATTGAAATCAATGGAAGGCTGTGCCTAAGTAAAGGATTGTATAAGGACTGAGTAACACTGAGTAAATTCCTCAGGCTTCTGGGGCCTGTTTCTTCTTTACACTAAGGTCCCCTCACAGTTCTATGGTATTGTAACAGAGTTTTAAAGTGGAACTAAATGAAATTTACATCCACCTTATGTGTAAAGGAGTCTTAGTGTAAATAAGAATCAGGTCCTTTGTGTTTTCGACAGATGTACTTAGTTTACCTGGAGTTAAGGGTGGGAAAAACCTATCACTTTCTTCAGAAAAATTCCCTAATGAGAACATTGCAGCTTTCTGAATGTGTAGAAAGCCAAGTTAGACAAAGATGCCATATAGGACTACAATGGCATAAATCTTTTATGTTTGAAAATCTGTGGTGGTGCAAATGGAGACAAACATTGCTCAGTCAGCCAGGCATCAGAATGTTTTTATTTAGGCCTTGGAGGAGCTGAAGGGAGGGGAACAGAGTGTGGGTGTAGAGACAGAAATTGGGCTGAGCTGCCAAGTCCTCAACCTCACTGTTACCAGGGGACAGGATTAGCAACTGGCAAAGTCTCTGAAATTAGCTCACCCATCTCTCCTCCTGCTAGTCCCCCAACCCAGCTCTTACACCAACTCCTGAAGCAGATGTCACAGGGGCCAGCCTGTGAGAAAGCAGCCACATCCCAAGGGAGTAGCAGACAGTGGCTGTGGCCTGTTTTGCCAGCCATCATGGCACGAGTGGGCATGTACACAGGACAAAAGGGTAAGTAGAGGAGATGAGCCACTAGTGAGGAGGGAGGAGGCAGAGCATATGAGTTAGGAGGGGTGGTGAGGAAAGGAACAAATCCACCATCAGGGATTTTGGAGTGGATAGAGTAAGGGTTAAGATGATACATAAGAGACTAGGATGGGTAAAGGAACAGTGACATGGATTAGACATTATATTTTGGGTGGTAAAAAAAGGGTAAATTGTGTGTGTGGGATTCTACGTTGAGCTTGTGCTTGTGGGGGAGGGGGCCAGCCTACCCAGTCACTGTGCCTGGAACTGCTTTATCTTGCATTTTTTGTAATGCAGAACACCAACTTCTTTTGTGTCTTTTGGAGCATTTTATACATATTTTAACAATTCTTTTCAGCTCAGGATTTAGGCTGACAGACCATTTTAAATGGCTTCTCTTGACGATGATCTATTCGTTGGAGTAATGGCTTCATATGCAAACTAGGCACTTCTTTTGTTCAAATCTCTTCTCAGGAGTCATTTTTGCTGTGAAACCTACAAGAAATTAGCCAGCTAATAATTAAATAGGAGGACTGTTAAGGCTAGTTTATGCAACCTCCCCCACATTCAAACCTCCCCCACCATCAGGCTTTGGAACTACCTATATATGTACCAACAACTCACCTGACCACTCTGCTTGTATGTTGCATTCCCTTTCCACACCTTTCATCCATTTTGGTCTTTACTGTAAGGTTTTGGGGTCATGGACTATGTCATTTTTTTACCTGGAAAGCACCTACCACTTTGTGGGTGCTCCCACACACTAAGGAATGACACTAATAACAACAATACTGGGGCAAATTCTCCTCTCAGTTACTGCAGTGTGACTCCATTCAAGTCACGGAGGTGGCACCCATGTCACTGAGAGGAGATTTATCCTGTGATACCTAAGGAAGGAAAAAATCTACAGTAGAAAAAAGGTAGCAGTTTCAATGGACAAGTTAAACAAGATGCAGCAAGCACGAATTTGGTTCTCTTCTCCGAAATCTGAGCTCCTATGGGTTTATGAACCTTGAGTGGAATAGGAAGGAAAATTGCCCACACTTGTATCTTATTTGATTTGACCATTTAAAGACTTTTCTAACCTGAAATGGGCGCTGGCTGTGCCCTGTCAAGAGACCCGTCACATGGCTGTAGAGTCTTGCTAATGCCACTAATAGTTCTAGTACCATGCACTACCTCAGTGGGACTTGCCACTTGCTTAGGAATCTTTCTGTCCACAATACACAGGTTAACTTGTATGTGGTAAGGTGAGAAAGAGTGAGAGATTATATCCAATATTGAATCAAATTGTCCAACATTTCTAAAGGCAAATGCCATAAAGGGCTCATGAAACTGGGCAAAAAAGATGACAAAAGGTGATAGATATTTATTTTTCCACATATATATTTTAAATTGACACATGGTTATTCCTACTGATTATTAACCTCAAACTTGAACAAATGATTCCAGTTGGAAATTCCAGATTCTGTTACCCTTGCTTGAACAGAATAGTACCTTACTCTGCAAAATAATGCAATTGATTTCAGTGGGACTATTCATGAAATAAAGTACAACAATATAGGGTGGCAGAATCTGGTCTTAAATGGTTTTATTTATGGGGAATCTCTTCAAACAGATCAAATTGTGAATTCAGCTAAATTAATCCCTGGTATAAACTGGTGCCCACTATGCCCACTTCAGTGGAATAGTGCCTACTTTAGCCAAACTCTCTCTAGTGTGTCTATTTTCTATAAATATGGAAATTCCACAATTCCATAAATATTGCTAGAATTCTTCATTTAAATATTTAAAAATATATACAGAACAATTAAGAAATTGGGTTAATAATTACCATTTAGCCCTAACTGCTTGTAGCACTTTTGAAACAGAAGAGTCTGACAGTGCTTGAAGAGTGTGTGTGTGTGTGTGTGTGTGTGTGTGTGTGTGTAAAATGTTACACATACATACCCACCAAAATGTAGCCACCTCTATTGCTCTGCAAAGCAATATTACACAATGATCTGGGTAGGAAATGAAGAAGAAAACTATATCCAAATGCAGTGTATTTATTAAAATTGAAAACTAAAAAGTATCTTGGAGTGGCATCTCTTTGATAGAGCTGGTAGAATGTCTCTCATCCTTTCATTTTCATACCCAAAATTATGAATCTAATTGTGAGATGCCCACTGATGTGAATGGGAGTTACAGGGCTGTGGTGCTTTGAAAAAGTGATCTATAATTTTCTGAGCGCTACCATCCTCCTCCTTAGCCTACTATAGGCGGAATGTGGAGGAGGTGACCAAATAGGAGTTATGAAAAATGAATCTATTTTGTCATATCAGGTCTTCATCACCTGCTTTATCTTCCCTGCAGGGATTATAAGACCCCTAAGAAGATTATGTGTCATTACAGCTGGTTTCTCCCTTATGCCCTCTTTCCCCTCAGGGAAGCAGTTGTGAAGTTAACATTTAGAAAGTGGTTCTAAAAAATGTGTGGTTTTATCCTAACCGTAAAATATCTCAAATCATTGGGATTAGCCCTTTTCTCCTTTCCTGTGTGCCTTCAATTAGCTGCATAAAAGCAAACCCATGGCTTTAGAACCAAAAATAGCTGGAGCGAAGTGACGCAGATTTCACCCGAGATGAAAGAGTGGATTCCAGAAGCCTAATTAAAAGCAACTGAGAAACCAGTATTTGATACAGAGTTTACTCACCTGAAAAAATAAACCAAGATCTGTAACGCGGCTTTAGTGCAGCGTTGTGGGAAAGAGGCTGGAGAGTTTCACGCAGGTCACAGGAAGGCCCAGCTCTGCTAGAACACAAAATCTTTCTGTTTCTTCATGCTCAGAGTCAGGGGGAGGTCAGCCAGTGAGGTGAGGCCACCATCATTCCAGCACTATTTCACACTATATTCAGTAAAAAGATAACAGAATTTACCGTAGTGGTAACCCCCTTTTTATTTTTCTTTTCATTTCTCTCTCACCACAAGACAGGTTACCCGATTAGTTACACTGAAGATGAATGTTATGGTTTCAGATCACAGAGCCTGCTTTATTCTTCTTCATACCTTCCGTTCTCCATTTCGCTACCTCTTCTTCCCCAACCCTGCATGGAAATATCCTACAGAGTTTAACAGAGAATGGAAATCTTTCTATGGGTTTTCTGTACCCTCCTATAGAACTGAGTTAACAGAAAATTATATCCCTGCTATAGGAGTCTATTTAATTATATCCCTCATTTTTAAAAAACCCACAAAACGGATCTCATGCTCTTTTACATTCTACTGGGTTTTAGATAAATTTATGTAGAACTTCCCATATTTCTATAGAACTCTGTTGGTTTCATCCCTGTCAGATTTAAATTCTACTGGCCTTTCCATCAGATCCTACTCCCTTAAATCACATACATTCAGAATTAGAGCTGAGTGAATACTATAAAACATTTTCTTTAAATGTTCACTCATTTTTTTAAATGAATTTTTTTTGGCCACGTTCGTAGTCTGTGGTGTTTCATACAACTATTATTTTCTGGCACAAATATTTGCAGAAAGAGAATTTCAAGCATGCATATGCAAGTATTTACCAAAAAGTAAGTTTTAAATGCATTCTCCTGGTTTATACACTGACACAATCAGGGAACAAAATCTGTATGCACGGCTTATCTGACAATTACAGCTAACAACGCAACCTGAATAACAAATATGAAATACTCACAGAGAACAGCTCATGATCAGTATACATAGAATTAAAAATATTTTCAAAAAAATTCATAGTATACTTTCAGACAAATAATACATTGGAACAAACTACATCCATGTTCAAAGAGCAGAAAATAAGGTTAAATTCATCAGATAACTTACTGCAATTTATTCACTCAGTTCTATTTACAATACAGGTCAGTTCAACAACAAAAGTTATCCAGGCTTCTTTCTGCAAGGATAAATTGACACCAGGATAGGGTATTTGAGCTAAATCTCAGTCAAGAGGAGGAAGCAAGGAAACCTTTTCTTTCAATTTTCATGTGAATCTCTTTCCATGACTTTCAGGCCAGTCACAGATGAACGGCTTGTATCAAAACAGATGAATTACTTGATGAAAATAGATAAATTGTTTGTATATAATACATAGAATTAAGTCTCATTTCAAATAACAAATTCAGATTCAATCTAAATTTAGCAATTTCACATTCAGAAAAGTATTCACAAATTCAAAAATGTTTTTCAATCATCAAGTTATATAACTGGCATGAGTGTGTTTATTAAAGATTTAGTGCTAAATTCCTCTCAAATTTACACCACTGGGGATCTCATCATGCCAACATTTATGGACGGGTTGAACTTCATGCACTTAATTTGATTCAGTCTGCTCTTAATTTGATTCAGTGTATAAAGTTACAGAAGCATGCAAGTGTTCACAGGAGAAAGGTGTAGAATAGCAACAGGTGTAACTGGGTGTAGAATTTGAATTTGGTTTGGCTTTGGTTTAGATTTTAAATTTGGCACAATGATAGTTGAATCAGAGGCAAAATGAAAACACTTAAAATTGTATTAAATTCTATCTGAAATGAAATTTCCTTTGATCATCCTTTAATAGCAGTTGGAGTTGGTCTGATGTGTTCATATTTGTTAACAAATTTCTTTGGGGTTGGGAGATAGGTGCAAATGTGGAAGGCTCATTCTTCCTGCAGTGCACATATGTATGCAATACAGGTAAGGCAGTTTGGGATACTGGAAGTTGGCAAGAAACTCCATTTAAATGTGGTCACGTTCACAAAGAGCAGTCAGAATACTTGTGCCATACATGATACGGGCCAGATCCAAAACCCACTGAAGTCAATGGAAAGAATTCAGGGGGCTGTGGCTGCTTAGGCCCTTATAGCAGGGTTCTCTATTCAAACGGGAGGTCATATTCAGTGCTGAGATTTCTTACATAGCTGGGTGAAAAATACAAATTTGTTATGTTGCAAAGATAAATTGAATAACTTTGACAAGGACTGATATAAAGAGGAAATTGTACAATAGGTACCCACTATATTAACAGTTGAGACATCTTACACATTGAACGTTCCTTATTGGAATCCTACTGTAGCTATTCATGTCTTCTGTGGGCATAGGTCTGATATATGACTGTAGTGTCTATTCTGCTGGTGCTGTGAGTACAAAGCATATAAGAAACAGGCAATCTATTTTAAAAAATCCCAAAAATTAAACAGAAAAGATATGGTTAGGTTCAGGCAAGAAATTGCAGAAAAAAAACAAGAACTCAGCAATAACAGTCATAATCAAACATTTGACTGAGAAGCTAAAGAAACAAGTAATTAATCCACACTGAGGGAAATGCAGGCATATGGAAGCAAAGCTTCACAAAAAAATTGCTATATTTTGCAAGTTTGTATGAGGAATGCTTTCTCTTAGAAATCATTAGAGTAACATATTCCATGTCCCAAAGTTAGCTGAAGTCTGAAACTTTACCCTAAAAGCTGTTTACTTATGTTCAGGCACACGGAATTCTCAAGGACAAACCTCCCAACTTCTTTTAAAAACATTTAAAAAGAGTTTCAGAGGCCTTTCTGCCCCTTTAAGGCATCTAGTACAGATCCCAACGCATTCAAGGGCTAGACCTATTAGGGCAAAAATCTTCCCTGATGTTATTCCGAAGAATCAAACCAGGGGTGAATTTGACCCATTATCTTTAAATGGTAACATGCAGCAAGAAGAAAGCTCAAGCTAGACCTATGAAATCTGAGGTCCAGCACACAGTACTAGCCTTTCAAATCTGAAATCTTTACCCATATGTTCATGGCAACTGATTTGAAAAGTATAGCCCAGAAATACTGTACAACCAATAGGATCAATAATATTGTCAAGCTGAATGATAAAAGAACCTCACACAGATTTTCTGGAGAGAATTATTTTTGCTCTCAGCCAAAAATCAAAAACAAAACATTTGATCTAACCATTGAAATGTTCCACTGTGAATGAACTAGCTTCTCAAAAACATATTCTAGAAAATAATAGTAGTATCAGTTAATACCGGTGGCAAAATAAAGTTTGCATTAAAGTAAAATAAATAAATGGATCATGTTTATCAAAAAAAGAGATTTTTTCCTCTTTAGTAAGATTTTAAAAACTTGTTTCATTATCCCGTTAGAGAACAGACTGTTTAGTTACTGCTATATGGTACTGTTCATCTGTGTGTGAGGTAGATATGAGAGGGTTGTATGTGGACGGGGGGCTGTGTGGAAAGGGGGCTTGCATGGTTGCAGGTGATGGGAAGATAGCAACAACTGGATACACTTTATTCTAGAATAAATTGACTTTAGGGAAACCGAATTACCAACATTGTGCAGTGAGACAGATAAAAAGATTATCATCAGTCTTTGTATTTTAAAGAATATGCCTTAGGATTGCTGGGCTTGTGAGTTATCCAAACTACAGTACAACATGTAGAAACTTTTAGAATTGCCTGATAAACTGTTCTATTACAGCTAAATAATAACTTTTAAACCCAACCTATATTTTTTTAAATAAATAACCCATTTTGGCCTCTCTCAGTAATAACAGATTAATTTAATTTACTTATATTTTAACTCACATTCTATTTTTTCAAATGCAACTTTCATTCTGGAAAAGATTCATAGGCACCAGAAAGCCTGAACATACATTTATAAAGGAGTGCTGTCATGTGCCCCTGTAGTGCTATTGTATGTTTTGGAAAATAAAAATTAACACAGGCACAAAGGGCCCTACTCAGCAGTCCTTATTTCCTAGATGGACAGAGCTCTAATTGACTTCAACAAGAGTCAGTGGTGAGCTTGGCCTATGCAAAGAGAGTAAGGAGGTCTGAATAGGATGCAGAAAAAGAAACTTCGTATAATATAATCACCAGATCATATCTAGTCCTGTGCAGAGGTTGGGGTGAGATTGTTTTTCTACTCCTAGGGCAAATGCAGGGGGCTTGGCCCTCCAGGCCTGTGACTGTGGCTCCTGTGGATCTTCCAGCACTCAGGAAATGATGTTTAAAAGTGTTGAGCACCCACGACCCCACTCACAGTCAACGGGAGCCAGGGATGCTCCACACTTCTGAAAATAAACCCTACAAGGCCCGATCCAAAGTTCAGTGAGGTCAGCAGAAAGGCTCCCACTCACTTCAGTGCACCTTGCATCAGGCTCATATCCAGTGTATCTACATTGCAAAAAACCACCTGCAGCAGTGAGTCTCGGGGCCCAGGACTACAGTTGGGCTTGCAGGGTTCGCCTTACAGGACTAAAAATAGCCGTGTAGACATTCCTACTTGGGCTCTGAAACCCAGGAAGGGGGGTAGGGTTTATATTGTGCAGTGTAGACGTACCCATAGAGGGGCAGGGATTTTGTGAAGCTGGCCAATATCCCACACAGCTCCTGGGGGCCCCCTTATTTCCTCTTTAATCAGCCCTGCTCCCCCTCCATCAGCCATTGTCCTGAACCTCTCTTGGGGGCAGGGAAGCTAATCACACTGAAAGGGGAAAAAGCATAAGTTAAAGTTGACTCTGTCAATATTACCTTAGGCTGCAAGTACACTGCACCCATTTGTAGCTTAGGTAAACACCCTGGTGCTAGTTGTAATGTAGCTGGCTCACTAAAGATAGCAGTGAGGCTGCTAGGATGAATGCTTCTGCACGGGTTGCACAAGCCTCTCTGACCTCCCTGGGTACATCCTAGCTTGTGCAGCTGGTGGTGAAGCTGTGCGGCACAGGTACATCTATGTGAGCTGCAAATCACCCTCTGTGTGTCTCTCACCCCACATCTGTTCAGTGTAGCTCCTCTCCAGCCGTGGAATTGGAGGGGAACATGGAGGGGTTTATTTTTAAAACTGCTAAATGACTTCCTTACTTTATTGCTTCTTCCCTGCTAGGCCAGGGATAATGAGACTGGAAGAGCTGCCTTTAGACTACACATTGGGGTCTCAGGATTAATTAGGGATTGTCACTAGCCTACTCCTAATACTCTCAAGCCAGGGCTGCTCATCCACATTTGAGAGGTGTTGCTATACTCAAGGTGTCGCCCCTTAATCCCAGCAGAGGCCAGACTTTGTTGCTCGCGAATCCTATAGCATGCCACTGCTGCTCATACAAACTTTAATTCTGGGATCTTAAAATTGTCAAGGCTAATATCAGTATTAAAGGAAAAGTAAATCTCTAGCCCTTTTACCAGAGAGATGGCCTTGAAAATGTAAATGAGGGGTGGAAAGTTTGTTGTGGTGATTTTTGCTGAAAATCAAGGGTTATTCACAGCTCCCCTACAGTTGCCCAGGGCTTGGATTTAGGAACCAGTGAAACCCACAGCAGTAGGTCTCTAGGCCAATTTGAGATTGGGGGTTGCTACTCAGGCTTCTGCCAATGGATTGCTACAGGCTCCCTCTTGACCAATGCCTGAAATTGAATAAGCTCTCTGTTGAGCAGCTGCTGTAGCCAGCATCCACAAGAAAGGGTCCGCCCAATAGTGTGAGAGGCTAGTGTACTTAACATTGGACTGAAAACAAGGCACTCCTGCATTCTAGTCCTAATCTGACTCTAATGCTCTCCGAGGCTTTGGTCAAGTCACTTAACCATCCTACCTTGGTTTTCCCTATTTGTTTTATTCTTTTTCCATCTGGCAAACATTAATTTCTCCCGACCCTTTGTTTCTTAAAATTGACCTGGCTTTTCTTTTTCTTTTTTTAAATCTACTTCCTTGTTTGTTTCCTTCCAGCAGCATAAAAATGTCAAAGGTCAGCACAGGTCTGGTGGAATGGCATTTATTAGTTTACTCATGTTCCCTCTACTAGCTATGAAACTGCAGCAGGCCTGCTGTTTTTGCATCGTTTTTGCCTGTGGCTCTGCAGAACTGAACAGTTGGCTGTCTTTACTTTCAGGGGGCCTCAAACTCAATTTTTGTCTTTCAGTACCACTAATTTTGGGGGGAAGAGGAGTTTTAGATTGCAATAATTGAGTGACAGTAGCAAAAAGTGAAATAAATGACTTTTAAAATCATAACCAAGAATCAACAAACTGTACCATAATCTGTGTGTGTGTGTGTGAGAGAAAGAGAGAGAGATCCTGACATTCCTACAGCCACAAGATACAACAAATACCATACATGCCTACAGCAACAAGAAACTTTTACTTTTTATTCACAGACAAGATCTTTGGGAAATGTAAGTCACTTAACTTTCAGTGTAATGGCAAAAGTTATCTACCCACTTACACTCATTTTACAATGCCCATTGCATGTGTGAGAGTGTTTATGTTAAATCTTTGCGTTCCCCGAGTTAGGAAACTCTTTCTGTTCTTGCACTGAGGAAACTGGTCTGTGGGGAATAAAAGGCATCTCTTTCAAAGTATGCAAAGTCTAGTGCATACTGCAAGGAAGGGCAGGTCTTCCAAAAACCACTTCATACATTCCCATTACTGTCTGCTGGAATGACTACAGCATATGCCAATTGGCAACTATTAACATGCATTTTTGATTCAGTCGGGAGTGAAACAAGGAAAACATTTTTGTAAGGCTGTTTAAAAATGATATGCAAGGGAAACAATTTTTAAAAATGTGCAGCCATTTTCTTGATGGTGCAGAAATGTCACATACAATTCAAATGGGCCAGTTTTCTCCAACTAGTTTTATGTAGCAAGAGCTGCCAGTTAGGCAGAAAGCTAAATAGCAAAGTGTTTCATTTTAGTATAACTTTAATTTAATAATAATGCCCAAAATATCCAGACAGGTTTATAAAGTACAAGTTATACTATTCCACTTTCTCTTCCAGTCCCCAGTAGATAAGTATGTTCTTGTACACCACCTTAAACGAGCTGGTAACTAGGTATCGGGTTGGATCTGGTTTGGATTTAAAATCTTCCAGACTTCATTAGGATTCAACTTTTCAACCGTAACCCCTTGTACATCACCCCCCTGTGCACAGTTGTGCTCTCTTGTCACAAATTTTATATTTAATTAATTTATGTATTTAAACAAATCTACCCCACAGCACTTTTCTGGGTGGGAGTTTTGTTTCTTCTGGGTTTTTGTAACACTTTCCTGCTATTTCACTGCATATTGCATTATGGAATATTGGCTTCTCCAAAAAAACAAGAGCACTTTGCTTTCATACAGAGGATCAGAAAACATTTTCATTTTCAGCACGGATCAACTGAGAGGAGAGGTATCAGCCCTGGAACGCCTATTGCTATATCCTGTGAGCTGCGGGCCCCGATCACACCCGTACTTAACGCATGTGCTTAACTTTACCTATTGAAGTCAAATGGGACTGTTCACTTGATTAAAGTTAAGCATGTATCTATGTGCTTTGTGGGACCAGTGGCTAAGTATGCCTCCGGTTTCAGCCAAGGGAAGGGAAGTGCCTGTATCGCTGGATTTTCACGTTCTTTGATGCTTTCACTCAATCTTACTACAGCAATATGCATTTTCAAAACACCGTTCAAAAGATTTGCTGTTTCCTCTGGCTTTATAAGGTATTTTACAACATGGAGCAAAGCACTGGCATACAACACAATGTGTTTTCCAAAAGTCGCTTGGTAGCCACTAGTCCAGTGGTTCTCAGCCAGGGGTACACATAGCCTTGGGGGTACGCAGAGGTCTTCCAGGGGCTACATCAACTCATCTAGACGTTTGCCTAGTTTTACAAGAGGCTACATAAAAAGCACTAGAGAAGTCAGTACAGACTAAAATTTCATACAGACAATGGGCTGTTTATACAGCTCTATGTACTATATGCTGAAATGTAAGTACAATATTTCTATTCCAATTGATTTATTTTATAATTATATGGTGAAAATGAGAATGTAGGCAATTTTTCAGTAACAGCGTGCTGTGAGACATTTGTATTTTTATGTCTGATTTTGTAAGCAAGTAGTTTTTAAGTGAGGTGAAACTTGGGGGTACGCAAGACATATCCGACTCCTGAAAGGGGAACAGTAGTCTGGGAAGATTGAGAACCATTGCACTAGTCAGTTATGGCCTCACAAAGCTTCAAGTTACAGGCCTGTGCAGTTCCTGGCTGCCCTGCAGTGAGAGAGGAAGGTCAGAGGAGTCTTCAACCCGGTGGGCTGATTCAACCTGGCTAATGGCTACTTTTCAGGGCCTTCAGCGGATACTAATGATAGGCCAAGACAATCCAGAAGGTATCACTGAATTCAGTCTCTTTGTGACAATTTTGAATGCTTTATAAAGTAGCAGCATTTACTTCTGGCAAAAATTAGGAGTCGATGAAGCTCCAGGGCTTTGTCACTTTTTTGGCCTCATCGAGACAAGAATTTTTTTCCTATTATATGCTGAGATAAGAAATTAAACTAATATAGTTATCCCAGTGTTACCCTCCATGTGAATAATCTTCTTCTGATATGTCTCTGGGGAAGGGGGTTAAACTAAAAAAGTCACTCTCATACCCAAATAAGAACTTCCATATGAGGAGTCCTATGGTCTGTGATATGCAAAAGGTCAGAGTAGATGGTCTCAATGATCCCTTGAAGCCTTAAAATCTATTAATCTATATTGGTTCAACTGTGCAGTGTAGACAAGGCCATTGTTTGGATAGGCATGTAAATGTCTGGATGTTCCTTCAGAGTGTCTCTGAAATATCCAAACCCCTTGGGTATGTGAAGAAAAGCTTTCTCACTAGTTATCCTGTACCATGTAATTGAAAGCAGGCTACAAGGAAAACTCTGTGTGTGGTGCTTCTGCTTATAGCCCCAGAGACAGCCTGGAAGCTGAAAGTGAAGAGATGCACAGAAAGGAATAGTTATCTTTTTTTTTTTTTTTTTAAACCTCAATCATACACTTTCAAGCCACAAAGAAGGCTGGGTTCAAGTTTGGGGTGAAGGTTCAAGGACTAATCCTTATTTTAATCAATCCAATTCACCCATCCCTTGAGCATATTCCATTTTGAGAGTTTAGCCTGATACAAGTCCACCTTGAAGTGAAAGGCTGGCTTTGTGGACAGAACATGCATGTGGGGTCAGGACCGCTGGGCTCTATTCCAACTTGGGCAAGAGACTTTTTATGTTACTCTAGGCAAGTCACTTAACCTCTCAAATGGGAATAATTAACTCACAGAAGTCTAACTTGTGAGGCTTAATTTATTACTGTCTAAAGCATGTTGAGATGGGGGGATTGGGGGGTGCAACAGTGTAAAGTACTGTGAACGGTATATGGATATATTTTGTGTGGTCCCACCTATAGACAGAGAAAAACAGCTCCTGTTAGGCCTGATCCACAGCTCATTAACTTAATGGAAAGACTCCCATTGACTTTAATGGGATTTGAATCAGGCCCATCATGCATAGATAGACTTGTAAAGAAGAGAAGAGTCCGAACAATTAACAACTTAGTGTGCAGAAAAAGAAAGCTGTTCTTCTGACTTTCTACCTTCTCTTTTTCTTTCCCTTCTGGTGTCTTCAGATGGTTGACCTTGCCATGGAATTTTTCCCGTGGAGATATTTTCGTTTGAAGTTGGTTTTTTCACTTGGAAATATTAAATTACCCTTTTACCCCTTAGCTACAGAGACAGAGTTAGGGTGAATAAAAAAAGACAAATTTCATGTTCAGGATATGAATTTCTAGAATTTTGCCTCTAGGTACTTTGTTCCTGAAATACACGAATGTTCTTTGAATTCGCATTTCACCTCTATATGTGGCACAGGTCCCTAGTCAAGAAAGCACTTAAGCATTTGCTTAACATTAAAGATACATTTAAAACAGAGAAAAGATACATTGAAAGCATATGGAAAAATAATCCATTGACATTAAAGCTAGGCACATGCCTAAGTGCTTTCCTGAATAGGGATGATTTCCAGAATCAGGGCCATTTTTTATATTTAATATTATACTTCTACCTGTATGGCTCTTGTTGGTATGTATTTGATGGATAATAAAAAACATGTTTGCCCCACTCTGACCTTCTTTCCTGTTGCCTGCCATTTTCAGCTCCTTTCTGTGGTTTGAAAGAAGATACTTGTTGTTTATTTATTAATTTTTATTTAGTTTGTTAAGCCTTACATTATATCAGTAATTATTTAGTTAGAATTTCAGATAATTATCCTTTGAAATGACAGGAGTCAATAATACCAGATTCTGTACAGAACAAAAAAAGCTAGGTTAAGAGATAAACATCTCTAATTATCTTTTCACAATTACATGACTTTATCAATCACCAGCTATTTTGTTTGATTCATTCACTTTTTGAAATGTTTTTCTTTTAAAGTTTTTACAAAGTTGCTGTTCTGTAGGATTTCTGTGGCTGTGAGCCCTTATGGCCAACTCCAATTTTTTAATCTGATTTTTGTCTTGATACCTTGAATATTTTGATTATATTGTTAGACTGTGGCTGGGCTAAACATATTTGAGGGAAAGAAAGCTAAGAAAGAGGTATTAAGAAAATTACTCAGCATGAGAAGATATGTTACTGAAGAAGCAAAGTTTTTATTATGGGGATTGTGCCTTTAAAATGGATTCTGATTTTTAGTATTAAATAGAGCCAATAGAAAGAACTTAGCATTAAAGTAATAATATCTAGCTCTTATACACCACTTTACAATGGAGAGGTAAGTATCATTATCCCCATTTTACATATTGGGAAACTGAGGCACAGATTGGTGGGTAACTTGCCCAAAGGTCACCCAGTAGACTAGTGAATGAACTGGAAATAGAATTTAGGTCTCCTGGGACCTGTTCTAGTGTGCTCTATTATCTACTAGTCAACACTGCCTGCCTATTTTGTTTTCTTTGAATTTTGTGTGTGTGTTGGTGTGAATTTTAGTGCTTTTGAGAAGTGCCCCTGACAGCCATGCTGAAATTGTATCTTTAGCTGCAGATCAGGTACAGAAGCAGGTACACACCCAGTTCTGCCAAAGTGCATATTGCCTAATATACTGTACAGGGTGAGAGGGTAGTTTAGTTTCCATGGCTTATTCTTTCCTTGTCCCCTCAGCGGAGAGTGCTGAGAAGTGTGGGGATTAGCATCAGATATAATTGTAGCTGTTGTGTTGTGAACTCCTGCCACTGGGAGCTTGACTGTGACCTCCACCCCAATTGACATAAATTTACCAACTGCTATTCAAATAGTAACTTTTTGTCTCTATTAACCTTGGCTGTATTTGAGACATTGACCTAGAGGGAGAAGTCTCTAAATCTCTTTAGCAATCCTTTATTCCATCCATTTTGTAAAGCTCATCGGGGGAGCTGGGGGGGAGGGGAAGAGACAGCAGCAATGTTGAGAGTAATTTTATGGTGAAATTGTGGTGAGCTGCTTGTCTCTTTGATGTACTGCCCTTGAAACCACTTTGTGAACTTTGTAGCCCTTCCTGTCATTTTGCTAAGGGGAAATGTTATGTGCAGGGCAGAGGGCAGACTCAAGACAGAGCCACAGCTGGATTGGCTGAGAAAGGCCAGCAGGGGGCAGCATCCCCATGGTAGAAATTAAATAGAGTTTGTTTTTCAGCTCTTGCTATTCTTTTCTATAAGGCACAGCCTAGAGCTGGAACCAGGAGGATGCGAGAGTGCACCTGCAAAGTGTGCACGGAGGGTCAAAACTGGCTAAGGCAGAGAAGGAACATGATGAATTCAGGATTTGGAAAGTACAGATTTGGTAATCAGGTTGGGCATGAGTGCTCAGGAGGCCAACAGCAGAAATCTGTGATAGGATCACCTAGCCATTCAGATTTCTGCAACCCAGTCCTGAAGGGTGTGATTCTGACACTTTATTCATGGTGAGCAGAGCCTTACTCCAAATGGGCTACGAACATGAATAAAGGTGCTTGAATCGGGCCCTAAATGAGTATTCCCCACATTCATGTGGATTTGGTCTGTATTTCAGAGAGGGAGACTCGTTGTCCTTGCTAACTAAGTTTCTAAGTTAAAATGGCGGGGGTGGGGGGGAGGATTCACACCATTTTAATGCCCTGGTTTCGATCTGTCTGGCTGCAGATGCATGACTACAGCGTTGATGAGGGAAATGAGTGCATAGTTAACTTCTGTTTTTGTTCATTTTGAATGAACGGTATGCCCAGCAGAAATTAACAAAACTCCATCAGAAAGCCTTTATTGTATGATTCTAAATGAACAGCATCAGCAGCCCTGTCAATGGCACTGGAATAATCAAAATATTAGTCTCCATACATGCCAAAAAATTTAAACAAGACATCTTGCAATATTACATTTCCCTAGTTGAAGATTTCCCCAGTGTGAGAGACTCTCCAGAAGGCATAAAGCTGGCACAGCCAGCTACTGCATACCCTCTTCCCTGTAGCTCATGGTGGAGGAGGCATATTATGGGCATGGAGGAGGGGGCATGGTCAGAGCACACTGTGGTCTGGCAATTCCCCAAAGGCCTTTCACGAGCCACTACCAGATACTCTAAAGTAGTAAAGTGGCCTAGAATCAGGAACTTGCAACTGGCTCTTTTGTGGCTCCTCTTTTGGGTGCTCCCCTGGGTGCTGCTGCAAAGGTTGAGATCAGCTGCAATATTCATGTAACCATCCTTAGATTTAAACTGGATAGGGCATGTTCAGTGGAGAATCCTGGATGGTGGAATTCATTTCTCCTCTTGGTTCAACCCAGGACACGGTTGTCTCCCCAGACATGCTCGCAGCCTCTGTTCATACAAAGCTCAGTCATGCATTTAGGCACTGACACACACTGTGTGGGGCACAGAGCCATATATCCTATAGGAATTCAGGAGGAACTTACCAGGGCAGGGAACGTGCCTTCATTTGCATTTGTACAGCGCCTAGCAAAATGTGGGCAATAATAAATAATAGTAATCTTGCTAAAAGGGAGCAGAATTCCCCCTCAGAACTCTGGTACTCTGGTGGAGTGTGCTCACTGATACCCTTTTTTTAGAGATGCACCTACCTCCAAAAAGCACCCATTTGTTTAGCTGCTGCCGGGGCAGGGTGGCCACCTGTGCCCTCTTCTCTGTGTTTACCAGCCAGCAAAGCACCCAGACTCAATCTATTTCTTATGCTTTTGCAGGGAGAGTGAATTAAGTAGAGGAAATTAGTACAGCTGATCAATTTTTTTTTCAAGTTTTAAAATTTAATCAGAAATATTTCAAATTTTGAAAAAAAAATCCAGGGGAAATAGTGAACATTTCCCAAAATTTCCCCTTGTTTTTCCAATCAACACTGCAACTGCTTCAAATTTTTCAAACTTTTTAATTTTGAAAAAAAGGTCAGGGAATTCAAAGAAATTTTCAAGAAAAGATTTTCCCCATTATTTTTTCAACCAGTTCTAGGTTAGAGACTGCTTTTAATGTAATTTTTAAAGTATTATGTTAATTGGATGATTATTCTGCTCTGTGTTAATTTTTGTATTGTATGTGCACCCAGACTAGAGATGGTAATTGGCACAAAATATACATCAAATACAGTTAATCCATTAATTTAATACATTGATTTAGCTACCTACAATGGGAAGCATAAAGCAAGCCACTGCAAGGACAAATACAAAATAAACCAACAAAAAAGAAAGAAAAAAAACAACCAAATGCTAAATCGAATTAAAATATCTTGCATTCCACCCTGAAAGTTGCCAAACCTGAGAGTAAATAAATGATAGAAAAATAATCATATAGTATATTTTTATGCTGCCTTCTGTCTGAAAGAATCCAAAAGCACTTTACAGGCTTCATATGCACAGAAATCACCACTGAAATGCTGGCATTTTATGGGAAATAAACAGTATGGCCAGAATGAAGTTGATTAGAGACGTCGCTGAACTTTGTTTGGTGTCAGAAGCCTGTTAAATCCTTCCTCTTCTAAGCTTCAGCCCAAGCTAGGTTTACATGTAAGTTGCAAAGGAAAAAACAGTTGTGAGCAGGTGACAATATATTACAACAGGAAATAGCGTCTGAAATTGTTTATAACAATGTGATATAATTGTTTATAACAATGTGATATTTCAGACATTATGGTATCTAAAGAGTTAACCACCAAATGGATCCCCAGAGGCAGAATCTTGTGCCTAAACCAACCCCTGCTGAAATCAATGGAGCTTGGTGTGGGCAGAGCCATGTGCAAATCTGATTGCAGGACGAGAGCCCCAGTCTCTATAACCCTGTTATGGCTAGGATGAGAGATGGGGGCCATTTTTATTATTGGTGTACACAGATATAGAAATGATGGCATGCCCTTGCACAACAAGATTCCGTGCTTCCCCTGATCTTTTCACCTTAAATAGTATCTCACACTGTCCTTTCCTAAACTGCCTTATGGATACTAACACATCTCTCCCACACCAACAGCATCCCCTTGCCTGCCTGCGATGCCCATGAATAAGGGAGCTGAGAACCGGCAGCCCCTCTGTAACTAATTTACAGGGACACAGGAAGATATGGGACAGGCGGGGTCGATAAGAGTTCACCCCTCGTTTACATCAGAACACATGCAGAGAAATATCTGATTGCACTAATAGCTTTTATTACTTTTAACATGTACTCACTTAGCCAAACAGGTGAAAGTGATTTGTGCCAGGTTTTTACGAGCCCAAGGGCCAAGCGAGCAAAACGAGTTTTGTGTGACAGGACCTGGCTTCTCCTGGTTCTCATCCCAGTTTGAAATTTGTGAGAAAATTCAATTTGAGCAAAGCACCCTTTTCAACTCTGAGACAAGCTCGCGGCCACCTGAATCAAAACCAGATGTACTTATCAGGCCTAAAGATAACAAATAGCGGCTTGAGATCCTGTCAGCAGAGGACCACCAGAGCAAGGGCTACAAAACTCGCTTGGCTCATGAAATTCTAGCATGATGCATATTAATGCTCACCAGATCTGGAGTCAGGCCTCTTCTATTTTTTTTTCTTTAATAAATTCTTCAGAACATCACTGCATTGTAAACTGGTTATTTGAGACTGTTTAAGTAAAACCAAAAGCCTCCACATATCCCGCTAATTCCCCCCACCTCCCCGATCCCACTTTCCCCAGGCTTACAAAGGCAGGTCTTTTAAAATATGCCCATAGCAGGAGATGGTTTGTTTTGGCAAGAGAGCAGGTGCCTTCCCAAGTTCTGAGATCTGGCGTGTCAGCAATGACCAGAGGCCTTGGGTGGCCGGCTTCACGCTTACACTTCCCTGTGTCAGCTGATATACCTACCACCCACACTCTGAAAGATTCCAGCAAATTCAGAAACTCTTAAAAAAGGGAGCTGACCTTTCTCTCTGTCCTTCTCCCTCTCTCACCAGCCCTTTCCCTCCTGTCCCTTTGGAACAGCCAGGGCATATTATGAATTTCAGGCTTTACTTCTTATAAACAGCAAGGTAGGGGAACATTTGAAAACTAGGGCCGCGTAACAGTAGCTTCTTGCACATTAAAATATGACCGAATAGACAAATGATGCCTTAAATCTCTAAAATATTCTTCTCTGCCCTTGGCTAAAGAGAAAAAAAAATTGGGGGGAGAAGGTTTATTTGGTTATTTTTCAGGCTAATTTTATTTGGTGCCCCCAAACAGAGGGTGTCCATTTCAACACTGTAGTCGGCTATTCTCCCATTACCTTTTAATCATTCTCTTCTTTCTGCAACAGCCAAACAAAAGCATTAGGCTACGTAGTGTCTAATAATCTTCAAATGTAATCTCTATCCAAAACAAAACTAAAAATCTACTCCTCAGAGGTTTTGTTTTTCAAAACTGTTATGAACACAGCACACCCAGCAAGTTGCCCTGTTTCTAAACCCTTCCTTTTATTTAATCTTTGCTTAAACAGAAGAAGAAAGAGCCCATATTGAACTCTTGTCGGGTACTAGTGATGCTGTGTTAGAGTGGGAAATCCAGTATATTTCATGTGGCCCATTTCTGACTTGAGATCCATTTGGTCTGATTCCACTCTCTTTCAAGCTCTGGCAGCATAAAAGAGCTTGAAAGGGCGTGGAAATGACCTTCCTGCACACTGGGCCTCCCTGGTGAGCACAGAGTTAGCATAAAGGCTCTATACAAGCTCTCTACCAGCTATTGGTACATGGGGCACATTGGGGCAGCATGGGGTGTGTCTGAAGTGCACCACATTACCGAAATTCTGTGCTTCCCAAGGCCCAACAGGAACCATGGGAAATACAGTGTGAGTTACAGTGGCCCTGAAGCTGCTCTGACTTACACTGGGAACCAAACAGGGCCCTGAAAAGCCCCAGCCCTTCCCTCCCCCCTCCCCCCACACACTCCTACCCCAAGCAAAGGAAGGGATTAACTGAGAAGCACATTGATTTCAACTGCTAATTAGGAATAGCTAATTCAAGCATTTGATAGTACCAGTCATTGCACTAGAAATATAAAATGTCATTTGATAAGGTTACATAATTATCACTCCTGGCATGTGTGATGCTGAATTGGAATTAACATATTTTTGTTTAGTTTCATAAACCTATTTTCTCATGATTGTATATAGACAAAATAAGATTCCTGACAATAAATCCCAATAAATGATAAACGTGTCCATCACATTTCACCACTAATGATGGCCTCTGGGAGTCTTTAGATAGTGCAGGCCAGATTCTGCTCTCAGTTACTATGCCAACCTCTCACTGTCCATATGGTCGTAAGGGTATAACTGAGAGCAGATTATGGCCCAGTCAGCTTTGCTATAATGCCTTGGGTAGTGGGTCTCTGGGAGAAACACATAAAGACACCAGTCTGTCAAGAAAGGTTGCTACATGCTTGTGTAAGGGAAATTAAGCAAGCAGTATGGGACTGGTGTGATTCAGCAATCTCTTTAACCAGCTACTTGGCTTCCAACTTGACAGTATTGCTGTGGTTACTGGAGACAGGGAGTGAAGTTCCCATGATTAGAATCATGGTAAATAAGCCACTTCCTCTTCTAAGCGCTAGTCAACATTTTTCTTTTGCCTTCCTAAGCAGTTGCGGAGGGAATTATGTCCCCTGTGGAGGTGAGAAGAGTTAAATGAACAAAATGGAGGCTCAGTAGGAATTCCACATCCCCTTAATCCATGCTACAGAAAGTCATCGCATTGATGGTAATTTTCTTAAATGTGCTAGCGACACTTGGAATCACACCCAGCCTCTGCTTTCTCTCACCCATCCCTTGCAGTAATGGATGTCACATTCTCAAACTGTCTCTTCCGAGGAGAGGATGCTATGACAGTTGGCCCAATGGCCAATGTAAGTGGAAACTTACTTTGTGCTTACATTTCCTTTGTCAATTTCTTTTCCACCTGATTGATTCTTCATGTAGGAATATGCTCAGATAATGGGTCCCACCTCTCTGTTTTGCTATTGATTAGAGATGGGTCTGAAACCAAAACCCCATATCGAACTACCCCCGCTTTGCAATCCTTTTCTTCTTACCTAGACTGATGAATTTTTCTTGTTCTTCTGTAGTTAGCTGAACCAAACCCAAAGATCTGAGTACCCCTGAACTATGCAGGTTTTTCCATCCAGATATGGATCTAAATTTTCCAGATCAATCCTATATCTCTTGCAACATTGTGCCTCTGGTACTCAGGCTAAATAGTACCATACTCGGCTGCAAGTAGCCCTACTGACTCCAAGGAAACTACTCTTGAAGGAAGGTATTACCATATTGTGAGTAAGGGTGGCAGAATCTGGTTTTAGGCTGATAATACACTTTATAAAGTCATCCCGAATTGCTGGACTAGATGAGGCTGAAGACAAGGGTGAAGATCTGGGGATGAAGCCAGTGGAAGGTCTGGAATATTTAGGGTTTTAAAATGTTTTGAAGCAGCTGCTTAGGTTAAAAGTTTTGTGCATTTGGGGAACCTCTCTGTCTAGGTAGGGACCAGCACTTAATGGAATATCTGAAACTAGAGGTTACACATAATGACACCTTCTGTTTTCTAAGGCATCTATCAGTTTGGGTCAGTTCCCATTTTATGAATAATTATTCCTCTGCCACTCTCTTGCTGGCAGTTTGGTGCAACCATTCATTGTTCAAAATCTGTGATGTAATTAGTCACTTATATTACGTGGGCTACGTCAGTTTCCTGATTGGAGGAGTATAACTCTTAGAAACAGGATGCTGCAGAGGAAAGATGGGCCAGTGGCCAAGGGTGCTAACATGGGAAATGTGATTTCAACTCTGTGTTCCATCACAGATTTCCTATGTGACCTTGGGCAAGCCACTTAGTCTCTCTGGCCCAGGCCCGTAAAGGAACTTAGGTCCTTATGTCCCAGAGTTAGGCATAAGGGCAATCCATAAAACCCTACTTGGCTACTGCTCAAATTTTCACTGTAGAAGTCTCTGGGCAACTCTCTTTCTGACTCTAGGCATCCCCACTGCTGCCTCCCCTGGGCTCTAGGCATCCAGATATTTATCTCATACCTCAGTTCCAGGGTGAGTAAAACATTCCCCACCCGTCTCACCTACTGGGCCCAATCTGGTAGGCAGGCGAAGCATGCTTACCAAAGCAGGCCTCATTCAGAATCTGGCAGTAGGATCAGCTGGTGGTTCTGCCCTTGTGACTTTTTGACCCAGGGGTTAGAGCACTCATCCAGGATGGGGGGAGACAGGTTCAGTTCTCCCCTCTGCCTGACATGGAGAAAGGATTTGAACTGGGGTGTCCTACCTTTCAGGAGAGTTTTCTAGCAACTCAGCTATTTGATATTCTGATGGGGGGCTCATTCAGTCTCTCAGGTTGAAGCTACTCCACAGGGTATAAATAATTAAATAGTCATTGGAGCAGTGGGACTGGGCCCTGGGTCTTCCCTGTGCTATAGAGTTATTCTCGCTCGCTCTGGCCAGCCCACTGACTCTTCAGTTATTTATACATAGCTGAACAGCTTCAACATGAGACCCCCTACATCAGACTATACCATTGCTCAGTGGTTAGCGCACTCTCCTGTTCAAATTCTTTCCGCCCCACCAGGCTGAGGGGAGAATTGAATCTATATCTCCCACAACTCAGGTACGTGTGCTAACCACTGGGCTACAAGGGAAGCACTGCTCCACGTCCTCCTAAAATACCTAAGCCACCTGACTCCTCAAGACGGTTCCTGGCTGTGGATCACAAGCAGAAATAGGTGCCTCCCTGCAGCCCAGACTTAGGTGCCTATTGCTGTGAGAGGGGTAGGACTTAGGACATCCCTCTCTCCCCAGCAGCTCCCATTGGCCAGGTTAGGCATCTTCCTACCTAGCATACTGGCTTTTGTGGATCACGTTCTTAGGCCCATAGCTCTTCCCATTCATTGTATCTAGAGTCTCAGGATTTGACTACACGTGCGAGTTAGAGCGCATTAAAGCATCCCTGGGCGCCCTACCTCATGACGTGTCCACACTGGTAAAGCACGTAGAGCGCCCAGACTCCGCAGCTAGAGCACTCCTGGTACTCCACCTCGGCGAGTGGAATAATGGTTTTGCTCCCCCGCTGGAGCACCGCAGCGCCAGTGTGGATGCCCTGGCCTGTTAATGCGCTCTGATCAGCCTCCAGAAGTGTCCCACAATGCCTGTTCTAACCACTCTGGTCATCACTTTGAACTCTACTGCCCTGCCCTCAGGTGACCAACCATCAGACCCGCCCTTTAAATTCTCTGGGAATTTTGAAAATCCCCTTCCTGTTTGCTCAGCCAGGCGTGGAGTGCTCTCAGTGAATCTTTCCAGGTGACCATGCCTCCATGTGCCGGGTGATCCCCAGTATGGAGCAATTGCAAGGTGCTGGACCTCATCAGTGTTTGGTGGGGAGGAAGCTGTCCAGTCCCAGCTGCGCTCTGGCCATAGGAATTACAATGTCTTTGGGCAGATATCAAGGACATGATGGAAAGGGGCCATGACTGGGATGCTCTGCAGTACAGGGTTAAAGTGAAGGAGCTGCGGAATGCCTACCGCAAAACCCACTACTGCACAACCTGCTACCGCAAAGCCAGCTCTGATGCTGCCCCCTCGACCTACCGTTTCTACAAAGAGCTGGACTCAATACTGGGGGGATGACCCACCACCATTCCAAGTACCATCATGGACACTTCAAAGCCCAGTTCAACAAGGCAGGAGGAGGAGGAGGAAAGCGGGAGTGAGGGTGCTGAGGAGGAGGGAGACACCCTGGCATCCTTAGATGCATGCAGCCAGGAGCTGTTCTCAAGCCAGGAGGAAGGTAGCCAGTCGCAGCGGCCAGTGCTTGGGGAAGGACAAACTCCAGAGGAGGTTCCCGGTAAGTGGCTTTTATTTTGGGAATTAAGTTATTCGGTGCGGGCTCTTGGGGTGAGGAGGGTTAGGGCTGCATGCATGCCTAGATGTGGAATAGGGTTTTGATGTGCTCTCTCACATCATGGTAATTGGCCTCAGTGATCTCTTCAAAGGTCTCATCCAGAAGTTGGGCAATGCATTTGCTCAGGTTTCTTGGGAGAGCCACTGTGTCTTTGTCCCAGTCAGGCTAACATCTGTGCCACTGTGCCATGGGGGGCGGATTTGCACATTGTGGCCGGAACCATTGCTGCACACAGGCAAGCTGCATACGGGCCAGGACGGAAGCCACATTGTATTAAAAGACCCTCCCTTGTTTCCCAGGTCACCCACACCTCAGATATCTTCCAGGACGATCTCCTGTGGAAAATGTAGGGAGAATGTTCAGTATAGGGGCCCCCTGCAGCTGTTGGCTCTCCCCAAGGCACAGAAACCTGGAGGACAGTATGGCTGTGAAACAATCAGTCCACCTTGACCTAGTGCTTACTCACCATTTTGGGGCTCCCGTGGGTTATGTGTGCTTGCTTTGAGGTGGGCAAATTATGCTATTTTGTAGACTGTGCTTGCCCTTAAGTATGGGGGAATCATTGCTCTGTCTGGTGTGAACAATGCTGTCTCTATTAAGTGTTGCATTTTGCCTTTACAGATGCAACCTTGAGATCTCAGCCATCCGTGTTATCACTGGCTGAAAAACTTCAATGAATTAGGAAAAGGCCACATAAAAGCAAAGAAGACATGCTGCATGAAGTCATGTAGCAGTCCCTTAACGAGAATCTAAAAGTGCAGGAGTGAAGTGAGAGTGAAAGGAGGATCCGCCAGCAGAATGAGGAGCGTGGGCACAAAAGCGCAGAGCTCTGGCAGCAAAGCACGGAGTGGTTGATAAGCATCATGGAGCACCAAGCAGACTTGATCCAGGTGCTCGTAGCCATGCAGGCAGAGCACTACTGTGCCTGCTCCCCCCCCCCCCCCCCGCCAGCCCTTGTCCCAAAACACTTTCCCTTGTGCCCCCATGTCACCTCCACCCCACTATCCCCAACATCCGGGTTCTTATCGCCACCAGCTGCCTCCAACACCTGTAGCTTCACCACCCAGCCCTGAAAACTACCACCCTTACCCTCTGCACTCAACCCCCATCACTGTGCATTATAGCCATCCTGAAGTGCAGCACTCATTGCTCAGCACTCCAGACAGGAAGGCAGAGTATGATAACAGGACATACGCAAATCTGTGATTGAACCGTTCCCCACCCCACCCCCCTTGGCCTTTCTGTTTCCCAAGCAGTTGTGTTTCTTTTCAATAAATGGATTTTTTTGGCTTTGAAAACATTCTTTATTATTTATTGCGTAAAGCAAAAGATACCTTAGCCCAGAAAAGCAAGAGGCACTGCAAGTCACTGTAGCAAACACAGATTCCTACTAACATTGGAATCACTGCACTTCACTCCCGTGCAGGGCACCAGACATTACTAGAGGCTTTCAGCCTCAAATTTCTCCCTCAAGGCATCCCTAATCCTTACAGCCCTGCACTGGACCCCTCTAATAGCCATGCTCTCTGGCTGTTCAAATTCAGCCTCCAGGTGTTGAATCTCCAAGTTCCATACCTGAGTGAATCTTTCACCCTTCCCTTCACAAATGTTATGGAGGGTACAGCACACGGACATAACCACGGAGATGCTGTTATCGGCCAGGTCCAGCTTCCCATACAGAGAGTGCCAGAGGCTCTTTAAATGGCCAAAAGCACACTCCACAGTCATTCTGCACCGGCTCAGCCTGTAGTTGAACCACTCCTTGCTGCTTTCAAGGCTCCCTGTGTAGGGTTTCATGAGCCACTGCATTAAAGGGTAAGTGGGGTCTCCAAGGATCACAAGGGGCATTTCAACTTCCCCTATGGTGATCTTCTGGTCTGGGAAAAAAGTCCCTATTTGCAGCTTCCTGAACAGGCCAGTGTTCCGAAAGATGCATGTGTCATGGACCTTTCCAGGCCAGCCTGCATTAAGGTCCATTAAACGCCCACGGTGATCCACAAGCGCCTGGAGACCCATAGAGAAATACCCCTTCCGATTAACATTCTTGGAGGCTAGGTGGGCTGGTGCAAGAATTGGAATATGCATCCCATCTATCACCCCTCCGCAGTTAGGGAAACCCATTTGTGCAAATCCGGCCACAATGTCATGCACGTTACCCAGAGTGATGGTTCTTCAGAGCAGGATGCAATTAATAGCCCTACAAACTTGCATCAACACGATTCCAACGGTCGATTTTCCCACTCCAAACTGGTTAGTGGCCGATCGGTAGCTGTCTTGAGTTGCCAGCTTCCAGATTGCAATAGCCACCCGCTTCTCCACCGTCAGGGCAGCTCTCAGTCCCGTGTCCTTGCATCGCAGGGTGGGGGTAAGCTCATCACACAGTCCCATGGAAATGGTTTTCCTCATCCGAAAGTTCTGCAGCCACTGCTCGTCATCCCAGACTTGCATGACGATGTGATCCCACCATTCGGTGCTTGTTTCCTGAGCCCAAAAGTGGCGTTCCACGGTGGTGAGCATGTCCGTGCATGCCACAAGAAATCTCGTGTCGTATGTGTTACTCGAGTCGATATCATCGTCAGAGTCCTCATTGTCAGTTTGAATCTTAAGGAGTAACTCGACTGCCAAATGTGACATGCTGGCGAGACTTGTCAGCATATTCCTCAGCAGTTCAGGCTCCATTCCCACAGACCAAAAGGGAAGACAGAGCGCGCAATACAAAAAATGTTGAAAGATGGCACCAAGTGTGGACGGAAGCACAGGGATTGCTGGGATGCGAACTGATACATCATGGGGTGTTGGGAAAGGACCCAGAATGCCCTGCACCTCCCACCCCCTTCACACAAGCCATAGCACCTGAATGGGAAGAGGTGCTCTCTGGGATAGCTTCCCATAATGCACCGCTCCCAATGCCACAAATGTGGCCATGCCAGTGTGCTTGTTGCTGTCAGTGTGGACAGACTGCAGCGCTTTCCCTACTGTGCTCTCCGAGGGCTGGTTTAACTCAAAGCACTCTACATCTGCAAGTGTAGCCATGCCCTAAGCACCTAACTCAGGTTTTTGTTTCAGTGATTTTCTAGGTGCCTAAAAATGAGGTGTTGCAACACCTAAGTCCCTTTGTGGATGCAGGCCTCTATGTGTCTACACTGCAATTAAACACCTGCATCTGGCTTATGCTAGCTGGCATGGGCTAAGGGGCTATTTAATTGCAGCAGAGATATTTGGGCTCTGGCTGCAGCCTGAGCTCTGGGACCCTCCCACCTCGCAGGGTCCTAGAGCCCAGGCTGCAGCTCAAGCCCAAATGTCTACCCCACACTGAACTGTCCTATGAGCCTAAGCCCTGTGAGCCCGAATGAGCTGACATAGGCCAGCTGTGGGTGTCTAATTGCAGTGTAGACATTGAGACGGGATCCCCGGGGTGCAGCCTAGGACGGTGGGACCGCTGTGCTCCCTGAACTCTCTCCAGCCTGGGTTGTCTCTCACAATGCCTTGCTAGTGACAAGCAGAAACCCCCTCCAGGTGCTGTGATCACTCAGCACAACTGCATGTGGAGCCCCACACCCTGCTAGATTGCATGAATGCTCCCAGAGCACTCATGAGTCACACAGGGAAAGGCACCAGCCAAATCCCCCCAGCTCCCAGCACTGTACCTCAGGAATATACCGTCTTGCACTGCTCAAGATAAGCAGTGCAAATTTATTAATTGGTTCACCACTCCATCAATGGAAAGTGGATATACACCAGCCTTTCCAGAACCTGAGTAGATTTGCCCCACACTTCAGACTAACTCACTGATAAAGATAAACAGTTAAACAAATTTATTGACTACAAAAGATGGATTTTAAGTGATATTAAATGATAGGCAAAAAGTCAGAGTTAGTTCGCAAAAGAAATAAAATATAAGCACGCAGTCTAAACTCTCAACCCTATTAGACTGGGCAACATCTAGACTAAGCAGGTTTTCTCACCCCACTGGATATTGCAGTCCATAGTATACAGATTTTACCTTTGAAATCTGGGCCAAGCCCCTCAGTTGGAGTCTTCAGAGTGTCCTTATTGCTTGCAGCATAGGTGGGTAAAGGAGAAAAGCCAAGGATGTGGCCACTGTGTCTGTTTTATACCCTCAGTCCTATGTGCTTGGGGAGCACAAGTCCAGGCATGTCTGGGGACATTGCTGAGTCTCCAGGAAAGGTTGAGCAATTCCCCCAGTGTGGCCTCATACAGGTGAGTCATTGAATTGTAGCTCCCTTGCTGAACAATGGTTGTTGATAAGTTGTTTGAAACCCCGCCATGAAACCCATTGGTTACTTTCCTTGCTGTTGCCTCTGGGGAGCTAATAACTGGCTGATTCCCCAATTTAGAGCATGTTCTAGTGACCACCATACAACACAATTCTCATATCTTCAGATGCATTAATAATATATATATATAGTTAGAGGAATGACTTTCAGCAGATCGTAAATTTTCCCCCGATACCTTACAAAGCATGTGTTTTATTTAAGATCATGATTTTATAAAAATGAGGAATATGGGGGTTACAAGACGCACCCCCAAGGTATAGTATGCCACAAATATATCCTGTGTCTCAGTTCCCCATCTGTAAAATGGGGATAATAAACTTTTCCCACCTCACAGGGGAACTGTGGAAAGTACATTTCATTAGGAAGAGCATTTTTTTCCGTTAAAGATTGTGCGGCTGTGATACTACAGTAACAGCAGTCACTTAAATACCTTAGATAGATAGTGTGAATGACAATATAAAGTTAATTTTTGTAATGAAATTAGTACAAAGCACTATGAAAGCCTTTAAATTGGATGTAAGTGGCACACAAGGCCTTGTGTAACAATGTTTGCGATGCAAATCGTTTGCCATATTTTTAATTTCACACTGACTTTTGTGTAATTCTGCAGACTTTAGTTTTCAAATTTAGTGACAGGGTGCTGATAAAGTTATTAATCCCCTTAAAGTGGAGTTCAGCTCTGCAAAGCCACACAGAATGCATCCTGTGCCAACTGTTTTTATTTTTCAAAAATTTCCCTCTCCAGTATGCTCATTTTAAAAGTGAAGTGTTTTTTTTTTCTCTAACAAACAATCAGCTCTGTATACTCAGCCTGGGATCAGAAAGTCAGTGTGGGTTCTTTTCTTGTTGTACATTGTCCCATGTAATAAAAATTCTTGCAGGCCCAATTAGCCCCTTAGTGACACCTGTGAAATCCATAGCCTTCAAATTATACCTTCAGTGACACCTGTGCACTGATTGTGTTGGCTTGGTTTGCACAGGTGCAATTGACTGGAACTTAGTAAACAACTTTGCTAATGATGCACAGGAAGGAATAGAATCCTCTCTTTCTCTCAGCTATGTTGGCTTCTGCAAGGCTAAAAGGAAGGAAAAAATGAGGTAAAACTATTTTGTCCCTGAAGTCAGGAGATGGGAGTCTGAATACACACTTGGAGAAGATGTGTTCAGAAATAAGGTACCCTTTATATATATATATATACACACACACACAGTTATTTTTTGCAGTTAGACCTGCACTTTAAGTTCTGCCAGTTTACTGCTCACTGTAAGCAGCTGAAATCCGTTTCTTCTACTCTTTCTGAAATGGCCTCTCTGTTATCATTGAGCATTAACTGATCCATAATCTTTCAGAAGTTTTCATTAGCAGTAAAATAGAATTATAACTGCTTAGACCACTGTGGGATTTATGGAGATGCTATGTGGGAACAATAGGTTTTTTAAAGGCTGCGTTTTCTACTAGAGAAAAAGGCCCTGATACAAAGTCCATTGAAGCCAACTGAAATGTTCCTACAGACATTAAAGGGCTTTGGAATAGGTTCTAGAAGAACTAGGGAGGATTAAGGAGCTCCTATGTGTCCAGTAGGCTGAATAAAGATTAAACTTTGGCATTATTCTGGGGAGAGAAGTAGAATTGCATCTTGAGCCTGACATTTTCCCCAAAGGTGGAGGATTGAGTATTCAAATATCACATCTATGCCAGCCAGCACAGTAACTTTATTTAAAATACTTTAAGTATCATTGAAATAAACATGAGAGTACTTCTCCATTTTTTAAAAAATTGTAATAACTAATGTGGCTCTCCTCTGTATGTCCCCTGCAGAATAAGATTAAGTCATTTCCTATGAACTTTTTCCAGTCTTTGTAGGCATCAGAATTAGTTGATGGTTGATTGCAACTCCTATTTATATGAGCAATTTATATTTTTTGCCTGATGTGACATTTTGATATATTTTGCTTGGTGATAACAGTGTAGAAATTAGAGGTGTGGTGGGAACTTAAAACTCTCCACAATTTTCTGGCTTTCTGCTCTTTTTCCAATAAGATCTGGTCTAAAGAACTTAACAGAAAATTTCTTGGTGGGTGTGGGGACTAAAGGCTGTATTGAGCAGTACAATCCAGCTGCTTTGTGGTGCCACCCAGTGCAAAAAAATCTGGATTGTATTGATTATTATGGCCCTTTGTCCCTTATTAACTGATGCCATCTCTAATGTTATCCTATAATAATAAAAAAGTATATTCTGCAACATAATCTCTGTGTGTGTTGTAACAGTTTGTTAATTTGTCAAAATCATAGGGCTGACTCCTGAAGTCCTCCCTCAAAGTTTTCTCTGACAAGATCCCATTGAAGCTGCTGGAAATTTTGCGCTAGGTCATGTTCTCTGTGGGTAGAACTTGCTGGAGGGAGCCCATGGGAGGAACACTCCATTAGATTTCCCCTTCAGTGTTTCCTCAAGGCGGAGCAGAGTTTCTACCTCGAGAAAGCAATGAGTCTGCCCACCAGATCCTGAGGATTCCCTGAGATCTGTGAATGGCCTAGGCCATCTGCATGTGGTTCTTCTGTACTCCCTGACAAATCTTCTGCCAGGGCTTTCTTAGCTAATACCTGCTATTGAAGGGGAGGGGGCAAGGGACATTGAAGAGGTAACTTTGCCTCCACCTTATAGAACGTATAATGGAAAAGGATGTTAGAATTGTTAGTATGCCAACAGATGTTATAGAGAGTTAATGGTTATGGGGAAAACTATACCTGTATTGGGCAGAAGTTTTCAAACTGTGAGGCATGCCTCTCTAGGGGGTGTGTGGAAGAACATTTGGGGGGGGGGGGAGGGTAAGCAGCAATGCCAGGCAGCTTGTGCCAGCCCCGCATGGCGGGGTCCAGGCAAGCTCCCCATTGGGGGTGGGGTAGGAGTGCCATCTCCACCCCCCCGACTCACCTCAGTGGGCCACCCAGCCTGTGGGTCAGTGTCAATATTTGCTGCAGCTGCACCAATTTCCACTTCCAGCAGCCTCCATGCCCAGCACTGGCTCTGCCCCCAGAGACTGTCGCAAGCACCTTCCCCCACCCCGAAAACCCGATGGGGGAGGGGCAGGTATTGGCCCTGCCCTAGCAGTGAAGCCTGGCTGCAAGGTAGAAGCAGCCCGCTGCTGAGGAAGCCTTGTCTGTGCCACTGGTAAGTGTCTGTGTATTTGAAACTTACAGGTGCAGCTAATTTCATTAAAGTCATGTTAAGATCTCTGTTAGGTTTAGGAGTAGGCTATCAAGCATACTTTTGCATGTGTCTATTTTTGTCTGGGTTGGGGGGGTGCAATCAAAAATTGTAATTCAAAGAGGGCTGCTTAGCTCAGAAAGTTTAACAAAAGACTGTATTAAGGTGAGCACTAGTGTTGCTTATGAATCCAGTTCAGGGCAGGGGTGTGCATTTGAAACAATAGTTTTTTTTTTCTGCCCCGATTGTTCTTTAGAGATGGCTAAAGCTTTGCTTCCGTAGCGAAAAAATTGCATGGGCTCAGAACCCAGGCTAATCGCAAGGAAGAAATGAAGATGATGTAGTCCTTAAAGAAATCTTTCCCACAAGTCCAAGAAATAGAAAGAAGAGGAATTAAGGTGACAGTCACTTACCTAACTTGTGGGAAGAAATGAGTGAAATAATAAGCAGCCCATATTCATTAACCATTATAAAAACCAGACATACTCATTCGTAATTTCAGCTTTACATTCCTGGTAATTGTAGTGGGACATTAAAATCTTGGGCTGTGACACTGTGATTGGTTGGCCTGGCAATATGCCCAGAGAAATCTTTTTGTCCTTGGATGAATACCAAGGAGCCAAATTCTGCATTCTGATCCATAAATTGCAAAAAAGGGGGCGTTTGATAATGAATGCCACTCTCATCCAGTAAGATCTTGTTCCTAGTGGACAATTTGTCTGACTCAGGATTGAATAATATTGATGTGGAAAGGTCTGATGGGCATGCTCTTCCAAATAAGAGCTGGATAGCCAAACAAGCAGCAGTTTATTCTAAGAATATTAGGTGGTGACACAAAGACAAATGGCCTGATGAAAGAGCCCTGAGACAGATTGTGGAATTACCTAATTGTGGATAAATAGAAGTAGAAGTCATCAGCATCCTGGCTTTTACTAAATTTAGGATGACTGGCCAAGGAAAGGAAAATAGCTTTCAAGAAAATATAGAATACTGGCCAAGAGGTTAGGAGGTGGAAAAAATCAAGCATCATCAAGAGATCTTTACGTTTTACAGTATAAGATTTAAGGTTAATTTGTTATCTTCCTGATTTGCAACACAATAATCAAACATAATCTTTATATATGCTACCAAAATTTAGGGATTTAAGAGACTGGACAAAAGTTTTTGAAAACCCAAATAAGATCCATTCACATGTGCATATACCCTGAGAAAATCAGGTGAGATAAAATCAAGAAAATCAGATATAATTTGGGTAAACCAATCAATTACTAACTGCTAGAGAAAGTAATTGGGATGTGGGGAGATTCATAGTGCTTCCCTTAGAACTATAGGAATATCCTTGATCAAAGTGAAGCAAAACAGAGATTAACAATAAGGTTGGTCTAAACCAACCACCTCTCCTGCCAATCAAACACCCCAAACAATGTTTTTTGGGGAGATATGGAGGACTCAGAACAGATACAAATTTTGTAGTTTGATGCAGTTTTCTTTCCTTTGAACTGAATCAAAAAGCCAGATTTGAACACCTTCAAATTTAGGGAATTCTAAATCTATATCTGAATTTTGCTGATCAGGCCCATCATTAATCATGACTATGTTGGCTAAACAGAGGCGAGTCAAAAACCAAGAAACTTTGAGACCCAAAACAAATAAGTTTAAAAAAACCCCAAAATCCTCAGTATTGAGAACAAATAACACCAAAGCCTCCCTGAGCTGTGAACTTTTTGCATCTTCTCATTTCTCTCTTAACAAGAAAATAATATGCTTAGAAGGCAGGATAGTGTGTATCTGTGTTTCTCTATATCCAGAAATAGAGGAAACTTTTTACAAACTCTGGTCATTGTCCTGTGCTGAGAAAAACCATAAAGGTAGACTCCTGAACCTGCATAGTTGTCTGCAAAGCCAAGACCTATGATTATTTTCAAATGGATAGAAGATGAGAAAATGGAAAGAGTAAAGGCTTTCTGGTCACGATATGGCATTGGTATTCTTAACTTTAGCAGTGGGTTTTATGTGCACCAGTGCAAAGAGGAGGGTGGGGGAAGTGCTGGAAAATAGAAGGCGGGAAGAGAAATCAAATTAAAGAACAGCATAAAAAAGAAACTGAGAATTAAACTGCCAATCAAATGTAAGTTGCATTTAGCCACTAGCTTATTGCTGAAATATTAAACTGCAATTTAAATAGCAACATACATGTATTCCAGTCTGCTTTTCACCAAACTGCCCTATTAAAAAAACAAAACAAAACAAAAAAACATAAAGTGAGACAGTGGTAACTATGATTACTGCAATAAATTATAATGGGCTAAAAATTATATTAGATTCTGAATGCTGTAAAATTTATAGTAACTCTGCAGTTTCAATTCCAGGAATTAATTCTTATTATACTACAGAATAACTATTCTTTGTTCAGAGACTGAAAGCAGAAATTAAAAAATATGGCTTGTATATATAAAAATGTTTTACATCTAATAAGGGCATATTATGCTACGAAACCATTTAATCCAAAAAATTCAACTAAGTCCTTATTTCATGACATAATATGAGGCATGATGAAGCAAGCAAGGTACTCATATGTTGCACCAAAAGAAATAAATACTGTCCCGTTTGTTTCAAACCTGTTGCTAACCACTTTCCAATCTGTATCATTAGAATAATCACAGGCCCTTACATTTGCCAACTAAGTCAAATACACTGTGTAAATTTTGTGAGCACATCAGACCCATGAGCACGTGCATTGCTCAGAGCCCCCGTCAGAAACTGGAGAAAAGTCTGTTGAGAGTCTTTGGGTTAAGTTTAGAGGCGAGAGCAAAAAGGGTGATATCATGGTGGGCATCTGCTATAGACCACCAGACCAGGAGGATGAGGTAGATGAGGTTTTCTTCAGACAACTAACAGAAATTTCCAGATCACAGGCCCTGGTTCTCATGGGGGACTTCAATCACCCTGACATCTTCTGGGAGAGCAATACAGCAGTGCACAGACAATCCAGGAAGTTTTTGGAGTGTTGGGGACAACTTCCTGGTGCAAGTGCTGGAGGAGCCAACTAGGGGCTGTGCTCCTTTTGACCTGCTGCTCACAAACAGGGAAGAATTGGAAGGGGAAGTAAAAGTGGATGGCAACCTGGGCAGCGGTGATCATGAGATGGTCAAGTTCAGGATCCTGACTAAAGGAAGAAAGGAGATTAGCAGAATACAGACCCTGGACTTCAGAAAAGCAGACATTGACTCCTTCAGGGAACTGATGGGCAGGATCCCCTGGGAGGCTAATATGAGGGGAAAGGAGTCCAGGAGAGCTAGCTTCATTTTAAAGAAGACTTGTTGAGGGCGGAGGAACGAACCATCCCGACGTGTAGAAAGAATAGCAAATATGGCAGGCAACCAGCTTAGCTTAACAGAGAAATCTTCGGTGGGCTTAAACACAAAAAGGAAGCTTACAAGAAGTGGAAATTTGGACAGATGATTAGAGAGGGGTATAAAAATATTGCTTGAGCATGCAGGGGTGTAATCAGGAAGACCAAAGCACAGTTGGAGTTGCAGCTAGCAAGGGATGTGAAGGGTTTCTACAGGTAGGTTAGCAACAAGAAGGTGGTCAGGGAAAGTGTGGCACCCTTACTGAATGGCGGAGGCAACATAGTGACAGATAATGTGGAAAAATCTGCCTCGGTCTTCACAGACAAAGCCCTGGCTGGGATGATTTAGTTGGGGATTGTTCCTGCTTTGAGCAGGGCGTTGGACTAGATCCCTTCCAACCCTAATCTTCTATGATTATATGACTTATTTCTGAGAACTCACTATTGCAACATATTCATTTGACTCACCTTACATTACAATGATAACAACCATTCAGTCCAAGCTTCTGCACCTGGGTTGTGCTCCACTGCACTTCCTCACATGAGTAGTCCCATTGACTTGAATGTGACTTTGATGTTCAAATGGATCCTTACTTCAAGTGGTTGCCCTGCTATCTGTGCTCAGATACTATGGTGATAGGCAACCCGATATTCATCTAGGTAGAATCTTACAGATACCGACTTGGCTATAATTATCTCCATGATTCTGTGACGTTTAAATTGGATTATTGGACAGGGTTCAAAGTGAGACCACTTGGAAACTGAAGTTAGCACAGAATGTGCCTGAGCACTTCCTAAGAAGTACACAATACTGGGAGCCTATTACACCAGTGTTCTGTGCTCTTCATTGACTGCCAGTGGTTTCTGGGTGGAGTTCAGATGTTTTGGGAATCTGAAAAATTATCTGAAGTTTATCTAGTTATCTGAAAAATTACTTCTCATGTCTGGCAACACTGCTGCTATTGAGAGCAGAAGAAGACTTTAACTGGAGCTCCCTCATTAAATGGGAGGGAGCTGATAGCATTGTATTATTGGTTCTGGAATTTGCTCCCCCTGATTAGCTAGACCCTGGATTGTTAACTTTTTGGGCCTGCTGAAAATGCATTGTTTTCCAGGAATCTGGGGAGGTAGTGTGTTCATGAGCTGGGATATATGAGGAGAAAGGGACAATTATTCGTGGGGTTGTGACACTATTGAAATGCCATTTTAATAGTGTAAGAGGGTGACTTTATCTTAGTGTCACTACAATTTATGTGATGTGTCTAGCATTCTAGAGGTTTCATTCACATTTAATTAAAGAAAATAAATAAAGTGGAATAGGATATGGCTTGTTCTTTCTCAACTGTAGTAACTCTGGAGGACTAGCGGGTAAAAACTTGTCAATCAGTGAACTATGCTGGTAGGAGATCGAAAAAAATACAGAAATACTAGCTAGTGTATGCATATTCATTGGGTCTCTACTGAGATCCAAGGATCTGTGATCCACTAGACCTTGGATCTAGTAGATCCAGTTACTAGATCTAAGCCTAAATCAGATCATGGTAAAGGACAATCCTTTTACTTAGTCTGTCCATTGGTGTACCACTGTCCACTGGTGTATCCTCATCCCAGTTAAGAGAGGAGGCCAGGGGTTAAGAAAAACACCCACAATGTTCAATGAAATACTGGGAAGATGTGGGGATAAGTTTTTAGATGTGGGTCCATCTCAAATCCACAGACCCAAACACACTAAAACTATATCCTATCTCTACTGTTCTTCCTTACTCTCCTGGACAAGGAAAGTACGTGGTAGTAACAATGGCTGCCTCTTCCCTGTTTAAAGTCTGAATTCCCCCTCATCTGATTCCCATTTAAATAAAAAAAGCCAAACAAAAGTATTCCTGTGATAACCAGACTTACAGAAAGAGTGCCCTGCTATGAATACGATGGTTGAGCTCTTTCTGCTTTGGACTAACAAGCTCAAACAAACTCTATGAAAACTGTTTAAATAGTTAAAGAATATTTTAGTTTCCATGATGGACACAAGGTGGTGGTTCTTGCAATGTTCAGCATGTTAGTTTAATTATTTTAAAATGCTTCATTAAAAGAAAAATATACAAACAACTACGGAACCCTAATGAAGGGCTCAGTCCTGTAAGAATCAGCATTGATAGTATAAGGATATCTTGTTTGAAGGTTTTAGAATGTGTCCTATAGTTAATATTAGTTCTATAAACAACATGCTAATTAAATTATTCATTGTTATTTCCAGTGCCTATTATGAATACTCTGGAAGTTTGCTTTAAAACTTTCCCTAGCTAAGGAATGGCTATGTTTGTAATGATAGCCAGCTAAGACAATTATAACTATCCAGTTCCCATAGACTGAGGAGGACCCCATGCAGAAAAATGAAACAATGGTGTATCTTTCCATCCAGTGTCATTAATCTGTCAAATATGGAAAACATGAATCATACTACAGACTGGGAACCAACAGATATGGGAATTGAACAAGATGTGAAAAATAGTGTTTTGTTTTTTTTAATGTTAATTGTTTCTGTTTTCTATCAAGAATTTGCAACTGCAAAGATCAAACTTATATCAAGGAAAATTGATAAGCAAAGGAACATCAGAAACTTCAAATATTAACCCTAAGTAAAATATCCAGAGTCAGCTGGTAGATCAACACAATTCTGACTTTAGTGGAACTATATTTGTTTACACCACCTTAGGATCTGGCCCTGGCTATGTCACTTGTGGTAATATTTTACCACATAGGATGCCATCTTCTACTTCCACAATGAAAAAACCCAATGAAGTAAAAAACTAGAGGACTACGCCCAGAAGTAAATCCACCTCATTCTTTGATGTTGATGTTCTGAGCAACTGCAGGCTGAGACTCAGTTTACTACCTTCACTGTCCCTTGGTGTGAGGAACATGAGATTAGCACTCTTATTTCTAATCTTGGCTCCTATGGGTTCATCTACGCAGCGAGCAGCAGTCCACAGCAGGGACTCTAGGGCCAGGTCAACAGACTTGTGTGTGCAGGGCTTGCACTACAAACTAAAAATAGCTGTGTAGATATCGTGGTTCAGGCAGAGGCAGACTAAGGGTTTGTGGGGCCCTGGGCCAGAGAAAGTGGGGGACCCTCCCCACCCCTTCTGCCTGCAGTCCCCCTCCCTGCCCAGTCCTCCTGCTGGGGAGTGGAATTGGTGCATTGCGGCTTCCTCTGCTCCCCAGCAGGAGTGCTGGGCGGGAGGAGCAGGTTGGGATGCGGGGTGCCCATTTTTCCAGGGGGCCTCCAGTTGGCCAGGGCCCCTGGGCACAGGTCCCGTTGGCCCAGTGGCTAATCCGTTGAGGTTCAGGCTGGAACTTGAGCTCTGAAGCCCACCCTGCTCTCTAGGCTTCACACCCCAAACTCCAGCCTGAGCCGCAACATCTACACAGCTATTTTTAACATCATAGCGCAATCCCCATGAGCCAAGCCTGTTGACCTGGCCTCTGAGACTTGCTGTCATTCTGTATAGATGTACCCTTACAGAGAAAGTGTGAAATCACAGCTTCATGGAAGTCAAGGGCAAAACTCCCATTGATTTCAATGAAGCGAGGATTTCACTTTAAGAACATGGGGTGATATTACCCATCAGTCACAGCAAGTGGGTTTTCACTTCTATATAAATATTTTAAGAGGTACTTTAGACATCCTATAAAAAGATAGAACTTTCAAAAGTGTTCAGAGCTGCTTAATAGTTGAATGACCAAAATCAACCAATTAATGAGGGGTAAGATGGGGGCAGTTAAGCAGCTAATAGTTTTACGCATAGATTATCTAATGGGACTTAAAGTTAAGTAGGTGCTCAAATGCATTCCTAAGTCAGGGCCTCAGTGCCTTCCAAATTGTTACAAACCAAGGTATAACCCTACCAACTTTGGGCAAACAGTATGGAAAATAAATACAGATGCTTCCATTTACAGGTTGGCAGTTTTATAAGTATTTTAAAAAGAGAGTTCAATGGTGGCTGTCTGGTTTTGTTTTCTCCTCCAATCTCTTGAGAAGGGAACACCAGCACATGGAAGGAGGAGATATTACTATGAAAAAACTGGATAGTTGAGATGTATGGTAAATGCAGACTAGCAGTAATATTCTCCCATGATAATTTTCATTTCCCCATTGCAGTATCTTTAGAGAGTTAGAGTTGAAAGTACTTCACCTTTGCAGAGCAGCCTGGGTCCCTGTTCTGTAACCAAACATTACTCATACTTGAGGGACCTAGCAACATCACTTTATGTAATTGAGATTTTTAAAAAGGTTTTCCCCAAAGTAAGAAACATAAGTTATATATCCGGCAACCCCCAACAACTGCTATCCTGACTGGATGGCAGAAGAGGGAATAACAGCCAGATGACTATTGTCAAGGGAGTGACTAATTGTCAGGTAGGACGACTGGACAATGAGGTGCATGAGGGTTGGTCAAATGATACTGAAAAAGTAATAGACAGACTGTATAGGAAGCAGAAGCCCAGGACCCAACATCTACTTTATTTCAGCTAAGATCTTTATTAAGCTGGGCTTGTATTGGAGACATGGGGAGAACAACCCACTTGCTCCTATTAAGGGAATACATGGTAGAAGAGGAAGAGTGAAGAGAAGAATCCCCCATATTAAATATTTAGTTTTAGAGCCCAGTTTATATCAAATGAGTTGCAAAGGTGCTTTTCACTGAAGAAGTTTCACATATAGTGTGTCTAAATGCAATGAGGTGTGTGTTTTCATTTATTTAATTTCTTTAAACTTCAAATAATGTTGATTTAAAAAAATGCACTGTGTTCTCACGTTTTAAAAGGAGTGTTTGGGAGGGAAAAGGCAGTCAACATAGTTGCAAATAAACACACAATAAAATTGTCTGTTAGGTTAAACCCCAAATAAGCTTTAAGACAAACAGAGCTTTAATTTGAAACACTGAAAAGACTAATTTATTTTTTCCTGCTTATTTAGGTCTGAGAGACCCTAAACTTAAGATCCATCTGTGAATTGTTCTGGAAACCAGACTGCTCGCCTCCAGTAAATACATATTTTCATCCTTATTTTCTAGTATATTTAAAATCTTAGGGGCCAACTCTTTCAATTAGGCATGGGCCACACAGGATTGGCTCCATGTAGGTATCTGTAAATGCAGATACGTTTAGAAACCAGCCTGTAAATCAAGTAGTCACTATGGGTGGTGTGAACTAAGATGGGGTTCAGATTCAGGTTCTGAACGCTAATTTATCTTTCAGACTATAAACTCTTTGGGGACAGCGATTGTCATTTGCTATTGTTTGTACAGGGCCTAACACAATGGGGCTCTGCCATGTTTGAGGCCTCTAGATCCTACTGCATTGTAAATGTTTCATAATGAACAATTATGGAGAACATATGTCCTGGGGGCACATTCCTAGAGTATAATGAATTACCCCATTTGCCCTGAGTTAACTCCCATTGACTTGAATGGGGCCAGGACTTCACCCTTACTTTTTAAATTTACATGAAAGCTGGGATTCTCCTTTACAGGAGATTTCTCCTCAAAGGATATTTCTGTTAACGTGGGGCTGTGATATTCCTCAAACTCATCAGTGTTGCTTCCTTAAAAATCAGCTTCTGAGGAATCAAGCCTTTTGTAAAACACAGAATTCTTTACTGATGACCTTGGATTTAGTGGCTATCTTACCTTTGCTGTCTTGGGCTAGATGGATGATATTCCTGCTCTCCATTTTTTAATGTATATGTTAAAAGCTTGCCACCTTTTTATGCTGACTTATTTAATTCAAAAGAGAACATATTCTCCTTTCTTAGTTCTGATGTAATTAAATTCAAATATACTTTTGATTAATTCCTGCTCAGTGGTTCTTCATTTTAGCATTTTCTCTTGCAAAATAGGTCCTGGGTTCTTCCAAATGGTGTTTCCAGTTTTTACTTATGGATACACTGAAGGCAAGGAGGATGTCAAAGCTATATCTCTATAGCTGAATATGTCTCTCTATTTCTACAGTTTCTGAAATCATTTTTCTTAATTGACTATTATCAAGTTCCAAAAAATTACCAGTGAAAGTATGGGGGCTTTAGGTTTCTCTCCTGTTTCCTCTGTCTGTGATCTACTTGGAGAAGGGATGAATATATACTTTGACCTAAAGTATTTACCCTCGTATGTCTGTCTTTGTGTTTTGATCTTTGCAGGTAATAGCTATTTATTTCTTTTCTGCTAACTTGGATATGTCATAGATGGGTCATAATCGGAGAAATCTTGCCAAATATAGCAATGTAGTAATGTCGTTAATAGGATGCCGATTTTTTTTTTCTTCAAGCTTTTGAGCATGCTTGTCTCTTTCACACCAGCTTTAAGCCACTATCTTCATTTAGTTTGTTCTAGTTACTCCTGAGTGACACTGCTATGAGTGAGATCATTCTAGCTTTTATGTGGCCTTAGGCAATTCTCTTGGGTACAAAGTTGCAAAGGTGCCACTAACTTTGGTGCCTCCGTTTTTACTGTCCATTTTGAGACACCTGCAGCTTCTTTCTCCATGACTTTGTGCAGTCACCTCTACTTGTACAAAGTAAATGGGAATAGAGTGTCAAATGCTATCAATCAGACTTCTCCAGTTCTAGGCAGAGCGGCATTCTACAGCTGCTTTGCACTCGCTGTGCACAAATGTAAAATGAGTGCATAAGAAACAAGGTGCCAGGGCTCTGATTTTTCAGAAATATTCACAGTTCAGAATTCCTGTTGATGTCAATGGGTGTAGAATCAGACCCTAAATGAGAAACACATTCATGTTGAGAGGTTCAGAGGAGTCCTTTGAAAATCGCAGTCTTAAAGTCTCCATAAGAGACAATGAAGCGTGATTCTTGTAACATTCTCCCTCCTGAACTAACAACTCTCCATATGAAGCTGCCTTACATGCACTGCCCATACAGGCAGAGTCCTGCCTACATTTTAAAGGTGCAGAAAATCGAATCACCACTGTGGTGTATTGAGGATTGTGTTGGAATTGCAAGCTGCTGCTTTAAGAACCTGTCTATACAGCGTGGCAACGCACATTAGAAGGGAGTGATTTCTAAAGAGCATAAACAGTTGTGCTCTAACTGGCATATGTAAACCCTGCTGGTGTGAACTAAAAGTTCCCTAATGTGCTCGAACGTAGCGCACAACGTTATGCTCATGCAAACTGGGGAGTTTTTAGTTCACACCAGCAGGGTCTACATATGCCAGTTAGAGCATATGTGCACTAGAAATCACACCCCTTTAGGGTGCACTGCTACACTGTGTAGACAAGCCCAAAGTGTGTGTATGGAGGGGGGTAGAGGAGTTATTGGTCCTACTTGTGGGCTAGGGGGCTCTATAAGGAAGAATGTGATCACAAGCAGTCAGCAGATAGCCATCCTAGAGTAAGGTGGGGTGAGCTGTCTCTCTGTTTTAGAGAGCAGCTTGCTTTGTGTGTCTGTTTTTGGGATCTCTGTCTTATCGTTCTGAATTCTAAGAAATAAAGTTATGTATGTTGCAACCTTCCAGCAAGAGCCTTAAAGTTGAAATTAACTCTTAAGTGTTAGATAGAACAAGTTGATATCATAGCTGAGTATTTCAGTTCCTCTTGTATGCCACTCCCAGACTGACACCAATATCGACATCCTTTCCTCATGTATTAGAAAACTTGGTGGACTTGATTCTGAGTCTCACTAGAGCACCTTTGTGCCACTTTGGCATTGTAAAGTAGCCCTAAAGTGAGTATATCTGTAAAGTGATTTGCAGTACAAAGTGGCATTGGTGTAAATGAGAATCACGCCCACCATTTCTTAAAAGGCATGAATTCACATGCACCCATTTTCATTAATTTTATTTTATTAACTATTCCATTATCAGAGAAGACAGAGAAACATATGTTAATAAAGTATCATATTTTTCCCTATTCTGGAGCCTGACGTTTCCCCATACAGTCAAGAAATGCCACAGTGTGAAGTGGTGGGTATTTGATATCAAAATCAATGTCCTATTAAAAATTTGCCAGGGATCAACTGCACTTAGATTCCACAACATTTTTGTCCCATTATACACTGTTGTTCAGACAGCCAATCTGGGTGTTTCTAATCTTGCTGTCACTAGTGATTGGGCTTCAGTCTGGCAGCTTTTTGGCTGGAAACTCAAAACTTCTGACAATCTCCATAAAGACAAGAATTTGGCCAAGAAACTCTCTTGGCAATTAAAACACTTTATTCTGCAATTGCCATCAGGGGCCTTCTTGGGCTGACCTATTTCAATTTTCTGTCTGATTTTTGTAGCATTCGGAGTACAAATTCCAATTATTGCAATTAAAGCCCCTTAAATACTGAAATGAACTCTGGGTCAGAGCCCCAGCTGGGGCAAATTGTCATAGCTCAATGGACACTGGGAGAGGATCTCCCTCTCTGGGTCGAGCTTCTATTCTGAGAGAAATAAAATATTCGAAAGGGGATTTCTCCTAATTTTTACTACTGAGGGAAGTTGTGTTGTCACTAACTTAGATAGTAAGGTCTTTTGGGTAGGGGGCATGTGTGTTTGCACGCACGCCCACACACACACACACACACACACAGCACCTAACACAATGGGATCCTGGCTTTTTACCGGGGCTCCGAAGTGCTACCATAATACAAATAATTAACATGAAATGTAGAGCAGTCTTGTCTTAAGTACACTGCAGTCTGCATTCTTCCTGTTCCATGAAAATTCCTCTTGGCCAGTTCTTAGTATGGTGGTTGGGACAGCAGAGAATGTTCTGAAACCTTGTTCATGTGTATTTGTTCTGTAGAAAATGTTGGACTCCCCTCTTGCACTAATAATAAAAGTACTAGGTAATAGAATCAATCGTACTTTCAGACATGATTTAAGTGCTGCCATCTGAAAGTGAGGACTTACTTTATTTTCATTCATCCAGAGAGGGTGCATTATAATACCATACTGAATAACTGAGAGGCACTTTGGAATGACCGCTACAAATTCACTTAGGAGATCAGGTGATTTATGATGTCAGGAGAACCCAAGTTATAGTTATAGATTTCTTCAAAATTCTCCAATTTTTTATTTCATTTTATGTCATATGAATTTCACTATAAACACAAATCTATAAGAACTGGCAAAGACCCAGACATCTGAAGTTTAATAAAGAAAAAAATATTTTGTTTAATAAAATGATCTGTGTAAAGATTAGTGTTTTTGTTCAGTATTTAGTATTGTTTCATGTGCCTTAAAATGGGAATGAAACCATGAGGCATCATTTGAAATAAGATAGTTTGCTTGCATTGCAGCTTTTGCCCTATCTCTGTATCTTAGATAACCTTCATCCAGCAGAGCTTTTCTTACCGAAAAATAATTACAAATACATTGCTGCAACTCCCATAGCTACAGCACATAATGGAGGCTGCTTTATGGTGGAAGCACCCTGTTGTCAAAAGGGTGTGCTATATTGGGGCCTAAAGTCTTGAATCTCTTTTCAATGGTAGCAATACTGGGAGGGTTCTTAAAGTGAAGATGTGCCATAAAGATAGTACCACAGAAAACGCATCAAAATATTTGGGGTGCACCCATCTGTCCTCAAGATGGGTTTCATCTGTGGGGCAGAATGCCTAATATCAGAGTTCAGACAGGAAATCCCATACAATTTTCTTTCTTGGTAGAAGAGAAGTGGGTAGGGTGACCAGACATCAAGTGTGAAAAATCAGGACGGGGTTGGGGGGTAATAGGAGCCTCTATAAGACAAAGCCCCAAATATTAGGTCTGTCCCTATAAAATCAGGACATCTGGTCACCCTAGAAGTGGGGGCCATCAGTCCTCCTGGACCTGTTGTGATCCCAGGGATCCATTCATGGGGAGCGGATGGCGAGTAGTGGAATCAGATGACCCTCATCGTTCTCCACCAACCATATAGGGAATTTAAAAAGTTAAGCATTCTCCATGTTATGTAATCATCTCTAGAAATCTTCTGGAGTTTTGTCTGAGCACAGACTGCAGGCTCAGGCAAGTAATGAATGAGACTTTGGGCCTGATTCTTCACCGTCCTGTGTGTGGTTTTGTCATTTACCGCTGTGCGAAGAGAGTGCATCCTGGGTGTAAAATGCTACCAAATCTGAATCAAGCCCCTAAGGTTCAAGACACAAGACTCAAGGCACACTTTCAGGTAAACATACCCACAGTTTTTGTGGTCGTATTTAAATAGACAGATGTAATTATTGAAGTAAATACAGCTATTTGTGGTTGTGTATGTATGGAGATGTATGCAGACCTACACCGGTAGGAATTTCAGATAAGTGCAGGCTTATCTATCCAGAGCCACACGCCTTGGTACATCTTTTACTAGTATATTTTAAATGTCCTGTACATGCACAGCAACATGTGATTTTTTTCCCCCTAATATTTGTAACTTTAATTTTCAAACCCTTTTCCTTTCAGTCCTGACAATGATCTGGCATTTGAAAGTTAAGGGTCGTTTTCTAAAACCCCAGGTCAGGAAAGCACTTATGCAGGTGCATAACTTTAAGCAGCTTCCATTGACTTCAGCTGAACTACAGCTTGTGCTTCCGTGCTTTTCTGAGTAACAGTCTAAGTGCTTGGCAAGCTGGAAGTTTTAGAACTAGACTCACTTGGAATGGAAAGCTAAAAATGAAAATGTCATTATCAGATAATTCATAAAGGGCCAAATGGAATTCTATTAAACTATCTCCCCAAACTTCCCTTTGGGTTTCAAACCTAAGTAAAAGAAACTCCAACTCAAAGATTTAAGTATTAGGATTGTCCCAAGCTCACAGTTGCTTGCTCAATTGTAACTGTTATCACTAGTACAATATATTCGTTCTTGGCTTCCAGGACTATTTTAAATCACCTGAGTTGTCACTGGCTAGGAAGAAGAGACATTATCGACACAGCATCACTGGCAAAAGCACCCTGCAGGGCACAGCTATCCATTGCTTCCATTCTTTTTCCTTCTCTGCTAGGCTCTGTTCCATTTGCTAAAAGCATTCTTTTCAGATAACGCAGAGATAGATGTTGCCATTAGTGGCAATGCTCCCTCACTCTATATGTTCACTAGAATACTTAGAATACTTTTTGTTCCGCTGTACTAACATGGCTTAGCAGGGACCCTAGTCGATGAAACAGCTATCTTCAGAAGAGCAGTGGTATTTACTTTGGAGCACATGTACTGTCTCAGAAGGTGATAAACACTTTCAGTTCTCTTTAAAGACTTCTTAGGTAATTTGGCAATGATCATAACTTCGTAAAATTATTTTTTTGTTTTAAATTTCATTAAGTAAACCATGGATGAAAAGAATGCTGACATAATCTCGTAGTCCCCTGGGGTATATTAATCAGCATGATGGGAGGGAAGGACCATGGGAGCCACTGTATCGTTTGGGTTATATATGCTAAGAGGAATCCATGGTAAATCCAGGAATCCGTGTCATGCTGGCACAGACAGTGTATGGGGGGGGGGGTTTTGTTTGTTTTTTTGTGTTTTTTGGTGGTTTTTTTTGGAAAGGGTTCATCAGTGTTTCCTGCTTTTGGATCAAAACACATGGGAGTGAAATTCTGCCCATATTCTAGTCAATGGGAATCTTGCCATTAATTTCAAAGGGACTAAGATTTCGCCCCATGCCAAATTCTGTTCTCCATTTCAACCCCGTTGGAACCAAATGTGAGTATAACTGAAAACAGAACTTGACCACTTCAGATTTCTGGCCTGTGTTTAAAGGATGGGAATCACTATTAGCAGAAGTTCACTATAGGGTGATCTTATCTAAATATTTAGAGGCATTGGGTGAAATCCTGGCCCCAATAAAATCAATGGCAACATTCACGCTGATTTCAATGGGCTCAGGATTTCACCCATAGAGCATATTGACCTTCATCTACATGTGACTCCCATAGATTCAATGAGAGTTATATGCACAGATGCAGAGCAGTATGTGATCCTTCTATCTTAGTATACTAAAACACCATATGCAATAAAACTATGGGGACAGGGTGCTTCCATTAATGCCAAAGAGAAGCAAGAGAATTTTCTTGTGACCTAAGAAACAATGGCCTCAGATTCTCAGCTGGTGTAAATTGCTGATGCATAGAGTTATACCGATTTATACCATCTGAAGATATGAGGCCAAATTCCTTTGACAGAGATCTCTGTTCACCATGCTAGCCATAGGGCTGGTTAAGTATCTACCAAAGAGATGCTGCTTTAAAGAATGCCGCAGTCCACAGCTGTCTTTCACAAATGCCCCTCTTACATCTACAAAGAAAGTCCACTATATTCTTTTATCATTTCTAGATCTCTGAAGATGTCCCACAGGCAGGATTTTTGTAAGCTAGGGCTCGAGGGCAGTGATGGAGGTAGTATTGGAATAATTGTTTCTATATACATATAAGGAACCAGTTCAGACAAGTGTGGCTTACATTAAAATAAGTAATAAATGCTTTAAATGTAGTGGTAAAAGACATACTGTCTGAGGTGCTTTGGAGGTTGTACTTCATTTAGACTTCTCCTGAGTCTGCTTAAACTTCTTATTTGCTGCTCCAAAATCCTTTGAAACTATTACCTTATATTAAATGTAAGGCCAATAAATTCTTTCCTAATGACAGAATCATTCAAAATTGATAGTTTGAAAGACTTATAGCTAGCCTTACACCAGGGATATTTTATAGTGAAACTAGACCTGAGCAATACCTTCCTTAAGTGTACCTTTCAATCACCATAACTAGAGTTGTCTCAGAGCCCAATGGGAGAGAAAATTACACAGGAGAAAGGTAATGATTTTCTTCTCTCCCGCTGCCCAGGAATATTTATAATTTCCTCAAGCTGAGTGTCTTGCCTTTAAATAGAAGAGGTTTAAGACCAGACTTTGTTAAAAACAGCAAACTGTGTTCAAACAGTTGTTTGTGTTCTGAAGGGTTGTCCCATCCAACAATGTTTGTGCCCATTTTATTTGCTAATCACAAAAGTTTGTGTGAAAGGGTTTTATTTGCACAAATATTTGGGGAATGGCTGTGGGTCTCGTGAATATCTGTATTCACCTGCAAACAGTGTTAGTGTGCAAAGAAGAATATTTTGTCTTCAATATTTGCTATCTGTTCATTGTTTTTCATTATTCTCATGTTTAAAAATGTTCAGTCATCCAGTCAGGAAGAGAGGTCACATGATATTGTTTAAGTGACAAATCACGTATCATGAACAGTGAATAGCAAATAATCAAAGTAATCCTTTTGTGACCAACCCAGAGGGCAGAAAATTGTTGGTCCAAACTGTTTGGTGGTACCTACCAATGACAAATGTATTTGCAAAAAATCAGGATTGTTTCATTAATCTAGTAATTTATATTTGCAATGACTAATTCAGACAAACCTGTTTGTCCATTTACAGATGGGAAAACTAAAGCACAAAGAAGTTAAATGACTTGCCCAAGGTCATATAATTAGTCAGTGGCAGGGTCTCAGAATAAAACTTGGGTCAACTGAATGTGCTCTAATGCCTTATCTTCCACATGAGAAGTTTTTAACATGGGGCCATGAACAGGTGTCAGGGCATTGTGTAGCCCTTCCTATGTTGTTAATTAGAGGGGGATGATAACTAGATAGGAAGGGATCCATGGATGGTCCTGGCATGGAAAAGGGCTCAGGGTATGCAAAAATTGAAAACTACTGCTCCCCATCATATTTCCCCTCTCAAAGACAGAGCAAATGCTACAGTAATGAACAGCCTTGAAGCCCTCAAACAAAACTGGTAAACTAAACCCAGCTTTGGGCAACAGTCTCTGTGCACACCAACTGAAATGCCATTGAAGTTAATGGAGCTATGTTGATTTACACCAACTGAGGATCTGCCCCTTCATTTTGTATTTGGGAATATCCACTCCAAATTCACACTCCTCTCCCTCCTGCATGAGACAAAGCTCTGAAAGGGTTACTTGGTTGGCCATCCAAGATTTTGTCAAATGTCTCTATTGATGGAGGTTGTTGGAGTTACTTCATTTGCATAAAAAGAAATATAAAGTTGTTCAGAAGCCAAATAAAATATTCTTTGGCTAACAAAAGCACCTTGAACATAAATGCCATAATAGTTCAAAGTTTATTAGTGCACATTTACTGAGCTGGGTTTGGCACGCTGATTTGTTTTCCATTGGCATTAGGAGAGTTAAAGAAAGTAGCTGCCAGACACAATTTTAACAAACCTGAATATAATCAGAATGTTTAGCAAATAATCGCTATATCTGGGCAAATCATTCTCTAACACTCAGCAGCTTCAGATGCTGGCATGGAAGCAGACATGAGAACAGACGTGGAAGGGAAGACTAGGGACACAATTTCATGCGTTATAAAGCTCAGATGCCAATTTCCAGGCTCTGCAAGGAAGGTGAGCCTTTTAAGCTATGCAAAGCATGACATTGTGCCTCATGTTCCGTTTTATATGACACCTTTTTAATATTCAAAGCATCCCAAAGTGCTTCAAGATACAGAATTTAGTTACAAGTAATACAGTAACAATATGGGTAAAGGCTGCAGGCATCATGCACTCAGCCAGATCTCTCACATAACCTCAGACATGCAAATGTATTTTTACTAAAAGAGGGAATTCTGACCAGGACATAGATTTATATTCTATACTGTTTTCAGAAAGTGCCATACAATCCTTGACTTCCATTTGAACAGCCACTAGAGATGAGGGGAAAGATGCTTGTTCTGTCTCACCCAACAAATATCTAAACATAGAATCATAGAAGCCAAAACTTTCAAACTTGGTGCCTCTAAATCTATAATTAGGTACCTTAATAAGAGGCCTGATTGCTATAGATGCTGACCTCCCAAAACTCCCACTTATGTCCATGCAGGTGCTCAGCCCCAAGGAATGTCCGGCTTCTTATCAAAGTTCCTAACTATTTATATAGACTCCTAACTTTGGGCATGTAACAAGGTTGTAGATTGTGTATAGTCCAATCTCTAAGCGTGACTGCTATTTGTGGGGCAAATCCTAGGTCCTTTCTAAGTGGCAGTAAGGAGCATGGAAACCCTTTCCGAAGCCAGCTTCAGGCTGACTTGTTTGACCCTGAAGTTGGCTAATTTAAATATGGAGGTAGGCACATACATGCTTTGATGCCTAATCTCCTGTCTAGACCCAAATAGTTTTGTTTTGGTTCTTTTTATTATGGGAAGAAGGGACAGGGAGATCACACAGATGAAATTTCCACTCCTCTGATGGACTATCTATAGATCCTGGTCTTTTTCTAGGCCCAAAAACAACTGTCAGATTACTCAAGCCCTGGAGCAGCCATAACCTCTGAAGATGCCATGTTGGGAGAAAGTTGGAATCTAGAGCAACGTGTCCTATGCTGTAACTAACCCAACAAAATACACCTTTTAGTAGAAAGTGGGAGGTCATGCGTGGAAAGGGGAAGGCTCTCTGACCAACCTCTTCCCCCTGAAAACAGCTTCAGACCTGCCATTCCAGATTATGTTCATGCTTTTCTACTTTAAGCTTCCCCTGTATCAGCCAGAGTGAGTACCATGCACCCCAGCTGATGCATAGTCTTGGCAAGGATTACTTGATGCAATCCATAACAGAAGATAGCTGCATCTGGGTCGTGGGGGGGGGGGGAGTGGGTGATCCTGGAAGCTTTATGCGGTGCTTACTGTCCATATGTGTGAGAGGATTCTCTGGATGTGTTGGTCTGGGCACAGGCTAGTCACAGTACAGAGTCTCATAGCACAGTACAGTTCTGGGTGGGCTCAGAACAGTGGATACTACAGGGGCAGGATTTGATCCTATGTTATCAAACTCTTCACCTACGTCATCTTGAACTCTGAAGCAGTTCAAAGGTTTGTTTTCTTTTCATTATTAATTTTGCCATAAACTGCATAACCTGTGGGATGACTTGGCAGTAAAGTCTGACAGTTAAAGTCAACAAGGTCTTTCCTTTAAGAACCAGCATTTATAACAAGAAACTGAAGCAAAAGGGAGTAAACCTAAAACTACCTATCTTGGGCCCTGATTCTCCACTACTTCTGAGCTGCTCTTGAATGCACTTTCAGCTCCTTGATCCTTGTCTACCTGGCCCTACTGATCCTCCTACTGCTCTAACTTCAAACTTCTACCACTGTCGCCAACTCTTTCTCAGTGCTAATGCCAGCATAGCTTCATAACTCTGCTCCACTGTGCCTCCTCCCTCCTCTGGAATACCCACTCCTCCCCCTCACATGAGCTGAGGACATCTGTCATAGGTCCAAAGCAAACATGATGGACCAAAGAATCCAGCCCTTGAAGTTCAATATGGTCTTATGACTCTAAGCATAAAACCTTGCCTTCCCAAAGACATGTTGCCTGTTTGTCTCCACATAACCGCGGTATAGTCCGTCTTGTGAGGACCTCTACAGGGGGGGAAACAGAAAATCTGGAGTTACCCCTTTTTACCACTGCAATCTATTAGTCATTCAATCAGCATTGTTATTTTTCCCAAGGAATTTTTTTTTCCTGTCAGAAGAGAACAGACAGCCATGCATGCTTCTCCCTGCAAAAGAAAGATAGATCACCCTGATTAAGTAGTGTTGTTTCTCTTGCTCATAATAATGAATCATTCTGTTCTTTCCCTCCCACCATTCCTTCTATCTACTGCATTTGAATGATGGAACAATTTTAATTGATGCATTTCTGCTATTTCTCATGATGAGAATTCCCAAAGCTCCAGCGCTCAAACAACTGGAGTCAAGAAAGATGAGTTCTGTCTTCTGTATCATTGGTTTAAATGTATAGCATATTGGTTCTCTTTGCTTGGTTTCATGCTTTGGTAATCTTACACAATGATATTTGATAGCGTCTGTTTAAGAATTTACAATTCTTAAACATTGGGTTTAAGCACTAGGTTCTTTACTTACTTTTCGTACGGGTTACGCAAAAGGCAGTGTTTTAAAGAATGCTAAGTGTGTGCAGGTGTGTGACACAAACCAACAAAAGCTAGATTTCAAGTTAAAACAATCGTGCTGTCAGATGAGTTAAGCATGAATTAATGGAAAACTATTTCTCCCACAGGTTTTCCATATCCTTGTGGTTTACTTTATTAATTCTTACAAGATAATTTTTTGTCTCCCTCTCTCTCCGTGAACTTAGGATCCAACCTGTGAAGAAATATCTCTAGTTAGACCCAAGTATCGTTAAGCAGATGGCATGCAAGCTTTTCCCAGTCAGCCTTATCCATCCATCCTGATCTACAGCATCCTTTGCTGTTCCAGTCTTGAGCCTCTGCTAAACGGATTGCAATATTTTTATAATGAAGGGCCAATGCTCATCGGCCACCAAGCTCATTTATAGGTCTAGAGAAATAGCCAAACCTCTTATTATCCTAGTACTGGGCTTGAAATAACTTGTCTATTCTATTATCTATTCTTGTCTATTCTCTCCCCCCCCAACAAAAAGAGCCCCCACCAACCCATACCCACAGCAGCAGATCTCAGATCCCAGGTCAACTGATTCAGGCTTGTGCTATGGGATTAAAAATAATAGTGTAGGTGTTCCCACTTGGACTCAGACTCTGAGACCCCTCCCCCACTCTGGGTTCCAAAGCGCCCCCCAGCCCAAGCGGGGAACGTCTACCCAGCTATCTTGAGCCCTGTAGTGTGAGCCCCACAAGCCTGAGTCTGTTGACTTGGGCTCCAAGACTCACTGCTGTGGGGGTTTTTTTGTTTGTTTTTTTTGCAATGTACATGTACCCATAGTGATCACTAGTAAGGCAATCACAAGCAGCAAAGTATGCCAGTGCCAAGCAATGGTTTTGCTTGTCGTGGTAATTTAATTTATTGGCTCAGTGGGTTCAGAATTGCTCTAATTCTCTTCCCAACACAGACAATTATGAGAGGGAGGATGGTCTGTTGGTTAAGGACTTGAACGGAGATTCTGGAGATAATGGGTTCTGTTTCCAGCTCTGCCAGATACTTCCAGTATGGCTTTCAACCAGTGGTGAGCTGGAGCCGGTTCGCTAGAACCGGTTGTTAAATTTAGAAGCCCTTTTAGAACCAGTTGTCCCGCGAGGGAGAACCGGTTCTAAAAAGGCTTCTAAATTTAACAACCAGCCAAAAGTGGTGCCTTAGGTGCCAACTCTGTGGGTGCTCTGGGGCTGGAGCACCCAGGGGGAAAATTTGATGGGTGCAGAGCACCCTCCGGCAGCTCCCCGCCCCACCCCGCACCCGGCCCCAGCTCACCTCCGCTCCGCCTCCGCCTCCTCCCCTGAATGCACCGCCCTGCTCTGCTTCTCCATCCCCCCTCTCCCAGCTTCCTGCAAATCAGCTGTTTGCGTGGGAAGCCGGGGGGCTGAGAAGCAGGCGGCAGCTTCACGCTCAGGCCCAGGGAGGCGGAGCGGAGGTGAGCTGGGGCGGGGGGGCGTGAGGAGGGTCACCCGTGCCGCAGCAGGTAACCCGGGGTGTGTGCAGGGGAACCTCTCCCTGCCCCAGCTCACCTCCACCTCCCTGGGCCGGAGCGCGAAGCCACCGCCTGCTTCTCAGCCCTCTCAGGCTTCCCGTGCAAACAGCTGATTCGCAGGAAACCGGGGGGGGGCGGGGCAGAGAAGCAGAGCGGGGCAGCGTGTTCAGGGGAGAAGGCAGAGGCAGAGCGGAGGTGAGGTCAGCTGAGGCCGGGGAGCTGCCGGTGGGTGCTCTGCACCCATCAAATTTTCCCTGTGGGTGCTCCAGCCCCGGAGCTCCCACAGAGTCAGCGCCTAAGGAGCCACTTTTGATGTGATCAGTGGGGGGAGCGGCTGCTCCCCCACCCCTAGGAGCCAGAGGGACCTGCTGCATGCTTCTGGAGGCAGTCAAGGGACAGGGGAGGGTGGTGAATGGGGCAGGGGTCTGGCGGGGGCGTGTCAAGGAACGCAGGGGGTTGGATGGGGCAGGAGTCCCCAGGGGGCGGGGGTGGGCCACGACCCCCCTCATGGGGTGAGGAGGGAGCTGGTTGTTAAGATTTTGGCAGCTCATCACTGCTTTCAACAAGTCGTTAATCCTTCTGTGCCTGAAGTCACACAGTCAATAAAATGGAGCTAATATGGCTTGCTGCCCTCCACAGGAGATTTGTGAGAGTTAATTCATTAATTAAGGCATTCAGAGAGCATGGAAATGAACAGGATAGAAAACCTTTTAAATAAACAATAAATTTAATCTTAGGAGAGTCCTGTCTGCTAAATTTATCTAACAATGGAGAGACCACATCTTCCCACTGAAGCCAAGGGGACTTTTACCTTTCCGTTCAACAGAAACAGGCCCTGGGCTCCTACTGCTAATTGTCAGTATGGTTAACCAAAGCTTATGCTCATTACTTCCTGATGGAACACATTGGTGGTGGCACAACAGATGTACAAGTGGGGAAGAAATGTAGCCTCTCACACGGTCATTCCTTGTATTGTGAACCATTTGGAAAGCTTATCCATAACATGGGACACCAGAACTGGGGGGGGCTAGAGTTTCTTCAGATCCAGCCAATGTCTCCTCACTCCCCTCTCCACCAACACACACTGTTGACTGAATGTCCGTTAACTTCATTGAGATCCTAGACTTCCAAGATGATCCCAGAGACTGTTTAAAGCTGCCTGAGTCTCCTCTGGAGATCAGAGAGGAGATGGGCTTTTTAGTCTTTTCACACAGCGTGGTGCCATCAGCTGGGTCTTCCTGCTGGCGACGGCATGATAGATGGTGACGCGTCTCATGTTTGCAGCAAAGGCTGCCTTGACCTGCGTCTGTCCAACTAGCAAAATAGAAGAAGCTGCCAAGAAAAACAGTCCAATGTATGAAAGTTAACAGTTAGTAATAACTGCGGTGTGAAACATTCCCATGAAGTCCAGACATCAAGGATGCTGCTTGGAATAGCTCGAATGTCGTGCATTCTTTTCCAGTGAAAACAGGGTAGTACAACAGCAGTGTGGGAGACAGCAGCCGAGGAGGAATACATGAGCCCTGAAGAACAGGCCATCAATTTTCTTTCTGTGGCTGGCTGAGGGGAAACTGGAATGTATATTACAGTGGCTTCTGACGCCAGCCGCTGTTATGCACACGGCACTTGAAGCTCAAAATAAGTTGCCCTAAATTTTTTTTTAAATCTCAACTATTAATAGACCTGTACAAAAAGGTCCTTTGTAGTTTTTAATCATCTTCATCTGTGATGGGGAAACCAACCATAAAACATCAGCATGACTATTACATGGGTCACTGAAATGGGTTTATATTAGCTAATATGCTGAAATAGTAGATAGTTTATGGCCTTTAATTCCTTTGTTGACATGAAGAATCAGGAGCAGATTTCTTTTATGCTTGATCCACCACTGAACAAATAGCCAGGGAGTTATGATTTAAAAACTGGGTAGCAACGGGATTGAGATAATAAGTTGATTGGATATTGGATATCAGAACATTCTGTGGGTGCCTATGATCCTCATGGAAGTGAGGAGCTAACGGGAACTCAGAGGATAGCATATCAGCATAGCTATGCTGACCATCTGTTATGCTATACCCAGCCTCTGGAAGTGGACAATTACCTGACTTCGTGAGAGGACAAAATACAGATTTAAAAAAAAAAATACCATGCCAGTTGTGCAGCCCTGTACACAAGAGGGAAAGACTCTTTTCTGAGACCCACAGGAGACTAGCTTGCTTCTTGAGGAATGAGGTTTTACCACATCTATCATCATCTCAGCATGCATACTGGTATTCCAAATGGTCATAAAAGTGGCTAGTCCTTTCCTAAATGCAGCCGTTATATTTCATAGGATGACTTATTGTGCCACTGGATTGCATATGTTGTCTATTCATCATGATCCCTGACTCAGTGCTGGCCTGCTGCTCCTGTCCCAGTGTCTCTCCCTGGGCAAGCAGGGGCTGTATGGGCCTGGGAGAGCAGCTTATCCAAAGCTTTTTGTAGACTTAAGTTAATTATTTCTGCCAGGTCTCCTTAACACAATGTTTAATTACCAATCTGTGAGAATCTAGCCAGTTGAGGAAACCCCAGTGATTTGATGTTGTAAAGATATTCTTGTCATACTGCACTTTCAGTAAATGCTGTCAATGATGATAACTTCACTCAACTTCTCTGGACCCAAATCAAAGCTCACAGGCAGCCTGAAATTCTCCCTTCAGAGTGGGCTAGGCTATGTCACTTACAACCTGGCTCACGTTGGAATGACGCAGAGGGAAAAGTGGTGTGCAGAGAGAGAGTGAGCACGTGTACTGTCCCTTCGGATGATACAGCCTATTCCCCATGTCTTTTATGTCTTTGAAACAGGGGTTGTCACATACTACATTTTTGTACAATGCCTTTGAACAATGAGAGCCAACCTGGTTGCATTCTCTAGGTGCTACTGCAATATACGTGTTAAATGACAATAATCACAATAAATGCTACAGAATTAGTCACTTTAATAGAGGGCATTAAGACTTTTCTAATTCTTGTAGAACATCCTGAAGTGTCTTAATATTCTGTATTTCTTGTGCCAGGTTGTTTTAGCTGCATTGTTTTCTTGTGAAATGCCTGGAATACTGCTGCAGAAACACCACTTGCAATGGGGTGTCCTGATCCAGTTCAGAGATTGACCAGGAAGGAGTTAATACAATCCTTCTAGCTTGAGTCAACGGTCCTGAGAATGGGGATATGCCCAAGATTGAGACAGCTGTGGGGAATTACTTTCCACCAGCATACTATAAAAGGGACATGCTGTGGAGAACCGAAGACTGAGTTGGTCAGTAAATCAGGGAAGAAGGGTGTCGCTAGGGAAATGAGTGGTGATGAGAAGCAAGCCATGCGGTGGGGCAGTTATGTTACTGTTCACATTTTATCTAAATTTTTAAATGTTGGTGCAGCTGTTTTGATGGAAGAATGCTTGTTTCTATCGACATAGCTACTGTTCTTGGGGAAGTGGTGTTCCTACAGCAATGGAAAAACTCCTTCCATTAGTGTAGGCTTTATCTGCACTATGGGGTTATGCCAACCTTGCTATGTTGACATAGGTATGTTGGTATAGTCTCAGGCTTTGTCTACACTGTACTTTTGTTAGTAAAACTTTTGTCATTCAGGCATGGTGTGAAAAAACCACACACCCGTGAATGACAAAAGTTTTATTGACAAAAAGAGCCAATGTGGATAGCGCTTTGTCGGCGGGAGAGCTCTCCCGCCGACAAAGCTACAGCCTCTCATTAGGGGTGGATTTATTTTGTCAGCAGGAGAGCTCTCTCCTGCCAACAGAGTGGCTACACTGCACACCTTTTAGCGGCACAGCAACAGCTGTGTTGCTAAAAGGTACGTAGTGTAGACATAGCCTCTGTAATGAAGACATACAACAGGTGTTAGAATCATAGAATATTAGGGTTGGAAGAGACCTCTGGAGGTCATCTAGTCCAATCTCCTGCTCAAAGCAAGACCAGCACCAACTAAATCATCCCAGCCAAGGCTCTGTCAAGCCGGGCCTTAAAAATCTCTAACGATGGAGATTCCACCACCTCCCTAGGTAACCCTTCCAGTGCTTCACCACCCTCCTAGTGAAATAGCGTTTCCTAATATCCAACCTAGATCTCCCCCACTGCAACTTGAGACCATTGCTTCTTGTTCTGTCATCTGCCACCAGTGAGAACAGCCTAGCTCCATCCTCTTTGGAACCCATGTTCAGGTAGTGGAAGGCTGCTATCAAATCCCCCCCTTACTCTTCTCTTCTTCAGACTAAATAACCCCAGTTCCTTCAGCCTCTCCTCATAAGTCATGTGCCCCAGCCCCCTAATCATTTTTGTTGCCCTCCGCTGGACTCTCTCGAATTTGTCCACATCCCTTCTGTAGTGGGGGACCCAAAACTGGATGCAATACTCCAGGTGTGGCCTTACCAGTGCCAAATAGAGGGAAATAATCAGTTCCCTCGATCTGCTGGCAATGCTCCTACTAATAAAGTCCAATATGCCATTGGCCTTCTTGGCAACTGCTGATTCATATCCAGCTTCTCGTCCACTGTAATCCCCAGGTCCTTTTCTGCAGAACTGCTGCTTAGCCAGTCAGTCCCCAGCCTGTAGCAGTGCATGGGATTCTTCCATGGGTTGCCAGAGGGCATTTGTTTTTGACCATTAAAGAGCCATGCCTTTCTTTAGTTACTCTTGTGTTTTTACAATAAAACACACACAAAGGTGTTCAAACTCCACCTCTCTGGGCAGGATCCTTTTCTGCTCTGGCCAGCATGTCTCGGCACCATTAAGAAATAAAATGCAGGGTTGTTAGAATAGTGTCTAAGGTATGGAGGTTGGATCTAGATTTGAATCCCAAACTCTTCCACAACTGGGAGTTGGTAGGATGTGGGGTCCTGGTCCATTACAAAAGAAGACTTATAAAAACTTGAGCTGTGACATTCAAATCAGGATCCAAACTTCTGAACCCACCTCCCACACCAACTTTGGAGAATTAATGTACCTGGAGTTATTTTAAAAAAAACCAAAAACACCTAAACATGTGAAAGTCAATTTGTTTGTAGAACCTTTGCCTCTAGTCCACCCCATGCTATTTCCCAAACATCCTTTTCATCTATGCCCCTAAGACATTATATTTACCTCTTCTTCTAAATTTCCCATATAAGCCTCATACCTCACTATACCATTCAATGCCACATACTAATGAACCATCCATCCATTACATAAGATTCACCTGCACAGTCAGATCTTACTGAAACTCCAGTTTGACCTAAGCAGCTATAGATAGTGTCAAGTATTGCCTGCATTCACAAGGTGGCTAAAATGGCATATTCCTGAAGATTTTTTGCCAGGGGACAAATCATACCAGCTGTTATTTTGGCAATAAAGACTCAGGAAAGGAGAGAGAGACTTTTTTATATGGGCCATTATATACTATTTAACATATCAGAAATCATACCAGAAAATGATCAATTGGGGGGAAGTAGTCTTAACAATCTTCAGACTTAAATTCTCTGTTCTCATTGTTGTCTAATACAACATGCACATCACTGATCTGAGAATCCAAAGAAGACCTCAGATGTTACAGCATGTACCTTGCTGTCATCATTAAATATAGACGTAAAGCTCCAGGCTGACATCCTGGGCACTTGACTGCACTTTAATTTGTTGCAGGCCGTCACTGTATGAATCATGTCACATGCTTCTTAAGTATTATGGAATTTGTGTGTAAAGACTCTCCAGGCTTGGTGGTCTCTTTATGTGTATCATAAACAGGGTTTTTTTTACAATGTTGAGTGGCTTAGAAAATCCTAGGCCAGTACGATACCAAATGAAAATGAAGTGAGAGAAAATTCCCTATTTACAAAAGCGTTGTTCTTGGTGAACTAACAGATTTTGGTTGAAGAAAGAGAGAACCACCCAATAGAACTTTACCTTTCTTCACTTCTGTTCATGTTGGCAGTAGAATCTCTGTCCAAAATGAACTTACTCTGCCACCTTGAAGGAATAATACTACTTGAGAAGTTAGCATTGGAGATGGATGTAGGTGGAGGATGGTAGCATGGTAGGTGGTCTTTTCTTTCAGATTCGAGGAAGTCAATACCACTTTAATTGTATTAATTAAATACAATTTGGTTAATCCTCAGCATTTAGCATTACTTTTTACAAACCAGAAGCAATGGTAATCCCAGGGCATTGGTAAAGCTCACACATGCCTGATGACTCTCCATTCAAATTGGTCAGTCTCTTAATCCCTTCCTGTCTGAGCAAACATTTTCAGTGCGATGTACTTGTCCTAATCACTAAAAGATTGGTTTAAATGGTTTTCCCTTCCAGTCCCTTTTCTAGTAGGATCATTCTAATTTAAAATGATGATTTTAACTCTCAGCCTGAATTAGAGGTGTTGCTTTTAGTTCTGCATTAAAAGAATTAGTATGATCTGTTCTTTTTTTATATCGGAAGGGGAAACGTTATGTGTAATCCTTGAAGTGCTACATAGTCAAGGAAGGTTGCTGCTCATTCTCATGCTTTAAATCTATAATAGAGTACTATATGTCAGCTGAGACTTTTGAGGGGTGGGGAAGGGATAAATGCAGTCTGATGTTAAACCCTGTATATCTGCATATTGAAAAGAGAATGGCTTTCCATGGGGCAAAGAATTTCTCTTTATGATCTGTATATTTCATGGAAACAGAAGTTAAATTATCTGTATGATGTGGTGGTCCAGCCCTGAAAATTAAGTGTGATGTCCTGGTTCCATTGAAATCAATGGCAAAACTCTCATTGATTTCAGTGGGGCAAGATTTCACCCCATATTTGGAAGTGGAAAGGAAACCATGACGATATCCGTGTGCACTGAGGCCAAGAGTACATCAATCTCTTAGCCAGATGATCCCAACTCAACATTCCAAGACTGGAAAATGAGAGACTAGAAGCTGATGACATTGGAAAGTGGGTAAGCAGAGCTAAACTATAAATTTAAACTCAAAAGCCAGATAAAAGGGTAAATATAACATCTGATTCAAACAGTATAGGTAATGCATGTACCACATGGACACATCGCAGACAGAAATGGAACTGAGTTGTAACATTTGAATATGAGTTAGGCCTGAAATAAAACCCAATCTCTAGTTACAAAGTAGTACAACACCATACACACACATTACAAATGTGCACAACACAAGAGCTAGTGGAAAAGAGGATTGTGAGAGGAATGTTGTTAGGTTCACAGATGTTTTTCTCAAAGGTATACTTGTGCATTTGTTTCATATTTGGGTTGTTTTACTAGCAGCTTTGTATTTAACCAGGTGAGCATCTGTGCCTAAGAGCCTATGAAACCGAAAAAGAGAACAAAGTTCTGTAAGGTGCATTTCTTATAATGGGTAAGCATTGTAGTAGGTGTAGAAGTGGAGTAAGAACCTGTCTGGATGTTGTTAGATGGATCTCTCATCCTCCTAATCACTGTTACCTTTTTTTTATTGAGGAGCCCTAGGGTTGGAGTTTTACTTCAAGTTTTCTTAACTAGTTCTACTTCTCTGGTTCTTTCCCCCTGCCAATTTCCCTCTAGGGTTAGACAGCAGTACAGATATTACATGCTGTGGGCTTTGCCTTATGACCCACTCTGTGGAGACATTTGTGATCGAGTCAAAGTTGCCGAATAGGACATTTTTCTTAAGTCTATAGTGCTGGAGTATGCTAAGTCTGAGTCCCCATAGTTCATGACCGCTAACAGGACTTTCATGATAGAAAGGCAGACTAAAGAAAGCCATTCTTTTTTAAGAAAGAGCCAGTATCTGATATGATGGGAAGTCACACACAATGAAAGCACCTCCACCCCTTATTCCTCCCAGTTATTTAGCTGGGTTCTAACAATCTCAGCATGTGCCCCTGCAGGAACTATGTCTGGGACTTTTATTAGTCGAATACTGTTGGCCTTTCAAATAAGCGGTGTTTCTATTATCTTTAATAGACAAGGAATTGTTAAGTGTGTTTCCCTGGAAAAGATCACTTGGAAATAAATGTTGTTTTCTCACAACTATTTATTAATGTAGGTTTTCACTGTCCAATAGCTACTATCCACCTCACTTTATAGCAGAGGAGGAGCCCCATGCTCATGGTTCCCTCTCCATCTTAAAAAGATCTTGGATGTTTTGTAGCGTGTTACCAAGACACCATCTTTATATTGGAATCTTTTGCTTGAAAGTAATACTAATGAAAATGAAGGACTCTGCACTGGCTGAAGCCAGGCAGCGTCAGCAGGGACAGTGCCAGCCTCCCACACACAGCTCTGCTAATGCAACTCAGCCCTGACCTGCAACAACCCTGTTATTCCAGCTCTGGGACTCTCCTAAGCACTGACTTCCAAATATGCCAAACTGTGTGGTAATTTTTTGTGATGCAGACAGATTCCCACTAGGGAGTAGGTCTAGACCACCCCTCTCATTTTTCCTCTTGACCAAAGCCTGGATTTGAACTTGGGTCTCCAGAGGTGAAAAATCTCTGCCAAGACTTTGACTATCATAATACATGTACTGCACCACATTGCAGACTGTAGGCACTAGAAATGGGTTCAGATAAAATAAAAATCAACAAGAACCTTCACTCATAAATTGACTCGAATCCAAAGTGAAACTCTTTTGAGGTTCAGAAAAGTCTGTTTGACTTTTGTTTCATTTTCGTGTGCCTCTCCACCGTCTAGTTCCAGGAAGGGTCAGAGGCAGTAGTACAAACATGCCATGAGAGCAACTATTCTTTTTACTTACGGATATTGATTTATAAGGCAGTATAAAAAGAGCCTATCCCAGGCTCTAGGTGCCCTTTAACACTTTTTTTTAAAAACACAAATCATGTCATCAGATAAGACTGGTAACATCTTTCTATATTTCTCACCTAATTGGTATCGGAAAGTGTCAGAAATCTTGCCTGAAAGTCTACTCTGACTTGATGTAGAGCCTGGTTTCTGGATCAAAAAGAGCTGGATCATTCAAATAAGCTTTGGCTAGGTATTCTAGCCTTTTAATGCTTATCCAACACTGAACTAATGAATTTTTGAGGTTCATCACTAGTAGCTGCAACACTTTATTACTTTCCATAATGTGTTGTATACATTTGATAGATGTTAGTGGTTTTTGTTTTGTCACAAGTTATTTATTTATAGTTGACGCTGTCAGAGGAAAGTATCAGTTCTGTGTCTGTACAGCACCCACCACAGGAGAGTCCTGGTCCATGACTATGGCTCAGGGGTGCTGTTGCAATACAAATAACACATCTGATCACAGAAGATGTTATACTATTGGACATAAGCTGAAATATCAATATAGCATCACCACCTTCCCATTCTTTACTGTTCTCCTGCAAACGGAGTGTGGGTGCTCTAAACAAAATGTCTGTAAAAGCCACAAAAAAGAACATACTTCGGAGAAGCAAGAGCCAATGATCAAATGTAACGAATTTGTATTCATAATATTTAGTAATTACACAGTCGGTTTCAATTTGAAGGATATCTCACAGACCTCACTACTACTTACCATTGAGACGAACTTTTGTTTTTAATTACTGAACCTTAAGAATCCTTGCTGTAATTTGGGGTTAGCATTTAGCTCTTGACGGGGGGGAAATAAGCACAGCTTATAAATCCTTTTCTTCTGGCACATCCAACAATACCCTCTGGGGGTCCAATCTACCAGCAATTAACTCTTTTTTTTTTTTTTTTTTTAAGAAAAAATTGAAGAAGCTAAGCCTACGGCAAATATGGCACTGGGCAACTATGGAGTAAATGGAAACTCCCTGGCCTGGAGCCTTAACTAAATCAAGTGTATATGCAAAATGTATTAAAATCTAATGGGCCGTGAGTGAAAAACTGAATCTCTGTATAGCAGAGCTTCTGCTTTAGATGTCAATCCATTTGATACAGCTCAGTGGTGGGGGAAGCATTCAGAATTTTTTGTCAATTTATTTTCTAATTTGACTCTTCCTTAAAGAGCTGTATTTTATTATTTATTATTATTTGGAAGGCTGAGGGCCAATTTTATCAGTTTATAAGTCTAACAGGTGGGGCTCCTCATTTTCTTCTGAGATTTCACATAACCAGCTAACATTCATGGCAGCTGTGGTCTCCTGTTTAAGGTTCTCTCCAGTGGAATCAGCTGTCTTTATTTGTACTGACACTAAGAGACACCCATAGTTTGCAAAAGAGTTTCCAAAGTGCTGAGTAGGCTGTGCCTGGATCTATCACAGTTTCTGTGCTTCTGTGATTCCATTATGCCACCATGACTTTCTTGTTTACAAAGCAGAAGAAAAGGTCACTATGTCTGCTCTTTGAGGCCCTCCAGTCATTCACAGTGTCTGGTTATACCCGTAACAATAAAAATACAATACCCATGTTAGGGGCTTGCTCAGGAAACTTTGTATTGATTGACATTGAGAATCTCAGCAGTTATTGTCCTGTTTCTAATCTCTCTCTCTCCCTTTGCTGGTGGGACATAAGGGGGAAGACTATTCAGCAGGTGGAGGTGAAGCAGCTTTGGCGATATCTGGAGTCTTTAGATGCTCTTGACTCTTAAGTCTGTATGTGGTATGGAGACCACATTGGTCCTGTTAGTCCAATAATATCCTCCTGACTACAAATGAAAATCAAGTGTCTGGTGATTCTTTTACTACTGTGTACCCCTCTGAGAAAATATATTTATTTTTTTTTCTTTTTAATGACTGTTTATAGGTATAGAAACTTGGAACTTTAGTAGATACTTTGTTGCAGGGCATTTACTTTAATGCCTTTAATGCAACACAAAAGGCATTAAAGTAAATGCAAACTATGACATTAAAGCTGAGGTGTTAAACTTAGCCAAAATGCACAACCTTTTATCTCTGAATTGCTTTCTACCTGTCTGATTGCAGACACCACAGTAATTCTCTCTTGTTAAAATTAACTACCACAGGATCAAGTTTCTGTATGCCAGGCACTAGTCATCCCTTTGGTAATGTCCTAAATACCTTGATTGTGAAACATTACCCTCTTTGGCACTCTGGAAGGAAGGATGGGATTTGCAGAAGAGTCTAGGGGATTTTAAAAAAAACAAACCAAAACCAAGTGCTATCAGAAATGTCATAGTAATTAGATTTTTTTTTTCCTACCTGAAATGAGGAGTCTGATCTGTTCTCTTTTTGGTCTGGTTTTAAACCAGAGCCTGGTTAGTCTTGTCCCTTAAATTAAAGAGTCTTAACCACCAAGAGGTATTCATAGGCAGGGTTATAGGTACTTCTGCTTCTAGCTGGTTGGTACAAATAAGTGGTATTTGTAGTCAGACAGGGTAAAAAAACAGCTTTTTGTATCCTATCTGAAGGATCATGCCTCTTCCATTGAGATGATCCATTTACCAAGGAGACCCATTTACACAAAGCTTATCACAACCTTCTCCTATCTGAACTCCATGTCTGAGGGGATGTGTCTATTGCAAAATTGGCTAGTGCAAAATTAAAACAAGGACTTCCTCAAGGAGGGGATTTGTGTCTGTGCATATGCATCTAGGCAGTGAAGAGGAAGAACCTCAGCTCTTTCTCAGGACATGTGCATAGCAATATTGCTTCCAGGCTTGCCTGTTGTTTTTTTTTTTCTTTTTTAAAAGTTTTTGGTTTTTTGTTGTTTTTTTTTGCACTGGTCAGATTTGCAGTCTCTCCAACTGGGACGCAATATCCAATGGCGGGGAGGGGGTCCTTCTTTGAAGAATTGACATCAGATGTGGGGAACTTCCCACTCTATGGCCCAGGGCAGCAAACACCAACTTAATCTGACAGGACCCCAGGATCATTAATTAGAAACTGGTAAAACTAGAACATCTGGACACCTTATCAGAGGCTTATCAAGATTACTGGTATGACCCATACAAAGCTTTAATGGAAATCAGCTGTCAAACAAGTGAAGTAATTTAGACAAAGATTGATTTTTATCACTACAATATGATACAAGCTTTGTTTTGAGATACCGTTATATCTGAACAGTTTCATAACCAACATTATGCTCTGTGTTAAAGATCCTAAATCAAAAAGAATCTGAGCCAAGATCAGAAGATGGGTGAAATTCTAAAACAGTAGTGCAGTTTCACTCACCTATACAAGTTCTGAATTTGGTCCCCTGACTATTAGTTCCACTTCTTTTTTCCTTATGTTAAAATATGCTCCATTTTAGTTCCAATTTTAAGACCATTTTGAAGCTGCTTCCCACCTCTTCACACAGCCAGCCAATACATATTTTAGCAGTCCATCAGGGAGAAAAGTAAGCAGGAAAAGCAGAAAGAACTGGCTGGAACAGAAAGAACATGTGGAGCCACTTCTTCAGAGGGGGTAAATCAGCATAGCACTGATAGTTTCACCAGTTCTCATCTGCTGAGCATCTGGCCTGTGGAATTAACCTATCTTTTTAAAGCAAATGAAGGTGGCCCATTACATTTGGTGATGCAGACTTAATTGTGCATTCAAGCATCATTGGATTCTGGGGGTTGTGGGTGCCTATTCCATGTGGCAGTTCTCGTCTATGCTCGTGGCTGGATTAGAGCAGTGTTTCTCAATGACTGGTCTGTGGACCAGTGCCAGTTCCTGAGATCTCTCTGGCACAGTTTAGGAAGGCTGTAAACAGGTCCCTGGTATTAAAAAGCTTGAGAAACGCTAGATTAGAGCTAGTGCCTGAGGCTCTTGAAGTCCTAGGATGAGATCAGAATATTATCTTTCATTGTAAAGAAAATGACATTTCCAGCCTTCATGGATGCAAAGATGTAGGAAAACATAAGCCAAGTACACCTATTTGACCCTAGTCTGCATACAGCCTGAAACCACAACTCCTGGTTGTCCCTTTATGTTAGCTCTGGAACCTGCTGGCAAGACCATGGTGTGGCAGCAGAAATTACAGTATGGGGACGGGGCTATGGGGCCCCATAGGGGACATGAATTGCCTTGCTTTGTCCTCGCTGGGCCTTCCTTTTGATTAAGCCACAAATAGCCACACAAAACAAACTAGATTATTCCAGAGATATAGGGCTAATTCTTCCTTTTGATATGCACACTAATTTGCAAGATGATATCATGAACTTTCATGAACATTACATATGTGCGTCTGAGGGCAAAATTGAGCCCTTCACAAATAAAATGTTAGTGTTACTTTGTTATGGGATGAATCCAGTTTTGTCCCTGTAGGCTAATTTTACTTTTCTTAGATTACATTTTTTCCCCAAGTGAATGTATGGAACATAGCAGTAAGTTTTTTGTTTTTTCCAAGAAACATATTCAAATTAGGATTTATTGCAGTTCTGTTGTGGGTGGGAGGTAAAACAAAAAAAGGACCCAAGTCATTTATTGTGTACTAACTTTAGCTGTGACTTTATTGCTAATCTTTCTATGGGCACAAGAGAGGCTTGACAACACTTCTCCCTTTTGGAAAGATCAGAATCATCATTCTACTTTAGAAATGCAACATTCCAGACAAACCCTTGGGGGGTTTTCGTGCTCAGAATGTTCTGTTTTGGCAGCTCACCTCTTCCAAGAATTGTAATCCGTATAGAATCGGTGTTTTAAATGGGGACATAGGGAGGGAGGCATTGGGAACATTTTGATGGGAGGATGGCTAGCTTCCAGACAATCACATGGGGTTTTTTCATATTTTCATAATGTACTTTATGCTGGTACTTTGTTACATTTTCCATACACAGAAAACACCATATGCTTCCACTCCAAATCACCTTTATTTTATATTAAGATATTAATAGAATAAAGAGAATAAATGTAAGGTTTCCATGAAAGAGCAGACCTTGTACTGTGGGCCTGATGGTCAGTTATGCTATAAGGCCCTCTTTTGCCTTCTCTGGCAGTGTAATGTAGCCTTCATATGTCTACACTGCAGCTGGGAGCAAGTATCCCAGCCTGGGTAGACTGACTCATGCTAGCAGAGCTCAAGTTAGTGCTCTTAAAATAGCAATGTGGCTATTCCAGCTCAGGCTCTGAAGTCTAGGAGTTAAATGGCTTGAGAACCTGAACTCCAGCCTGAGCCAGGATGACTTCAGCGCTATTTTCAGTGTGCCACTTTGAGCCTCACTAGCATGGGTAGGTCTGTGTATGTGGGCTGGGAGACTCTGGTTTAACTTGGATTCAAACTTGGAGAGTGGTCAGTTTGGACGAGCTATTACCAGCAGGAGAGTGAGTCTGTGTGTGTATGGGGGTGGGTTTTTGGAGGGGGGTGAGGGAGTGAGAGAACCTGGATTTGTGCAGGAAATGGCCTAACTTCATTATCATGCACATTGTGTAAAGAGTTGTCACTTTGGATGGGCTATCACCAGCAGGAGAGTGAATTTGTGTGGGGGGGTGGAGGGTGAGAAAACCTGGATTTGTGCTGGAAATGGCCTAACCTGACGATTACTTTAGATAAGCTATTACCAGCAGGACAGTGGGGTGGGAGGAGGTATTGTTTCATATTCTCTGTGTATATATAAAGTCTGCTGCAGTTTCCACGGTATGTATCTGATGAAGTGAGCTGTAGCTCACGAAAGCTCATGCTCAAATAAACTGGTTAGTCTCTAAGGTGCCACAAGTACTCCTTTTCTTTTTGCGAATACAGACTAACACGGCTGTTACTCTGAAATCAATCCCCAATGCGTTACAGACCTAGCTAACAATGGGTGGAATATGAGAGTGCCCCCTGTATACAGGGTTCCCCGGTTGGTATAGTGCTGGCAGAAGAGCTCCACTCTCGCTCTCAGCCCCCAGAGTTGGGTCATGTTGTGGGGGCACGCCAGAGTATACATAACTGACAATTCTCTGCTTCTTGGAGCCGAAAGGGGGCCACAGGGAACAAGTGTAAATTAGAGCAGCACTGAGGCTGAATGAGGTTCAGAATACCAGGAGGTTTAATTCCCCTTCTCTCCTGCCCCAAGCAGACTGAAAATCAGGCTCAGTCTGTATTTCCTCAGAAGCAGAATGCATCTGAACCCCATATGGCAACTGCTTCTGCAGTGGAGAGAGGGACTTCTCTCCACTTGAAGGTGCACGGCACAGAAAACAAGTCATAATGGGGACAAGCTATATAAACAACACTTTGTGGCTATTCACTTTTTTATTGCATAAACTAAATTTACAAAGTACAACAAATAAACAGGGCACACTAATATTTCTCCACTCATCCCTTGGTCCCTAGTCCAATTTTAGAATGGGTCACAATCCAAATTCAAAACAGACAATATCAAAGGAGGCCTAAAATGTGATGTGTCCCATGACCCATCTGGAAACTTTTACTTTTTGGAATTCATCCTTTTTGCTTTATTCCAAACTGGTCATTTGCTGCTGCAAAACGATAATTGAAAATGAACATGTGTGACTTTTGGTGAGTTCTTATTCAACAAACGTGGGCTATAACAGGATAAAAATGTGGCTTTTTTAACGGTATAATGCAGGGCCTCATGATTCATCAAAAGTCTGCGGTGCCTCATAGTTACCATATTGTTACATTCTGTTAGTTGATATTCCATAACTACTTTACTGAATTAATGCTGTGACCGGATTACAGTTGAATGCTCACATTGCGTGAACTTTCTCTGTGGATTTGAAGAGCGCTTTAATATAATAAGGTGACTAATGTCACCTAAATTGACACAACACTGGGCGCCAGCTGGAATGTGCCATCAAAGATTCCGGACCTTGTAAATGTTTCATTATTGGAATCTCTGGGGGAAAAATAAGTTTTACTGTCCCTGTGGCTTCTTGGTTCTTGTGATGAATACAATATTTTGCACTTAACAATGTTCAGTAGGGTTTATTCTAGCAAGAAATATTTCTGCCCCAGCAATTGTAATCAGGACTCTCAAGTGTTTAAATTTTGTTTCGCTGCTGTGTTTTTACTACAAAATCCATTAATCTAACACATAGTAAAAGCTGATTTCAAAGCTCACACCCTTTGTCTATGTTAGAACTCAGCTTCAGCTACCAAGACATTCTTTCACTGAATTTCAGTTTCTGTATTAAAGGGGTCAACTTGGTAGGAAGCACAAGGTCCTGGAGTACTAGATTACTGGCCCCTCTAAACTGCTTCTTCCATAGCATTGATATTTATCAAAGTGCGTATCTACCCATTTCACATATGAGGTTGGGTATCAGGATTAGGGAATACAGGCAACTAAAAACACTAATGAACGTTTAAAAAGGGTGCTGATGATGCTGGTTAAGAGCAGCCATGAACTGGTTCTGATTGAGAGCCAGGGAAGATTACCCTTGAGATGAGCCAGGCAAGTCCCTCTCTCCACGCGGCTGAGAGCTTCAGGGGAGACTAGAGATGACTGTGAGAGACGTGCATTTTCTGTTGACTCTTTGGAGTTGTCAGGTAACTTCAGAAAATCCAGAAGCACACAGCTATCCTGAGGGCTTGTGAAGGAAGGGACTTCGAGTGCAAGTTTCCATGATCAGGAGAGAGATGTTACAGGAGTGCTGTATGTCTATGTATATGTAAATAGCTAAGATGCCAGCAAATGGTGCTCAGGAACATGCAGCATAGTTCTTGGGTTCTGTAAGGCCAATAAAACATGGTATTGTGCATTGCAAATAGCTTCCCTGGCAGCTCTTAATACCTTCTGGGTGCTTTTTGCAGGTGAAGAAGCTCCTTCCTATCTCTCTACTTTTTTCACAATTTTTGTTTCTCTTACTTTTTACCTGCCTTTTACTTAGCAATTTCTGGTTCTACGTTAGCTTTCTTCCACTCATATCTAAAACTGGTATAACTACTGTATTTCTGAATGTAGCGTCTCTGATCCACCTCACTGCTTTGGAACTACCTTAGGAGTGCCAAGGCCATACAAGCAATCTGAAAGAAGGATCCTCTGACTTCACAGTGTACCTTATCATTGCATTTTTTGATTGGTTTGTGCAATTGTTGCTAAGCTTTGAATTGGGCACAAATTGAGAAGATTCTCAATTTAAAACGTATAGCATGTGTTTTACTGTAGCACACTGTCCCTGATGCTGGGATTAGAATTACGATCAACTGATGTATTAATGCCTTCTTTTTAGCAAGCTACTATATGTTGCTTTGGTTTTATACTGTAATTAGATCAATATACTATGAACTCAGTAGAGACTTCTTGCATTTCCCTTCTCTCGTTTCGTTGGCTTTCATCCCAGACTTTAACTGGGTTATAAAATAGAGGAAGTGATGGTGGCCACATATTATGTCTCCAATTTATCTATCAGTTTAGGCACTTATGGCATCACCATAATATACACGTGCCAGATGCCGCCTACGTATTCTGCTGCATGTTTTTTAACCACTCAAGATGGTTTGGTTCTGGCATGGATTCTGTACTTTCAAAATGTGCCTCATGGCTAGATCATCCTCCCACTCTGTCTAGTTGTTGCTGATCCCATTTAAAGCTCCCAGGTATGGCCAGAAGCAGTAGAGACAAGAATCTCATCAGTTTAAACCTCGAGAATTGTTCAGAGGAAGACCTATAAAATGATGTACAATAAGGGACTTGCTGGGAGTAGAAAGCTGTGCCAAAATTAGGAGACCAGATAAGTGAACCAGGCTGACTATAGTGCATACTAATGGTAGGGTAATAAAATGTCTTAACTGTAATATCTCTTGTTGCCTGCACTAGCTGAATGACCCCATCAGCTTCCTCAAATAAGCCTGCAATATACCAGTAGACAGCATTACATTATTCACAGTTTGGGCTTGATAGACGCAGATGGTCATAAGCAGTGGTGCAAAGCTAAATTGTTTGAAGAGGTTGGGAGGAAGAGCTTCAGGACTAACTATGCATCAGGGATCTCACTTCCTCCCAGAACTCCCTGAATGCAGAGGGAATATACCCAGTGCTACACCCCTTTAGACGGTGTACCATATGCCTTTTGACCATGGACCCATCTTCTCCGTGTGTCTCCGTTCCCCATTTTAGGTGATTTGCACCCAAGAAGAGCACAGGACTACAACTCCATTTGGGCAGGGATTGCAAGGGAAGAAGGCTCCTTATGGCCTCCACTTCCAGTCCCCTGTATTCCCAAAATTAATCCTATTAAATACCTTAAGGTCTGGCTGAGACTGAGTCATAAGAACATAAGAATGGCCCTACTGGGTCAGACCAATGGTTCATGTAGCCCAGTATCCTTTCTCTGACAGTGGCCAGTTTCAGATGCTTCCGAGAGAAGAAACAGAACACAGCAATTTTGAGTGATCCACCTCCTGTTGTCCAGTCCCAGCTTTCTGTCAGTCAGAGGTTTAGGGACCCTTGGAACATGGGGTTGCATCCCTAACCATCTTTGCTAATAGCCATTGATGAACCTATCCTCCAGGAATTTATCTAATTTTTTTTAACCCAGTTATGCTTTTGGCCTTCAGAACATTCCATTGAATGAATTCCCCAGGTTAACTGTGCATTGTGTGAAATAGTACTTCCTTATGCACGTTTTAAACCTGAATCAATGAGGTTTGTTTGGCTGAGGATCAATGGGAGTAGAGGGAAGTGATATTGATGAGTTAGAGAAAACAGTGGAATATATGGTGAAGATTATATCTGCCTATTGATTGCCCAACATTTGTCACTTGAATTCAAGATTTGAGGTTAGATTGTTAGCTGCTGCTGGACAAGCCAGTGCAGCACTCCCAAGACTTCATGGCCTGCAAGCTATACCTGTCTTAGAGCTGGCTGGAAAATAGAGTTTTGCAGAAAGTTCTGATCTTCTGAAAATTGTTTTAATTACAAACCAGAACAAAAAAAGTCAACATTTCTTGAGGAATGAAAATTTTTAGAAAAGTCATTTTGGAAACATTGAATTGTCTCTGTCTTAAGATTTCTTGATGATGTTGAAATATAATATGTATGAATATGCATTTTAAAATTGTTATAATAAAAACAAAACTAAATGAGAAGTCAAAATGCAATTTTTCACTTTAGCTCAATGAAACTTTTCAACATTAGTTAACAAAACTAGAAAAACATACAGATTCATTTAGATTTCCCATCATATTTCATCAAAGCTGACATGTTCTCATGAAACAATTTAATAAAACTGCGTTTTCCAATGGAAAACTGTTCCCTTGAAAATGCTTTGACCAACTCTAATCTTTTTTCAGATATAGGCCTCGTCCCCATGATCCATGCCTTTTGTCACCTCAAAATTAAATTACTGCAATGGTGGGAAAATAAGGCAGCTTACTTCTTAAACTAATGTATCTCACTGCTACCACGTGACACCAGTGACGCTGTGCCAGCAGTGGGCCTCTGAGCCAGGCTCAACAGACTCTGGCTCATGGGGCATGTGCGACAGTGCTAAAAATACTTGAGTAGACATTGTGGCTTGGGCTCTGAAGCTAGGGAGGAAAGTGGGCTTCAGGGCATGAGCTCCAGCCCAAGCCACAACTTAAATGGGTTATGGGTCTATTACAGGAATGGATGGGTGAGGTTCTGTAGTCTGCAACATGCAGGAGGTCAGACTAAACGATCATGATGGTCCCCTTCTGGCCTTAAAATCTGAGTCTCAATGCGCTGTCATCGCAGTTGTTTTTAGCCACCTGGGCTAGGAGGCTCACTGCCATCAGCTGTGGAGATGTACCCCAAGAGACTGCTTCTCTCCTGTTTTGATGCTGCTCAGAGGGTGTGCTTGAACTGGATTTTAAAAGACAGGATGCTGCTGCTAAAGCATTCTTCAAGAGGAAAATTTGGAAATCCTCCTCCCCAACAGCCCAAGATAGCCTGAATTTGTTGCTCTTTAGGGTAATCTGAAAGGGTCATCTATTCTCTTAGGCTTTCAGGTAGCAGGGAGGTGGCTGAGGGTGGGTATGCTCAGGCAGAATGGAGTTGATACTGGTAGGGACCCAAGTTGAGGAAGTGCTCTGCAATTTCTGAAAATAAGGCTGTTTTAGAGGGTCTCAACTTGGGCAACCAAAAATAGACACTCCAAACCATCACACGCTTCTTAAAATTTAGGAGGTGGTGGTGGTGGTGTTTTGGTTGCTTATTTTACTCTGGCAGTGCAGGGGGATAAGCACTGAATGTGTATTTTTCCTGTTCTGTAAATTTTTATAAGAGGCACCTGCAGCCTGAGATTGGTGCCTTTTTTCTTTTAGGCTGAGACTTTTCAAAATGCCTAGGAGGGTTATATGCCAAACTCTCATCTGCTTTTAATGGGAATTGGGCCCCTTTGAAAAGCCCAGCTTTATATTGATGTTAGGTTGCTATTTCACCTTTTATTTTAATCTGTGAGAAATTCTGCAATTATAGGCAATTGGAAATCTGCTTATGTCAGAAATCTTTCCACTTGGTAGTTACACATGCTATTGATTTTTACTGCTCTGCCATCAAAGAGCTGTAAAAAAGCAAGACTCTCATTGCTTGCTTCGCTCCTTCACAGGTTCTGCAACAGATGATCCAGTGGACACTGCTCTGCACTGGAAGTCAAGAAACCTAGGTTCTACTCCTGGTTCTATCACTGACCTGCAAATAAACCTGTGGGCAGGTCACTTCATCCCACAGTCTATACTTCCACCCTTTGTCTTTCTGTCTGTTTACATTGTGAGTTCTTCAAGACCGAATCTGTCCCTTACTATATGATTATATAGTGCCTGGCACAGTTGAGACCATGATCATGGCTGGGCCTCTAGACACTACTGTAATATAAATGCAAATACCCATAATGAAAGCAATTATAAAGTCGGCTCCATAGGACCCCGTCAGCAGAAGCTGAAGGTAGAGATTTGCTCAGTCAGTTCACCCCTCAGGAGCCCGGGCTACACCACTTCTTGTTTTTTTTTTGACTGCACGGGCTCTTTGCACCTCTCCTGACAAAAGAGTTGCAGGGACAAAAAGCATCTGCAATCTTCTTCCATTCCACCCTTCCTTGTGGACTTTCTGCTACTGATAGCCCTGCCCCTTGGTTTACATTGGCCAAAGCACAGGTGCTGACTTTTGTTTTTGCAGGGCCTTGTTGGGAAGAGGCCAGTGGGGCCTCAGGGGAAAGAGGCCGAGTGGGGGAAATGGGGCCACAGTCCAAAGCACAGGCCAAGGCCACAAAAGGTTAATCCACCCCTATGGGTGCTGAGTACCCCCTATTTTTTTCAGTGGGTGCTTGAGCCCCAGAGAACCTATGGAGTTGGCACCTCTGGGCCAAACCCAGCCTCTGTAGCTGTGGGTTACTTGCAAATTAAAACTATTCAGTTTAGATGTAGAAGTATTTCTATGGTTAGAGCTGGGAACTCAATCAGCCTGCACTTAGTGTGACTGGGGGCTGATTACTTAACCTCACCTTTCTGACGTAGGTCACACCTTTGTAAACTAGAGATAGTATCTACCTAGCTCACAGTGCCGGTGAGGATTAATTGATGTTTAAGGGCTATGAAAGCTTAATACAGGTGTTTTTATATTGTGCGTGCACACACACACCCCGTATATTGATGAGGGATTGTGAGAAGAAGAAAAGTTTTTTTCCAGTGACAGACAGCAATATCAAATATGTCATTTTAAACCTTAAACAAAATTATCAAAAAGAGAAAAGAAGGAATGGAAACAAAGGTGAGGGGAAACAGTGTGAATACTCTATTTTATTTTCATATGTATCTTAACATGTTGTGTGTTTTCCACCGTTCCATGGGGGATCAAGGCAGGTATAGCCTTTTATTCTAATTAATGTAAATTCTACTCCAGTGGGTTCAGCTCTGGCAGCTACAGTCTCAAGTTCAACACAGTTATCTCTGTTTGTTCTGGATCTAGAGTCCATAGGAATACATGAAACCGCAGATGCTCTTGTAACTGTATGTGTCATTAGCCTATCTTTTAGCAGTTTTCTTAAAGCTACCAACAAAGTTATAAATGTCACAACATAAACAATTCCTAAAGATAAGTATCATGTATCAGTTATATCTACAGACATGCTCACATCCTCCTCCTGTTGGCCCTCTCGTGGATTGAGCATCCATACAGGAGTGGTTCCTGTGGGAGTTTCCCGTAGGAAGCTCAATTTTCCTGCTCTAGGCACCCTTTTTTATACTGTGATTCTGTCTATACCTACATTCTTCACATGTATATGAAAGTGTCAGTCCTCTCTTTCTTAGTGGCCTGTGTCCCATAGAAACACAAGGGACCCCGCATTCTATAGGCCGTGTGGGCTCCCATTAACATTGACGTACCACCTTTATCTTGCAATTAAGGCGCATGTTAGAGACAATGTGTTGTTACAGCATTTATAATTAAAGTTAATCTTCCCAGCTATACTTTCACAATATTACCAGTTGGTACCTCTTTTCTCATAACCTCTCTTTCGGGGTTATTTCTTGGTCACTGACTTATGCCATCATCTCTTGTCTCCCAGGCCTAAAGTAGCTAAGCTAAAATCTTAACTACATGGTTCCTCTAAATACTGATCAATCTTATACTTTACCTCTGATTAACATACAATGAATATATATGGTATAACCTATTGATTAATCCTATCACACAAAAAATGGATATTAAACTCAAATCATTGGCTACACAGGAGACTGGAACAGTCATGTATATCATTCTACCACTCAGATCTGAAAGGGGCTGCAATTCCCATATATATATATAGCCCTATGGCAACAAACAAGTCCAGCTACTATTAAGACCTCTGAGATGCATACTGTGTGAGAAAGTGCATATGATTTTTATTTTCTTGGCTCTGTCAGAAGCTATTCAGATAGCAGTTTGGGGGGAAATCTTAATCATAAAGAGTTTTACATTCTTTGCAATGACATCATAATAAAATACACACAGTAGACTAATTACAATTTCATCTTTAATTATACTCCAAGTTAGCTGAAACTTATGCCATTATCATTATTTTTCAAATAAATGGCCAAATGCCAGTCACTTACTTATGTTCATTTATATTAATACATTTTCTTCAAACAGCTGGGTAATCTGTTGTTATTAGTATGATCTCCTGCTGCTGGACTTCGTCATCTTGTTGGAAGAAATTATCAAAGCAAATGTCTTTTCCCTTTAATGGACAGTGGAGGGTGCTGTTGCATTTGATGTTTACAAAAAACAGGCATGCTTCTGGGCTAATACTTCTATTCTCTCCACGCATCTCATAAATTGTGAGCACACAGACTGCAACTATGGAAATAATGATCAGATCAAGATGCTCCGTCTTTAAATCAGCTAGTTGTAAGACTGGGTGAGTCAATGATATGTTGATGTGAGTGTCTGGATTGCGGGGGGTGCAGGGGAATTGATTTTTAACTCCTGCCCTAAAATTTGTCAATATACTGAGCCTTTACTACTTTCACAGAATATAGGCTGTCATGTAGGGTGCTGGGCTTCTCCTTCGAGGTGCTGAGCAGATGAGTTAAGTATTCATGTACATGTACCATAGGCCCAATTTTCAAACTACAAGTTCGTAACACAGTTAGGCTTGACTAAAATCACTTCTTTAAAACTAATTTTGATAGGAAAAAATGGTTAAAAATAAACCAACATTATCTTTAAATTTTGACAGTTGTGTGAAATTATGGGTGGGTCAAACAACGGGGGATGGTATCAGGCTATAATTATTTAATGACCGTAGATGTTGAGATTCAAAATATTAAAGCTTTATAACCTTTAACGCACAAATTGTCAACATCACATGTTAAAATACATAGAGTAAATACCCTTAAATTCTCCAATACATTCTCAAGCAGCATTTCTTACTTTGCCTATCTGTAAATTTTGGTGGTTATCACTGGAAATATTTTTCACCTGTTTGTATGTGCTTGGTGAAATCGAAGTTGATTGACATTTACTGAGGAAAATCTAATCCTTCCAAGCAAACCATAGTCTATGAATATGGAATATATCAGATAGTAAATTGATTAGATCAGATTTAAAAATTTTATTAAAGCTAATGTTTAAAATCAAGTTTTTACACAGGTTAAGAAGGAAGGTCAGGCTTGAGTTATGAGAGATTACAAGTATCGGTTACAAGGTTTACAAGATACATACATAGCACATAACCAGCATAGACCCAGATTGGGGTGCAGGAGTTTTTAAAGAGTCCGTGAATAAGTGATCTTGGGTACACCACCCATAGAAAGTATTTAGAGTCCAAGTCAGTATTGGGGTAGCGAATAGGTACCTGGGTGGGTTGCATCCCTTGGTTCGTCAGGGAAGGAAGGAAGTGGGTTATTTCCCTGACCGGCGGTCTCGTTCGCTTGTCCTAGTATTGATGCTGTCCTGTGATGTGCTCTGTGTAGATGTCTCTGGACCACCTGATGGTGTCGGACACCATGAGCTGTCTCATGAGCCGGGCTTAGCACCAACAGACTCCGCACGCTCTCAGCACCAGCTTGTGGGGGTCCCACACGCCCAGGGCTCCCATGACCAGAGCATGGATCTGGACCTCGTAGCCCGGGGCTCTCAGGGTGTTGGTCAGCGGGTGTTGGCCAGTATAGCTCGGGTCTCATGGAAGGTCGGGGACCTGTTTTTGAATGGCACCATGACGTCCACCATGAGGACAGATTTAAAAATGTTATTAAAGTTAATGTTTAAAATCAAATTTATACAAGTTAAGAGGGAAGGCACTGTACATCTGGGGTTGGGCTTGGGTTATGCGGGATTGTAAGTATTGGTTACAAGGTTCATGAGGTACATATCACATAACCAGCATAGATCCAGATTGGGGTGTGGGAGTTTTTAAGGCATCAGTGGATAAATGGGCTCGGGTACACCACCCATGGAATGTATTAAGAGTCCAAGTCAGCATTAGAGTAGAGAATAAGTACCATGACTTCTACCATGAGGACCCTACTACACTTGACCTTAGCCAAAAGGCCAAGAACTAAAGGAATACATACCAAATACTCTGTGTGGTGAAATTATGCACATTTCTTTAAAAAAAAAAAAAAAAAGCAGTGGAATACAGCTAACAAAAATAACTTTACTTGAAGCCTTGCTGCAGTGCAATTAGCCTGAACAATGGCAATAATTATTTTGTCCTTCAGTAGTGCCTTTCATACAAGGATCCCATGTAAAAAGGTTAATTCAGTTTCACTGCTAGAGGTGTAAGTATATTACTCATCTGTTTCACAGATGAAGAAATTGAAGAGCAAAGAGGTTAAAGGATTTGCCCCTGATCACACAGTGTGATAGTGGCTGAGCAATGAATAAAACTCAGAACTTATCCTTTCCAAAAGGGAAGAAAGGAGGCAGAGCTATGGGCCCACTCCCTCCTCACATATCCTCCAGAGCTGGATAGCCAAGGAGGGTTATTTCTGCATCCTGCAGTGACAGCAGTGCCCAGGAGCTCTGGGAGACCAAGCCACTTGGGTAGTGTCTGTGTGCGAGCCCCTCTCTCTTCCTTAATGGCACAACCTGGCCCTTAACAGTGCTTTAAAGGAGCAAAGCATTGTATTACCAGTGTTAGGTATTAGCATCAGATGTAGTTTTCATCTCCCAGCCTCTAAATGAGCATATTTAGTCTTAGAAATGTATTTGTTGCTTTCTCAGTCACTGCTCAACAAAGAAAAAAGTTCTCCCCAAAAAGCAAAATGTTCTAATGTGGTGGTTTTTTTCACCCAGTCCTGCATGAACTGAGAACTTGAACAGTCTTTTTTTTATTTATTTTTTTTTAAGCCAGTCCCTTCTTTTAATGCCCATGACTTGAATTTAATGGATGAAGCATAGATCAGATATGAGAACACCTGTGGATCAGCAAGGCAGTTTTATAAACAAAGTTCCTCTCATCTAGTTTGCTGAGCATTAATTCTGCTTATGGGAAATGTTCCTACCTGTCCTTTACTCAGTTTAATTTAATTTACTCTTAATTCGAATTAGTAAAGGAGCCTGTTTATATATGTCTATAGATTATAAACCTAGGTATATTCATTACTGACAGACGTACATATACTTTATCTTAGAAGTTTGTTTTTCCTTGTCCACCCCTTCCACAGTGTCACTGTATTAGGCCTCTGGTTTTCATTATGCAAAAAGTAAAAAATGGACCATTGTAAATCTCTCTCCCCTTTTTTATGTGCTGTTCTGTAGCCAGTCTTCCATTCCTTGCCTAACGGCATCAACTACCACAGTGCACTATTCCTGGGGCTTTGGGGAATAAGAGGTGAGAACAGGGGAATGGGGGGGTGGGGAAAAGAGGTTTGCTTGCCCAAGGCTTGTTAACCTGAGCGCACGCTCTTTCTCAAATTTGTTTTCTCAGCTGGTGGCACAGTGCACTGCCCCAGCACCATCAGTCCAGCAGAGAACAGCTTCATACAAGATCTGAAGGTAGATGTTAAAGAAGTGGTTGGGGCAGGAGTCGAGGGGAGCTTAATAACAGCTTAAAGCCTGAAACTCTGTTTTCTTAGTATATTGAAATATGAACTGTGTAAACACGCTGCATTCCACCTGCTCAAGCATCTGCCATAGAGCTCACAAATGTTCTTTGCTCTTTTTACATCCTCCCAGTTTGCTAGCCCCACTGCCGGCCTCCTACACCACCCTGCTGTCCCTGTCCCCTGTCCAACCTCCACAAACACACACTCTTTCCACTGGAAATACGCTTTTCCCAGATCTCCATACACCTGCAGTTGTGTACTTTCTGATCCTCCACTTTCCTAAACTGTGGGCTTTTTGTGTTGTTGGAAAACTGTTGTGTTGGTCTATATTATTACACATATTAATGAGGTAACTATGACCATAGCATCTGGGCACCTATCCTATAACTTAGAACAAGAGAATACTTAACTTTCCCCGAAGAGGACGTATAAACTTTGCACCCCCATGCACTACAGCTTGAACTACTTGCTGCATCTCTCAAGGGAATTTCCATCTGAGAGGCAAACTATCAAGGGGCTTCACACTCCTACACTTAGTAAAAAGTCTGAACAAAAGTGCATTTTTCCTCATGCTTTAGAAGAGGCCAAGCTCTGCAGGGTTTCCTGTGAGAGCAAATTCTAAAGCTGGGGCCCACCACTTGGAATGCCCTACCACTAACATCCATGAGAGGGGAACTTATAGCTGTAGTGTACCTGTTGTTTGCTATGACACCCGCATTCTCTGGGAGGAGAGGTGACTCTAGATGATAGATAATTAGTTAATCGCCATGAATGTTCTTCAAGCACTTAGAACATTTTAAATGTTACAAAAGTATTTGATCATTAAGGATTTTGCAGAGTAAATTAATGGTAAGTTGGGTACAAGTGATCATGACTGGATCAGATTAATAATGTGCAAGCACAATAAAGTCCATACCAGTAATTATATACACTTGGTGCTTTAATAGGACCAATTCCACAAAGCTGAAGACAATTATTAGACATATCAGTTGGGAGGAATAATTTAAGCAGAAAAATGGTAATGATAATTAAGAATCATTTAAGAACACCTTACTAGATGCCCCAAAAAGCCACAACTGAGGAAGAGGGCCATACTGGTTAAAAACTGACTTGGTTTAAAGGGCAAGCTGAAAAAATTATATATATAAAACAGGTGGAAGAAAGGGGAAGTTGATAGTAATGAATATAAATCCGAAGGTAGGAATTGTAGAAAATTAATAAGGGAAGCAAAGGGACACAAGGAGAAATCTATATCCAGCAGAGTTAAGGACAATATGGAGGAGTTTTAAAGTATATTAGGAATAAAAAAAATGGCAATGGTCCATTCTAGTTGGAAATGGTAGAACTAACAATAATAATGCAGAAAAGACAGATGTGTTCAATAAATGTTCTGTATTTGGAGGAAAAACAAATGAGATAATCTCATATGATGAGGACCAGTGTTCCCTCTAATTTTTCCCATGTATGTGGGGAATGAATTTTATGTGCACCAATATGGAGGTGATGTCACACGTCACCTCCACATTGGTGCACGTAACAAAATTATGTGGCTGGGGTGGGGCCGAGGAGAGATGTGAGAGGGGGCTCAGGGCTGGGGTAGGGGGTTGCGGGGGGGGGCTGAGGGTTCTGGCTAGGGTTCGGACTCTGGGGTGGGGCTGGGGATAAGAAGTTTGGGGTAAAAGCTGCCCCAGGGCTATGGTGGGGAGAGAGGACTCCTGCAGCTCACTCTCTCTGCAGCAGCACATGGGCTGGGCCGGGGGGGAGATATGCCTCTTCCCCGGCCGCAGCAACTCCGGGGCTGGGGCCACAGGTTGGACACCTCTCCCCCAACTGTAGCAGGTCTGGGCCAGGGTAGGGGTGCCTCTCCCCGCTACGGCAGGTCTGGGAGAGCGATATCTCTCCCCGTTGTAGCCCTGAGCACCTGCGCGGCGCTTAATAGGCTGCTGCGCAGCCGCACAGCTTAGAGGGAACTTAAGTGATAACACTCCTTCCATTCCACTAATATCTCTGGAGGACCTTAAACAAAAACTATTTCAGTTAGACTTTTTTTAAAATCAGCAGATCCAAATAACTTGCATCCAAGAATTCTAAAAACTGGCTAAGGATCTTGCAGGACCATCAGTTCTAACTTTCAATAAATGCTGGCGCGCTGGGGAAGTTCCAGGAGACTGAAAGAAAGCTAATGTGCCAATATTTTAAAAGGGTAAATGAAATGATCTGGGTAATTGCCTGACATTGGTCCTAAGCAAAATTATAGAGGGGCTGATACAGGACTCAATTAATAAAGAAATAAAGGAGTGTAATATAACTAGTACAAATCAAATGAGTTTATGGAAAATAGATTCTGTCAAACTAACTTGATATCTTTTTTTTGCTGAGACCACAAGTCTGGTTGCTAGAGATAATAGAATTGACCTAATATGCTTAGACTTGGTACCCAATGACATTTTGATTTAAAAAAAAAAAAAAAAAAAAAGGTAGAATGATATAAAATTAATATGGCATGCAGTATATGGATTAAAAGATGGTTGTCTGACAGGTCTCAAAATGTAACTGTAAAAGGAGAATTATCATTGAACGGGTGGTGTTTCCAGTGGGGTCCCACAGGGATTGGTTCTTGGCCCTATGCCATTTAACTTTTTTTTTTTTTTTTAAATCCGTGGCCTGCAAGAAAACATAAAGTTTGCAAATGACACAAAATGGGGTAAATGGAGTGATAAATAATGAAGAGTACAGTCACTGACTCAGTGATATGGATTGCTGGTAAAGTGGGTGCAAGCAAACACTTATGCATTTTTAATACAGGCAAATGTATACATCTAGGAACAAAGAATATAGGCCATACTTACAGGATGGAGGATTATATCCTGGGAAGCAGTGACTCTGTAAAAGATTTGGGGGTTGTGGTGGATAGTCAGCTGAATGTGAGCTCCTAGGGTGCCTCTGTGGTCAAATGAGATCCTGGAATGCATAAACAGAAGAATCTTGAGTAGGAGTAGAGAGGTTCTTTAACACGGGTGTGACTGCTGCTGCAATACTTTGTCCATTTCGGGTGCCCACACTTCAAGAAGGATGTTGATAAATTGGAGAGAATTCAGAGAAGAGCCAGGAGAATGATTAAAGGATTAGAAAACCTGCTTTATAGTGATAGATTCAAGGAGCTCAATCTATTTAGCTTAATAAAGGTTAAGGGGTGACTTCATCAGTCTTTAAGTACTGATGTAGGGAACAAATATTTTTAATATATCTCTGCTCTTCTATCTAGCAGAGAAAGCCAATGAACTAGAGTGATTAGGGCTGGTTTATCCTAGGGCATATGATAACTACTGCTAATGTAATGCAGATGGGTGGGCCTCTGGGGGTGGAAATTTTGTGATCTCTTTTCTGCTTGAAGGGTCAAAGTGAGGAAGCACTGTACTAAAATTGGGCAGTGTGGGCTGGTCAAGTCAGTATAGCCATTACACTCAAGAGATGTGCTTTATTCAGCGTATTTTCCCAGACAGCTGAAATCCATTGGGTTTACGCTGCCTCCCTCAGAGATTAATTCTCTGACAATGCAGCACTGGCTGCAAACTGCAATCCTTGCACTAGCAGGGGTGAATCAAGCCCCTCATCTGTATACACGCTGAAATCTCCCAAGATTACTAGTCTTGGCCACTCCCAGACCAGGCCCCATGGAAGCCTGTGATTTCTGTGGAGCTGCAGGGTGGCCTGTACATCAATAAGACTCCCACTGTAACTTTATTTTGTGTTTTTTATTGTGATAGTAGCAGGAGTGCTACACAGGCCCTTTCCAGAAGAGATTATTTAAATAATTAGTCACAATCTCCTGTCCTTGAAATAAAGGGGCCGGGGGGGGGGGGGGGGAGAGGGGGAGAGAGAATTAAAAATGTGAGAAAAATTATGCCAAGTGTGGTTGATAGGCAATTTTTCACTAACTGTCCTGAAGAAAGTTTCCAGAAATACTCCATATAATTTGAATGGACAATTCCCAGTTGTCTCGATGACAAGGATCCATGGTGTATTACTACTAGAACATAAAAGTGGTGCCAGGAACAACTTGGTGGCAGAGTGGCAGTGCTTCAGAGTATACAGGGGCTGCCATGCAGAGGACCCAAAGTTAAGGGTAACCCTCCCAGTTCCAACAGCTGGTGGTAGAGACTCACCATTTCCTGGGAGAGGAAGGATGCTCCAGTGGTTAGGGTGCCAGCCTGGGATTTGAGAGACTTTGGTTCAGTTTCTTCCTTAGCCATAGACTTCCTGTTTGACCATTCAGAAGTCGCTTAGTTTCTCTCAGCCTCGGTTTCCCCATCTGTAAAATAGGGATAATAGCACTTCTCAATCTCACAAGGTGTTGTGAAGATAAATACATTAAAGATTGTGAGGCACTACCTTACCACTTCTACCATTCAAAATAAACATTTTAGCACAAGGTCATGTGGCATCGTGGTGTAAAATCTCTGCACTTGCATTGAATCTAGGGTTACCAGAGTCACTTGTGTCCTAGAAGTCTGCTGCTGCAGGCAAGTTGCCATTTTGGCAGGAAGAGTTGATGCGCGCGTGCGTGCGTGCGTACACACAGAGTACTGTCTCAGGGCCATTCCTTTTGTTCTTTCACATTTTGTTGCTTTTTCCTTACTCTAAAAGTAAGTCAGGCTGAAAGTATGATTGTTCTATATGTGCAGAAACACATGACAGTTTTCATTATAAAACAATAACATTTTGCTTCTACATCTGTGCCTCAAACTTCCATCGAAATCCTTTAGCCCCTCATGCAATTTTTTCTTGTACATCCACCTGACACATGAATCGTGCAAAATATTTGAGTTTCTTTTCAAACCCTGACTTTTAAAACAACCCTTTCCCCCCTTCTAACAGCAGAGTATTCAACACAACAGCGGGGAGGGAGAGGAAATCATCTGCTCCACCCTTTCAAACAGAAGTAGGGATGTCTAGCTAGAGCAAACAGTTTGATGGAAGGAGGACAGATTTTAAAAAATCATGGATAAAATGATCCCCCTAAAATAAGGATGAAGTGGTGGGTATAACCCACAAACAGACACCAGAGGCATTTGACATCGGAAAACAAGAAAATAAATGCATGATCTAAACTCATGTCATTATGAAATGAGTTATAATCCTTAAGGAGGTGTGCCAGACCCAGACCAGTGGGGTACAGGAGTCTGGTCGAAGGCAAATATACTGGCCACTGGATGAACAGTTTTCTGTTCCCTGGGTGACCAGGGCAGGGGCTGTACTAGAACAATCAAGAACCTGCTAGAACCAATTAAGACAGGCAAGCTAATTAAGTCACCTGGAGCCAATTAAGGACATACTAGAATCAGTTATGGCAGGCAGACTAATCAGGACACCTGGCTTACAAAGGATTTCCCATCAGTTAGGGGAGGGTGTGCTGCTGGAGGACTGAGGCATATAAGCATGATCAGGCTTCAGGAGGAAGATCCTGCAGTGAGGGTAAAGAAGGGTGTTGGGAGGAAACCATGGAGAAGTAGCCTAGGGAGTTGTAGCTGTCGCACAGCTGTTACAAGAGACACCGTGGACAGTTGTAATCCACAAGGCCTTGGGCTGGAACCTGGAGTAGAGGGCGGGCCTGGGTTCTCCCCATCCTCTTCAACTCCCTATTTGAGATAAGAGGAGGTGACCTGAACTGTGGGTCCCACCAGAGGGAAAGGTCCCTGACCTATCCCCGACTGACTCGGTGAGTCAGGAAAAACTGTGGGGATTATTCTCCTCCCTTTCCTTATGCTGGCCAGTGATGAGGTTAGCTGAATGAACGGCTGGTTTGAGCCACTAGTAAAAGTGGCCAAACTGAGGGCTGCCGTGAATCTCTGAGGCAAGTAAATCCACCAATAAGCGCAGGACCCACTAAGGCAGAAGAGGAACTTTGTCACAGAGGTTATTTGTTCTTGGAAGGTGTCCTGGCATCTTAATCGATTTTTTTGTTCTGTTCTACAGTTGTCAAATTCATCTCAATGAAGAATAAAAACTTGAACAGAACCTATAATATAGTTAGTGCAGTGTCTGTTTTATCTCCAGATGAGTTTTGGAAAATGTGGACTGGTGGCAGCAAATTGTGCAGAGATGTGTGTGTTTGTGTGCACACGTTCTACGAAAGGAGGCAAGGTCACTAAACTGGAATATCTAGTATGCTTGTGAAAGTATTGTATTTCACCAGAAGGAGCCAGAAATAAGAGATCATTTGTTAACATTGTTAATCCATTAAATATACATTGGGCAACTGAAGTATTTGGAACTCCTTGCAATATCTCTTATACCAAGGAAACAATGTTCCACTGAGTTTAGGTGTGGTGTGTTCTAAAACCACATAAAACTTTCAGCAGCTTTGTATAAAGTTGATTTTTATTTTAGGTAACAGCACATATTGAATCATTTGGGGGAAAGAAAGCCCCCCTACCAGAAATACACTAGTAGTAAATTGTCTGGAATTTCAAATGATCCATGGATATTTTTATCATATTATCCTGGTATTTATGGGGTTTTATGTGGCTTTTTTCTCCAGAATTGTAATTTGTTAGTCCATGTTCAGTCTTTCTAACTGATATGAGTCATTCTTGCTTTTTCTTATAAATTGGATATAGTTAGAAAGGAATTCTGAACAGCTGACAAACGATTTCACCTTGTGTATATTACGGACACTACTTCCACACAGATTTTGAGCAAGTTGTTTTGTATGTGCCGCATTCTTCCTCGTTTTAATAAATTAATGAGCACATACAAAACAGAATGTGAAAAATTTCTCCTCTTTTTAATTATTTAACCTTTGATTTAAATTGAAAACAAGAACTTTATGATCCTGTTGGCTCCTACTAGAAAAAGTTTAGTGTGATGAACCTTTTAATATAAGGTATTGCTAGGTCCCTGATATAGCTCTGAAATTAATGTAGTCTTCACAATGGTATTGACCTTTGAAGAGGAAAATGGGATTTTAAGGAAACTTTTTTTTTCCCCTTCCCTTTTCAACTTTAAAAGGTGGTATTATTACAGCATTTTGTCTTCCTTTTCCCTGTATGTATAGAGGTGGCACGGTGACGCTGATCTAGTGCTTTTATGTTAGAGGTGATATGTTAGTGCATAAAATATAAGGTAGACATCTTAATGACTAAAGAGAAATCTCCTGAAAAGCCAAAAACTAGCAATATGAGCTGATAGCAAGCACGTCTCCTACAGTATATTCTCCCTTCTAAGAGAAAGTTGCCAGAGGCATAATAGCATTGCATGGCCAACATTTTCAATCTTGGTTGCCTAAAGTTAAGTTCCTAAATCTATAATTAGACCCTTAAATTAGTGGTCAGTTGATTAGAGGACTGATAACTTCCATTGAGGTCAGTGGGAGCTGTGGGTACTCGGCACCTTTCAAAATCAGGCAACTTATTTAAGTGCTTAGCTTTAGGCACCGTGTGTGAATATTTGGCCATATCCTTTCTGTCTCAACTTCCACATCTGAGAAATGGGGATATTAATAGTTATCCACCCCTCTGGGGTGTTGTGTGGATGAGATAGTGGGTTCTGTTAACCCCTGCTGGAACAGGGGCCTGCACATTGCGGCCTCCTACCCCAGTGGAGAACTTGCCCGTAAGGACAACAGACGTTATTTATATCCCTGAGCTCTCCCAGAGGTTCAGTCAGAGGGAGGTAGCCTTAACCTGTGGGGTTGCCCAAGGGATACATTGAATGCCCTAGTCAGCACTGTTCACTTTCAGGCCTGTCATGACTGGCTTCATCTGGCATTATGAGTGCCCCGTAACACCACAGAGTACATCAGCAGAAGATGATTCAACTCCAATGTCTACCTAGTGTTTGGAGTGTGAAAAGTGAGAAATTTTTGTGTGGGGTTTAAAATTATTTTTAACACCCTTTTGCCTCTTCGGTGCTGTCCTCCTCAAGAGAGAAAAGAGATCATGAGTCAGACCCCAAAAGATCATGAGATGGGTCCAAAAAGGAGACTTTTAAGAAATTATATTTTGAACTGTCTTCTGATTTTTTATTTTTTTTTTTTGAAATCTCCCTCTCCACTCCCAGTATGTGAGAGGCAATCAGTGTTGGGTAAAGTGATTTTTGGCTCCTATGGTAGGAGCTCACTCCTACATCTGCCTGCCTCTTGCACCAAAATTAATTTTGCACCCCAGTCCTCACATCCGTTCAGCATCATCTCTGCTCCTCCTGGGGCTCATCACTCTCTCTTTCCTAGGCCTGGTTGGGTGCCACAGGGAGCGTAGCAGGGAAGGGCAGAGGTACTGCCCTATCTGTATTGCTCTCAGGAAGAGGGAGCAAAACCACCCTGGGTTCTTCCTGCTCCCTACTCCCCACCTGTGAGAATGGCTTCCAGTTGCTGAGGGGAGGGGAAGCAGAGAAGAGAGCTCTTACCACAGCAGCTTTGACTGGCTGCTCTTCCCCGGCAGGCAGGCAAGTGTGGCAGTGTGCCAGTCAGAGGGCATGCCTCCCCACTTCACCCCTAGGATAGGGCTCAAATTCACTGAAGCTCTGGAGCTTCTTGTATTACTGAGAGACTGACGTCAGCCACCCCCGCCCTCCCATCATCACTCATGAAAAAATCATGAGAGTTGACACTACTGCCTTCCATATGTGAAACATGGGCCACATCCTTCCTTCATCCAGTTGCAGGACTGGATACAGTGCCTCTGGTGCTGTGTATTTAGAGTGTTCATGAGAACTCGCCTTTGCATGTAGGCTGCCTGACTTAAACTCAGATATTACTTAGGCCTTGTGAGACAGCACTTATGGCTGATGATAAGTCTCACAGAATAAGAACTCATTTTGAAGCCAAGAGCAGATTCTGTGGGCGGGTTTTGGAGAGAACATAATTCTGTCTGTTTTAAAACATCCGTAAAAGCAACTGAATAAGCTGGTAGAGGTAAAGGCGTTCAGATACAGTGAGCCTAATCCTGTTATTGCTCTGCTTCTGGCAGAGACTGATAAGAATTTGAGGAAAGGGATGAAAAAGAAAAGAACACATAGGGTATAGCTGCACAGCCACAAAACAAAAAAAGAAACCCACAGCACTGAGTCTGAGTCCAGGCCAACTAACTTGGGCTTGCACTATGGGGTAAAAAATAACTGTGTAGACATTCCCCCTTTGGGCTGGAGCCCAGGCTCCAAGACCCTCCACCCTGACTGGGCCTTGGAGCCAGGGCCGGCTCCAGGCACCAGCTTTCCAGGCAGATGCTTGGGGTGGCGTTCAGAAAGGGGTAGCAGTCCGTGTCCCGTGGTGGCAATTTGGCGGCAGCAGTTCGGCAGCGACTGCTTGGGGCAGCAGCATTGGTAGAGCTGCCCCTGTTTGGAGCCCAGGCTTCAATCCAAATGGGAATGTCTACACTGCTGTGTTTAACCCTGTAGTGCAAGCCCGAGTCAGTTGAGCTGAGCTCCGAGATTCGCTGCCGCTATGGTGTTTTGGTTTTTTTGGGTTTTTTGCAATGTATATAAACCCAAAGAAAGGATGGGCCTTCGCCTCTGTGTCTGCCCTGACATGAATTAACTAATCTTTTTCACTACGAACATTTAACACATCTTAAGTATTATTGTTGTAATCTCGTAACGGATTACCAGCTACTCAATATTGCTCATTGCAAGTATCCTTGTAGGATACTTCCTTAGCATCAGTCTTCAGAATGTAAGCTGCAAGTCCTAGTCAAAGAGAAAACCACAACTTCAGAAACCTAAATAAACTAGATTTGATTCTGATTTCTAAATTGTGTTTTAGTAAAATAAGTGAATTAGATTGTATTATACCTTTGACTATTAAATAGAATGACTTCTATTGTTTAACTTCTCAACTGTATGACCTTTAGTGGAAAATCACCTCTAGATCTGAATCCAAATCTGACTACAGAAAGATGAGGAGTGTGCCAACAGCTAAGATAAGAAGTTTGTTTTTCATTGCAAAATAGTTTTGCCTTCAGGAAAAAAGAAAGCACTTAAACACACATTTATCTTGAATTCAATGGGACTTAAGCACATGCTTAAATGCTTGCTTAATTTTAGGTGCTTTTCTGAATCAGGGCTAAAATGAACCAGTGTTACTGAATGAGCAGGAGAGAGCTAGGCCTATAAGAGCATTATTTTTAACTATTAGCAGTGACTGTTCTGTGGGGACTTTGTGCACAGGTGCCCACAATTACTGGTTAGAGCCAAGATCTTGGGGGAGATGAAGAAGAGGGGAATAAGAAAGCAACAGCATTTGAAATGTGATCTCTGCTATATTGCCTTTTTGTGTGTAGAAACAAAGTGTTGTCTGGCGTTTTTATGTACAAAGCCATGTACAGCACATTAAAAGATTATTTTAAAGGTTGTATACAACTTAACAATTTTAAAGTTCCAGCTTAGCAGTTATTCTTATTAGGTGACTGGACAATCTATCATCATAATAAAAAAGGGGGGGTTTTATGCTAACACACTTCTGAGTATTCAACCAAAATGGAGAAAGATGGGGGGGAAAACACATAATATATCTCAGAAGCAGTAATGTCCTGTTATTGTTAAAAACTGCTGGGACCTCATTAGTGACTATGAAAACATCATCTGTGAGTACTGTGAGGCAATAAATCTGCAGTGTCCAAGGAAGAGAGCGAGGGGGTGGGGGAATAGAGAAAGATCAATGTTTGTACTTGCCATTTTTCTTACCCAGCTGTGAGTTAGTAATTTCCATATCTGCTTGCCAAATGGCTTCCAGAAACTATTACTGATTATGTGAATTCAATAGTCTGCTAATGAACGATAAGATAATGGGGCTGTGTTCAAGGATGTAGGAGACAAATAGTTATTTACATGTAGGGCTGCCCTTTTTCAACTTTTTTTATACATTTTCTAGGCCAGACTGTCAGCTGCTGTATATCCGTGTAGCTCCAGTGATGCTCACAGAGCTGTGATGATTTACACACACTGTCCCAAACGTCATGAAACTGCTACCAAATGAATTTATCTATACTTATTTCTGGAGTATGTATTCCACAGACACTAGTTGAACTTTTTCTGTAGCTTTAGAGTAAAGCGTTTTTTTTTTTATTTTTTGGGTTTTTTTACTAAAAAAATTAAAACAGTAATTGGGATGAAAGAAAGGTAGATCATTTCTTTTAAAATATTCAAATAGCTCCATAAATGTATGTAGTACTTTACAAGACTTAGTCTAAGACCTTTGAATAGTTTTTATCACACCCCTATCTACTGTAGTTACATTAACGATATTTTTCATCCCATAGGTATATGGGACTACTGCAGCCATGGGGCAAGCAGACATAAATCCATCAACGGCAGAATGAATGCCCTATGCTATGGCTGCATTTGACGCTGGATATGCACCTGCCATTATAATGTGGACCGTTCTTGGGTGGAAAATCAGTTGTCAGTAACTGTTTTTAGCTGGGGAAGTGAAGAATAATTAAGCCAAGGAATTTAGGTAAAAAGAGTGCACAGTAATTACTTAAGATATCTACCTACTCATCCATTTGTGAGAAGTGCCATGGGAGCCTGTAATGACCACAAGTGGAATGCAGACTGAACAAGTGGGGACAATTTGCTGATGTGAAAATTATAGATTGGCTTTACAAGTAACTCCAATTTTTTGGACTAATAGATCTGTTTGCTCCAGGCCCTTTTCCTCCTTTTGGCATTGTGGCACCTTAGTGGCTGAGTGAGGCTACTGGCTTTGTGTTTATTTGCACTATCTACTCCACACCATAGAAAACAGTGGGTCTTCACTGAAATCTGTGTTACTTTTCAAGTGGTGCAGACCGTGCGCAATTGTCCCAATAACTGTAAAAGAAAAATGCACATTTCTTCCTAGAGACATAAGGAACCTCACACCTCAGGAAGAGGGCAGCTGCAGATCACAGTAGGAGCATCCTCCTCTACAACACAGCTGCGGCTCATGCAGATCACAGTATGCATCTTGACAATTAATTTCCCTGAAGTCCATGTCGGTATGAATACCTAGTTCTTAGCACCTTTCATCAGTAGCTTTCAAAGCTGTGACACAGAGAGGTGAAGTGACTCACCCAAGGTCACACAGCAAGCTAGTGGCACAGCGAGGAATAGAATGAAGGTCTCCTGAGTCCCAGTCCCATGCTCTATCCATTAGGCCACACTGCTTTGCTCAGAAGGAAAGAAGTGAATTGGGAATGAGTCACCTCCAAGGATATTAGTTGGCCTCTATATAATAAAATAACCTCACAGATAGTCACTAAACATGCTCACAGTCTCTATCCACAGTTCCTTTTCGAAAAAGTGTTAAAATTAAGGGTATACATTTTATTTACACTTTTTTGATATTTGCTTTTGTAAATTTCTGCTTGCGTGGAACATCCAAACATTGTCAGACTCTTCAGTATGAAATAAAAGGGGAATCAGTGGCTGCCAAACACTCATGCTAACCTCACACTCTGAGGTGTGTGTCTCAGGGAAATGTGTTGCCACTGGGTTAAAAAAAAAAAATCAAAGGATGGCTTGTGATTAAATACAAATCATCTTTCTCCTGTTGAGTTAAACACTAAAGACATGAACATTTAGAAATAAACAAGTCCTGTGGCTAAGGTCACATGACTCATTAAAAAAGAAAATTTGGGTCTTACTATTAGTTACAATGCTCCCAGTCAACCAGTATGACACCAGAAATATCTAACCAAATCGTATCATAACCCATAATTTGCTCAGCCTGAACTCCTTGACCATACTGAGTTTACTTATTACATTCATACATAAAAGCATTTCTAGAGTCAGGGGCTCTGACCTGTCAACCCAGTACCAGGTAGGGTTGCTAACACCTAATGCAACCTCCAGGAATATGTCTACCTAGAGTGGGAACCCTCCTTGATACTGAATCTCATAACTCATCAAACCCTGTTTTACAAGACTTTGAAATTGTGTCTAATGGTCAGCCAGGTACTCTGATCCCGATTAAACATCTTGAGTCTGATCACAAACTCTGCTCTCAATTCCATTGGGGGTAATTCCATTGTCTTCAAAGAGTTATTCTGGATTTAAACTGTTTTACTGAGATCAGAATCTAGTCCCACGTGAGAACAGCAAACACTCAGGTCTGTGTTTTAAGAGGTGCTGAGCACCTCAATTCTAAATGAAATCAATGAAAGTTGCAGGGTCTCAGCACCTTGCAATTCAGGTCCTCAAATTGGGCACCCAGAACCAAAGACACCCAAAAGAATGGATGTTTGAAAATGTTGATCTAGCTTTCTTTTTAATTTGGGAGGTCCCAGCTTTGAACTCTCCTGTTTCACCTGCACCATTTTAGACAAGAACGCCTTTAATGTATCTTTTCTCTTGCCCACTCGCTGTAATCCAAAACCTGTTAGTTCCCTGCTGAAACAGCCTTCTTCAGAAACCAGTAGCAGTGCTGGTTCATAATACAGGCAGAGCCAAGAACAGCAAAAATGAAATCTGACCATGTCCAATCAAAGGTCATCTCCAGGAGTATATCCCATCAGTCAGGAGGCAAAGCTGGTCAATCAGGATTTACAGTAATCTGAAATAAAGCTCTAGAGCTTGCCTTGGAAGGGATCCCAAGTTTAGTAATTGATCTAACAGAATTACATGCTAACTTGGTCTATATTTGTGTTTCATAAATGCAAAAAAGCCAACAGGCAAGCAATGAGCCCCCGATGAGCTGTACCTTTCAGAAGAAAAATGACATTTTATTGGACTGGGCCTTTGTGTGATCTCAGTTAATAGAGTAAAGGACAGTTTGACATTCATTCCCAAGGGTCAGTAGTATCTTCCTTCTACTGGATTGTGTGTGCACACACATGTGACCACAAATTGCCAATTAACCTATATAGTGTATACATTAAAGGAGTGATTAACAAGCAAATATAATTACAGTTTCCAGTCTGGACAAAGGGTTGGAGCAGTAGGACAATTGTACACATGAGCAATCTTACTGCTTAACAGGAATGAGGCGTATTCATGCCAAAAACTCCTGCTCTCTCCATCGTGTATTTTATTAGAAGAAAATTAGGTGCATGCCTTTTTGAAACCAATGACACACAAACACCTTGATTTTTGTCACTCTGTCCAGAAGTCTAAAGTAGCATGTTAGCTTTTAACATCAGATCAAAACAAGTATACTAAAGTGGTGTTCTGACAGAGATGTCAGTCCATCTGATAAATAGCAAGAAGAGAAACAATGGAATATGAAACAATTGGAGGAAAAATAGTAATACAGTATATGCCATATTTCCACATTATGCATTTGATTATCACAGCTCTAGTATGGCTTTAACTATATGGCTGGACTGTCTAGCATTTGTGTTTTCTGAGGTGGGGATAGGAATGGTTTTATGTTTACTTGCTGTTTTGGCTTTTTTTTTTTAAATTAAATCTAGTATCTTAAATAACAGTCCATCAAAAGTGGCAAGAAAAACAAATTACTGTTTATGACTGTGTGATACTGTGATTACTTACTATCTGAGTATATGCAGTATACCCAGACAGGCTGTGACTGGCTAAGAAGGTCAATACTGAAGCTGAGATTTGCAAAGCCACTTAAAAAATTAATCAGAATTGGGCATTCATATTTCTTAAACAGTTTGGAAAATCTCAGCATACATGTTTATTATCCCCCAGATTCACCACTACATGCTAGCAAGCACAACGATTAACAGACCTTTATTCTCATTCCTCCATGCTAAATTAGATCGCCAGACTGAAATTTGCTAACTTTTTTTTTGGGGGGGGGGGGGCTTAATCTTTTCTGTACAGCCACATATTTCCAGCCTTAACATTTTCCTGCTACTCTATTGGTTTAATCTCCTCCTTCTTCAGAGAATTTGACTAACCCAAGGGCTAGTGTTCACATCTTCTAGCTGTGAATTGCAATTTCAGCTAATTCTTGAAGAATTAAGTAATTAAGAGAAACACTCATCTCGATTTCAGAGGAAATTAATCTACAGTGGTGAAAAGTTTCCTGAAATCTGTATAAAAAGCCATCTGACTAGAGCTGGAAAATCAGCCCAAACATGAAAGCTATTAATTGGACCCTTATGCCAGTTAGTAACTCTCTGTCAATTAAAGTTATTGAAGCAAATGAACACTCAGCAACTGCCAGAGTTTTTAGTCCACCCCCTTGGTCATGTGCGAGTGCTGATAATTTACCAGACCCGTGACTCTGCCATTTTGGCCTCTGATTCAATTACTTTAAAATGTTCCTGGCAGGTCAGTTGTTGTTGTTTTAGGCTTTTGACAATACCAGTAATATGCACCTGATTCTGATCTCACACCTGTGCAAATTAAGAGTAGCTCCATTGAAGTCAATGGAGTTAGACCAGTGTAAAACCACTGTAAGTTTAGAATCAGGCCTGCTCTCATTAATGGCAGCCCAAAATTCAACTATTTATCAAAACAAGGATGGCATGGATGACATCAAAAGTTGTCCATGTTCCTAGGGAGACTGTCACCCTGGGAACAAAAGAGATGCCCCGTAAGGACTATGTGATCTTCAGGTGGACTTTTCCAATATTGCACAATATCTCATGAAAACAGGTTAGAAGTAAGCTATTACTTCTATAGGACTGAAACAATACTTCATGGGCATGCCTATAGACAGGAAAGGCTTCCAAGCCATGTGCTGGGCAGTTTGTGTTTGAAACAAAGGAAGCACAAGCCGTATGGCAAAAGACTATAAAAGGCAGCTGCATTTTCTCCATTTTGTCTTCAATCCTGCTTCTTACCTCTGGAGGAACTTTGCTACAAATGGAAGCTCTGAACAAAGGACTGAATGACCCATCCAAGCTGTGGATGTATTCGAGAGGGACTTTCAAGCCAGCAAACTCACCAATACTGCTAGGAACCTGATATAGGGACTTTGAAGTCTTTGTATGTATGTGACTACTTTGCCATTTAACAGCTCTCTTCTTGTTCTTTCTTTTTTCTTTATAATAAACCTTTAGTTTTAGACACTAAAGGATTGGCTGGCAGCATGGTATTTTGGGTAAGCTCCAAATCTATACTGACCTGGTAATGTGGCTGACCCTTTGGGGTCAGAAGAACATTTTATATATGTGAGCAGAGTTTAAAATTTTCATTTACAGGACCTAGGTGCTGATTGGGAAGCAGAGACTGGAATGCAATAAAGGGGGTTGTGTGATTTTTTTTTTTTATTTTTATTTTTATTTTTTTTTGCTTCTTGATAACCAGTGTGGGGGATCAGAAGCGTAGTTTGTGACTGGTTGGGAGGTTTAACTTCAGTGTTACCCACCAGTCTTGGGAGTATCCGTTCTCCCTTTGCAGCCTGCCCTGACCTTGGCATTACCAGTGAGGGCTGCACCAGTCACCCCAGGTCACAACTACTATTATTTTAAAATGTACTCCCCTAGAATTATATGAGGATTCCACATTGTGGGTACTTGGAGTGTAACTGCAAGTAGACAGTGTTTATTGATGACTAAGGCCCCATGCTGCAAGCTGCTCTATGCAGGCAAATGCCTAAACCTTCAATGAATCCTAATGAAGTCAATGGCTCCATATAGATATAGGGATCTGCCCACACAGAATTGATTGCAGGATTGGGGATCATTTCCACAAGTTTTTAGTGCCATTTGTGTTTTTTGTTTCAGAGCCCAAGTGGGAATGTCCACATGGTTATTTTTAGTGACCTATCAGGAGCCTGAATATGTAAACCTGGGTTCTGAGATTCACTGACGCAGGCTCTGAGGCTGTTTTTGCAGGGTAGTTGGTACCCTATGGGGCAAAGCAGGAAAGGGATATCCCATTCCAAACATGGGGGGAGAGGGTGGGAATCACTCAGCAAAATGAAAATCATATAAATTCATTATTGGGGGGGGGGGGGGGAATGTTATAGTATGTAAATGACACCTTTTTTTTTTTTTTTGCTTCAGTAATTTTTAGGCATTATTATTTCATCATAATTAAATAGCATAATTATACCATATCCATCAGCTTCAAAACATATTTTAAAACAAAGTTTTTATTTTAGTTTCATTCTTTTATTTCTGTTTTTATATAAACTTAAAAATGGAGGATAATGTAAAAGGGAAATATCGGTTAATGAGATCAGAGATGAGCTCGTCTTTCCTCTACCCTGGTGTTAGAAAACAGAGAGAGAGAACTGGTCAGAACACAACAAATATGTGCAATACTTCACCTTCCAGTTACACTTTAGTCTATATGCAGGAACTGATATAGCTAGAGCAGAACCCAAAGTTCAGACACTTCTCTCCATTATTAGCCCTAAAGTCTTTTTCATTTTGAAAGGATTATTCATACTGATGTTTGGAGAGTTAAGCAGCACTACTAGCGCTGGGCAAATACTGCAAATAATATTCATGAACATCCATGCAAATAAAAACCAGGCATTTGATGTAATGATCAGTGTTGACCCCCCCCCCCACTTTTTACTTGCCTTTCCCAAACATTTGTGGAATATATATTTCTTTCAGAAGAAAATTAGCAGAAAGAGAGTCTCTCCAATACCTATGTGAATATGTATTTACAGGAATATACACATCAGAGGTGTTCGTGTGCACATCTTGCAAAATCTGCATACATTTAGGAGTAGAGCTGGGCAAAGTTTTCATCCAAAACTTTTTTCATCCAAAAAATATGCATTTTTGGCAGCAAAGAAATGATTTGCAAATTTGTGTCCGTTTTATCAAATTGTTTGTGTCCCCTCCCCACCTCCAAAAATTCTAAAGGTTTTTACATGATTTTGATTTTTTTAGTTCATCTTGTTCTGAAATTTCCTTTAATTTTGTTTTTAAAAATTCAAAGTCATTAAATACTCAGCATAGAAATTAAATATTTTGTTTTGAGTCAAATGAAATCTTCCGTTCCACTCAAAATTAAAGTGTTAATAACTTTCTGATTCCCCCAAAACTTGTTTTTGGTGTGACCTAAAGCAATTTTTTATGAGTATTATCTTCAGAATTGGCACTGTACTGCAAAATATGTTGTTCACACAGCTTTCTGCAGGAGTCAGTCAATCAATGGGGACAGAAGTAATGTCTTCATCAGATGCATACTGTGGAAACTGCAGAAGTGAGCTGTAGCTCAAGAAAGCTTATGCTCAAATAAATTGGTTAGTCTCTAAGGTGCCACAAGTACTCCTTTTCTTTTTGAGAAGTAATACCATGTGACTTAGGTAACCAATCACACAATATAAATAGCAATCAGTGCTTTGTAATTCATCATGAATAATTTGATAGCAATAAGGATGAAATAAGTGGCTTATATAAATGTCAAATAACTTCTAATAACAAATGTTGAGTGAATGTTGTTCATAATAAAGTAGTGTAATGAGAAGAGCAGTAAATGTAAGTCAGGTGTAAATTAGACAGTGTGCACTGAATGGGACAGAGATCTGTTCACTGAACAGATTGAATATCAACAAGTTAATGCTGAAAGTACTATGTGCAGATTTCCTCTTCTGTTCTAATATGTTGTTGCAAATAAATATTTCACACCTGTCTTGTTCACTTAATACCATCCAGACTGAACATTGCAGAAGGTAGGGATCCTGCATGAGTAATAGTATATGGTCACATAATTAAACACTGCATCTTAGGCCCCAATCCAGCAAGGCTGGGATTTTCAAAGGGAGTTACAGGAGTTAGGTGCCCAATTTCCATTGTGTTTTTTTTTTTAATGGGATTTGGGAGCCTAGCTCCCTTAGGCCCCTTTGAAAATCCCACCTAAATCATTTAAGCACTTTAAATGTAAGCACATGTGTGGTTCCACTGAAGTCAATAGAACTACTCACATGCTTAAGTGCACTGCTGAGTTGGGGTGTCTGGAGGCATATGGGTGGCTGCATTGATAGATAATTTCAAGGTCATTTTTTATAGCATCTGTCCATTTCTTTAGGCAACTTTCCAAACTCTACTGTGTTTATCCACCATAATAATGATCCCACCTGTGACTAACCTCTAGCTCTCAACCTATCCCAAATGCTTGAGAAAAATAATATGCTTTGCAGAGTTCCTGGACGCTAGTCTACCAGAGCTTGGGTGTGTTTAAAACAAGGTAGGAGTGAATATGCCCAACCAGCAGGCCCATCCTCTTTTAAACCAGGGGACTGCTTGCTCAGGTGTCTCTGCTAATCACAGCTGTAGCAGAGCACAGACAGGGACTTTGTTTAAGGTAAACAGAGTGAGAGACGATAGATGAGATAATATATTTTATTGGACCAATCTTTGCTGATGAAAACTACAAGCTTTCAAGCTACACAGAGCTCTTTGGGTTTGTAGAAGGAAACCAGTGGGTCTTATCCTGGGACCAACACAGCTACAACACTGCAAATGATAGAGAGACCGTAGATAAACAGGTGCCAAACCATTTAAGGCTGCTTAAATAAACTCTCACCTCTCAGAATGTTATACTGCTGCCCTTCCTCCTAGTATCAAAGTGTCCTCAATGTGAAATCATAGCAATAGTGAAATCCCTAGTGGACTTCCTGGAGTCTGACACTGCTCCCTTTTCACTAGTCTGCTTGGAGTAGTGGCTTGGTTAATATTTTAGATTTTATTATTTTTTTCACTTTTTTTTTCTTTTTGGTTGGTAGGTGTTTCTTGGGTAAAAGGAGGGGTGTCAGTGTTGGGAGTGTCATTCTAATTGTGGAAAGGCCACTAACACTGCAAACCCCACCTTAAGGCTAATGGGCAGCCAGTGCAGATGACCAAGCACTGGTGTAATGTACTGTCTGTGTGAAGCACCACTTCAGAAGGAAGGCAGCTGTGTTCTAGTTTCAGCTTCCAAACAGTTCCAGGGTGTAGTCTGCATGATCGTGGTGTTACTCCTTTTGTCCCAAATTAGTCAAATTCTGTTGTGGGTTGTTCCAGTAAGGAGGAGAAACTGATGACAGAAACAGGTATTTTTATGCGGTTTTGTTTTATTTACAAAGATTATACATCAAGTCCAGTTTCCCAGAACACAGTAGGAATCAAGCAATAGGAATCAATTCCTCTGCTCACTGTTCTAAGCCTACCTTGCCAGACAGTGCTCTGTGCCCAAAAATCTTTCTCTCAGGACCACATTACCAACACTTCTGTTACTGTCTGCTTGGCTTTCTGACTGCTTCTACCTCTGTCCTGCTACTCTCTCTCACATACACACATGCTCTCTCATTCTCTCTCACACACAAAACGCGCAGAGGAGTCTCTGCCTACGTAGTCTGAATTCCTGGGCAGACTCATATATCCCTGTTTTGGGTGGTGACATGCTTCGCTCTCTCTTACAGTTATCTTAAAATTATGAAAGGTGATGGTTAAACCTGTAAACAGTTAGTCTTGAGGTGACAAAAACATGGATAAGTTTAGCAAGCTCTAAGACCAAAAAAAAAAAAAAAAAATTGCAGTAGGAAAACATATGTCTTTTTCTACAAACACAGAGGATTATCTAAGCACTTATTAGTCAGGTCTGATATTTTGTTATCAACAGCTGACCAGTTCAGTTAAATCTGTTGCTGTGCTTTCTCACTCCAGGGGGAAAAAAAATCCATGATCTGAAAAGAATTCCTGGTCCCACTCCAGTTCCTAGTGCACAATTGCCAAATCACAAAAATCATCTTACTATCCTAAAGGCTTTGTTTATCATTATTTCAAATATCACTGACTTTGCACTCTTGTTGGCAATCTCCCTGGAAAGGCCAACGACTGAGAATGGAGACAGAACTAACTTATCTATCTAGGTACTTATGTGGTCCTCATCATCTCGGTATCCAAGGGTTTCTTCAGGGTAGGGTTTAGGCACACTGATAGGGCAGAATGGCATTGTCCATGCTCTTCACCTGGTCAGTGGAGAGAGGACTTTATTCTCCAAGGCTATCAATCTAGCAGCTCGGAAGGGCAGTAAGTTCTCTTTCACTCTCACTCTCACAAATATGTTTCAGTCAAAAGAATCTGTAAAATGGATATATAAACTGATTGCCCCAATTATTTTTACTTTTAATCTCCTTTCCAAAGCTATTACTAGTCAGCATTACCATGAACCCATCAGAATATTTTCAGTAATAAGCTCTGTCTTGAAAACCTGAATTTAAAATAAGGAGAGAAAAAAGTATCTTCAAACCAGATGCCACAACTGCTCATGAGGCAGCCTGTAATTCAAACCTGGATTCCCTCAGGCATGCTATGCATACATCTATATTTTAGGGATAATGGTCCCACAATAAAAATACAGTGAGTGGTTTTGCCCTAATGATCCTGTACAAGTTATACACAACACACGAGGGTTCTGTCACTTGTAAGTAGGGGTCAAGAACCCTGCCTGGGTGGAGGAGGCAGAGCCACTGCTTTCCTGAAATCCTTCCTAGTGCCAGGAAATGTCACCACACCCACAGCTTCTAGATTTAAGCCAAGGTGTTCCAGGGGCACAGTCTGTCATACAAGGCACGCCTGTGGAAAATAGTTTTATAAAGTGTATCCCGTTTCTTTCATCTTTCATTCCTTACTGCTGAAAAAAAAAATCAAGGTAGTTCATTATGAGGGGAAAAATAGAGTTTTTGTTCAATGTCCAAAACTGAAAGAGCCAAAAGCAAACTTTTGATTTTTCACATATTGCAGACTGGTCAAGACAGGGTTTATTTCCACTGAGTTAACCAGCGGATAATTAAAATTTGACCCTGTTGGCATAAAGCAATCCTGTTGATGGAGTGACATGAGAGAGAGAGAGAGAGGGAAATAGGCAGAGGCTTCCAGCTCAAGTATTACTGCAAAAATATTTAACCACTGGTTGTTTCTGGTACATACGTTAATTTGTGTTTGATGAAGTAATCACCCCCACCATACTTGGTTATAAACTCTGGTATTTTGTAATTAGAAATTAAATCTGTTTGAGACTACCGGTGTACTGTGAAATAACTAATCCTGTTTTATTACCTCACTTCAAGTATAATTGTATCTCTGGCCAAAACATCAGGATCCGAAAAATGAATACTTTATTTTAAAAGAATTAAAATGAAAACATTGTAGGATTGGTTTGGTTTGCAATCACATTACTGATTATTGTATTGGGGATGAAGACACGAGCTGCTAGTTTCTTTTCAATAAGCAATCATATCATCTGTCTCACATCGGCTTCCCCAGAAAGTGTCCAGATTTATTTGATTTTACAGTCCATAAATTCTGTAAAGATCTTGAATATCTTCCTGTTTGCCTCCAGACGTATTTTAAAACTGTATGTTCAATGGCTTTCTCATACATGCTGGGGCACCATGTTTCTCATTTTCAGTGGAGGGTGGAGACATCTGAGAAGTTAGTATGCACAACTGATACATACAGGTACCCTCGGAGATAATATGCAGCAGTGGGTAAAAAAAAATCTCTAGTATATGACTGCCTGCAAATGGACAGGAAAATCTATGTGCTGCAGACAGAAGCCACAATTATTTTATGAATCAAATGCAGGCACAGACACACGAGTAGAATGGAACTGGGATTAGAACTTCTGTCCTTGAGCACTAAAACACACAAGACTTCCTTTAATTCAAATGATAAAAACCCAGGTAGTAGTAGCGGTAGCAGATCTCTTATCCTTTGTGACCTAGCCATAGAGGTAGGGTTACCACCTTTGAAATGCAAAAGAACCCAGCAACTCCCTGTCTCCCGAATCAGGCAAACTTGCTGCAACCATTACCCAACCCCCAACCACAAGGCAACTCCACACCCGTACCTGCAACAGCCACTTATAGTATCTAGTGAGATGTAGTCTGTTTTGTTTAGTCAGCTGTCATTAAATGTGCAGCTTCTGACGCAAGCTTTTCTCCCCCAGGGGTAGTAGGATCACTTCACCATCACCCTTATTTTCCATTATTTAATAGGTCTTGCACGTCTCCTTACTCTCACATGACTCAAACCTTCTCTTGCACACACACACGGCACACTTGCATGTTGGTAGGCAGACAGCTGCTGTTTTCAACAGTTTTGCTCTGTTATCACTTTAACTGCAGAAGTGGGAATGCTGCAGCTGCATCTTTAGCTGGACACAGAAATGTTTAACATCAGATATCTCAGTGTATTGTGGTGATAATGCAAATCTTTCAACCCATGTAAAAAGCAATCCAGATTATTTTTCTGGCAACTGGCAAATCCATAAAAAAACCCTGACCAGGCTGGTCAAATACCTGCCAGGTGGTAACCGTACATAGAGGGGCGACATCACTGAATCTCTCATACATACAAAGCTAGTAAACTGTATACTTCCCCTGGTTAGACAAAGCTCAGCTAGCATGCTAGCTTCACAGGACTACACATCCTATGTTTAAATGCCATCCGTAAAGAATCTGTGGACTGAAAACAATTTCTATAGACCATGGATTCATAGTCATCAACACTAGCTATGAACTCCTGTGAATATTTCACAGAAAGATACACAAGGAGCTGAGACTAGAAGCCTGGTGAACTTCAGAAGCTCAGGATTAGCTTTGTCTAACTTGGTGGGGAGGTAAGTAAGTATTTAGGGTGAGGTCTTCACTGCTGCTCTGGCCCCTTTATGCTGAGCAAAAGGGATGGAGTGGCGTAAAGAGGGTGTCAAGGTTTCTTCCCGACTCTGAACTCTAGGGTACAGATGTGGGGACCTACATGAAAACCCCCCTTAGCTTATTTTTACCAGCTTAGGTTAAAACTTCCCCAAGGTACAAACTATTTTACTTTTTGCCCTTGGACTTTATTGCTGCCACCACCAAGCGTCTAACAAATATATAACAGGGAAAAAGCCTGCTTGGAAACGTTTTCCCCCCAAAATCCTCCCAAACCCTACACCCCCTTTCCTGGGGAAGGCTTGATAAAATCCTCACCAATTTGCATAGGTAAACACAGACCCAAACCCTGGGATCTTAAGAAAATGAAAAAGCAATCAGGTTCTTAAAAGAAGAATTTTAATTGAAGAAAAAGTAAAAGAATCACCTCTGTAAAATCAGGATGGTAAATACCTTACAGGGTAATCAGATTCAAAACATAGAGATTCCCTCTAGGCAAAACCTTAAGTTACAAAAAAGACACAAAAACAGGAATATACATTCCATTCAGCACAACTTATTTTATCAGCCATTTAAACAAAACAGAATCTAACGCATCTCTAACTAGATTGCTTATTAGCCCTTTACAGGAGTTCTAACCTGCATTCCTGCTCTGGTCCCAGCAAAAGCAACACACAGACGGAGAGAGCCTTTATTTCTCCCCCCCCAGCTTTGAAAGTATCTTGGCTCCTCATTGGTCATTTTGGTCAGGTGCCAGTGAGGTTATCCTAGCTTCTTAACCCTTTACAGGTGAAAGGGTTTTTCCTCTGGCAGGAGGGGTTTACCCTTCCCTTTATATTTATGACAGAGGGCTATAAAAGTCCTAGTTCTGGCTAGGAGAAAATTTCCCTGGTGCAGGCACTGTGGAAGATGGTTGTAAAAGCCCCCTCAAAAGATCTGGTGTATAGGATGTGTGTTGGGTCTGCAGCAGGAGATCGATGGAAAGAGGCAATGCTGTGCCCCCCGGGGTGGAGGGGATGCTGTAACTTAGGCCCCCATGGCTCTCCAAGTTACACCAGGAACTGCTTCAGTCCATGAATCTGGCATATGTAGATCCCTCCCTCATGAACTTCAAGTTCTTTGCTGCGCCTCTTAGAGTAAGATTCTGTCCTATATCTCTTAGTGCACTAGTTTCCCATTTATTGGTAAGTGATGTTGCTTTCTAGTGGCTATCCCACAGAGAGGATATGAGATCTAACAATTGCAAGAGGTCTCCTTTAGTTCAAGTGGTAGAAGTCTGTTTTTGGAGCTGATAAGTTCACAAGAGTTCCGGTCTCCATTTCACATTTGTGTCTGTAAACTTTGTAATTTCTTGTCTGCTGTTTTGCAGTACATTGATTCATTACAGTTTCTCATTCTTGGCTTCAGACTTTGGGTTGCTGCACGTAAATAGTTGCTTCTTCTAATTGTTTTAATTTTGAGTGTTATGCACATTCAGCTGTTTTTAACTATAATGGATACAAACATAGGATGAAGTATTGGCTAGTAGCCTGACCTATGCAACACACCAAGCAGCTCTACTGACTTTTGTTGGAAGTTAGTTAGTACCATGCAGGATAAAGTCCTTGCAGATTTGATTTCTGGCTGTATGGCAGTCTTGCTTGGAAAGCCACCTAAATTTTATATGTATCTCAGTTTTCCTTTTTGAAATGGGGGTATAAATGAGATATTTTGAGGATATATTAACTCAGGTTTTTTAAAACACTTCAAGATCCCTAGATGATAGGTGCTATAAAAGTACCAAGTGTCATTATTTATTTTATATTCATGATATTTCTGTATTTTAGTCACAATTCTGATTGGTTGAAACAACATTTAATAAAAAGAAAAGGAGTACTTGTGGCACCTTAGAGACTAACCAATTTATTTGAGCATGAGCTTTCGTGAGCTACAGCTCACTTCATCGGATGCATACCGTGGAAACTGCAGCAGACTTTATATACACACAGAGATCATAAAACAATACCTCCTCCCACCCCACTGTCCTGCTGGTAATAGCTTATCTAAAGTGATCATCAAGTTGGGCCATTTCCAGCACAAATCCAGGTTTTCTCACCCTCCACCCCCCTACACACAAACTCACTCTCCTGCTGGTAATAGCCCATCCAACGTGACAACTCTCTACACAATGTGCATGATAATCAAGGTGGGCCATTTCCTGCACAAATCCAGGTTCCCTCACCCCACTCCAAAAACACACACACACAAACTCACTATCCTGCTGGTAATAGCTCATCCAAAGTGACCACTCTCCCTACAATGTGCATGATAATCAAGGTGGGCCATTTCCAGCACAAATCCAGGTTTTCTCACTCCCCCACCCCCATACACACACAGACTCACTCTCCTGCTGGCAATAGTTCATTCAAACTGACCACTCTCCAAGTTTAAATCCAAGTTTAACCAGAACGTCCGGGGGGGGGGGGGGGGGGGTTAGGAAAAAACAAGGGGAAATAGGCTACCTTGCATAATGACTTAGCCACTCCCAGTCTCTATTTAAGCCTAAATTAATAGTATCCAATTTGCAAATGAATTCCAATTCAGCAGTTTCTCGCTGGAGTCTGGATTTGAAGTTTTTTGTTTTAAGATAGCGACCTTCATGTCTGTGATTGCGTGACCAGAGAGATTGAAGTGTTCTCTGACTGGTTTATGAATGTTAAACCAGTCGGAGTACACTTCAATCTGTCTGGTCACGCAATCACAGACATGAAGGTCGCTATCTTAAAACAAAAAAACTTCAAATCCAGACTCCAGCGAGAAACTGCTGAATTGGAATTCATTTGCAAATTGGATACTATTAATATAGGCTTAAATAGAGACTGGGAGTGGCTAAGTCATTATGCAAGGTAGCCTATTTCCCCTTGTTTTTTCCTAACACCCCCCCCCCCCGGACGTTCTGGTTAAAATTGGATTTAAACTTGGAGAGTGGTCAGTTTGGATGAGCTATTGCCAGCAGGAGAGTGAGTTTGTGTGTGTATGGGGGTGGGGGGGTGAGAAAACCTGAATTTGTGCTGGAAATGGCCCACCTTGATTATCATGCACATTGTAGGGAGAGTGGTCACTTTGGATGAGCTATTACCAGCAGGATAGTGAGTTTGTGTGTGTGTGTTTTTGGAGGGGTGTGAGGGGGTGAGAGAACCTGGATTTGTGCAGGAAATGGCCCACCTTGATTATCATGCACATTGTGCAGAGAGTTGTCACTTTGGATGGGCTATTACCAGCAGGAGAGTGAGTTTGTGTGTGTGTGTTTTTGGAGGGGTGTGAGGGGGTGAGAGAACCTGGATTTGTGCAGGAAATGGCCCACCTTGATTATCATGCACATTGTGCAGAGAGTTGTCACTTTGGATGGGCTATTACCAGCAGGAGAGTGAGTTTGTGTGGGGGGGGGGGTGGAGGGTGAGAAAACCTGGATTTGTGCTGGAAATGGCCCAACTTGATGATCACTTTAGATAAGCTATTACCAGCAGGACAGTGGGGTGGGAGGAGGTATTGTTTTATGATCTCTGTTTGTATATAAAGTCTGCTGCAGTTTCCACGGTATGCATCCGATGAAGTGAGCTGTAGCTCACGAAAGCTCATGCTCAAATAAATTGGTTAGTCTGTAAGGTGCCACAAGTACTCCTTTTCTTTTTGCGAATACAGACTAACGCGGCTGTTACTCTGAAACATTGAATAACTAACTTGTGGGTTTTTTTGTTTTGTTCTTTTGGCTGGAAAATCACTCTAGCTTATTTAAAAGAAAAAAAATCTGGCAATATACCCAGAATTCACATATTCTTACCAGTATTATTCGCACAATATATATATAAGAATAGTAAGATACATAGTTTTAAAGAGCTAGAAATTGTTGTCCTCTGGAGAGAGAGAGCCTTAATCGTGAAATAATTCCCAAAGCTGGATATTATCATTTTAAGTAATACATCTGTCCCTTGGGCAATATCTAGTATTATTGAATTACATAGTTATTATTGAATAACTGCGGTTATATTAGTTGTTTACAGCAATACTATCAATTGTCAAAAACATATACATAGTATGATTTGAAACCCGTTGAAATCAATAGGAACATATTCATTGACTTCAGTGGACATTGAATCAGGCTCAGGAAATCTACAGTTTAACACATACAGTAGGAGGGACACTGTGAACGCTGTCTGTGTTATATAATGGAGGGCAATAACTTGAAACAACTGTTCTGAAAGCATCATTTTCCAGTCATTGCTTGACAATAACAATCACCATTTCTTCATTAGGCTTTTTGCATGTGTGAATAAAAGTGCAGGGGACATGTTATATCGCCAGCATATTGTCAACAGAAAGATCATGTGGCTTTATTTTAGTCAGTACTAAAATTAGTGGGTGAGGTAGTGTTTATGTCCTTGGCTGGAAGACACAGTCCTCTTCACATGTCATGTGAAGTAACTAATTTGACACTCTTGAATGATCAATAGTTTTTCTAAACTAATAATTGGCTACCAGTTGGCTGGGGAAAGCCCATAAGAAGCTTTATGACAGGATAACTCTGACAGCATAGGATGTTTAGGGCCACACTTTCAGAGGAGCTCAGCTCTTATTCAGGCACCTAAATAAGCGATCAGATTTTCAAAAAGCATTCAGCATGGTGGATACTGAGCTCATTTGAAAATCTAGCCACAAGTGGCCCAATGAGTGCTGCAAAAATTTTTGAAAATCTGGCACCTATTCTGGATACTAAGCACTTGAAAAACCAGGCCATGAGCTCTTTTTAAAACATGGCTCTGATTCTGCCAGATCCTAAGTGAGGATTCTATGAAATGCTGAGCACATCAGCTCCCATTGAATCTAATGGGAGTCACTCAGCACTTCACAGAAGAGACACATCACCCTGCAAGCTGGGGCCCTGAGGGTTAAAAAGAAACTGAAAAATGCTGGCTTTGAAGCACAGGATTAAATTCTCCTCTGAGTTGCACCTGTTCAGCTCTATTGACTCTACTAGTGTCCCTGAGAGCAAAACTTGACCTACTTAAACTTGTTACACGTTTTGGGCTAAATCCTTGCAACAGTTCTACAGGGTGGATCTCATCTCAGTGGCAGAAATGAAGGCTTATTTTGGCAGCAGTACAAAAGGGCTGGATGTTTCCAGACTTCAAATAAGGTTTTGCATCAGCTGCACGCTATGTCCCCATTGGGGCAAACTGATCTCCAAAAGGGCAGTGTTTTGGCCACTAAAAGGGTGTTTCTAGCCAAATCACCCCTACACTACTTTAGATTCTATTGTCCTAACACTGGCTGAAATTAAAGCCATATGAGATGCAAAAGTTACTCCACCCCTTAGGTGGAAAAATTATCCTCAACATCCTCTTGAACTCTGGAGCCACTCGGGAGAGGAATGGACATACAGTTTGTGCTATGTATCCTCCACATACTCCAGGTTTGCCAGTGTAAAGTTCTGAATAAAAATATTTGCATTCCAGCTCACAGCGTGGATTTAGGACAATCCTTTATCAATTAAAAATTGTTTGGCTGTTATCACTTTGCTCCCACATTTCATGAAATATGAAGGGAATTTAGGCTTCCTTAGCCCAGGTCTGAACTCAAAAGATTAGAGATGCTTCTTGTCAGGAACAGAGTAAAAAGCATAGATAAATAATATATAGGATGACCAGGTTTCTTTTCACTGCTTTTGAATACCCTTTGGGAACACTGTTAGAGAGCTTATTCATTAACTCTCCCACTTCCCTGGTCCTTCTTGCATGAACAGAGAGCAACAATACCCAAAGTCTGAAGGTGCAAACAATGCGATGTTTATTGGGGTGAGCTTCCAGCAAGCTTAAATCCAAGTTCCTTTTTCCCTATTTTCAAATCCCAACTTACTTTCTGTTTGCCCCTAATTTATACAGTAATATTCTTAGCTATACCTTAACCTAATTTCTACTGAAATTTACCTAACCAATCCTAACATATTGTACATGATTAGCTAACCAATTATATTCCACCACCTTAATTAGTTTATACCCAGCAAAATTAATTATACAGCAGACAGAAACAATCACAGAACCAGACAGAGACCATGCAAATAAACAATAACAAAGTGGGAACTATAATGACAAAACAATACAGAAGTGAGGATTTCACAACTACATCTATAAAGACATAAGGGTTTCCCAGCTGTGTTGATTGATAAGTGAGTCTTGCCAGACAGAAAACTATCAAACTAAATTTCCTTTTACATCTTCTAGGCTCTTCCCTTTCTCTGGAGGTGATAGATCAGATCACTTTCCTAACAGCCGCAGATTGACTAGTTTGGAATGTGAGGATGTGACCGTTCGCTTCCCAGGGTATGGCTGCCTCTGCTGCTTAGCCAAAGGCATTGGCCTAAGAACAGGGCCACAGACTGTCACAGTGAGCGAAGGCCCTTACACAGATTCTTTCTTGTATACCTCTATTACTAGCTAAATGATAAACATAGACCTACATCCTTAAAGTATAGGCCTTTACAGGCAGGCTTGAATATCCATATCCTAACAAACATATCATGCAGGAAACTGTTCGCCCACAATGTGAGAAGGTCATCAGCCCTTTGTGATCTGCTGGAGTTGAAACAATTAAATGACAGACATATCAGACAACTGCTTTTTTACTCTGAGTGCCACCATCTGCCAGATCAGAATTGTCTCACCACAGCCAGAAAGTAGGTGTGTGATATGCAAGTAATTTTGCTGAACGTATGCAAAGTGTTCAAGAATTATACAGATTCTGTTGCCTTTCTTGATTTTGAAACCAACTTTTCCACCCAAATCCTTAGCCAAAGTAGTGCAGTGAGTGCCATGGCAGGTGGATACTGCAACAAGGAATCTTGCCCCCACGCTATGGAGTTGCTGCAGTAGAGGCTATAGCCCTAAATCACAATTCAACAAAGTACGTAAGCACATGATTAACTTTAAACATGTACTTAAGTCCATCCCTGTTCAGCAAAGAACTTAAGCATATGCTGAAGCATAAGTGTGTGAGCTAGTCCCATTTAAATTAATGGGATTTAGGCAGTGATTAAAGTTAAGCTTACGTGCTTTGTGAATTGGGACCCTAATGTGTCCTCTCCATAGAGGGTAGGTGAACGGGAAGATCCAAGTAGCAACATGTCATTAAGGAGTAAGATTCCTATTGTCATGTTACAATGCAATGCTGTCTTATCTTCTGCTTTAAAAAGGCTATGTCACTGCAACCCCGTAATGTAGCCCCCTGACATCACAGCTGTAAAAGTCATTTTTGCACATTGTAGGTGCTCCTAAAAACTGGATGTTTCTTATGTATGTGGTATAGCATACTGGACTATCTGCATTGTTTTCTGTATAGAGTAGATAGAATATGCAAATTTCCCAGTAAGAGTGAAAAGGGGAAGACTTTCAAAAGTACAAATGGCAGTTACATGCCAAATTCCCGTGGGCTTTAGAAAATCTCCTGGAGGGGCACAGGAGGCTGGAAACAGGGGAGTCTGAGTGGAGGTCTGTTGGAGGAGAAGGAAGGAGGCAAGCCCCTGTTCCCAGGAACAGTGCATGAGTTCTTGAGTGTTTCCTTGCTTGCTTGCTTGCTTGCTGGGTATGATGTTTTGGGGCTTTTTTAGTTGGCAGGGCTGGTTGGAGGCAGCATGCTGTAAGAGAAGCAGAACCTTTGATCACAGCAGAACCCTGATTAGGGATGGGGCTTCCCCGATTAGGGGGCCTATAAAGGTAGCCAAGCAGGCAGCCAGTGGCACAGGAGCCAGCCAACAGAGCTGGAAATGCGGGAGTCTGAGTGGGAGCCTGTGGAAGAGGGAGGTGTAGTGGTCTCTTTTTTTTTCTCCTTAGCAGGAGTATAGGCAGAAAGGCTGTGATAGTTACAGAGACAGCTGCGGTAGTGACCCAAGGAATGGAAGAGAGAATGAAGATGACCGGCTGCAGAAGCTCTGACTTGTGTGTTATCCTGGAATGGATACTGGAAAAGTGCTTCATTTGTATGAAGTGCTGCCTGTTAAAGCTGATGAAAGAGGAAATCGGCGGCTTGGAGATGCAGGTAGAAACTATGGTTGAGTTTTGAAGGGGATTCAAGCAGATGACGGAGGGAAGGTTGGAAGAATCTGAAGGGAAAACTCAAGACTCACAGATGCAAGCTATACTGGAGAACTGTAAGGGTAGATGGCTGGATGAGGAAAGTGGCCGGTGGAAGCATGTGACTAGGAAAACCAGGCAGAGGAAAAGACTGGCTAATGAAGGATAAACAGAGCTCAGGAACAGGTTTGCTGAGTTGGAAAATGCAAAAAGGGCACAGCAGGCAGTAACAGAAGGTGGGAGGGCAAGGAAGAAATGGAGAGCACCTAGTCCTACAAAAAGAGGGAGCCAGAGTTCAAAGCCCCAGGAAGATGGAGGATGATTCCTAGAAGATTGCAAGTGAGAACAAAAGGCAAGAGAACTTGCAGCCAGAAACAACAGAAGAGGGAAGGTTGGAGAAACGCACCACCAAGACCAGAAGGAGAGAGGTCTATGTCATTGGGGACTCCCTACTAAGAAGAACAGATGGGCCTGTCGCCAGAGTTGATCCAGGGAACAGAAGAGTGTGCTGTATGCCAGGAGCTAAGATACAGGATGTGGATCTGAGGCTGAAGAGGATCCTAATGGGAGCCGGAAAGAATCCAATGATTGTCCTTCATATGGGAACAAATGATACAGCTAGATTCGCACTGGAATGCATCAAGGGAGACTATGCCAGGCTAGGGAAGATGCATAAAGAAATAGAGGCTCAGGTGATCTTCATTGGGATTCTACCTGTCCCTAAAGGAGGAGCATGAAGGTAAAACAAAATTATGATGACCAACAGGTGGCTTAGGCAGTGGTGCTATAAGGAGGGCTTTGGGACCAATTGGTGGCCTTCATGGACTGAGAACTGTTCTCATGGGATGGACTCCACCTAAATAAGAAGGGAAATAGACTTCTGTGATGGAAGTTGGCACAATTGATTAAAAGAGCTTTAAACTAGGAATTTGGGGGAGATGATTGGGAGATGCTCATGTAATCTCCACACCTGATTCTAGTAGTGACTGGGAGGAAACTCAAGTAAGAGAGAATACAGCAATGGGGAAAGGAACAACAGTGGGTATGAAAATGGGCATTAAGAGGAAAGATAGTGCCAATACTAATGACTCTAACAGTCAGCTAGGTGATACTGGCAGTAGAATGACTGTACCTAATCGGGGAAGGAATCTGGGTGAAGCCAAACAGAAACAACCAAGACGTTTGTACACCAATGCAAGAAGCCTGGGTAGCAAAATGAAGGAACTAGAACTACTGGCACAGGAAGTGAAACCAGATATCATAGGGATAACAAACATGGTGGAACAGTAGTCATGACTGGAGTACAAGTTTTGAAGGGTATGGGCTGTTCAGAAAAGACTGAAAAAAGGTAAAGGTGGTGGGAGTAACCTTGTATATTAATGATGAGGTACATTGTAAAGGAATTAGAAGTGATGGGATGGATAAGACAGAGTCTGTTTGGATGAAAATCACCTTGGGGACGAAAGATAATAGAGGCACCACTGGGACAGTGTTTGGGGTCTGCTACAGACCCCCCAAGATCTGATTTGGATATGGATAGAGAGCTCTCTAATGTTTTTAATTAAATAAATACTACTCGGAATTGTGAGATTATGGAAGACTTTTTAATTTACCAGATACAGATCAGAGAGCAAATGCTACTAAAAATGATAGGGCCCAGATATTCCTGGAATTTGATAGCTGACAGATTTCTTCACTAAATAGTCATCAGACCAACAAGAGGTGATGCCATTTTAGATTTAGTATTGATAAGTAGTAAGTACTTCATAGAAGAACTGGTTGTAGAGGACACCCTTGGTTCGAGTGATCACGAGCGAATACAGTTTAAACTAAATGGAAGGATAAACAAAAATAGATCTGCAACTAGGGTCCTTGATTTCAAAGGTGTTAACTTTAAAAAATTAAGGGCTTTTGTTAGGGAAGTGGACAGGACTGAAGAACTCAAGGATCTGAATGTGGAGGAGGTTTGGAATTACTTTCAGTCAAAGTTGCAGAAGCTATCTGAAGCCTGCATCCCAAGCAAGGGGAAAAAAATCATAGGGAAGGGTTGCAGACCAAACTCCATGAGAGAGTATCTCAGGCAGGTTTTTAAGAAGAGTAGAAAACCTACAAGGAATGGAAGATGGGATGGATCAGCAAGGAAAGGTACGTCTTGGACATCAGAAGGTGTAGAGATAAAGTGAGAACTGCCAAAAGCCAAGTAGCGTTGGACCTTGCAAAGGGTATGAAAAACAAAAGAAAAAGGTTCTATAGCCATATAAATGAAAAGAAAACAAGGAAAGAAGAAGTGGTACCACTAAGCACTAGGATGGGGTGGAGATTAAAGATAATCTAGGAATGGCCCAACACCTAAACAAATGTTGTGCCTCTGTTTTTAATAAGGGTAATGAGGATCTTAGGAGTAACAGCAGGCTGGCTAATGGAAATCAGGATATAGAAGTAGACATCCAATGTGGAAATCAAACTCAAACAACTTAATGGGACCAAATTGGGCAGCCTGGATAATCTCCATCCAAGAATATTAAAGGAACTGTCACATGAAATTGAAAGCCCAATAACAAAGATTTGTAATGAATCCGTAAACTCAGGGGTCATACTCTGACTGGAGAATTGCTAATACAGTACCTATTTTTAAGAAAGGGAAGAAAAAAGTGATCTGGGAAACTACAGGCCTGTTAGTTTGACCTCAATTGTATGCAAGGTCTTGAACATATTTTAAAAGAAAAAGTAGTTAAGGCTATAGAGGTGAATGGTAATTGGGATAAAATACAACATGGTTTTACAAAAGGTAGATCATGGCAGACTAATCTCTTTGAGAAGTCTGATAAAGAAAATTCTCTAGATCTAATCTACCTGGATTTCAATAAGGCATTTGATACAGTTCCACATGGGAAATTATTAGTTAAATTGGAGAAGATGGGGAGTAATATGAAAATTAAAAGTTGGATAAGGAACTGGTTAAAGGGGAGACTACAATGGGTCATACTGGAAGGTGAAAGGAAGTTACTAGTGGAGTTCTTCAGGGATAGGTCTTGGGACTGATCTTATTTAACATTTTCATCCATGACCTTGGCACAAACAGTGAGAGTGTGCTAATAAAATTTGTGGATGACACAAAGTTGGGAGGTATTTCCAATACAGAGGAGGAACAGAATATCATACAAAAAGATCTAGAGGACCTTGAAAACTGGAGTAATAGAAATGCTGTTGCCGGCACCCAGTGCCAGAGGCGAACAACAGCAGGGGTTCGTTACCCGGTAGGCATCACCCAATAATCACAACGGGATGGAGAAGCAGAAAAGTTTATTTGCAGCTGCAAACAAGGTATAGGGAGAATAGAATCTCAAATCCTGCACACAGAGCAGGAAGTTACACAGGCTTTTATACATCCTTTCTTCAGCATACTTATCCAATAGCAAGCTGCCCTAAGTATCCAATCCAGTTACCAGCTAGTTCCCTTGTTCTCTGTACCATCTGTTAAACCATACATAAAGCTGCTTTATTCAGCATTGTTCTTCCATATCTGCCCTGTTTGGCCTTGTTTAGTTTCAGGCAGTCTGACTCTGCAACATATTGCTGCGAGTGCCTCCAGGTGCGGGGGAGTGGCAAGGACACTTGGGCCTAGTGTGAGGGGGCTTCATCGACACTCATGGTCTTCCATCCCCTCGAGTTACCTAGTGGCCATGCCCAGTGTCCCCAACAATGGGATGAAATTTAATAGTGCAAAGTGCTAGGTCATGCATTTAGGGACTAACAACAATAATTTTAGCTCAAAGCTGGGGACATATCAGTTGGAAGCAACAGAGAAGGAGGGGGTGTTATGATGAGATTGTCTACAATAGCATGTGGTCCATCTGCAACTGCTAGTAGCAAATATCCCATATGGCCAGAGATGCGATACTAGATGGGGGAGGGCTCTGAGTTACTACAGAGGATTCTTTCCTAGGTGTCTGGCTGGTAGGTCTTGCCAACATGTTCAGGGTTCAACTTGTTGCCATATTTGGGGTTGGGAAGGAGTTTTCCCTCAAGTCAGATTTGTCACAGACCCTGGAGGTTTTTTGCCTTCCTCTGCAGCATGGGGCATGTGTCACTTGCTGGTTTGAACTAGAGTAAATGGTGGATTCTCTGTAACACTGAAGTCTTTTAAATCATGATTTGAGACTTCAGTAATTTAGCCAGAGATTATGGGTCTATTAGAGGAGGGAGTGGATAAGATTCTGTGGCTTGCAATGCGGAGGAGGTCAGACTGGATGATCATGATGATCCCATCTGGCCTTAAAGATTATGAGTCTATAAATACTGAGGTGTGGTAGATGTCCATTTTTAAAAGAGCACATTCTATATCCTTTCAGATAAGAGAATGACTTGGATAACTGAGGATGATCTTTATAAAATACACTGGATGTGATGGAATATTATACAGTTTCATTGTCATAAGTCTGGAATGTCCAAATTTCTCCTAATTTGGTGACTCATGCTAGCCTTCCCAAATAAGTGATGCACGATGAAAGGAAATGATTTACAGAGAATGTACTATTTAGCCACTGGTACTCATCTTAAGCTAGATTGCTGAGTTTAGGCACATCCACCCCACCCCAAGGGAAACACTGAATCAGTTCTCTGGAACATGCACACTATTATACCCATTTAAAGGGTGCAGCATACATCCTCCTGAGAAGCAAGACAGCTCAGCAGAGCAGTGGACATGGCAGGGAGGCAAAAATAAAGAATCTGAAGGTAATGGAGTTCATGTACCAGGCTGCACCTGGAGGGACAGCCAGGCTTACATGAGGATGAAGCCCAGGTGGAAAGGGACCGGGAAAGGACTATAAAACAGGAAGTTGAGAGCAAAAGGGGGCTGCAAGGAGAGAGTCTGCCATCACTTTCTGGGACTACAGAGAGGAGCAACAGGAGGGTCAAGCAGAAAGCCCAGGGAAGAGAGTTGGCTTTGGGATCCTCTCCTCAGTGGAGAAAGGTGGCAGGAAACTAAGGGAGAGGCTAAGCAACCACAGGGAGTGGAGCTGACTGCAGTGGCCAACTGGTGTGGTGGCATGTGGGTGGAGAAGGGGACAACAGTGACAGAGAGCCCTGAGAAGAGGAATCCCACAGTTGGTGCCAAAGTCCTGATACAAGGACTTGGACTTTGGTTTGTTGGCCTTTCTGTTACCCCAGAATGGGTGGACTTAGCAACCTGGCCAGAGGACTGAGTCACAGGAAGAGGCAGATCTTTGGAGGACTAAAGCAGCTCTCCACATGGGGTGCCAAATGGGGAGAGAGCCACTAAGCCATGCCTCACCGTGAGGAGGTGCTCCAGTGGTGAGATCACCACTTTACACACAAAAATGTAAGGCTCAAGAGATCATCCAGTACCTCTCCCTGCCCCTATGCTAAAGTCTGGTCAAGTATACCTAAACCATCCCTGGCAGCTATTTGTCTCAGCTATTCTTAAAATCCTCCAGTGATGGGAATTCCACTGGCTCCCTCAATAATCTGTTCTGGTGCTTAACTATCCTTACAGTTAGAAAGTTTTTCCTAATATCTAACCTACATCTCCTGTGCCACAAATTAAGCCAATTACTTTTTCTCCTAGCCTCTACAGACATAAAGAACAATGGATCACTTTATAGTAACCTTTTACATATATGAAAACTGTTATGTCCCCCCTCGAAGGCAGCTAACAGGAGAGTTTTGGAGGATGTAGCTATGGACTCTATGCTTGGAGGTAGCGGGATTTGGAGAGTGATGTGTTTGGTCCATATGTAGGTTGTTTGACTGTTTGTTAGTTAGTTCTTTGTGCACAGGCGGTGTGGCTGGCCTGTGTCCCCCTGAATGAGCAGCTGAGACAGGTCTATTTGTAGGTGTCTTGGTAAGGGCCATAAGGCTCTGCTCCCCGGAGCTTTGATCAGCCTTGCTGTTTGAAGTCTATGAATAATTAATCACTCCCTGGTGGTGAGAGGTGATGCTGAGCTGCTAAGCAGGGAAACCTGGTACAAAAAGTCACATGCTAGGCAAAAACTAGAGAACCATGAACAGAGACGGAGGAGAGTTTGGAGAGGGTGTGTTATTGCTGATTGTTGTAGCAGCTGCTGCTGCTGCTGCATGGCTAGTTGCTGTTGGCTTTGTCAGCCATTTCAGCAACCTGTCCAAATCCATCTTTCTTAGACAGCCCATGGGAATAAATGACTCCTTCTCCTCCCCACCTCACCCCAGTTCCCCTTACATCAGTGGTGATCGGATGCCTGTGTTCTCCACTATTTGTCACAGTTCTCAGACTGCTGATGGGTGCCTTCTACTGGACAGGCACTGAAAAATCCTTAGGGTGCCCCCACCTGCCTAAGTAGGAGTCCCTCGGACACAAATTGTTATCGGCAGTCTTTGGATTGATGGGAATGGGGCTCTTGGCTCCCACTCAGCAAGTCTCCTTTGTCCATTCTCAGATTCTCTAATCCTGAAAGGAGTAGATGGTAGTGGCACCAACTGCCTAACTGGCTTGCCTTAGGACTTGCCAAACCTGTCTTATCCAGCCAATAACCCAAAGTTGCTGTCTCCTTGTAAGCATGGAACAGGGGCCTGGTAAATGGCCTTCCTGAGATCAGTTTCCTGGAGATCAGATTCCAGGTGTTGCCTTTGGGAGTTGTAGAGCCACTATCTGGTCTCTCTCAGAGCTGCCCTGCCACTACTGGGAAATTCCTCTTTTTAAGCCCTTATTCCACTCTTAACATGATTCACAGCTAGGGTGACCAGAAGTTAAGAACAAAATATTGGGACACATGGCAGGGCAGCCACAGGCTCAACCCTCCCCTCACCCCACTCCCCCCAAACAGGGCCGGCTCTAGGTTTTTAGCTGCCCCAAGCAAAAAAAAAAAAAAAAAGCCAGAGTGCCGCCAAAGCAAAAAGGGAAAAAAAAGCCGGAGTGCCACTGAAGCAACATATCAGGACGTTTGGTCACCCTAGTCACAGCACAGGGTACAGCCAGCTTTGCCCACAGCAGTTCTTTAACTCCTTCATCACCCATCACAGTCCTGTATTATTCATCCCATCATAGTCCTGTATTGTACAGGAGATCAGATTAGATTATCACAATGGTCCATTCTGGCCTTGGAATATATGAATCTCTGCCTTCTTGTCTCTAGACTAAACATGCCCAGTCGTTTTAACATTTCCTCACAGGTCATGTTTTCTAAACCTCCTATCATTTTTGCTGCTCTCCTCTGGATTCTCTTCAATCTATCCATATCTTAGTGTGGTCCCCAAAACTGAACACAGTACTCCAGCTGAGGCCTCATCATTGCTGTGCAGAGCAGAACAGTTACCTCTTGTCTTTCTTATGACTGTCCTATAAATACATCCCTTTTCTGCCACAACATCATATTGTTGACTCATACTTAATTTGTGACCCAGTATAACCCTCCAGATCCTTTTCTGCAGTAGTGCTGCCTAGCCAGTTATTTCCTATTTTGTATTTGTGCATTTGATTTTTCCTTCCCAAGTGTAGTACTTTGCACTTGTCTTTATTGAACTTCATCTTATTGATTTCAGACCCATACTTTCATTTATCAAAAGTCCTTCTGAATTCTAATCCTCTCCTCCAAAGTGTTTGCAAGCCCTTCTACCTTAGTGTTATCCACATATTTGATAGATGTACTCTCTATTCCATCATCCAAATTGTTAATGAAAATATTGAATAGTACTGGACCCAAGACAGACCCCTGGGGACCCCACTTGATATGTCCTCCCAGTCTAACAGCAAACCATTGATAACTACTCTGTTAGTATTATTTTTTCAACCAGTTGTGCACCTACCTTATAGTAATTTCCTCTATGCCTCTCTCTGCTGTGCGCCACCGTTGACGTCTCATGCAGCTCAGGGGAAGTAATTAGGATGCAACCGATATACTCTCTTGTGCACAGAAACTGCAGATCTCTCTAGCCTTAACATGGCCTGCGTATGATGATGTCTCCTTATTACTTTCCCCAACTGTGTATTGGCACAAGGGCCCGATGAATTTGAGCCCTGCATCACAATGAACAAAAGAAAGTAAAACATTTTACTTCAGACCCTTTCTACTTAAAATACTCCTAGGTTGGCATAACTTGTGTTATGTTCCAAACATTCTGAATGATAGTCTTATACTAATCCTTTCTGAATAAAACAATTCCTTTCCATTGCCCTAGTGTGGTTTACTAAGTTAAAAGTAATGATTTATGCAGCTATATTTCTGAATGACATCTTGTCTGATGAAAATGTCATCTCACTTACTTCTGAGAGTCAGTGTAAGCTGGAGTTAAGGACAGGAGACTGAGAGTTTGGCGACACACTGCATCCTTGGATAAATCTATCATATGTATTTTTAAAGAACTGTTCTATTGTGAAGAGTGAGTTCACTTTTGTATTCAACAACCTGCTCCCCAAGTGTATTCAGGGGCTGCCCTGTATAGCTAACACAGTTGAGAGCGAGCTGGATTCTGTTACCGGTACTTCTCCTGTGTCATCAACAGAATGGTTTACTAAGTCACACACCTGTGTCCGGCTTAGTGAGGCTTGCTTAATTAAATTTACTAGCGCACTTTCAGATTCTTGGATTAAGATACCATTTATGTTCAATATGTAATCATAATACTATTTTATTAATTTGTATTGTGCTATTACCTAAGCGTCCCAGTCATGGCCCCACTGTGCTAGACAATGTACAAACACAGAACAAAAAGTTGATTTAAATATATTTTTACCATCTACATTTGCAATCTAAATAAATATATTGAGCCAGAACCTGGTGTAAAGGAAAGTAAATGGATTTACTCTGATGTACACCAGCTGAGGATCTGGTCCACTAGTTATTAATGGAAGTTCTGGAACCAGTTACCATCATTTTATTGTTCTTGTACCTAAAATGCTCATGAGATATTTTTCTTATCTGTACAGATCTGACCTTACATACTTCTAATGGCCCCTGTTACCAAAGTATCTGTGCACGTCACATTCAGTGCAACACACCTAGGAGGCGCAGACTGTGCTGTGTTCTCCATTTTATAGATAGGGAACTGCACAGTGACCAGCCCAAGGTCATACAGGTTGTCTTCGGGGGGAGCAGGGAATTGAAGCCAGGTTTCCTGGGTCCTATGCTAGCACCCTGGCCACTGGATCGTCCTTCATCTCCAGAGGTAATGCTTTTCAACAGTCTATTTATTTCTATTTTACAATGCTGCATGGCAGAGCTGTCTTAATGTACACGTATTAAAGTATTTTTAAGTTAAAATTGAGTGTTGAAGATAAAACATGTGCAACTCAACCACTATGAGTTACTTAACCAGCTACCAAATTTTGCAAGCCCAATTATTTTCTTTGTCAGAGAATCTGCAGTTTGGTTTAAAGTTTAAAATTCATTACTACAGATTCAGTTCTCTATCTGCCCCTCACCCAAATGATTGCTTAGTTATGACTGACATCTTAATATGAGCCAGTCATTTTACTGCTTCTTTAATTGTGGGTGTTGGGGATAGCTAAACAGTTCAAAGGGTGGGGGAGGGGAGGGAAAGAGAATCAGAACAAGCCAAATCTGTGGCCTAGCCTACATACTGAACTTGATCTCTTTTTTAGGCTCCCACCTACCCATCACTCTAGCAACACCGCCAGTGTTTTCCAGTTTCCAAGCTGCTATAGTATTATAACAGTTTACCTGCTAGAAAGTGACACTGGTCATTTTTTTTCAAGCCATTTCATATGACAATATTCATAGAATATTAGAAGTCCGTATTCTCTTTCTGCAAAAGAAGGGGGGGAACACTCGCAAGGATCACGGGTGTAAAAATGATCGGTGATCATTTATATCAGGCTTCAATACTCTTTTTACTAGTTTTATAACTCTGTGCATGACAGTGTAATACCAATGGAGGCATCTAGATTTAAATCCTATTGCATTTGTCTAAAAATTAAAATTTCAGTCAGACTACTGGACCTTAGCACTGCTATAGTGTTATGTGTCAAGAAATAGAAGGAAAAACTTTAAGAGCTAGACAGGGCTTGCAAACCTCCAACTGACACCTTGTTCTCATTATACTGTATTTGTGTAATATATGATAGGAGACAGTATTCTGGCATTGGGAAATTGCAGGAGGAAAAGACAGAATTCATACTACAATATAAATACTTGTAGGAGCTGATTTTCCAACTCTCCTTTTAACATAATGCAGGTTTTATGTGTTCTGCTCCTTTATAGCCCATACAGCGAATAACGACATCAGAGTATCATTATCAGTTGTAAATAACTGAGAGGCACATCCAAGTATTGAATGAAGCACATGCAAAATATTCAGAACCATTCTGAGATTATCAGATGAGATAAGTACTATACCACATCCTCAATTTAATTTTTGTTCACGCTGTGAGCCTGTATTCTGCTTTTTGTAATGGACTGACAGATCTGTTTTCATCTGCATGGGGTTTGGCGAGCCTTGAGACACAGCAGTGAAAGCCATATACTCAATCTCTTTTCTACCCATGGTGAACTTTTTTGGCAGGTATCTCTTTGCTTCCAATAGAACTTAAGGTCTAATGACAGGAAGTGTTTTAGTTAACCTGTAGAGAGAAATACTGGGCTAAATCCTCAGTTGTGCCAAGTCTACACCTGGTGCAACTAAGGAGAGTGAGGCAGGGACACCACCTTTCTGCTCCCCCAATAGCAGGCTGGCCAAGGACTATTTCACCCCAGGAGTTATTAGCAGCATTAAAGCCTCACGACTTGGAGCAGCCTCAAGTGCTGCTCTAAACTACCCAAACTGCAACCAGATGCTGCCCCAATCAAAGATCTGGCAGACTGCTGGGAACTCCACCCTCTACATGCTCCTACCTGAGTATGCCTCCTCCTCAGAATTCTCCAAGCCAAAAATATCCCATTCAGATAGGGGTGAGGATGGGCGGCAAAACTAGCTTTGCCCACTCTGCTCAAGCTGTGAATTCCCTGGATCGGGAGAATCCTCAATTGCCCCTTTAGGGCAACCAGAGGAAGGGGCAGGGAGCCCAGTGGGAATAGACTGAGATGAGCTTCCACTGCAAATTTCAAGTCCAGTTTTGAATTGTGAATATGCCAATGCTTTGGGGGAGGGGTTGAGGGGGGGGTTGGACTGGCATTTGGATTCAGCTCATTATCAGGATGCTGTAAAATCCATTTTCAGAATGAGATCTGGATTTGGATTGCAAACACCACCTCTGTTTGTTTGAACAGTGGATAACTCTGTTCTGCCCTGCAGAATCTGATTATCCAACACTGAGGTCAGTGGGAGTTATCTGGATCCTGCAGAGAGAGGGTCAATGGCCCAGAGATATGGTTCAAGCCCCTCTTTCTCAAATTAAGACTAACCGAGAATGTTACTGAGTCTACACCATTAATTAGGGGGGAGAGTAGAAATCTGGGCTCTCAGATTAGACCAATAAGTGAATATCATTGGTTCATGAAATCTAAGATGAAAATCTTTTTCATATAACAAATTCATGTACATTCCCCAATACAGAGAGAGAGAGAGAAATATCCCTTTCTTGGCTAAAAAATTGTCCTTTCAGATATTTCCATTGTTTGCCAATTTATATTTGCATTGTTTTGCTACAGCACATGATTGCATGGTTTTGTGAATACCTATTGGTTGTCGTTTTCTGTCAGTGCCCCCTTGTGAAAATTGCTGAGTTATTTGTCTCTGAGGTTTAGTTGGTAAGATATTATGAATAAACAAACATACAAATGGACAGTCCTGTAGTCACTTGCTTCCAAGTTTACTATTTTAACTTTTTTTTAATGACTCCTTAACTGTTATATGGGTGGGTGGACAGATGTTTGCAATTATGTCCATATATGTGGTCCACAGGTATGCCAGAGCTGAGGAATTTGCCTTTTTCTTAAATATTTTCAAGTAACCAGTTGCCACGTTGCTCCATGCAGCCAAACCACACAAATGGAAACATACTAAAAGAGATGGGTACAGTGAAATACTTCTTTAAAAACAGAAAAATGACTCATGCTCATAAAATATAATTACTGTAGTAATTCTTTAAATATACTAACCAATGATGGGAAGGAAAATCTCAATTGACTATTCATTAGAGTGATTTTTTTCCCATGTGTCCATAATTGCTATGGCCTACAAACAAGTGAGGATTGGAAGGAAAGACTGAAAGGACCTACCCAACTCTTGACAGGCAATAATGCTTCCTGTAACTGTGTGCTAAAAATACTGCAACATCACCCAGTTCACAAGTCTGCAGTCATCTGTGAAGATTGGATAGCCTTGGGTTTTCTTCTTTTTTCTGTCTTCCAAAACCAAATCCATTCTAATAACTTGTGATGTTTAATACTGAAGACATATGAAACCTGAAAAACAAACATTTTATGAAAGAAGGAAGAAGAGAGAAATTTTCAAATTTTAAAAATATCCACCGGTATACACTGGTGCCATGATGATATAGCTTCTTTTTTTCTGGCATCTTGGGGGGGCCATGTAATTTTTTCCTCCCAGCATCTTGCAATGGGACATATTTCTACAAGCCACTGTTTCAGTGGGAAACAATCCTGAGAGGACATGGGACCGTACAACTAGACACTTTAATGTAGTTCTGTTGTTTCTCCCAATTAATGCAACTTTCACACACACCCCCACTCTCTGGGCATGATTCCTCATTGCACTTGTACCTTGTCTTGCCATGTATTACTCGAGTGGAAAAAGTGACCAGATTAGAATGGGTAGCATTATACACTCACTTTGCACTGGTGTAAATGTGAACAAAGGTATATACAGGGATTCAGACTCTTTTATGTTCCATGTAATCTTTGCTCTGTGTCAGTAGGTGGAGGATATATGACTACACTGCACACCACTGGCATAAGCATGCATAGCTACATGCCTCGGTGAAAATCTGGCTGCTTCCACACTGTAGTGTGTAGCTACACACAACAGTGTAAGGCTCCGGCAGGGAAGAAAGGCTCCAGTGGCACAGAGTAGCTGGAGCCTTTCCCCACTGCAGGGAAAGATTCAAGCAGTGAGGAATGGCTCCAGCAGTGAGGAGCAGCTGGAACTTTTCCCTGTTGTCTCCCCATTGCCAGAGCTTTTCTCTGCTGACAGAGCCTTTCCCTGTAGCAAGGAAATGCTCCAACAGCAGGGAGGCAGCAAGTTATTATGCAGCTGAAAATAGCAGCATAGATGGGGGAGGCACTGCTTGGGCATGTAGACAGCTATATAGAGTATATAGCCTAAGGTTCTGGCATGTTTACTCACCTAAGCCGTGCCTCATCATCTACTCTGCTCTTTATACCTGTGCTAGGTGGGCATGCAGTGTATGTACTCTATATGCTCCTGCAGGGAGTGTGCAGTGTTGGCTTTCACAAAAGCACAACACCCTGGAGATCACATTCTGCCCCAGAGGGTTACACGCATGTGTATGATCGTGCTGGAGAAAGAGACAGACAGAGTGGGAGGGTGTCTTCTATTTCTTGTTATGAGAATTTGTATTTTTAGAGCATTGTCCCTTTATTAAATAGCTCAGCAACCAAAAGGGAACTTGACAGCCTCTGGATGAAATGTCTGCTTTTTTACTTTTCAAAATATCTGGGGACAGGGTGGGTGGGAAAAGTATGTTCTTCCAGTTCAGTCACAGCAATGTAAAGAACTTCATATCAAGGTAAGACAACTGAGAAAATATTAGTGAACAAGATTGACGGTCACAGAAGAGAGAGACCAGAGCTTTGTTTTTTGGTTCCGTCTGCCAGAGCTGACTGAAGGCTAAAAAAGGGGAATGATAGCCCAAAGGTTCAGTCAGGAGGTTCATTGGAGCTGCACAACTAGTTGAAGCAGGAGCCTGTGATATTTTTCCTCCCATCCCTGATCTTCTTTATAGGTGTTCTAATGCTCAGAGCTGAGAGGAATTTCTCTGGTGGAACTGGATTTACACTTGACTCCCATTCTCCAGTCCAGCTGTCAGTTTTGTCAGTTTTTGGGAAGCAGCCTTGTAATTTTATGATAAATGGTGTCATTTATGAAAAATGGTGTCATTCTTATCAGCTCAAGTGAGTTCTTTCAGATGGCTCTGAACAGGCATTTGGGGCTTGGCCCTACACCACTGCAGTCAATAAGCATTTTTCACATTGACTTCCATGGCAAGAGGATCCAGTCCATTCTGAGCAAGTAAATGTCACATCCTGGCTTTTATATTTTTTAAATATGAATTTTCTTTATGTTAATGTGTACAGAGGCTTATTTTTCACTCCCTTAGTAGAAAGCCTATCTCTACATAAATATAGAAAGGATCCCAAAGAAGAACACTGATAATCTCAAGGCTTACTTTAATGTCTTCAGGTAAATTCTGTAATATCCATATACTCTGTAGATGTATATGACTAGTGAGTTTGTGTCCCCACTTTGACACACCTAAGTGAGTATTTAGGATTTTCAAAGACTGGATTTTCTAAAAACCAAGCCCCTTTAAGGGGTCACGTTTGAGGCACAGTCACAACTCACTTTTGAACATTTAAACCAAATACATTTTAAATAGAAGCAAACTCACAGAATGAAATAGTCTTAAAGAAAAAGCTGTAGGAGAACTTTTGGAAGCAAATTGTAATAGTTAATGGATTCACATCATTACATGATGCAGTCGAAAGATGAATGCATGTGGTGGTATAATAACATAGATTGAATAAATGCAGCTTACTTTCATTTAGACTTCAGGAAAATCCAAACTCTTCTTTGGAATACACCAGAATTCAAAGAAACCATATATGGTGTGAAAAGGGCTTGAGAGGAAATGAAACAATACTAAAGTGATAAACAGCACATCCATACCATTATACGATAATAAAGTGATTTGACACTGTGTGCAGATGGAAATGTCATTTTGTGGCCAAAAGGAACAGTTATGTTCCACCTTATCTGGCACCTTGTTTATTTGTTTGTGAAAGTGTAGCTGTGTGGGAAGTTCCCTTTAGTTCCAACTTTTTAACCAAAGTAACTTTAATAAATAGAGCAGAACTGGGTAAACACCATAATCCTTCAAAATTGCCTGGAGCATCAAGGCCCTCCCCTAAGTTTTGTTGCAGAAACTTTGTTGAGTATATTGCCTGAGTATTTATAAAGTTACAGACACTCCATTGCCCTGCTAGTAGGAACAGAAAGTTCTCAGCAGTTTTGTGCCATGCAGAGTTCTCTCCCCAGGCCCTGCCTGCCGCCTCACGCACCTCCCCCGGAGCATTCCCCAGCTCCACCTGCCACCCCACGCACTTCCCCCGGAGTGTTCCCCAGCCCTGCCTGACGCCCACGCGGACCTCCCATGGAGTGTCCCTGCCTGCAGCCTGGGCAGTGGGCAGCTGTTGCTGCTGCCAGCTACAAAAGGGAGCATCGCCAGCTGCAGGCAGAACAGTGGAGGGAGGAGGGGAGGAGGCGCACACATGATGGCAGCCCTCCCCACTCCAGCGCCCACCACAGGGGAGGGGAGGGGGCTTCCTGGACCTGAGAGGGGCCCAGCCCCTAGGAGCACGTATAGTGACTGTGCCGGGTGAATGTGCTGCCGGGGGGAGAGGACTGGAGGGACTATGGAGTCCTTCTCTCTGGCCCCAGCCCTGGGGTAGCCTTACTGAACCCCAAACTCCTCATCCCCAGCATTGCCCCACCCCAGAACCCACACCCCCAGCCAGAGCCCTCACCCCCCTGCACCCCAACCCTCTGCCCCAGCCCTGAGCCCCCTCTTGCACCGTGAACCCCTCATCCCAGGCCCCACCCCAAAGTCCTCACCCCAACCCTCTGCCCCATCCCTGAGCCCCCTCCCACACCCCTCATCCCCAGCCAGAGCCCTCACCCTCCCCGCACCCCAACCCTCTGCCCCAGCCCTGAGCCCCCTCCCACACTCTAAACCCCTCAGCCCCACCCCATTAATTTTGTTATGTGCACCAATATGGAGGTGATTTGTCACACATCACTTCCATATTGGTGCACATAACAAGATTCATTCCGCACATGAGTGGGAAAAATTAGAGGGAACGCTGCCGTATACCGTATGCATGCCTGAGGGAAAAAACATGCAACTTAAATTCAGCGGTCAGTTTGGGGTATGATCATGTATTGCACAATAGTTGATTTTTTATACTCTTTAAAGAATATAATTGGTTGAAAAACATCACAAAAAAAGGGGCTACATTTTGTTTTAATTTTAGAAAGTATTTGCTTTTGAGGGTTATTGATCCAAGAGTGCTTGGTTGTTTCCGTATTCAAAAGACTATTAATAAAGCTGATATTCTTACTTTAATAAATTTTTCTTATGATAGTAACATTGTGCAGTATAGGGAAACTGTAAAACGCTTACTGTTTCCAGTTCATTTTTACATTATTTTTAAAAATATATATCGCCTTACAAGGCAGGTGGTGGTGGGCGAAGCGGGACTTGGACCTGTTCTGGGCACCAGCAAAAATTATACAAACCTGCCACCCCTGTTTCTGAACACCTACGCACTATGCCAGTAGGTGAGAGATCCTGATTCGATTGGTTTTTTATCCTGGTTACTCTAAAAAGGATTTTTGCTTCGCAGGTTAGTTGGTGCAGTGTTCATAATGGTGCCACTTACCGCCCCTTTCTCAAATAGCTGGATGTTTCTAGAGCAGCAGTCTCAGAGATGCTGCTTTGCATTGACAGCAGCATGATAATTATGGCAATCACAGCTGCTGCTGTGACAAAGAGATGAAGGAGGCTGGAAGAGAGATTTAGACAGGAAAAATTAGAAGCCTAGAAGAAAGGAGTGAGCAAAAGCCCAAGGACTCCAAGTTGGACCAGCTAGCTTTGCACTGCAGTCACTGCCTTTGGGAACTGCAGGCCCTTTTGGCATACATGTCCTTGGCCCAGGTCAACTGGGTGAGGAAAAACATAGGCTGAGATCTCTCTGCAGAAAGAATGAGGGAGGGGGAAAAAAACTTTGGATGGCTTTTTGGAAAACTATAAAATCAAATGCAGTTCATAACACATGCTGTTTGATCAAGCAGAGCTTCCCCTCACTTGCCAGAACTCTGCCCGGGGACTGAAAGATCTTTTAAAAACTGCCTGTGATATTCTGTTTGCTTTCGTGTACCATAGAATAAATTATTCCATTCTGTGTGGAAACAGAACCCAAAACATGCATGGATGTTAATGGATCACATCCCTGATTTTTATTTACAATAAAGATGTATATTTTGTAAGACAACCTCTTTCATCAGGTCCTTTAATTCCTCTGCTTATCAATGACCTGTTTCCTCACCACAATCATGATGCTTGAAAATCTCAGATGATTACAGCTTCCTGGCCTCCTACAATAAAGCTGTCTGCCAAAGTAGTAATTAATTAACCTTCAATGACCAGCCGTGTCCTTTTAAAGTTTTTTACCATTTGAAAACAATAGATATTATTATTCTGTGCCAACTGGAAATATGCATTGTTGCCTGTCTTGGTAAGACGACTATAAAGCAATGCAATAAAACAAATCTATTGTCGTATCTAAACACATCAGTCTCATGTCTGCCAGGTAGTTAGTATCTGGAGGGTCAGTTGGATAACTAATTGAGGCCTTTTCCACAAGAAGCACTTCCCCTGGTAGAACATCCTGTCCAGACAGCAAATACAATGGGAAAACAAGACCACTGTAAAGGATGCAGTGAGACTCAGGAAAACCAGAGTCTAATATGTCCATGAACAAACACAGATGACCTGTACTGCCCTGTCAAAAAAGTGTTGTGAGAGATATATATAGCTCTCTGTGCTCCAGGGGTCCACCGGGCTTTATCATTCAGTCTGATCTATGACTGTTTACAATACAAGTGAACCTGCTTATTTGGGTGACTGGCCTTGGAAGGCAGCCCACCATGACAGTCAGGATTTAGGATCTGAAGATTTAGGAGATCATTAAAGCCTTTTACACCTTGACCAGTTTGACAAATGAGGCCTGGCCGACACCTGTGAGCATAAAACTTAACACATCCTGTCTAAAAATAATTCCTCCATGTTTGTTTGTTTGAAAACTGATGGATATCCTTGTCGGATTCAAAGACTAAACAATTTCATATGCCTGAGTTCCAGTGACTAACGGCTAATTCCTTTTATTTCATTTAGACTCTGTAAAATACTGTAGGAAATCCAAGCTGCTCTCCTTTACCTTTGGACTAATTAAAAAGAAATAATTTTAAACTTGATTTTTTTTCTTTTTCAAATTGTCTTCACCCTTCACACTTCCAAGGCAAGTTATTCCCAAAATTTTCCTAAGGTTTATTTCTAGAATCCATAGGTAGCAAGACAGTGAGTCAGATTCAGTGACACCATAAGAATATGAAAAAAATCGAATGTCTTTTAAAATTCTGGTCATCTAACCAGAGACCACAAGTACAATCAATGACTGTATGGTTATTGCATAGAGTCATTGACTGTTACTTTACTATGTATTTCCAGACCTTAATGCTTGGATTTCTTTTTACTCTCATTGGCCTGGGTTTATAAAGCTGTTTTGAGGGATAATATCTCTGTAATTTTTAAAGTAATTTTTGTCTGGAAATATATTTAATTTACAGTAAATGTCTTTTTTCAAAGTACTGAGTTGAAAGCTTGTGACTGGGTAGGAAAACACAACCACCTCTCAGCATGCAGCAATACTTCACCCACAGTGTTGGCCAGTTTTCTTGAATACGAGAATATTGGCCAGGAAGTTTCTGCCCGCTTCTCCTTCCCTCCCAAAGTGCCATGGATTCACTTTAACCTGACCCACCACAAAAGACAAGCCAAAGGTATCAGAGCTTAATGTAGCACCCAAAGGTTAGACTGACAAAATAAGCCATACTGTAGTGTCTGTACAGGGAATGAAGGCAAGTTCTGGTTAAGACATTCAAACCCATGGGGACTTTCTGGTTCAGAAGTGAAAGTGCTAGCAAATGAATTATATTGACAACATGACTGATTCTTCATCATTTGCCTGGGAAATAAATCTAAGTTTGGAATCAATCTTATTCTGATAAATCTTGTATGTATAAACATTTCCAAACAGTATTTTATTAATACAGCTGGACAACTGGCTAACAAAATAACATCTTACCTTTAAGACAAGGTACCTTTCATCCTGAAGCATTGCAAACAATACGCTGATTCTGCAACCTCTCTGCTCCTGGAACTATCATTGGAGTCAATAGAAAGTGCTTTGTGGGGCTGCAGGGTCAAAGCCAAAATATATACAGCCACCAACCTTTGAAATGCAGTCACCCACTAGAACACAGTATGGGTGAGGGAAATTTTGGCCAAGAAGATGGCTAAAAACTCCTAATGAAATGGAATGAGATCTTTAACGTTCACATGGATCAGATGGTGTTACGGTTTGTGGTGACGGCAGTAGTGTTAATGAGTATTCTTACTGGGGTCTTGAAAATAATTCCATCCAAATAATCATTCAAAGGCAGTAAGCAAAGGTAATAAAGGTCACATATGGTACCATCTTAAACAAGGAATACTTGCTTTAGAAAGAACATGCCATAAGATCACTATAGGAAGAGGGAGCCTGAGTCTCCTCGCCTGTATCAGTGAAAATCAGGAGTAAAATCATTATAACTGCGACAGAAAATATATTTAGGATTTCGGCATGTTGGGCTTAATCCTCTGAGGTGCTAAGCATCCCCTCAAGATGGCAGTGGCCTCAGTTGCCGTGTCAGTCAGTGGGAGGTGCAGGGCCAGCCTTAGTGAAAATGGCACCCTGGGCGAACTTTCTTTGAGTACTGCTCCCCGTCCAGCGGGCAGCCGCTCAGAAGGCGAGCAGCAGCGGGTGGAGTCGCAGCAGCACTGCAGCAGTCATGCTGCTGGCAGGGTGGAGAGGGGATGCACGTGAGCACTTTGCTTCTGCCCTGCAGTCCCCTTTGTCCCCTCTCCCTGCCTCCTGGGTGGGCACGGCCCTTCTGCGGCTTCTTGACCACAGTGTCCTAGGCAGTCAGCCACACGTAAGGCCAGCCCTGGGGAGGTAAAGGTACTAAATACCAAGGAAGTGGAGTTCAACACCTTGTAGGATTCAGCCCATAAAAAATAAACCCTGCGACATGTTTACTGTCTATTAGTTCAATCAAAAAGGGAAAAGAATCAACAAATATTATTGATACATAAAAAACAAAGTGATCATCAGTGTGAACAACACAATGTTTAAGATCTCAGCAGCAGAAGGCCAGAGGGCATGTGAGAAAACAGACCAGGCATTCTAAAAAGCGCTAGATCAATGCCATGCCTATACTGTGCTGCAGTGCACTCTACGGGGGTGTGAATTGCACCAAGTGACTAAAATAATGGTTGGTTTCAACCACCCAATATTAAAGCCTATGATAAATATGAAGGTTTGCATCTTCACTGTAAGATCTAATGGATAGGGCACCAGACTGGGCACCAAAAGTTTTGGGTTCAATCCCTGGTTTGGTTGCTGATTGCTGTGTGATCTTGGGCAACGCATTTCACCTCTGTGCTTCTTGGTTGGAGCCTTTCAGTGCTACTGTAATGTGAAAACTAATAGAGAATCATTTAAATTTACTATTAAATTAAATAATAAGCAGGTTATTAAGAGGTTGTTAAAATAGAATTTGTCTTATTTTAATTTCTGAAAATAATTAATAATCTCACAAGAGCTACAAACTACTTTATCTATTTTCATGTTTGAGTTAAAATGTTATCATTACCTTATGAAAGAAGTAGCTCAATATTTTTCTTGGCTTTCATACCACAAGGGAAGTGAATCCAAACATAAGCATTACTGTACGCAAAAACAAGAACAGAGCATAAGAAGAAATGTGGGAGGTATTATGCATACATGGTGATTACATGACAAGATTTCTGCTAAACTGAGCTTCTCTGTAAGGGTTACACACTCCTTTACAGTTGGTGCTATTAGTTCTACTATAAATGTACAAGTGCACTTAATGAGCTACCCTGATGTAATATGAGCAAATCTTTCCTTACACTCTTTGCAACCCACACTCTCATGAGAAGTGTTTGCTTATGAGCAAAAATGAAGTCAGTGGGACTACTCATCTGAGTGAACTGAAGTAAATGAGACTACATGAGGGCTAGAGAAAGTCTATCACCTTTACTCAGGCTGTGTAGTGCTTCACTTTGCCTTTGGAATGAATGGGCCTGCTTCTGAAATAAGGTACTGCTCAAGAGTGGCAGAATCTTGCCCTCAGTGAGTAAACCCTTAAATGTTCTTTTCTACCCCACAGCAAGAACAATACTGCAATGTAATTTTTACATGATTTTTGTAATATGTTTACTGTAGGTTACACTGGGTTACCTCTTGCTTGGGAGTGTGAGAAACAGCTTCCCACTACATTTTATAAATCTCCCAACAACATAGCAACAATACAAAATCAAATTAATGTTTACCTCATATGAGTACATATCTCATCTGGTCAAGGGCTAATACTAAACCCTTTATTCCAAAGATCACAAAGAAGAAGAAGAACAGAAAAGGAATGTCTTTCATGCTTTTAGCATATCTGATTACAACAATGAGATCCCTTACCTTGTTTGCAGTGAATGTTAAAACAGGATTGTTCTTATTACAGTTTAATTTTGACAAAAAGAGCCAGAAATGATTGGATTATTTTGAATAGGTTAGTAGTCTTGTGACGTCAATGGTTTTGTAAGTAGGTATTGGATGTGTAAAATTCACCTCCCCCTACCCAATAGTCCAATTAAATGGGCAATGTGCAGGGAATGAAGTGGTGGCTGAAGTGAAAATGGAATCAACACCCCAGCGCTAGGCTAGGTCTCAGGGCAGCAGAGCATCCTCTCTGCAGCTGCTAATCAGCATCCACTAGTCTTCCACATCCTCTGCTTGGAGAGGTCTCAGGCACTGGTTCCTGGGTGCCTGACTATAAGGGCTCCTTTCCATGTGGATCAGTTTCCCCCGCCCACTCCCAGCAACCCTATGCAGCGAGCATAGAGCTCAACTCCCTGATGTGGGGGAGGTGCACAGCTCCACTCACAGCCTCTATTGTGCAGTTACCTCAGTAGTTCAATAGCAAAGAGCACCTTCAACAAGTCAGTGCTGAACAGTGAAATTCACCTGTGCATATACTTTTTACAGTACCCCATGGGATCTCTTCCTAAGCCTCCCACACTAATAAAGAAAGGAGCAATAAGCCTTTTATAATGGAGGATGTCTGTCATTTACAATGATCTTGGTAAACTCTGGTAGGTTTGTGACTTACCATACTGAACATACTGTGAAGTAATGAGAAAGCAGGAAAAGATTTGGACATACTATTAATGGATTAATAGTATGTTGAACCCATCATGCAAGGCAGATATGTGCCAAAGAACAGTAATACCAGTCAGTGAAAAAGTAGCACATTTCCGTGAACTTACATTCGTTTTAGTAAAAAGAAAAGGAGTACTTGTGGCACCGTAGAGACTAACCAATTTATTTGAGCATAAGCTTTCGTGAGCTACAGCTCACTTCATAAAGCTACAGCTCACTTCATCATCCGATGAAGTGAGCTGTAGCTCACGAAAGCTTATGCTCAAATAAATTGGTTAGTCTCTACGGTGCCACAAGTACTCCTTTTCTTTTTGCGAATACAGACTAACACAGCTGCTACTCTGAAACCATTCCTTTTAGTATATTTCAAGTGCTCCAAGTCAAGTGTAATATACTTCATTAGTGTCCAAAAATTATATACTTATTTTGAAACTGTGCATTTTCAAATTTTATGTTTATTGGTGGGGGAGGAGTTGTTTGTGATGCAGAATTTTATGGAACCTATCCTGGAAAATAGAAAATGCAGTCTAAAAAAAAGCTTTTCTAAATGAGACCAGTAGATGGGAGTGTTGACTTTATCCCAGAACCTTCACAAACCCTAACATGAACTTTTCATTGCTATAAAAGGGTAATTCCCAAGAAATGAGCAAATTAATCTTATCTGTGTTTTGAGACTTTCAAAGATATCATCCTTCATATCAAATACCGATATGAACCCTTTCTCAGAAGTACGGCATTGTCCATCTATTGCTTTTGGCGCCATGTCTTATTCAAGAGATAAAGGAGAAATCTCTGATTTGTCAGGTTTAAGTTAATCCAACTCAGATACTTGCTTATCAGTCCCATAGGTGGCAGGGGATTACTGTTCATCCTGTTGAATACGTGATTTTTAGAGGAAATCTGAGGGGTTGCAAGAAAAAACATGACCCATGTTTATGCAGAGAGCACAGGAAAAAGCATCCGAACAACTTTAAAGTAACACTCCCATACTTACTTTCAAAACAGAGAGAGAGATTTTAGAAAACCTTGTCTACATTTAAAATGGGGTACTTAAATGGAGGGATGAGGCGGAATGAAAGGCATGTCATTCAGAAGAGAGAGCAGGACTGAGGGAGCCAGTAGCCTGCTATGGATTCTGTTCCCAGCTCTGCAGCTGAGTCACAGTATGACTATGGGCAAGTCAGTCACTTAGTGCCAGATTTTCAAAAGGGACCACTGATGTTGAGTATCTCCATTTTCGGGTGCCCAACCTCAGACACCTGTGATCTGATTTTCAGAGGTGATGAGCACCTGCTGCTTCCTTAACTTTAATGGCGCTCTGTGAAAGTTGAATCTGGCCCATTGTAATTACATGTGCTGGAATATGGCCATTATACTCCTGCCACAAAAAATGTCATGCCCACAAGAACCTCCGTTTTATATCTCAGGAAGAAGAGAGCACCTCCAGAAGCACAGATTCCCCCTAACACTATGCTCAGGCTAGGGTTCAGCAACTCAGCAGAAACCATACCTGCCAGTGGACCACCAACATGGTCTTGCTTTGTTTTGCCTATGGCGGCTCCAGGAGGTATTGTGTCCATGTCAGGCATAATGCCAGCCAAAGCACAGGAGCAGTGTACATACCAGCAGCTGCCGGTAGGTCCTTTAATCCTGTGGGCCAGGTCAACTTGGCAGGCTGGTGCCAAAAAGAGATTGTGGCCCAGCTTTCACCTGTTTGCTTCCTGCTCTTCTGGTGCAATCAGCACTGAAATACCCAATCATTGTGCCACTAAGGCCAGATTCTCTCTCAGTTCCACGGATATAAATAAAAGCCGAATTTGGCCCTGGGAGCAGAACACAGAGCCCAAGATTGTATCTAGTCTCTTCAAAAGGGGAAAACTTGGAGGACTAGGAATAGTCTAGCCTGTCATACACAAACAGCCCAAATTCCAGGTGATGGTAAAATATATCTGATAAAAACAAATCATCACAACAGTATATGGATTAACAAAACATAATTTAAAAAATAATTTTTAAACTGTCAAAGTATCAGCACTACATACCTGCACTTATGGAGTAACTTCATGACCAAATTTAGGTGTTCTAAGTTTGCGTTTATTATTCATTTTAATGTATACTGTAATAAAAAGGGCACCTATCCAAGGCTCTCAGAGTCTCTACCACAAGTTATAAGAACAAAAATAAAATAAAACAGCAGCTTACCCTCTGCCAGCCAGCAGAACTCAGCCCCCAGCAAAACACACACCCTTTCCCACATACAGGTCTAACACCCATCAAACCCAGCCTGCACAAAGAGATGCATCTGGCAGTATGTTCTGAAGTTCAACAGACATGGGATGTTTCAGACTGGAAAGCTTGTTGCAGAGTTGAGGGTCCCAAACTGCCAGCCCGTCGCTTTTATATCAACAAGCTGTGGCAGTGCAGTACAAGGAGTGAGGCAGTCTTTTCAGTAGGAAGGTGTAACCCATTCTAGTGGCTGGGCCATGTAAAGGTGTTTATGAGTCTGTGACTTTCTCCAAATGAAGGACCTAGCCTTTAGCTTGGAGATAGTCACAGATTCATAGACCTCTTTATGTGGTTCAGCATTTGAGTGGGACAAAGATACACTTGCCCAGTGTCTCACACAGGGTTTTACTTTCTATCGTTTTGGCTGGTTGATACAATATCTGCAGAGATGTAGGCAAGAGAAGCAATATGATAAGCTTTGAAAGTGAAGATGAAGAATGTGAAAGGGGCCAGTGCCAGGGGACAGATTCAAACAAGGGAAGAACATGATCAGAATGGTGGAAGGAAGATTAATTTGGCTGAAGCGTGTTGTATGGATTGTAGAGGGAAAAGATCAGAGGAATGTGGGGTCCAAGAGGAGAAAGGTGAATGTCCTGCCTTTTCTGCAACTAAAGTCTCGTCCTTGACATTGTACGAATGTAAATTTACTGCATGAAATTTCCTTTTTAAAAAAAGTAAAGGTATGAAAAATAAATAGAAATATAAATAAATATGAAAGTTCATAGGTGGAAAATGGAGGAGTACAAAGAGAACTGTTTGAATGAGTTCCAGAAACGATGGACTCACGGTTACGGCCATGTATGCAAAAGATAGGGATCTTCAGTGGACTCTTTTTCTCCCTGGAAGTCTCCCATCCAAATGCTAACTAGGGACAATCCAGTTTATTTTAGGAGCTCTAACACCACATGAACCTGCAGAATATGGCCATTAGGTTAACAATTCCTTACTGTTGTAGGCTGTGATTTACAAAGGAGTCTAAGAGAAACAGGTGTGCAATTCCTATTGAAATTCAAAGGGAGTTGAGTGCCTAACATCTTCAAACCCCTTTGAAGATCTCAGCCATACTCACTAAAACATTGGGGAGTGAGGTAACAGGGTCAGAATTCAAACCCAAATCTCTTGCAGAATACTGCAGAGCTGTACCATTGGCCACTGGATAAAACAACAAATACACCATATTAAACCTTGACAATAAAAATATAATGATAAAATCATTAAGAGAAGCTATTGCTATTGCACAAAAACAACAAACCAGATTTTCTCCCAACTACTCTTCCCACTCTATAACCAGGCCCAAATCTGCTTAGCTCTTAAAGTAAGACATGGGGTAAATTTTCAAAAGCACCTAAAAGACTTAGAAGCATAAGTCTTATTTTCAAAAGTGACTTACATACTTTAGAATCATGGACATGTAGGGCTGGAAGGAATCCTAGGCCCATCAAGTCTAGCCTCTTGACTGAGTAAACCTAAGTAAACCGAAACCATCCCTGATAGATGTTTGTTCAACAAATGATAGAATTGTAGGGCTGGAAGGGACCTAGGGAGGTCAGCGAGTCAAATCCAGGGCTTGGATGGAAACCTCCAAGGTCAGAATGCCTGTCTGGCAGGGGTTCCAACAGGTGCAGGCAAAGAAAGAGCTAGTAGCACTGTTGTCAACACGCCATTTTCTTCCCATTGTGGGTTTTCCTTATAGAGTACTTGCAAATTAAGGGGAAAAAACCCTACCTCCCTGCCTTCCTCCACTGGTGAACTCCCTTATCTCCCATCTGCCTTAATTTCACCAGCCACATGTCCTAATTCCTGTTGACTTTCAATGAGTCTTAGGCTACTAAGAAACTAAGGGCTTGTGTAGATGAACAGTTAGTGTGCAGCAAACTGGGGTGGAAATCTACAGCACACTAGTATGCTGCACATTATCTATATATCAGGGGATAGCCGTGTTAGTCTGTATCCACAAAAAACAACAACAAGGAGTCCAGTGGCACCTTAAAGACTAATTTTCACTCCATGCATCTGAAGAAGTGGGGTTTTTACCCACGAAAGCTTATGTTCAAATAAATCCGTTAGTCTTTAAGGTGCCACCAGACTCCTTGTTGTTATTATCTATATAGACCCTGCTGCTGTTTCCTAGGGCACATTGACCTACTCCTTTTTTAAAATGGAGGTGATCGAAGCACACTATGGAACTTTTAGTGTGTGATAGCAGAGTCCATATGGACAGTTAGGGCGCAGCAGACTAGAGAGTGGTAGATTTACACCCCAGCTTGCCATGTACTAACTGTTCATCTATACAAGCCCTAAGTCACTTTTGAAAATGGGATTTAGACTGCTAAGTCGCTTGCGTACTTTTGAAAATTTTACCAAGATCTTTCTACCCTCGGTGGGGATTTGCAGTAGTGTCCATCACCCTAGTATTTGAGTACCTCCCACTTAATTAGATTAGCAAAGTGAGGTCCCTAGATTCTCCAGATGAGGGTCACCTATTCATAGCCGATGAGCCATCAGTTTTATGCATCTATCAACTGCTCCTTCCCCCGCGACTTTCTGTGACTCCTAAAAAATTATTAATCCCAAGATTCGCTACTACATCTGTAATATCATTATATGAGTTTGTTGTACCATTCACCTCCATGATTTTACAAACTGGTTGTAAATGATAAATGGGAAAAATTATGGAGGGTTAATGTTGCTGTTACTGAGCTATCCACATCCTGAGTAAAAGGATCAGCATACTTAGAGTTTCTTAAAGCTTGGCGCATGATGCTTATAAAAATTGTCTCATCAAATTCTGATTCAGCTAGAATCTTTCCTCTTGGGTATATTCACAAGTGTGAGCATTTGGTGCATTGCACACTGGCATGTGTTTTTGAACTTAAGTATATAACGCTGTGTATGCATCAGTGGCTATTTTAGCAGTCTGTAACAGCATTTTAAATCCAAATTTCTTTCAACATGCCCAGAGCACTATGGAGGGATTCACAAAGGTATTTGGGCACCTAACTCCTAGCACCCTTCTGACACTCCCCCCTACTCTTTATTAAGGATTGAGTTCAGGGCAAGTGTGAGTTTTTAAAACAAGACTATTTACATATAATTTCAATTTATGAAAGGTGTTGCCCCATTTAGCAGGTGTCTGTCCTGAACTCAGACTACCCCTATAAATTACATCAACACTTTTTATCCTACCATTATCCAACGTGACAAGGGATAGACTGCTCATTCCAGCCATAGATGAGCAGCCAACATGCCTCAGTTCTCCTAACAATAAATAAACTACCCTCTCAAACTCCCCAAGGCCTTGACCAAAACCCATTTAAATTAGTGAAAGTCCCTAATTTATTCCACTGGGCTTTAAATAAGGCCCCCGTGTGCCTGGGAGAAAAGATGAGCCTTACAATGTGTCTGGAAGACTAGCAGATCCAGGCTCTTGTAGAGAAATGGGACAAGCAAGCTCCAGAGGAGAAGATCCTTCACAAAGGATGCTAGTGTCTTCCTCCTGTTTACCACCTGGGAGCTCCAGCTTCGGTACCTCCACTGATTGCAACTAAGGCAGTGTGGCATGGCCAGAAAGGTGATCTTGCAGGTAATCAGGTGAGCCTTTTAGCACTATGAAGATTAAAACCAACACCTTGAATTCCATGTGTTGCTCTTTCACAGGGAGACATTTTGAGGTTATCTATGCGCTCACACAGAAAAAAAAAATCTGAAACTGTTCTAACCAAGAAAATGTATGCAGTGGTGTTGTAGCTGTGTGAGTCGCAGGATATTGGAGAGATGAGGTGGGTCACCCACCTTGTCTCTCTAACCAAGAATAGTCCAGGTTCTCCTTTCTGATTCTGTGAGCAGAAGAGAGCCAAACCTGGTGGAATCTACAGGGGAGGAAAGGTCAATAGAAGGGTAATCACTGGCTCCTTTACATGCTCCTGCATCCCCTCCCCCTGGGGAGTGCCTCATCTGGGTGCCCAAGACTATAGAAATCTGATGATGATGAGGCCAGGAGTGGACAGAGCAGGGAGAAGCTACAGGCTGCAGCATGCTCACCTGCGGTCTCCACTAAAATCTGATTAGGAGTCAATGCTGCTCTAAGAAACATCACCATCCAATAAGCCCACACTATGGTTTGCATAATTACAGAGGAGGGTGCAATCAGGAGGCAGGGGACTGCACTTGTCCTGAGCTTTAGATGGATCCTTGGTCATGCACTGGTTTCTGGGAAGGAACCTAACCAGCTGTCCTGTCCATTCCATAATGAGGAAAGCCCTTCTTCAATCATTAATGGCATAATAAGGAGGTAAATCTGCAAATTGAAATTTACAGAGTTCTTTTGCCAACTCTGGGCGGAGTCCAAAGCCGATGTAAAGTAATGCAAGGATTCCCACTGACTTCAAAGGTCTTTGGATCAGTGTCTTAATGGATTAGAAAATGCATGGTAATAGAATTTGTTTTACAGTGTAGCACCTTTGAAAATCATGTGCCTTCTTATCCATTTTCCAGTTTTGCAGTTTCTATCGTCATACTGGACTTTTTGCTGGAATTTACCAATTAAATAGCTGCCCTCAATTAGAGACACCAGCTCGATTCAGAGAGATACCGTAACAAGACCGGGTATGTCTACACGCTCATTTTGAACATTCAGATTTTAATATTCATGCTGCCATATGTAACAAATGCTATATTTGCTTAGGTACCAAACATATTCCCATTATTCTTTGCAATTCTCCTTTGAAGGTTGCCCTATCTTCAGGGCTGGCTCTAGGCACCAGCTAAGCAATCTGGTGCTTGGGGCAGTGCTGCTGAAGGGGCGGCTCTCTGGCAGCAGCAATTCCTCTCCGTTGTTTCCCGCGGCGGCAATTCGGCAGCAGCTCCCTCCGATGTTCTTGTTCTCTCCGGTAGCAGAGTATTCAGCAGGTTTTTGTTTTGTTTTTTTGCTGCTTGGGGCGGCAAAAAACGTAGAGCCAGCCCTGCCTATCTTGACAGTTTCCCCAGTTTAGGAACAGGCACCTCTTCTTCAATAACAGTACAGGAACGCCTGTCTTAACCACCAGTGTGACCACCAAATATCAGTATCCTAATGCAGGTGAAGTCCTACTGACGGTGGAGCAGAATGGTACTCAGAAGGTTTGGAGATGCTTTCCATGATTCCCTCAAAACTGTCTAATAAGGTTGTGTCATAAGTACGGCCTCTCTTACAGCTTTTGTATGTTTTTCCCTAATTCATGCATCCAAGAGAAAAGAAGCAAACAGTAGATACTGGGTTTACTGTTAGATTCACAGGACCCACTCTTGTAAGTTCTAGTAAGTAAGTTCTATTGATTGCATTTTTTTCCCTAAGTACTTGAGAATAGATTTCAGCATGTAGCCCACAGCAAATGAACTGTTCTCAGTGTGATTTCTAGTAATATGGTGCAGCTATCAATATTGCATTGATAGGAGTATTGTATAGGCGAAAATATAGCAAGTTGAATGACTCATTTGGTTACTTATGTGTTGGCTAATTATGTGGAACTGAAATAAATTAACTGCTGGGCCACATTTGCTGTTGGTTGGAGCCTGCTCCAAAGCCCACAGAAGTCAATGAGAAGACGCTCATGGATTTCCACTGGATTTTGCATCAAGCCCATTATAAACGATTCTGCTTTGACCCAGGCTAAGCATGGATAGTAAGTGTTGAATAGAAAAGTTATGTTATAGCATTGAACAATGTATTTGGAAATAAGACATTCAGAGGTGACTAAACTTCAGTAAGAAGCTGAGCTTTGATGCCAAAGATGGCTAATTAAGAAGCCAAGCTCAATACCATCGGAGTTTCTCTGGGGTCAATCTGACCTGGGATCTATGTTCTGAAGACTGACCTAATGGTGTGTGTATTTCAGCATGCACTTTGATCAGATGTCATGCTCCACTCTGTGGCAGTCTTCTTTGAAATGTTTCTCAGATCTTACTGCTGAGTAAGAGAGTGAATTTTACAAGCTGCAAATAAGCAATGAAACAAAATCAGAGCAAACTGGAGACAATCAGTTACTTGAAAATAACTATTAACTATCCTGACTGGAGTTACTGGGTCAGAGTAACATTCAAAAGAATTTTTGGATGCTACCCCAAGTCTTCTTAAGTACAGTGTACGTTCTTTGGCAAGTGGCATCACAGCAGATGCAGGAGTTGTATAAATTGACTACCAGGTGTGTTTTTTTTCCTGCAGTGCAGCAGTACTAAAAGTAGAACCTAATTCTGGGCCCAGTTTGTATTTGAACTAGGACTGCCGATTAATTGCAGTTAACTCTCACGATTAGCTCAAAAAATTGATTCTGATTAATTGCGGTTTTAATCGCACTGTAAAACAATAGAGTACCAATTGAAATGTATTAACTATTTTTTGATGTTTTTCTACATTTTCAAGTATATTGATTTCTATTATAGCACAGAATAATCTATGAATACAAAATGTACCATGCTCACTTTATATTATTATTTTTATTACAAATATTTGCACTGTAAAATGATAAAATAATTAGTATTTTTTCAATTCACCTCATACAAGTACCATAATGCAATCTTTTTATCATGAAAGTGCAACTTACAAATGTAGATTTTTTTTGTTACATAACTGCACTCAAAAACAAAACAATGTAAAACTTTAAAGCCTACAAGTCCATTCAGTCCTACTTCTTATTCAGCCAATGGCTAAGACAAACAAGTTTGTTTACATTTACGGGACATAATGCTTCCAGGTTCTTATTTACAATGTCACCTGAAAGTGAGAACAGGTGTTCGCATGGCACTTTTGTAGCTGGCATTGCAAGGTATTTACGTGCCAGATATGCTAAACATTCGTATGCCCCTTCATGCTTCAGCCGCCATTCCAGAGGACATGCTTCCATGTTGATGACGCTCGTTACAAAAATAATGTGTTAATTAAATTTTTACTGAACTCCTTGGGGGAGAATAGTATGTCTCCTGCTCTGTTTTACCTGCATTCTGTCGTGTATTTCATATTATAGCGGTCTTGGATGATGACCCAGCACATGTTGTTCGTTTTAAGAACACTTTCACTGCAGATCTGACAAAATGTAAAGAAGGTACCAATGTAAGATTTCTAAAAATAGCTACTGCACTCGACCCAAGGTTTAAGAATCAGAAGTGCCTTCCAGAATTTGAGAGGGATGAGATGTGGAGCATGCTGCATGATGTCTTAAAAGAGCAACACTCCAATGCAGAAACTACAGAACCTGAACCATCAAGAAAGAAAATCCACCTCTGCTGGTGGCATCTGACTCAGATTATGAAAACGAACATGAGTCAGTCTGCACTGCTTTGGATTTTTATCGAGCAGAACCTGTCATCAGCATGGACGCATGTCATCTAAAATGGTGGTTGAAGATGAAGGGACATATGAATCTTTAATACATCTGGCATATAAATACCTTGCAACACCAGCTACAACAGTGCCATGCGAACATCTGTTCTCACTTTCAGGTGACATTGTAAACAAGAAGAAGGCAGCATTATTTCCTGCAAATGTAAACAAGTGTGTTTGTATGAGAGAATGGCTGAAGAAGATGTAGGACTGAATGGACTTGTAGGCTGTAAAGTTTTAAATTTAATATATTATTTCTTTTGTTTTTTACAGTGCAAATATTTGTAATAAAAAATATAAAGTGAGCACTGTATACTTTGTATTCTGTGTTGTAATTGAAATCAATATATTTGAAAATGTAGAAAACATCCAAAATATTTAAATAAATGGTATTCTATTATTAACAGTAAAATTAATTGCGATTAATTTTTTTAATTCCTTGACAGCCCTAATTTGGACCAAATATACAACCTCTCTGAAATCAAAGCCAAATACAATGCTGGAGGGCAAACTTATGCCTAACCAAAACCAAAAACCAAGGCTTAAGCCAAAAAGGTCTCTCCAGTCTTACCAGTCTTCTAATGAAGAAAAATGTAGAGGACTTAGACTCTATGATTAAAAAGCAAAATCTGCCTTATTTTTGCTTATATAGTTTAATGCATGTGTTTTATACATGTATGTTATTTTAAAGTATCCAAAGACTAGACTGTGACTTCCACTATGAGCCTGCACAAGATAATAAGGGAGAGAGAGAGAGAGAGAGCTTTATTCTGACATATCCCAGTTTTGTCCATTGTGCAATAACAGAGGTGGCTGGCTGGGGATGAGAGGAAGAGTGGGCGATTTGCTGGCAGAAGGGATGGAAGGGACTACAACGTATGCACCAGTTCTGCTTCATCATTGACACACATTCAGTGTTCAAGTTTTTCATTGAAAAAATCCGCTCTCCCTATTAATTCCCCAATTCACACAAATGCTTCGCATGTGTAATGTTTTCCGAACCATAGTTGAAAGGCCCATGTAATTTACATACCTATATAAATCACTGCCCTCTCAGCCAGTAAAGATGTGACTAGTGTTAATGTAAGGTATAAAATTAACAAATTGAAAGCCTGAATCATTTACATACATTATGCAATCTTGGTTTGCCATAAAACCAAGCATGCATTGATTCCTGATTGAGTTTCAAATAAATAGCAGCTGTGCCTATATAGGCACAATGTACACTATGTACTTTTCACTTTCATTCAGTGCAATTGATCATTTCATTCAGAGCTTGGTGCCTACCTCCTTAAGGCTCCTTTGAAATGCCCAGCTGTAATTATTTTTAATATCACCTTGCCACTGGCATGTGAGGAGTAATATTGGATTTTATTTTGTTTTTGAAATCTTACTAATATACAATATAGCATATCTAAATGCAAGATGTGGAAAAGTATTGCAGATTAATCACCGCGGAGCAGTCTTAGGGCTGCAGTTAAGAGTCCTGATCATACTTACACTCTATACAACATAGTTTTACCTTACACTGTCTTTAAAACTCCACTTTTACCTTTCCTTTGCTGATCTGTCCAGATACTATATTCTAGTCTCCTTCCCGCCATCTTGGGTGGACTAAAATAGTTTCCAGCACTCCTAGAGGAATTTTTTAATATCTCTGTGCAATGTAGTCCTGATCCAAAGCTATGGAAATTAATGGTAGTCTTTCCATTGACTTCAAAAGGCTTTGCCTCAGACTCTCTATTAATATAACTATTGATGGGTTCATTGTTTAAGTGAGTGTCTTGAAAATCTGGTTGATGAAGTTAGCTAAACATGTTATTTATTTGTCCCCTTTCAGCATGGCAGATTATTCATTTTGCTTAGTGTAGTTTTTGACAGAGGGCCGGATCTGATGCCCGCTGAAGTTAACGGACTTCAGTTCAGCATTAGATCAGGCCCATCAGGCTTGTTATATTGGATGATACGGGATTCAACCCTGTAACCCTTTCTCAAATGAGTAGTCCTTACACATGCTGATAACCCAATGTAAAGACTGATCATGTGAATAAGGCTTGCAGGATTGGGCTTTTTTGTGTCTAGAGATTAAATTTTAAGAACTTTAAATTTTGAACATTAAGAAAAGATGTCAGTATTAACCCCCTACATAAAAGAACACAGAATACACATACTCTGTATGTAGCTAGCAATTTAGCCCCTGATTTTCAAACTGGTTTTCAAACTCCATGGACAGAATTTTACACCTGCCAGGAAAAAGCATGAATGACTTGTGAGTGCAAAATTCTGCTCACAAAAGTGGAGACCCATGAAACCTAGGTATCTTTTTATATACAGAACCACTCCTGCATACTTTCCACCCCCAGAAATCCCAGTGAAATTGGTAGGTTGTTCTGGCTGTGTATAGAGTTCAGGATGAGGGCCTTACTAGAAGAATAATGTGTATTGATAATATACCTCAGACAACTCAGAAGAATAACAATCTTTCCCATGTTGTTTAAAAATTCCACGAGTCTCCTGCAGACTTTTAAAACCTTTGTGGTTTCTGTTTAAAATTACAGCAGATTTTTTCCAGTGGAGCATAGCAGCCCAATACGTTAGCTCCCTGTTGCAGAGTGGGAGGTTTCTCACATTTCCACCTTACAGTTAAACAGTTTCTTGGCAGCAATAAGTGCTAATTTAACAAATTTCTTTCCAGCATTTTTTGCCAGCAGGGATCCAGAAACACCCCCAGGTATTCAGAGGAGGTGATGCTGGGAATGGAAAATGGCAAACTTCATCCCAAGAAGCCAGGTCAATTCCAGAGTCTCTGTACTGGGACCCCCTCCTGCTTGATTTTATACAAAGCCAGCATCTGATCTTACACAGCTAAATACTTAAGTGGACTGATGTTCAGCCTATGTACCAGTACCATTTTAAATGGGATCCCATTGTGTCTGACATATAAATGAGAAGTTTGAACAGCAAATGTCTATTTGATCTGTTTCGCCTGCTCTTTTTAATTTTTGTTTTCCCAGTGACCGAAAGAGTGATCGTTCCAAAACTGGGGTAGGAATTTGTGTGTGTGTGTGTGTGTGTGTGTATTTACAGGAAACCTTTCAGTTTGACTCAATGAGACCAGTATTCTAGTTTAAAAGGAAGGCTATGATTAAAAAGTATAAACTCAACTTGATTCTCAAGGATTCATGTACAAAATGATGCTTGCTGCTAACATGGTCAGGGGAGAAAGCACTTTGAAGCAATTACCAAAGTAAAGGAGAACAGACTTTAATATGGATTGGGTGGAATTCCAAAAGGGATTAACCACCAGAATTAAAAGGATGCTTCTGTTAGCAATCTGGTTTGGACTGGGAGGATAATCTGTTCCAGAAGTGGTAGAAACTACCTGATTCTTAAAGCCATTCAGCCAGTGAAAGTATCTTACAAAGACGATCAGTAATTATAGTCTCTGGAACTGCCAGACTCTTCTGTAAAATCAGTGGATTTAGCTAATGCTATCACTTCCTGTGATGTTGACAAATTGGAGGAAGTCCAGAGTCAAGCAACAAAAATCATTAAAGGTCTAGAAAATATGACCTATCAGGAAAGATTGAAAAAAAAATGGGTTTGTTTAGTCTGGGGAAGTGTGACAGAGTGCAGGGAGTGGGTAGGTGAGCCTGCACTCTGATCACTTGGAGGCTAATTGGTTCCCCAGGAGAAGCTGACTGGTGTAATGATCCAATCAGGCTACTGGCCTGGATGGGGTAAACATTCAATAGGCCCCATCAGCCCAGGGCTGATAAAAAGAGGCACAGGAAGGAAGGAAGTGTAGGGAGAGGGAGAACAAGAACAGGGCTAGCAGAGTCTAGTCATACAGAGGCCTCAACGTAGGGAGATCTCACTTCCCCTCAGGTCCTGCTGAGAGGGAGTAAAGCTTGGCAAAGATTGTAAATAGTTGTGAGCACAAGGGACTGTGATGTTATTGGTGAAGGAAAATAGAAATAAAGTGTCACTGAAAGCAAACCTGATGGAGTCTGTGCAGTTTCTACAGGGAAGAGGATGGCAGGGGGGAGGGCCCCAGTTACAAGAAGAGACTACTAAGGAGGGATATGATAACAGTTTTCAAGTACATAAAAGGTTGTTACAAGGAGGCAGGTGAAAAATTATTTTCCTTAACCTCTAGGACAAGGCTAGGACAAGACATAATGGGCTTAAATTGCAGCAAGGAAGGTTTAGGTTGGACATTAGGAAAAACTTCCTAACTATCAGGGTAGTTAAGTACTGGAACAAATTACCAAGGGAGGTTGTAGAATCTCCATCATAGGTTTTTAAGAACAGGTTAGACAGACACTTGTCAGGAATGGTCTAGTTATTACTTAGTCCTGCTTGAGTGCAAGAGGCTGGACTAGATGACATCTCGAGGTCCCTTCCAGTCCTACACTTCTATGATTCTATTCCTAGCACATATGGGCCAAGTCTACCACCAACATTCTGGGCAAACGCTTCAGCATGATGTCAGGAAAGATGCCAAAGAAACCTTCCCCTTGCAATAAATGGAGAAAAAAGTAGTTTATAGGGAGGTGGGTAGGGATGAATGGTATATCAACGGAGACAACAAAACACCAGATTCATTGATGGGCCTAGTCTTTCAGGGCAGGAGACTGCAGCAGTACAAAATGGAAACAATCTCAATACAGCAGGATAGGATATAGCCAGGCAGTGCAACCCAAAATATAGGAGATTCTGGCCAGGAAAGGGGATGTGGCTAGCAGAGCTGGCCTTAAGAGCCTGCAAAGACCTTTGCTCAGCCCCGCTGGATTTAGACAACAAGAAAAGGCAACACTAATCTGAGCTCTTTTATTAAGCAATCTTTTAAACCATTTCCTTATGGGGATGGACCTGAAAATGTGAATTGATAAGATCAATCACTAGAGTTGAAAGTGTGTCACAGTTGATTTTTCCTGAAGAATATGAATTATTCATGCTTCCTCTTACAGTTAAGCCAGGCGATCCTTTGGGAAACCTGAAACCCACATTACAGATCTCTTAAGTTAAGGGAATGCTGATGAATTTGCTTCTTGGAGGCTATGACACTTAGGCTGCAGCTGCTTGCCATATGACTGTCACATGCATCCTCCCAGCTGTCAGTCAGCTGCCTATAAATTAACTAGTTCCTTTGCTGAAAAGCCAATGCAGCCTATGGCCATAAGGAAGAGGTAGGTGAATACAATGAGAGGCAGCATCAGCTAAGGGGTTTAGCATGGAAATGAGAGCACGAGTCTCCTATATTCTAATTCTGGCTTTGCTGCTGCTGCCCTTTGTGGCTTTAGAGAAACCCTGGGAAGGGAAGTAGTGGTACCACCACCTGCCATTGGAGTATAGATTCCACCCCAGGCTGTAGGAGGTTTTACTTATGCGGGGAGGTGTAATTTATAACTCCCTGACTAGCATTAGAGAATCTAGGCTGAAATCCTGGACTTATTGAAGGCAAAGGGAGTTTTGCCATTGACTTTAAAGGGGCCAAGATTTCTGCCCTACTGTTTTATATCCAAACCAAAAGATGGGCTGTTTAGGGCAGTGACTGTGTCTTCCTGTGTGAGTTAATAGCATCTGGCAGCCTGTAGTGCTATTGTAATACAAATAATGAGGAATACAAATTATTATTTCTTATTTATTGACTCATCCATTTTGTTTTGACCGCTATTAGTCATAGTTTGTTTTGTCCCAGACACACAAGATTGTGAGAGACCCTTACAAAAAAAAAAAAAAAACGTGTAAAGGTATACAAAATGATATAATAGATTCTACTATTTAGCTACATATAATCTTAAATCAATATATAAATAGCATGCTGAAAGTAGTATGCAACCCCACTTACACTGAATACTGCATAAGTAGTACTACAAAGACACAATTTCAGCAATATTCAAAGTGGGTTAGCCATCCTCCATTGAAATGATAAGAACCAGCTTCATTCCCTCCTCTTTGCATTCATAAACCCACACAAGTGAGTTCTGAATTGCGTCATGAGGAACATATTAGCCCTAGTTATGTTTTGTTTAACTTCTCATTTGAACAGATGAGCGAACCCTTTCCTAATGTGGATTTTTTTATTTGTTTGTTTATTTTTTACAGACATCACACCTTTATATAGCTGAGTTGTTCTTTTTGCTACCTGGCCTTTTTTTAATGTGTGAACTTTTCCTGATGTGCAGCATACTGTACAATATTTTGTAAGGCTAAATCTGGAAGAGAAAAGGATAAAACAGCTTACGTGCTATATTTCAATAGCTAACTAGAGAAGCATCCGCTGATATTCTCATTCTCATTAATAAATGGACTAGATATATCCCTGATGTAAGCTCAACTGAAATCAGTGGAGTAGCAACAGAAATGAATATGTACAACTACATTTCAGACGGTTTGAGAGGCAATTTTAATTTTGGAAAAACAACACAACTACTTACCAGAAGATTAAAACTGTAGGTATGAAACATGGTAAATAGAGTTTTCAAAGTCTACCCAGTTCATACTTAGGAGCATGATATGCCTCAGGCATTGTACTATTGTTTTTTTATCTTTTTCTCCTATATATTTCTTATTTCCTTCTTCCTAAGAGCTTCAGAGAAAGTGCAACAAAGTTTCTCTATCAACTGGTTCATAAAGAAAATGTCAACAAAATGTGTTGTCTTGACATACAAGATTACTATACTATATTTCAGGGCCATACACAGAATTATACAAGTGTATTTGTTTACATATAAGGGAGTGTAAATCATATTTTTTATGAAAAAATTGACTTTTCTATAGTAACTCTGCCTTTTCCTTCCTTAAATTGAGTGGCAAAGCTTGTCACACAGCACTTTTATGCTGACTCTCTAGTATCCTTTCCTGGAACTCTCTTGTATCCTTTCCTTTAGCCATACACTTTTTCATATCTGCATAACTAGGTCCCAACCAAGTCCTGTGATTTTTATTGTTAGATTTTATTAATTGAATTTTATAAGCCTTTGTCTAGTGATATATATCTTTGTAGCATCATATTTATGCTAGAACTGGGCCCAAACCAAACTTTAGATCCAAGCACCCTGAACTCTGAGGATGTTTGGCCCCAGATTCTAATTTTACAGCTTGGTCCCATCTATAATCTGCATCAGTGCTACTAAACAATTTCAATATTATGTTTATGTAGTTTTCCAAACTCTCACAGTTGGGTTTCTTTTTAATAAACTGCCTGAAGAAGCACCGTGATTCTGAACACATATTGTAACGAGAATAGAAATATTAACTGACAGTCAGTTCTGTACAGAGAAATCACCCCAAATTCCTGTTTTCAAAAATCATTCTCTTAGAACAGAGGTTGGCAAACTAAGGCCCGCCGGTCACATCCAGCCCACGGGACTGTCCTGCCTGGCCCCTGAGCTCCTAGCCTGAGAGGCTTGACCCCTCCCCCGCTATCCCCCACTCCCCCACAGCCTCAGCGCACCGCGCCACCAGCACAGGAGGGGGCTGCACTGTGGGGGCAGGGGAGAGCAGGGAGGAAGGCTCACCTGCAGCCACAGGGGAGCAGGCGGGGGGTGAAGGACTCAGGAGGAGCACCAGGTGGCCGCACAGCTGGCTGGAGAGAAGTGGCACTTTGAAGGGGAAACCGCCTCCTCTCTCCGGCTGCGCGGCTGCCCCTGCTCCTCCTGAGGCCTCCGCCCATGTTTGCAGGGCCGCGTTCTGAAAGCGGCTTTAGAGGAGGTGTTGGATCAGGGATGGGTTCCGGGGGGCCTGTCAGGGGGCAGGGGGAGTTGGATAGGAGGTGGGGTCCTGGGGGGGTATTAGGGGACAAGGAGTATGGGGGGTTGGCTGGGTCAGGGGTTCTGAGGGGGACAGTTAGAGGGTGGGAAGTGGGAGGGGGTAGATAGGGTTAGGGGAGGCACAGCCTTCCCTACCCGGCCCTCCATACAGTTTTGGAACCCCAATGTGGCCCTCAGGCCAAAAAGGTTCCTCACCCCTGTCTTAGAAGCTAAGGACCTCCCTTCTGTCACTTGCCCCATTTTTACACCAGTGTAACTCCTTTGACTCCAGTGGAATTACTCCTGATTTATAATGGCGTTAAGAAGAATCAAGCTGTATGTGTCCTAACACATTAGAGGGCCTGATTCTCATTTTACACAAAGTCCCTTTACACCATTTTTGGAGTGAAGGGGCATCTTTTTTCTGTTTGTACAGCACCTAGCATAATGTTCAAGCCTGGTATGCCTAGGTGCTACTACAATACTAATAAATAACAACAATAATGAATTAATGTCTATTCACTTCAAGCAGCATGAAGAGGCCTTGCTGTGAATGAGATTCAGTTGCCAATATATTTCTGACATTGTTTCACCTGGCAAGTGCAAAAAAAAACAAGTATTAGAATGTCAAAATAACAGGCACACACCTGTTGAAATGAAATGAAATGAAAAAATACTTTTCTAGTAAGCTGGGTCAGAGCTTGGCATTGACATGTTGGTTCTTCAGCTTTCTAGGTGCATTTGATGTTTTAAAAGTGGTTTTCAATTTTAAGGTGTTGTAATGTATATTCTGTATGAACAGTTTCAGAGTAGCAGCTGTGTTAGTCTGTATTCGCAAAAAGAAAAGGAGGACTTGTGGCACCTTAGAGACTAACCAATTTATTTGAGCATAAGCTGTATGAAGATATACAAAGGATTCCAGCAGTTCTGGGCTAACTAGAAAGAACTGCAGGAGCACAGCTAGAGTATTTAAAAGAAAAACTTCTGTAGTTTTCTCTTGTGCAGTGGATTACAATATATCACTAAACTACATATATTCCATATGTAGCCCTATATTGTATTCATTATAGATAATTTGGGCTTGATTCTGTATTGCCTTGCACTTTGTGTGTATTTTACCCTGTGCAAAGTGTAAGTAAAAACTCCACTCCTCTGAGTTGGTAACAATTTGCCTTCCCTTTGCAACCTTATGAGTGCAACATTAGCTGCCAGGCAGGGGAGAGTCAAGTCCTTTATTTTATAAAAAATGACAACACCCTTTCTTTACATCCAATAAAACAACAAAAATCCCCCATGCTGGCCGCAGTATATCTTCTCTTTTAACTAGGGACTGATCCAAAGTCCACTGAAGTCAATAGGAGTTCCATTGATTTCAGCAGGCTTGGTATCAGGCCTTAAACTGATTCACCACTCTGGGCACTGGGTAAGCTGTCCCCACATGGGACAAATTAGGGAGATAATTGGTTAAGGACTGAATGATTAACCAATTAACAGGGTGGCTCAACTCATCAGCTGAAGCCAGCAAAAAGAGAGGCAGGAAGAGGATAAAGGGGTAGCTGGAAGGAAGGGTGGGCTAGTGATGCCTGGGATTTCAGGTGGATGAGCATTTTTCCCCTGTGCCTAGGGAGAATGTAAAAACTTTGAGCAGTAGGGAATGTGGTCTGTTATAATCATGCTGTAAATAAAGCACTGAGTGTTGAACTTGTCATAAGTTCTGTGTGAGGATTGTATGTTGTAGGGAATCCAAGGGAACCCCACCCTAAGAGGGACCCTTATATTGCCTTGTGTTTGTATTAATTATGTAGTATGACTATAGCACAGATCAATATTTATTTTGTTTTCAACAGATGTGGTCCCTATTCTTTACCAAATGTTATTTCACATGCATGTAACCATTATCATACATGGAATAAATAGGCTTTGCAGAATTTGTCATTTTGATGGATAATCATTATTTAAAGCATTTTTTACTTATCTATTTAAACTTTCACAGTTATGGGAAACTTAATCGGGGGTCAAACGAGGGGAGGTCAGACAATAATTATTTAATGAATGAGATACTGAGATTCAAAGAGCTAAAGCTTTATAGTCATTAAGACAGACATTGTTGACATCATGTGTCAAAATATGCAAAGAAAATATCCTTAAATCAAACTAAGGAGTTCTTTTAACACTTTTCCTATTTTGCTGATTAGTGGAAATATTTTTCTGTGTGTACAGTGAAATTTGATTATTTCTGATCCTTCCAAGTCTAGTTATACATGACATCAAAATGTCTTTTGCAAAAAGAAACTCTTAAACATGCCCTGAGCTATAGAATTCAGCATTTTCTGTCTTTTATTCTCAATTGTTTCTTATATTGATCAGTTTTTAAAGATATATTTATCTTGGTGGTTGGTTCTTCCTCTAGATTTTGTCCTTTGACTTACTACTAATAATGTCAACTGTATGTTATCTCGATGATCCAGGAAAAGGAGGAGTTTGGACAAACTCCTTGTGCTTTTGGCAGTGTTTAGGTTTATGGAAGACCTAGAAACACACATTTTGGTAGAGGGCTTTCCTGACTAAGCTAGGGTTCTCATAGTTACAAAATCCTTTCTCCTCTCCTCTTTTTGTCTCATTTTCCATTCTGTTCACGTTTATCTGACTCAGGAAGCCCCTTTGAAACTTTTCTTTATTGGCTCTGGTCTGAGGTATGGCTGAAAAATTAAGGAGAGTCACAGCAGCTCTACAGAAGATGGAGAATCTTGCTTGTTGTAAATAAAACTGTTGAACCTTTCAAACTCTATTTACCTAATGTGGGCTAGTTAATAATGTTGCTTTCTTCTTTACCAGCTTTTCAGTCTCCTGGGCCGTACCATGCAATGACTGAATTTAGCTCCATCATTTCTGCATGTGGCTATAGCCATATAGAAAACTGAACATGCAACACTGAATTTAGGCATCATACTCAGCAAAAGTAACAAGTTGTTGACCCAGAACAAACTTATCTCCTGTGCAACATTAATATTTAATAAATAAGCAAGTAACAGACACCTTTAAAAAGATCTCCCTTTTATATGTGACTTAGATTCAGACTTCCCATGCAATAGTTGTAGACTCTCTTGCCAGCTGAGGTGGGTGAATTAGAAGAGGTGGATCAGCATCTTGCACGTGTTATGACTAAACTTTTTCTGGCTTGAAGTAGGAGCAATAATTTGTCTAATGCACAAGCAATTTGAGAGATTAGGAAATGAAATTAGAGGCAGGAATCTGCAAATAGTTGGGTGCCAGCAGATGAAGATATTCTGGGTCTCATCAGATTTATGGAATAACATGTCATTTCAGATATCAAAGAAGATCCAAGGAGCCTTTGTAATAAGAAATGAATTTGTGCTCAGACTGAATTATTAAACACCATGGGAGCCAAGATGGAGTGTAATGTAATGGCTAAAAACTGATCTCTTTCTCCCCTGGATTTCAGATAAAGTGGAATGACTTGGTGGCTTGAAAGATGCTCTTTTCAGATTACTTGGTTTCCTAGGTTAAAACTTGGACCGATATTGTAATGATTGATTGTCCTCTAATATACAAATCTCAGCTCATTAATTCCACCCCCTTGCTCTGTTCATAGTTATATTTTCTTTAAAATATAGCAAGTATCTTGCATCCCTTATAAGGCTTTTCTACTTGGGTGTTGTAAAGAGCCCTCAAAGGCAGTGGCTCAATTCCTGGGTACTGCTGCATATCGGAGGACTCCCTGGCCACTGTAAAGCTAGCAAAACAGCTCCACACCAGCCAGGAGTACAGAAGTTGCTTAAAGCTAACTTTGCCCTCCCTCCCACCCATGTACACTGACTCCATTCCAGTTCCAAGTACAGAGAATGAGAGAATAGGGGCCTTGTGTCTAATCCTGATCCCGTTTTAAGTCAACGGTAGAGTTCCCATTCATTTTAATTAATGGCTTGCTCCTGCTCTCCTTAGACTGTAAGCTCCTTCTGACAAAGACATGGAGCTGGATTCTCCTCGTTTACACTAGTTTTAGTTCAGTGTAACCTTATTGACTTCCACTGAATTACTGCTGATTCTCACTGGTATATATGAGGGGAAAAAAAGAGGCTCTGTGCCCTGTAGTTGTCTGTAATGCACCATGCACATCTATGGCACCGTGTAAATAATAATGTAATAGGAACTGGGTCTCAGCCTGTCAAAGCATGTGGGTTTGACTGAGAGTGAGTAAACAGTCCATGTATTCCCAACCGCTATCCCATATAAGGAAGAAAGTGGTTGCTGGGAAGGCAAGGCACATGGAAGAACTTTCTGTACTGTGTACAGATCGGGAGTGTGGAACTAACAAACAGCTCCATGTGGTAGACAACAGTATCATGTTTTCCTTTGTAAGTGTTAAGGTGAGGTGCCCACCTCCAGACTTCTGATGTCTCTGCATCGGCCAGTGGAAACCCCAAAATGCTAAGGTGTAAGACCTTTTCCAATAATCAGAAGTGTGAGAATCATCTGGGAGGCAAGAGGCCCTGGCCATGAGTCTCCTCATCCAGAATGAATCCCCAAGTCCCCACGCCATTCCTCAGCCAGCAGCAGATTACAGCAAAATAGGGGATTCTCACTTTCACCACTTAGAAAAATGAATGTGACAAAGGCCTTCCCACTTCTGCTCTCATTCTTCTGCCATCCATTCAGAATGCAGTGGCTAAAATGATTGTTTTGCCCATTTCTTCTCGTCATTCCACCAGTGAATCCTGCCTCACCGCCCTTGCTATCATCTCCTCTCAGGCTTTGTCTACACTGGAACCTGAACAATGAAACTTTTTTGGGTGGGACTTCTTTGTGCGGGGAAAACACGCACCCCTGAACGACAAATGTTTTGCTGACGAAAAGCACCGGTGTGAACAGCGCTTTGTCGGCAGAAGAGCTCTCCTGCTGACAAAGTTGCTGCTGCATGTTGTGGGTGGAAGTTTTTTTTTTGTCAGCAGGAGAGTTCTCTCCGGCTGACACAGTGGCTACACTGTACGTCTTTTAGCGGCACAGCTGTAGCGGCACACTGTGTCGCTAAAAGGTGCAGAGTGTAGACATAGCCTCAGTCTCATCTCTGAGCCTTCTTCCATGCTGTCCTCAATTCCTGGAATACCCTCCATACATTTTTCACCCTTTTGCCTCCCCTTCCATCCTATTACATTAAAAAGCAAATGGAAAAAGGGAGAGAGAATAACACTGGGACCTAACTTTTCTCTGCACCTGTCCATGCCTTTTGATTTCCGATTCTATGTAGACGAGTAGCTCCTCAAGATAGAGACTGGCTCAGATCTCATGCTGTATCCATTTTCTGCTGGCTCCCTATCCCCAGTGAATTTAGAGCAGTCAAGAAACTAGTGTAAACTCCACCACCTGGTAACCATTCCCAAAGAGCCATCAGCTAGCTGCGGAGAATCAGCATGCCCCTGCTCCCCCCCCGCCCCATTCACTGTATACCCCTTTGCTGGGGCCTATGGGGGCATGGTGTAGAAGCTGGTTGTGCTAGTTCTGTGCCTCCTGTGGACCATACCATACTGGGGGAAAGTCCAGTAGGGAGGATGGGGCCAGTTTTTGTCCCTATTGCTCTGCCGGTGTTAGGCAAAGGGAGTGGAGCAGGATCTGGTCCAGTGTCATCTTTTGTGTCTTGTAAAGAACTGAGCACACTGTTGGGGCTTAAATAAATGATGGTGATAAGTTTACATTTATTTTCTTTATCAAAAGACCTCCTGGGTTTCTCTGTAAAAATATTAAAGAAGCAGAAAGGTCTGTGTTGTGCATGCACATGATTTGTATTCAATCTCGGGTAAATAAAACATATCCAATTCCCTGTTCCAAACTTCCTAGCAGGATAGGATTAAATTTAAAAAGAGGTCAGTGCAGGCAGCTGTATTTTTGCTGCTATCCATTGAAACCTGCTGTAGACAGACTACATTCTTTCTGGCTCTGCCTGCCTGCTCTTGGGAGACTCTACTAATGCAAGCGCCATATTCTCAGGCCAGCTTCTATCTTTGGTGGACAAAAGTCTTTTTAGAGTATCTTTTCTAAGATCAGCAGCAAAATCTGGTTTGGAAGCTCACCCTCTAAAAGTGGTGCAGATGTCATTGTCTTTGATTCTAAAATAGTCTCTAACAGAAGTAAAACAGTCTGTAGTGGAATGGATCCCACTACATTGATCAGCAGGAAAGGGTTCTGGCTGAGCAGAAAGCATCACAGTTGCCTAGCCTCAGTCTGGACCACAAGTCTGAGGTCACTATGACTAGGCTCAGCTAAACCCAAGAGATTATAAAAGGAGTGAGTGGTAGGCTGTTTCTCACCTTGGACAGAGCTCCTTAAAACCGTACCTCTAGTGCAGCTAAGGAAGGAGCTATAGTTGAAAATGGCTCTTTTGACTGACTTGAGGAAACTGTGGGCAGGAGAAACTCTTTTGAGTTATTTGTGGACATGCTGATGACACAATGCCTTTTTAACGTTCATTTAGAAACCCTGCCTATGGGATCTCTTGCTCTTTCCCAGCTGCATGTCCTCCATTGTTGGTTCCTCCTATGACTTGCCTGAGTTATATCTCAGGAGGAAAGTAAGATTTGCATGGGAGTACATTTGACAGCCACAGGCTAGAAATGACTAACTTCTCTCCCCATACAAAGACTGGAGGCCCCATGAATCCTGAGTTTTTGATCTGGGTGGGAAAAAGGGATTCTATAAATGTCTCATGTTAAAAAAACTTTGCTTTAAATGAAAGCCTATTTTTAGCATAATTCCCTGAGAACAGCCTTGAAAACCTAAAAAGAGCTTTATGGTTGAAAGGTCTTCTAAAGATCAGAGGAAAAGCTTGCTGGACAGGATTGACTTTAAAAAAAGAACAGGAGTACTTGTGGCACCTTAGAGACTAACAAATTTATTTGAGCATAAGCTTTCATGAGCTACAGCTCACTTCACTGGAAACCGTGAGCCCAGGACTTTTTAGTGGACTTACATTAGGTCACAGTGGCACTTGGTAATGCTGCCAGTGGTAGAAGATGTCCTGTAAACTCACTTCTAACTGGCTGCATGTAGCTGAGACAACTCCTCCATTAAAGTCATTGTGACCTCTTGGTACCAGCTCAATAGCATGGAAACAATGTGGTCTACTGGGCTAGGCAGGGGAGGCTATAATCTCACTCTGTTACAGATGCCCTCTGTGGCCTTAGTAAATTCACTTAAACTTTCTGCCTCAAGGGTTTTGGTGTGTGGGTGGTGTGGTTTCCCCTCCCGCATTTGCCAAAAATAGGGATAATACACTCATCACACAGGAGGGGTTGTGAAGACACACTAACATTTTTTTGAAGCACTATACTGGTGAGAAACTTCACCAGCATGTGCTCACAACCCTCCAGTACACAGGGGCCTAGCTGCTTATTTGTTCCTTGCAAAAGCTTCTCAGCTAGTAACTAGGCACAAGGGCCTATACAGGTACTAGGATTTGGATTCACAAAGGTACTAGGATTTGTGACACCCAGTGCTGCAACGCCTAACTTTTAGGTGTCTAGAAAAATTACAGGAACACACTGTTAATCACAAAGCTGATCTAGGAACCTAGATGCCCTGTATAATACATGGTAGGGGAGAGAAAGGCACCTTAGACTGTGTGTGATGGTTCTCGCAGTACCCAGGACTCAGTCCTCTTGATACACCTGGCCTCTAGCATGAGGGAGTCTTGCCCTGTGGTTGCTGGGAGTCCAACACCACCAGCCTTTCAGTCATTCAAGAACTATCTCCTTGGCTATACCATCCCTGTCTTTGCTTTGCAGGCTAACAATAGGTGCATCCCATACCCTGAGTCACTTGGAAATGTTCCCTTGTGATATCTAGCCAGTGACACTGATTAATCCCGGATCCTCTGCCTCCAAAGGAGCAGTTCATTAGTTTTATCTTAAATGACTGCTCTTGTATAGCACACAGCACTTGTGAGTGCATGTAATAAAACAAAAGTCAGCTTATTTAAGAAAACAGAGATTCAGCTAGAAACCAGGGCAGAGAACAAATGACTACAATACAAAACAAAATCATAAAAGATGAATTAGGGGCTATACTTATTAGATCGGAAAGGTAACTATTAATAACATAAAAAGAAAAGGAGTATTTGTGGCACCTTAGAGACTAACCAATTTATTTGAGCATAAGCTTTCGTGAGCTACAGCTCACTTCATCGGATGCATCACTCGCATAAAAAGTACTCCTTTTCTTTTTGCGAATACAGACTAACGCGGCTGCTACTCTGAAACCTATTAATAACATAGGTTCCTCCCCGATTCTGCTGCACACTGAAATTCTGTCTGTGAAGCCAGCCAACTCTGCAACAGAAACCAGGATCCAAATTTTCATGAATTCCCCCCCTCCTGGAGCTCTACAAGATGATTCCTGAGTGAATGGATACAGTGTGTCTCTCCCCACTCTGTTATACTGAAATAGTCTCTTGTCTTTGTTCATACATAGGATGCTCCCCTGTTTGTTCTATTTCTTTTTGACCTCCAAGTGTTTTTGATTGTTTTGCAGTTGTTGTGTCTGATGGTTTTCTATTGATAGCCTTGGGATGGAGCAAAGCTATACAACTGAACCTAGCATTGCATCACTGACTCACCAGGGTGGGGTGACAACTCCCTGCCACTTCAATGGGCCATCACTGGGACATATTATCCCCTGGTAACTAACTTTTACTATAACTCCATAAAGTGTGCCTTCAATATAGTTACATTATTCCTTATATATTACCTGTAATACGTCTCACAATGACTGAGTCTTGATAAGTTAAGAGCTTCTTGTAGATACCTTACATACCCCTTATGGAAAAATACCCTGCAAGACATTTGGTGTAGTGAGTTCATCAGGCCTGACACAGGAGTTGCTTAGAGAGGACAGTGAACCCTTTTGCCAGTTGACACCAATGGTTCTTAGTCAGACTGTGAGTCACAAAAAGCCAGCATGCTACACAGGGAGCCATCTAGGTTAGTCAGTGGGAGATGCTGATGAGAGGGGAGTATCCTAAGCCCTCTCACAGAGAGAGGCTCCTAAATCCAGGCTGTAGGGAGGCACCTGTCTCTGCTAGTGTCTCACAAACAGAAACTGCTCTCCTGGAGTCAGATGATTTAGACTCCTAAGCTGCTGCTCGTGAGAATGAGTTGGACACCTAGAGCACCTAGCTCCACGCACAATGGCGGATGGAGGTGGCTGTGGGGCCCACCTTAGAACTTTTAGTCCACTGCTTAGGACACTCCCCTGGGATGTGAGGGACCAAGGTTAAGTTCCCCGCTCTGTCTGAGCGAGAGTATTTGCATGGGGGGGGGGGTTCTCCCACCTCTCAGAAGGGTGCTATAACCACTGAGCAATGGGATATTCTGACGTGATATTCTGATATTCTCAATTTCTTCTGTTGACATTGTTGCTCTGTATATAAATAAATAGTCATGGGGTGGGGGGACAGGACTCTGGGTCTCCCACCTCCCAGGTAGGTGCCCTAACCACCAGGCTACCGAACTGGTCTCTCTCTGGCCCAGTGAAGAGGTTCTGCTGTAGCACCATGGGGGCCTGGAATCATGGGCGGCGAGTTCTGTGGGCCTGTGGTGCCTGGGCATCAGGAATATTTCTGGACCAGGGCCCAGCTCCAGCACTGTTTGAGGCTGGGTCTCTCCCTCAGCCCCGTCTTCTGCCCCTGCGCGCCCCCTGAGCATTTTAAAACAGCCCAGGGCCCACACTCACCACTGGCAGCGGAGCTGAGCAGCTTCCTGCCTGCTCATTCCACGTGACAGCCAGCCCCTCCCTGTGGCCCCTAGGATGGGTGGGTTGGGTCTGTGTCCACGTGCGCTGATCCCACCCAAAGTGCCGCTGTGGCCAATAGGAAGCTGCGGAGACAGTGCCTAGGAGTAGCATTGTGTGGAGGCCCCTGGCCCGCCCTACCTAGGAGCCCCAGGTAAGCACCACACACCCCCACCCCTTTCCCACACACACCTTCCTGCCCCCCAAACTCCCTCCCAGAGCCTGCATCCCCACCCCAGCCCAGAGCCTGCACCCAAACTGTCCCAGAGTCTGCACCCCTCACCCCCTCCTGGACCCACCAATCCCGGCCCGTAGCCAGCACCCAAACTCTCTCCCAGAGCTGAATCTCTCACCCCTTCTGCATCCAAACTCCCTCCCAGAGCCTTAGGCAGGTGGGGGGCGGAGTTTGGAGGGCTGGCTCTGGGCATTTTGGGCACCACCAAAATTTCTACAAACCTGCCGCCCCTGCCTGGGATGTAGGTGCCAAAGTCCCTTTGTGAATCTGGGCCAATGCCCCCACACATGCAGCTGGGCTCCAAGTCTGCCACAGAAGACCTGGGGGGCAGAGACCTTAGTCCATCCAATGCTTTGCTGCACATTGGGCTACCCACATTTGCCACCCTTGTCTGTCAACTGCCCTTCTCTCCAAATCTTCCCATTTCATGTTGAGGTGCTTGATATCATTCAGAATTGTTCATTTCCATGTTATTCATGGTCTTCCTCTCTTTCTTTTTGCATTTTTCTGGCTTCCATTCAAGGTCAGCATTTGGTATGCATTATTTTTCCATTCTCAGCAGACGTCCTAGCCATTGGTCTCTTCTTTTGTAGATTATTTGTGAGAGGGTACCTTGTCATCATTTTTCTGGCCTCTTAATCTGACCTCTAGATTTGTCTTCCTATCTCTATATGTTGTTCCCAATATTCTTCTCAGACTTTTGTGATGAAATGGATCCAGCTTTTGCATATCTTTCTTGGTAATTTGCTCTGCTATATGTCTCACTGCTATATGCTGTGATGGCGATAACAATTGCTCCCCTCCCCTCAAAAGAAAGGCAGAGAAGACACCTAAAAATCTCCCAATTTAACCCTTCACATTCACCCGCTCTCACTTATGTAAAAGTAGTCTTAAATCTGAGGTGTATCCCAATGAATCATTATATTAGGGCTAGTCTACACTGGTAATGTTAAAGCACTGCTGTGGCAGCGCTTTAACCTGGCTTGTGTAGTTGCAGCAGAGTGCTGGGAGACAGCTCTCCCAGCGCTCTTAAAAAAACCCACCTCCACGAGGGGCGTACCTACCAGCGGTGGTGCACTGTGCTTTACAGCGCTGAAACTTGCTGCGCTCAGGGGGCTGTTTTTTCACACCCCTGAGCAAGAAAGTTGCAGCACTGTAAAGTGCCAGTGTAGACAAGCCCTCAATCCTCAAGATGGCCCTGTGCATAGTGGTATGTTTATGATGGACAGGAATTAGCTATATTGGGAAAGGGGTAATAAAACCACAGGTGTGCCCCAAAATGTTAGATATACGTGCCACAATCTTTGCTAGAGGTGCAATTGATTGACTATTCACTCAGTATCAAATGGAGAGCAATTAAACTCTCTTCAAAGATGGAGTTCTGGTTGATTTAATATAGATTGTGATTTCAGCTGGCCAAAATGAAGACTTCGATGTATTCTGTAAACTTCAATGGTGCTGCACAAACTCACTAGAGGAGGTAAGAATAGCTAATTTGAGCATAACTTTGTGTGCTAATTCTCAGAACTGATTGCTAATGGAAGGATGCACTGGGATTGAGGAAGTATATTCAATTAAAATATTTTCAATGCTTCGTCTCCAAATGCTTTACAAGCCGGATACAGGAATTGTGTGCACTGTTGTATTAATTTAGATGGACTATAAGGGCCCAACGAGTCAAAGGAGTTAATGTGACCCTTTCACTATCCAACATTAAACAGTGTTAAACAAGTTTGAGGGTTTGGTATACAGAGACCTCAGCCTGCTTTACACCATGGCAAATGCGTCATTAAAAATCTTTTTAACCTTTTATTAAACATACAGAAAAGAGAAAAAGTTACAACATTTGAAATGTAACATTAAATAAGGCTTTCACATTCCCACTGCCCCCCAGCCCTGAGCCCCCTCCTGCACCCTGAATCCCTCATCCAGATCCTGCCCCCACAGCTAGAGGCCGCACACCCCAACCCTCTGCCCCAGCCCTGACCCCCCTCCTGAACCCCTCAACCCCAGCCTCACTCCAGACCCTGCACCCCCAGTCAGAACCCTCACCCCCCACACACACCCCAACCCTCTGCCACAGCCCCCTCCCATGCTCCAAACTCCTCAGCCCCACCCCCACCACACAAATTTTGTTACATGCACCAATATGAAGATATGTCACACCTCCATACTGGTGCACATAACAAAATTCATTCCACACATGGACATAAAAAATTAGAGCGAACATGGGTAGAGAGTTGGGTTTTTTCTTTTTAAAGATTGAAAAGCCCTTTATTTGACCATCTCTTATGGAAATAACTGTCCTTTTGGGGTTAAAATGTATGAATCTATGAAAGAGAAAAAGTTAGTTGAGATGGGCTGGAATTGTTGTTGAAGTCTGATCCCATTTTTCTAAAAGACAAACCAGACAGAGGGGAGAGAAAAGAAAAGTGAAGATAGAAAATGCAGCTTCTATTTCTGGTATTGACTTTCACTAGATATCTCACTGCTGAAAAAACACATGCATAGTACACTGTCATATCAGACACTACGAGATCTGGAAAACTTTTCACCAGTGTTGGGTGGTTTAGGGCATTGCTTTTAGTTGCTTCTTTGGTCACAGGCTTAGAGCAGTGCTGCAAAATACATAGCCTTGGCTGGCTAAGCCAGACTCTTATTAGATAGAAGGCAAAAGGAAAGGCATAGGAAATGGACACATGGGGTGAGTGTTAGACAGTTTCACATACCTGGTGGTGTTGGGGATTCAGCCAGAGCTGATGGAGGTGGAGACATCATCTGGATCGTTCTCTTGGCCTGGTCTGGTCAGAACATCTCCCAGGACCAGGACACTGAAGGCCCAATACTGTTAGGGTAGATCCCGCAGTCCCAGGAGATGGTAAGGGTGGCAGCCATGATGGTAAAGCTCAATGCAGCGGTGGTTGGAAGATAGCTGCTTCTTCTGCTAATTTGCCTCTAAATGTATTTTACCTTGAACCTCAAATGGGAGTGAAAGGTGAAATAGCTGATCCCCTCATTATTTTGTTCACCAATTAAGTCTAACTTCCAACACACTAACTTTGGTTACTTGATTTCCAGTCCTACATTTTTCTTGTTCACCAGGCATGATGGTAACACAGTCCTTGAGTTATAGCCTTTTTGTTTGGTTTCGTTTGGACAAATTCCATCTGTCTTCCTTCTGCACCTTTTCCCATCAACATTGATTGTTATAGGTTATTGTGGCACTTTATGAACTTTCACTCACTCCTGACAGTTGAGGTCACAATAAGGATAGTCACATCAGTTCCTAGCATTGGGATGGTGTGTGGCAATTGAGTGAGAGTTTATAGCAATGATACACAATAGCCCACAATGGAAAGGGGAGAACATTGTATCCAATGGAAAACTACAGGGGGAGAGAGAGGATGACTAAGCACTTTTGCAAATCTTCCCCTAAAACATCAGCCAACCATCAGCTATGGGATTTTAGAGCACAAGTCCTACTGAAAGGCAGTGGGCTCTTAAATTCATTAGGTACTCTTGCAGATCTGCCCCTTAACATATTATGGGATTCTAACCACCGCCTATGAGTATACTGCGTATTCAACATAACACTCAACAGTAATAATAGTTCTTCCCTTGTCAACTACCCAGTAGTCTGGGTCAGTGGGAGACCCACATGCTTAACAAGCACTGTCAAAAGTACTTTAAATTCTAATTCAGACAAAACCTTACAGTGGTAAAGTATCACAGAATCACTATTGACCAGAAGTAGGCAGGATCGTATGTGTATTTTTGTTTTGTTGCTGGGGGTGCCACCAAAATGCCCCAATATCATGCTGGGGAAATGGTTTATTACAGTACCCACTCTTTCACGGATGCCTCTAAACCAGTGGTTCTCAACCAGGGGTCTGTGTACTCCTGGGGGTACACAGAGAGGTCTTCCCGGGGGTAGGGGGGATGTCAACTCATCTAGATGAGTGTTTCTCAAACTGGGGGTTGCAACCCCTCAGGGGGTCATGGTGTGGATTTAGGGGGGTTGTAAGTGCAGGGCTGATATTAGAGGATGGCAAGCAGAGCAACTGCCTGGAGCCCCCTGCAACAGGGGCCCTGTGAAGCTAAGTTACATGCTTCAGCCCTGGGAGGTGGGGCTTGGGCTTCAGGGGTGCAGTAGTCTGGAAAGGTTGAGAACCACTGCTCTAAACCATTTGTAAGAACGTGTGCATGCCTTGCATGGTGTATTGATCCTGGGCTACTCCTAGATGCCTGTCAATGGCTGTGGCAAAGCCCTTTTTCTTTCTTTTTTGTTTTTGTTTCTTCTATCTGCACCTGGAGAAAAGAGTGACTTATCTTCAATGAGGACCTTGCCAAAATTATCCATTAAGATGTATATTTTTTGTGTAATGTGCTATGTGTGGGGTTACACTTCAGGACCATACAGAAATTGAAATTAATAAGCGGATTGCATGTTTGGATCACATTATGCCAACGTCCTGGGGTTTCATAGAATATCAGGGTTGGAAGGGTCCTCAGGAGGTCATCTAGTCCAACCCCCTGCTCAAAGCAGGACCAATCCCCAATTTTTGCCCCAGATCCCTAAATGGCTCCCTCAAGCATTGAACTCACAACCCTGAGTTTAGCAGGCCAATGCTCAAACCACTGAGTTGAACTGGCTCCAGTAAGTTTCTGGGTCGCATTCAAGAAGTTGGGGTTTTAACCTGTAAAACCCTAATACATCTCTACTAACTGGACAAAGGCTAAAGATCTAATTATAGATTGGGGGTTTTTTTTGCAGAGAGGCGGAGGGCTGTGTCACAGACTGGTTGTGTGGCCAAGTCACTTAATCTCTGGTTCACATTTCAATAATTATAATCAATGTTGCCAACCACCAGCATTCAAAAATTACAAGTCTGGATTAAAAAATCACAATTTTTATTTGGGGTTATTTTTATTTGCCTTTTGGTTTCTGAACCTTTAGGTTGTGAGTTAAAACTTTTTTCCATAGCCATGAGGGCTAGAAATTTAAACACAAACAACTGCAGTTCTCCTGCCATTTCTTGATTCCACCAACTGGGGCTTAAAAACATGCACAGCTTGTTATGAGACTCATGATGAAATTTTCTGTTTAAGGCTAACAGCTGATGGCCTGACACACAGTCTGCACTCAGTCTTTGTCCATTAGCCATAAAATTAAAACTGAAAAAGATGTTTGACAGATCCACTGCATTTGGACTTGTCCAGAATCAACAAAAAATTAAATACATTTTGTCCAGAATGGGTTTGAGGCATTGGCACAGGTGAAAGAGAATAACCCCAATGAACTTTGGAATAACAGAAAAACTATTATGCTTAGAACTGCCAAAGTGTATATTCCAAAAAGTCAGTGTCGGACCACACCATGGTTAACTGAGAAAGTGTTTGAGCTGGCACAAAAATGACACTGAATGAAAGAGATTAGCTTGGAGATGGAGAATATAAGGAACTGAACAGACTGATTCAAAAGCAGATTAGACCAGATGAGTGACTATATAAGGGCAAAATGTATGGAACTCCAGCATTGTGAAGACAATAATACAAAAGGTATGTTCACAGTGGTCAGACTTACCAAAAGGTTTTCCCTGTGATCAAACATAATAGAAGATCATGATGGTGGACCCCTCACTGAGGGTGATTAATATTAAACATGGGTGGAGAGATTACTATGCTAATCTGTATGCCTCATCAAAGCCACTTATAATACATGATCACAGGAAAGAAAGTACAGAGCTGGAGCCATCAATTCTGTGAGAGGAAGTGGTGCATACTATTGTGAAAATGAAGCCTGGAAAAGCACAGGGATAGATAACTTGCCTGTAAATGTTAATAGCAAATGGCAAATATGGTACTGATCTTGTGTCAAAAATTTGTAATGATGTATTGACGACTAGAAATTAGCCAGAAGACTGGATGAAGGGAATTTTTCTTTCCTTACCGAAGAAGGGAGACCTAACGCAGTGTAGTTACTATTGTACCATCTCCCTTATACCTCATGTGAGCAAAGTTCTGCTCTACGGAACCTAGGATAGCATGAAACATGGGATAGAAGCAATCAGTACCACAGCAAGCTGGTTTCAGAGAAGTCCAAGGCATGTGTGACCAAATTGCGAACATCTGTCACATCACTGAAAATCCCAGAGAGTACAGTTAACCATTGATCATTGTGATGCTATCAGACCAGATGCCAGCTCATACCAATGCCCGTAGGCCTCACTGAACACTGGCAAATGCATAGCTGGAAACCAAATTTGGTTCCCCTGTGTATTAACATTGTTAAAATAGATGTTAAGTTGATAAATATATGTTTAGCATTTAGACTTGATGAAATGCTTGTAGGCTGCTGCATATATTGATCTCACTTATAACATTTGTAGCCCATGGTATAAAGTTTATATTGAGTCTTTGCATTGCAAATCTCTGTAAATGTGTAACGCACAAACAGGAAAGAAGCACTAATTACTATAAAGTGCTGGTCCTGCCCACAAGAAGACCTTTAGAAATCAAATGAGCCATTGTGAAACATCAAGGACAAAGACTTTGATTGCCTTCCCCATACCCATGAACAGGAGACCGGCACCAATACTTGTTCCATCACTTTGAAAGCCAGGGGAAGGGAATAAAAATCTTTGACCAGAAGGAACTGCATCACTGTGTTGTTTGGAATTTGGAGAGGGCAATATTGTAAGCATAGACAAGGGATCCCTAAACTCCTGAGCTTGGGTTAGCTCTAAAGGACATAGAAGGCTTGCACATCACAGCAATTTCTATTATTTTTTTAAACCTAAGACTGTAACTCATTTGTGTGCATATGTTTACCTGCTTTAACCTTATAAAGAACCCTCTCATTTCCTTTAATTAATAAATCTTTAGTTTATTATAATATTGCCTACAAGTGTTGTCTGGTGAGAGATCTAAGGTACAATTGACCTGGGGTAAGAGACTGACTGGTACTTTGGGATTGGGAGTAACCTGAGTAATGATGATTAATTTGGTGTAGGGAAACATCTATTGCAAAGGCAAGTTTGCCTACGTGGCAAGATTGACCAACTACCTCAGGGGACTGTCTGTAACTCCATATTAAACCTGTCATAGTGCTTGAGGAGTTACATTTCACCAACAAAGTATAGAACACACAACCAGTCTGGGGTTTGTGCCCTGTTTAAGCCTGCCCTGAGGTTGACATTCTCTATCATGAACCACTCGAGGTAGCTTGACAATTATAAGCTTCATTGACTACTCAAAAGTGTTTGATACTATCTGACATGACTGTCTTTGGAGGATACTGGTAGACATGGGAATTCCAAAGCATCTCATTGAACTCACAAATCTCTATGATCAACAAGAGATCATGGTGCAAACAACAGATGTCAGTGAATGGATTTCCACTGTGCAGGGTGTGAGACAAGGGTACATTTTGTTCCCAAGCCTCTTTAACATACACAGAATTTATTATGAGACAAGCCTTGAAAGGCTTTGATGAAGTGGAAGGAGATGGGATTTCCATTGGTGGACTTTTAACTGACCTCAGATATGCTGATGACATGAAGCTCTTTCCTGCAAACACCAATGCAATGCAACAAATGTAAACAAACAAAGAGTTGTTGAGGATTGTGGACTATTCCTGCATGTGACAAAAACAAAATGCATGTATATTGACACACAAACCGGATGCAATCTGGAAAGGCAGTAGATGAAGTTAATTACGTGGGATCATATATAGTCAACTCAAGGAGGCTGTTCCCAAGAAATTAGAAGACTAGGGATGACTTGCACAGTTGTGGCCTCCCTTAAAGTGTGAAAAAACCCATGGTATCTCAGTGTATGAAGGTGTGACTGGTGAAAAGCCTATTTTTCCATAACAATTTATGGATGTGAATCCTGTAAAACTAATGCTGCTGACATGAGGAAAATTGAAGCTTTTTCAAATGTGGGACTGGCAGAGGCTCATGCATATCTCTTGGACATAAAAAAAAAGATGAATGCTTATGTTGGAAATACTGTTGGAGAGAACCAGATCCTGATGTTGGAAGTCAATGGATGCAAACTTAGGTACTTCTGCTCTCATTAATTGTGGACATAGAAATAACCTTGAGACAGTTTAGTTAGTATGGAGGGAATGGTGGAGGATCATCGTAGAGAGGATGACTGGGGAGAAGATCACTGGAAGGTCAGTTACTGAGTCCTCAAAGTTAGTGGTAGATTGTGAATGTTAGGATATAGATATTCAGGCCTCTCTGTAAAGGCCTATACTCTAAGAATTTAGGTGTATTCTTATCATTTGGTTAGTTAGAGGTATAAAAGAAAGAATGAAAATCACTGTTTGCCAATGTAAGGTCCTTCTCTTACTGTGACATTATGAGGCCCTGTTCTTAGGCTAAGGCCTTTGGCTAAGCAACAGAGGCAGCCATAAACTGGGAAGTTACCGGTCACCTCCTCACATTCCAAACTAGTCACATTGAAATAAGGTGCTATTGGGCTGTTAGGAATACAATCCTGTCCTGATAATGCCTATCACCTCCAGAGAAAGGGAAGTGCCTAGAAGATGTAAAAGGAAACTTAGTTTGATAGCATGCTGTCTGGCAAGAACTCACTTATCAATAGCTGGGATGTGAAATCCTCACTTCAGTATTGTTTTGTCATTATAGTTCCCACTTTGCTATTGTTTTTGTCTGTATAATCTCTGTCTGGTTCTGTGATTATCCCTGTCTGCTGCATAATTAATTTTGCTGGGTGTAAACTAATTAAGGTGGTGGGATATAATTGGTTACATAATCATGTTACAATATGTTAGGTTTGGTTAGTTAAATTTCAGGAAAACGATTGGTTAAGGTATAGCTAAGCAGAACTCAAGTTTTACTATATAGTCTGCAGTCAATCAGGGAGTGGGTGGGTAGGTGGAGGGGGGATGGAAACAGGGAATGGGGGTGGGGAAATTGGAATCATGTTTGGCTAAGGGTAGGAATGGGAACAGTGACACAGGTATAAGGCTCTGTGGTGTCAGAGCTGGGAAGGGGGATACTAAGGAAGGAAACTGGAATCACGCTTGCTGGAAGTTCACCCCAATAAACATCGAATTGTTTGCACCTTTGGACTTCAGGTATTGTTGCTCTCTGTTCGTGAGAGAAGGACCAGGGAAGTAAGTGGGTGAAGGAATAAGCCCCCTAACAGTGAAGGCTGCCAAAAATTCTGTAATAATGTCACCAATATTCAGATGTAAATAAATGGATTTATTTGATTGAAATAGAGCTATTTCCCGACTTGACAAGACCTCATGAGAGAATTTATTAATATTTGAGATCCTTGGGTGACAAGTATTATAAATACTATTAATTGATTTAAGCTGAAATTCCAAAATAGAATGGGATGGGAATGAGAGAGAAATTATAGTTACATTGTGGTGAAGTAAATGAGGAACAGAACAGTAGAATCATAGAACTTAAATGGAAAATGCCAATTATTATTACAACATACATTCAGTCCCTTACCACTGCCCAAATGTTTTGGTACATAAGAGTGGCAGATGTGGAGTGGGAGAGGAGAATAAAATTGTTGCAGTTTTGGTTTCTTGCCCCCTCTCAGTTCCAGAACTTTCTTCTGTGTCCTTAGATTCCAAACAAACATAATAGCCCTTTCATACCTTTACAATCCAGTGTGGCTAACTCATGCTGTTTTATTGGAAGTTGTGAGTATCTGGTGTCTTTTAAAGCCCCTGCTCCTGGACTAGTTGAAGATTGTGACCAAGGGCCTGGGATGGGCCACACTGAGAATGCCACAGTCAGGGCAGACAATTCTCCTCTTCTCTTCTGCCCCCCTCCCCCCCCCCCCAGGCGGTTTATTCTATAATTTAGATTCACCAAAGCCAGACATGTCCCTTTTAGGCATTCCAGCCTTTGCCTCTCATCTAGGCACCCCAATCTACTATAGTGAGAGATTATTGAAAACCCATTTCATCATACGTGAGGATCTTTCTAATCCCAAAGGATCAGACACATACCTCCAGGTCAATCTGAATATCACACAGTCAGCCAATCCTTAGTAAACTTAGTTTAGCCATTTATAGCTCTTTTATCAATAAAACTAATAGATCATATACAGACAAATGATTACAAAGTCCTTTATATCAGGTTTGAAGCAATGTTGGACTAGACTGCTAGCTTGTAAAGTCTCTCTGGTAGCTTTCAAAAGATTGGACGGTCCTCAGTCCATAGTTAAAGATGCTCCTTATTATTGTAAATCCACAGTCCAGGGAATTAGAGCAGGCAAGAGGCAAAATGGGGGTATCTCAGAGGTCATTTATACCCTCTGCTGTGTGCATAGAAATGTACTGTACCAAACACAGACCCCATATATATAAAGTTACTGGCCCAAGATGGAGTCCAGGGTCACATGAGCATATTACATGCCCTTAAATGTTTTGCTGAATCACAGGGGTTGGCCATTAGTTCTTCCTGAGGATGCCTCAGATAGCAAGGAACCATCTGGAGGGGATGAATTTCTTCAATGGCGCATTGTTAGAATGGAGTGTCCTCAATGGGCCATCATCACGTAGCTGTTTAGCCTTGATGCAAATCTATCTGAGGGGGTATTACTGAGGAATATGATCCATGTTTTAGATACAAGTATATAACCAATATTCATACCTTTAGATACAAAGATGATACACAGATTTAATCAGGTTAATCATACTTAGCAAATCATAACTTTTCCATTGATACCTTACATGACATATTCTGTACAAGACTTATGGAAACTGTGTAACAGTGATATAAAAGGCCTTAAAACCCTTATGATACTGTATGATTGATCTTTTTAAATAATAACACAAAAGGAAATTTCTAACTCCTGTGGTTGTAGTGAAAAGCTTGAAAATGTGAACCAAGTGTACCTTAAAGGCAAATAAAAAAACAGCAACCTTGAATGTGACTCTCTCCTCAGGGCCTTCCACACCTCTAAGCCCCTGTGTTACCCCTCAGCCTTAGCAAGAGTGAGCTTTGCAGGAGATTAGGCTGTGTGTCTGCTTTCCTGCCACACCAATCTGTCAATTTCACCTGCAAACTCCTCAAACCTCTGCCAGTCTTAATCTTGATTTGCAGGTAACCATCAGTGTAGTGTCCAGTCCCTCTCACTGTATGCTCATAGAAATTAAGTTTGCTGTCTCCAAAGAGATGGACAACGCATCAGCCTATTAGTTTAGCTGAAGACTCACACTTTACGTCAGTCTAACAGCACTGAGGTAGTTTACCATAAAAATAACTTTATTATTAATAAAGAGTGGCTATTTAAGTGATATTAATCAAGAGACAAGTATGGTTACAAACTAAACAAAACATACTTTCTAGTGCCAAAAATTTAAGTTTAGCAAGGTACAATCATTGCCTAAGCAGTTTTCTCACTTACATCCAGTTACTAGCAACTCTAGCCCTCCTTGCCCTAGGATCCAACTTTCACAGGAATCAGAGAACCCTGTCTCCTTTTGTTTCTTAAGTGACAGACAACTAGAATGACTTTTTTGCTTCCCCTTATATTTTTCAAAGGCTATTGTCTTTATCTTAGGAGCCAGGAAGACATAGACTTTAAGACGAGAAAGGAGCATCGTGATCATCTAGTCTGACTTACTGCACATTGCAGGCCATAGATTCTTGCCTACCCCCTTCTGGCATAGACCCAGGACCTCTGGCTGACTTACTGAAGTCCTCAAATCATGATTTAAAGACTTCAAGGGAATCCACCATTTATTTTTCTTTAAACCAGTAAGTGCCCCGTGCTGCAGAAGAAGGCGAAATACCCACAGGCTTTCTGCCAATCTGACCTGAAGGAAATTTCCTTCCTGACTCCAAATAGGGCCATCACCCTGAGCATGTGGGCAAGACTTACCAGCCAGACACTTGTGGAAGAGTTTGCTGTAGTAACTCAGAATCCTTCCCAGCTAGTGCCCCATCTCCAACCATGCAGGATATATGCTGCTAGCAGTTGCACATGGGCCGCATGTCATTGTAGGCAGTCTCATCAGAGCATCCCCTCCATAAACTTATCAAGCTCAGTCTTGAAGCCAGTTAGGTCTTTTTGCTCTTATTGCTCCCCTTGGAAGGCTGTTCCAGAACTTCACTTCTCTGATGGTTAAAAATCTTTGCCTAATTTCAAGCCTAAACTTGTTGATGTCAGTTTATATCCATTTATTGTTATGTTCACATTGGTGCTTAACTTAAATACCAGGAAGGGAGTTATTTATCTCTGATGTATTTATAGACAGCAATCATATCTCCCCTGAGTCTTTGTTTGGTTAGGCTAAACAGGCAAAGCTGCTTGAGTTTCTTCTCATAACATAGGTTTTTGATTCCTCTGCTCATCTTAGTAGCCCTTCTCTGCACCTGTTCCAGTTTGAATTTATCTTTTGCTCCCACTTCCTGGGGGGTGCAGACTGTCCTCTGGTGTGCTCGCTAAGCCGTTTCCTCCTGTTTTCTCTGCTACTACTTAGCTTCAATGCTTTGTTTATCTTGTATGTAAAATGTACTTTCATTGTCCTCTGCCTGTAAATCAAGCCAGGCAGACAGGCAAATTACCATTCATACGTCTAGGACAGACTTGATTTATGTGTTGCTTCCGCAATACATTTTAAGAACATAGTTCTAGCACACATACACAATTCTTTATACATAATGTGTACATGCATCACACAATGCTATTGCTGCCCTATGTGTCATTAGTTTACATTTGATACCTTTTACAAAATACCTTCTGGAAACATATTATGACTAAGGTTAAGATTTTGTTATGGTTATTTTTAGTAAAAGTCACAGACAGGTCATGGGCAATAAACAAAAAATCATGGAGGCCGGCCCGTCCATGACTTTCCTAGCCCTGCTTCCTGCTTATTTTTTAGTAAAGGGGGAGGGACTGAAAGACCAAGTCCCCCTTTATGGCAGGGGTGTATAGCCCTGCCTCCAGCAGCAGCAGCCCCCGCCCTCTACCCCCTTGGGTGCACAGCCCCTCTCCAGATCTGGTGGCAGCTGCAAGATGGGTGCGTAGCCCCTGCCAGGCCCTGGACGAGAAGCGAACGGCCCTGGGAACGAGGAGGGTGCACAGCCCCTGCCAAGCCCAGGACTGGGGTGCATGGGCACTGGTACAGCGCTACACCCGCAAGCCTGGGATGCTGCGGGGCTGGGTTGCACAGCCCAGCTGTAGCCCCTGGTGGAAGGCAGCCCTGCTGGCAGACCCTGACAAGCCTTGGACACTGTGGGGCTAAGGCACACAGCTCCACCTGCAGCCCCCAAGCCTGTGGGCCTGGGTTGCAGTGCCCCGGCTGCAGCCCCTGACGGAAGGCAGCCCCGGCTGCAGCCCCCACCAAGCCCAGGTCCCCAGGACTGGGGCACACAGCTCCTGCTTCAGCCCTGCACCCCACCAAGCTTGGGACGCCACGTGACTGGGGCGCATGGCCCTGGCTGCAGCCCCTGGCAGAAGCTGCCAGGCAGGGGCTGCAGCGTCCTCCTGGTTCCAGCCCCAATTGCAGTGCAGGGGTGCACAGTCCCCCCTCCGCCTCCTGAAGCCTTAGAAGTCACGGAATCCATTACCCCCGTGACTAAATCGTAGCCAGGCTGCCACAGGGTGTTTGGGATAGTAATGAGTGTGGCATTGTGTGCTATGAGTTAGACGAGAGTGGGCCCTGTGTCAGTGAGCAGGGAGGGGCTCTTAGGGTCACACGTCTTGTGGTTGTAGCAAAAAGCTTGAAAATGCGAACCCAGTGCATTTTAAAGGTAAATAAAAAAAGAGTCTGAGCATCTTTCTTGTAAAACGACCAGTCTTGATGGATGGACTCATGAGTTTTGAACATGTAGCAAGAGGGCTGAGCTCTGCCTTTCTCCAGCCGCCTCCCTGAGGGGATCCCAGAGCACCAGAAGCATAAGTGGCTTTGCCCTTGTCCAGGGTCCCCAAATCCCTCTCCCGGGCAGTGGCGCTGTCCGCTCAGAGCTGACTGCAACGGGACGCACAGCAATATTCCCGCCTTCTCCTGCCCTTGTTCCTCTCTTTGCCTCTGCTAGTTCCCGCCGGTGGCACGGGCCCGCACCGGCGCCTGCTCGGGGAACACGGGCTGTGCCCCCGCGCACGCTAATCAGAGGGGTGAGTGGCGCCTCCCCTGAGCGGCGACGGCTGCTGCTCCCAGCAGGGGCTTGCGGCAGCAGTTCGCGCCTCCACGCTGCAGGGGGCGCTGCGGGCTTCAGGCGCAGCCGTTCGGCTGAGCTGATGTCGCTCCTTGCACTCGCCGCCTCCTCGATGCTGCATCAGGAAGTTGGGGTCTCGCTTTTGGCGGCAGCTCCCGCCGCCGCGGCCGGAGCCGGCTTGAGACTTGACGCAGTCCCCGCCCCCCCCTTACCCCATTATCCAATCAGCGGCCCCACCACCCTCCTCCTAACCCGACGCTGCCGGCTTCCGTGCCGGGGCTACTGTCTCTTTAAGGAAACGACGCCGTTCCTCATTGGTTGGCTAAGGCCGCCGTGGCTGCTTTTCAAGCAGGGGAGCGAGGAAGCGCGCGCGTGCTTGGGAGCGAGCGCGAGCCGGGGGCTGTTGCCGGGAGCGGAGCGCGGGGCTTTACCTGGGCGGCTGCACCTTAAGGGAGGAGCCGCTCAGGGGACGCGGAAATGCACCAGCGCCCGGCAGCAGCCTGGGCAGACCCCGCTCCCTTGCAGTAGCCCTGTTTCCAACTCTTCATCCTTGGTCTAGGCAGCACCTTGCAGCCACTGCCCCTGCCAGCCCCGCTCCCCGTTTAGCACCAGCAGCCTACTGCCCTGCTCCTCCCACGAGCGGCAGCTTCGCAGGTCCTTCCCTTATCGTCTTTACTCCCTGCTCCACCTCTTGCACCTTGGTCACGGTCTCCTCCCCACTCCTCCTAAACCGCAGTACCGGCAACCGGGTCCCTCCCCTCCAGGTTTATGGCACAGGACGCCTGCCCCAGCTCTGCACTCGCTGTAGAGGACTGTGCAGACATGAATCCCAGGAAGGTGGCTCTCATCACGGGCATCACTGGCCAAGTAAGTTTGGGGGCGGGGGGCGAAGAGTACAAATGTAATTGCTTCTTTCTTATACCCCAGTCGTTAGGTAAGGCCAGGGGTTAGTGACCCATGTGGGTTGCCTCTCTCTACACGTATCTCCTTGATTGTTAGCTAACTTCAGTAAACTGTGTAATGCCACACTGATGCGTGTGTATCAGCTCCGTGTCGTGCATCAGTATATATTGCATTGATACCCCACTTGAAATAAGGACTGCTATTACTTACCAAACCATATTTGGCCCAACTTCATCCTTAACTGATATTGACTGAAGAGAGGAAAGAAATATTTGCAACTGGTATGTGTTAGTCTCTAAGGTACCACAAGTACTCTTTTTCTTTTTGCGAATACAGACTGACACGGCTGCTACTCTGAAACCTATGTAAGAATAGTGTCTCATCTCCCGTTTTCTATAGTTTTACAAATTTAAGTACAGCACATCCTGTGCTATTTACATGCAAAAGTGAGGTCACTTGGCTCTTAATATACAGTTTATCTGACGTTTCAGAGTAGCAGCCGTGTTAGTCTGTAGTCACAAAAAGAAAAGGAGGACTTGTGGCACCTTAGAGACTAACAAATTTATTTGAGCATAAGCTTTTGTGAGCTACAGCTCACTTCATCGGATGCATTCAGTGGAAAATACAGTGGGGAGATTTATATATATAGAGAACATGAAACAATGGGTGTTACCATACACACTGTAACAAGAGTGATCACTTAAGGTGAGCTATTACAAGCAGGAGAGCGGGGGGGGGGGAGGGCGGAAGGAACCTTTTTGTAGTGATAATCAAGGTGGGCCATTTCCAGCAGTTGACAAGAACTTCTGAGGAACAGTGTGGGGTGGGGAATAAACATGGGGAAATAGTTTTACTTTGTGTAATGACCCATCCACTCCCATACAAGACACAATTCTTAATTGTATGTTTAATTCTCATATTAGTGGTTAAAACTTTAAAATTTTGGATCAAGATTTTATCATATTTGGGGAAAAAAGCAAGCTTTTTACAAAAGTCAATACACATGAGCTAATAACGTAACTGAAGCTGGATGTTCAAGTGTTTGCAACCCAGTGCAACAACAGGAACTGAATGGTGAAACTGACATTTATTGTCTAAGCTGTGAGAAATACAAAAGGGAAAAACACAAATAGTGACAATTGACCAAAGGTGGAATTTGCCTGCAGAACACTGTCATTGAGGAAAGATTGGGCTTTAGTGAGAATATACTTGAAGAGTGGCGTTACCTTCTAATGACACACCTTTTACCCAAAATGCATTCCTTTGATGTAGCACAGCTAGATCTTTTACAGGCCTTAGTCAGTGGAACTCATTAGATTCCAGAGGATGGACCATCAGAACCTATTCTTCTGCCTAGCTGAGAGTGGAGGCCTGGAGTGAAGGCCTGAGCCTTACTGTCAAAAGGCCCAACTTTCAATGACTTACCTCCATTCCCAAAAATAAGATGTAGCAAGTAGAAGGCTCTGTGAGGTGGAGCCAGTAACTACTTGGGAAAGGGTCGTAGTGACCATACAACCCTGAGCGAACCGGCAGGAGGAGTTGATGGTGTGGATATTGAGGCCATCTTTGATACTTAAACCAAATGGTGGAAAGGCCCCTATAGAGAGGAATTATCTGAGCTCAAGTAGGGTGTCATACAGCCAGATATGTGCCTTGTTCTTAGTCAAATCACAGTACTGACTTGTACCTGCTAACTTTGCATTTGATAACACAAAGTGAAGAGTAGGGTCACTGTTAGCCTACACCACGCACCCCTGAAAAGAGAACCTCTGAAACAGCTAGTGGCACTGCAGAGTGCTGTGATCTGTCTGATTCCAAGGTCTCGATATTCCTTATTTCCACTCTTGCACCACTACAGCAAAAGAGAGGCTCAAATCTTTACAACCATTGTATATGCCAAATGCTATACACCCAGCTCATTTCAGTGCTGCTCACCCTTTTTGGTCACCGTGAAGTGAACATCGAAAGGAGGCAATTGCTGCAGTTGGATTGCTAATTTTTTTTCTTTTAACCACATGAGCACTGGTTTGTGTCAGGATTGCTTGTGAGTGATGAGCATGGTGCTTTGTTTCATTTAGGAAAAAACATTATGAACTTGATTTATGCCCACTTCAGATCCCCTTTACTTTGCCGTAGCAGATGTTTGCGAAAATGAATGTAAGTTAATAAGAATGAAATATAGTTTTTGATTAGAATGGTTGGAAAGAAACTTTTATAAAGACAAGCAAAGGGACAACATCAGAAAGTTTAAAAGCCTAACATTTTGCAAGTTTATTGAGAAAAATTTAAGCGGTTAATCAAATATTGGTGCAAGAAACAATCACTTCTCTTTGGGTGTTCGCTCCTTTTAATGTCACCAGCTTGCTTTTATAAGTCAGGAAGCCTTCAGAGCAGCACTTCTCCTTCTCCTCCTCCCTTTCCCTTATCTCTGAATTCTTGAAGCATTTTCATGGGCTGGTGAGGAGAACTTGTTATACACCTGCAGAGTGTGAGTTGGTGTACGCTTGAGAGATGAATGGAGAGAAATGTCAAAGGCTGCTGCAATAGGAATAAAGTTTTTGCCTTGACGGGCAAAGGATTGCTTTTCCATGTAAGAATGAGGGAACATTGTCTTAACTTGGTGGCCAGGTGTAGCTTTGCAGGTAAAATGTTATCACTTTCCCCATTGAAACAAACTTCCTTACAGTTGAAACTTGATACAGAGCTCCTTTATGGCTGCTAATTATTGGATCTAAATTGAGGTGCCTAGAGCTAGATTTTTCCCTGCCAGAGATGTTGAATGCCTGTGACTCCAGTTGAAATATTGGGAGCTGAGAGTTCTCAGCATTTTGGAATGTCCATCTCTAGTTGAACACCAAAACTAGTGGGAGATTTTGCAAAAACTGGCTTAGGTGGCTTATCCAAACCCGTATAACAGGCTAATGATAGAGTTGGCAATAAAACCCTAATACATAGTCCCTTGTTCTGTGCACTAGATATTGCTGCCTTGTAGAAGGAAGTTTGTAGAGTTGCAGCAAAAGCTATAATCCTTAGGAGTCTTTTAATACAAATAGGTGTGTCTGAGTCTTTGGTTATAGCAATCCTTATACCAGAAAGTGTGAGCCCTATTCTGAGAGTAGAGCTGGACAGAACAAAAATGTTGCAGAATTCCTCTTCACTGTGCCTTGGCCTCCTTTTTGGAATTGTTGCAGAATAGGTAAATTCATCTGGCATCATGATAACTTTCTGGCAGGCTCCTTTGGGAGACATCCTTCCAAACTACCCTTCTGTTCCAGTCTGCTGTGTATGTAGTAGTGTAAGAAACACCCATTGAGAGAGACATGAGGCTTGCAGCTTCTCTAAGAGCTCAAAAATAAGAACAAATGCTGGTCTTGACAGTCTAAATAGCATGACCTTGCCCATATCATCTCACTTTCATAAGCTTGCATCTGGCAACATTGTCGCCATAAAGGTGGGCTAATAAATATACATGTTAGGTAGCAGTGCTTGGGTAATCCAACCTGGTATTTACAGGAAACTTTCCTTTACCCTAAATGCTTTTCCTCAGTTTAAATAATTGCCCCCAAACCCAACAAACTGTTAATGTCCAGTAGGGGACAATCAGTGACACATGATGCAGTTAACATTTCCACTTCTTTGTGAGTACATTCTTGTCATCCTTGTAAACAGGACACAAATGTAGAGGACACAAATTGGAAACAGTGGATTGCCAGAGATTTATAAGGTGTCAGGTAACCTTGTGAAGAACAAAGAGAATAAAGGACTTGCCCAGGACTTGTCATGTTTAACACTAGGGGGGGATGATTTGGGAAGGTGAATGCCTGCCAAAGCACACAACCCCAAAACATACCTAGATATTTCTAGTATTTCTGAAACTGCATGGAGGAGCAGCAGCAGCCTCTTCCCTTTCTCCTTGCATCCAACCCCCCAAAGAGGGGAAAATCCTTCTTATTTCCTCTGGCCTGTTGCGCTGTTCCTTTGTGTTTGATCTTCTTCCTCTCTGGGTGTCTCTCCCAAGCCTCTCCAGTCCTTCAAGCTTTTTGCTTCTGGGATTTAGAAACTGGGTAGCTTCCCTATCCTTCTGCATAATTAGGTGGCTCAAACCAATTGATGCCAAGCAGATCTTGGCACTAAGTACTTATCAGTCTGGCTGATTGAGTTTCACAGGGAAACTTCTAACTAGCAACTCCTCAAAAGAGGTGTTTGGAGCAGTCACAGGATTGAAGTTATCCTATGTGCCCCTCCTGTTGCCCAGGCCCTTCTTCCTCCCAGGATCAGTGTTCTGTTAGCCTCACCTACCCCATCGTGGGAATTCCATACCTCTGTGAGACTCAGTCTCTCAAGAATCACGGTAATGGAGCTAGGAATTCTTTTCCACTCTTTTCCCCTCTTTTCCACTCTTTCCCCGTCCCTACGCCACCCTCCCCCAACCAAACAAAAACCTGTATCCTCTTCAGGCACCTTTTGAGCCCAGGATAGATGAGATTTTCTTCCTCTTAGTCAAACTCAGGTTTAGTTCAGAAGGTTGCAGTTCCCTGGGCCTAAAGGACTGCGGCAGCATGAAACAGGATCATCAGTCCAGTGTCCAGATTGTTCCCCTTCCACAAATGCAACTTAGTGGTAAGACCAAAATTCCTTGCACTCTGCAACAGACATGAATGTGTCCCTCTGCAAAACTGTTAGGTAGGCTTCCTTTTGTGCTGTGTATGCTGTGTGCTGCAAGGTAAAATTTGAGTTTTATGTTTCACATCAGCTCTTTTTCTCACTTACTCTCTCTCTCTCTGCAGGACAGAGTGAAGTGGCTGTGGAGAGACTAGTAGGGTGTTGGCAGTGGGGGGGGGGGAGAGGATTTTTTAATTTTTAATTTTTTTTCAAATAAAATGGGTTATAGCAGGTAGTATTTAGAGCCCCTCTTTGTAAAAGTACTCAAACATCCCAGCTATTGTAGCTCTAAATTTTCCAGGTAGTATAGGTCTAATCTGAATTGGGAACATAGCATATGTATATTACCCTGTGTATCTGAGTCGGGGTCTCTTTCTCTCGTTACTCCTTAGCCAAATCAAAAATTGAAGATTTGTCTTCATTAATCCAGTTCCCCCACTTCATCACACAGCTGATTATTTTTCCCGGCAACTTTCTGGCTCTTCCTTATACTGGACTCCTATATACTAGTTGAGATGCTCTTATTTCTGCCTGGTCTAGGCCTTCAAACAATTAGGCAAAGATGTTGGAGGTAAAGGAGAAAGTAGTGGTATCGGAGCCTGCGTCCTTCTTGCCTTATTTCTGAAAAGTCACTGTAGCCTGTGGTTGCATGTGAGGTTGGGGGAGGTGGAACAGGGGACATAAGCATAGTCCTTACAAAAGCTTTGTTTACCATAGGTTAAGATCCTTTGTTAAAATTACTAGGCAGATTGCTGCAACTCTATTAAAATCTGTTTGATTTCTTTTGCCACTCCTGCTTTCTACATGCATTGTTGAGCAGGCACATTTCCTCCCACGCAGATTAATTATTGCAGCTATTTATATGTGCATGCTAGAACTTGTATTTGCTGCACCTGCTCTGTAGATGGAGGACTTCCTTTTCTGGGAGTGCCCACCTGGCATCTTTTGCTGGAGCTAAAGTCTTAAATTAAAACAAAGAAAAATGGAAAATATACAGTATGTCATAAACCAAAAAAACCATAAAATCATAAATCAAAAATAAGACAAGTTGGTTGATTTTCTGAGATCAGGGTCTAGTTTAGTTCTAGGTTGCTTTGAGCAGTAGTTAGCCTTTTATTCTTAACTTGATTTAAGGTTGTTTTAGAATAATGGTATAACTTGTAGGTCTGGATTAGTTGCATAATTTAATTGGAACATCGATATTAAAGAGACTGACACAGTGTATGGACAACAAATATAACAGGTACACGATAAGCAAATTCTCTGATCTAGCTGGTTTGTCAGCTACAGGAATGTACTTCCTTTGGGCAAAGGATGCTGCAGGTCTTGGCTTTTTTCCTAGTGAGGTTACTAAAGTAGTTGAGTGTAGATAAACTTGTTTGTCAGGTAAAAGTGTGGTGGCTGTAGTATATTTGAACAGTGGGTTGGGAGGGGAAATAAACCTTTGTCGTTACTGTACACAGTAAGTAATGGAAAATAGTGCAGATTTTTTTTGCAAGTTTTGCACTTATGATCTGGCCTACTCATCTGTTTCCCTTGAAATGCCACGTAACAGTTTTCACTGGCTGCAGTGAAATCTAGCTTAGAGGAAAGAGCTCTTTCTCAGTAGCTCCTCTGTCCCTAAAAGTGCCCAGATGCAAGCTAATGCTATGGAGAGAGTCAATGGGGGAAAAAATTGTGGCTCTAACTACTTCATGTACTTCACCTCCCTCCCCTCTGGATAATAAGTATTCAGCTTTGTTGTCTTCTGGTATTTCCTCTCTATCTTGAAGAGATGGCTTGTCTTCACGCATTCCACTGTCCTGGGTGGGTATGCACTACTCTCTCTTTCTAATGAGTTGGTTCTGCCAGAATAGGGTTTAGGCACATGATTAACAGATGGTGTGCTGTCAGTTTCAGTTCTCTACCTGTTCTGGCATTTCTCATGAGCGTTAGTCACTTCATTTTTGAAGCACTGTGTCCATCTATGACACTATATAAATAAGAATAAGTTGAAGGAAATCCTGTGCATCAGTCCCTAAATTGTAATGACTGAGTCTGTCATTACTAGTAATGCTTCACCACTTTTTTTTCATGTTCTGCTTCATGAAATGAGTGAACCTCTCTAGGGACATGGAAATGTAAGACTGGTATGCATAGAAGGAAAGGAAGTGCCAAATAATGCAAGGAATATCTGTGCATACTCCCCTTCCAGTTCTTTCAGATACTTGCTTTCTACTTTGGAGGCTCTTCTGCTGCTAGCAAATACATGCTCCCTGGACTCTCTACCAGCTGTCCTTTCCTCCTTGTCTCACATTCACGTGCTCTTGCCAGTACGGAAACCAGAACTGCATGACTCCTGCAACGCTAGTCTTGAGCCTCCACGTTTGAAGGTTAATCTATCAGTAGTCACACTGCAGTGGTTCTGTGGTGCTACCAAATTAAACTTCCATTTGTCTTGCATATGATTCGGAATATCTTTTTTTGGTATTTTTATTAGATTGCCAAGGGATATTTGTCAGTGGTGCGGGTGACGGAATGCATGGGTTTTTTCCTGCTGTTACTTCCCTCAGTGCTCCCTATCAGAAGAATTGATGCAGAATTGCCTTCTTGCATTTGGTGTGTTACAGGGAAGCCTAACCATTCTTTTCCTTCATGCCCCACTAATACAAAAGCTGTATTTGTAATGTTTTTTGCATTTCAGAGAGGAATTTATAGTACTAATGGGGCTGGCACAGTCTTTCCCTTAATGTCTTATACAGCACTGAGCACATTGTCAGCACTAAACAGATTCTTTTTCTCCAAAGGCTGTATCAGACTTGCATTATTTAGTTATATCAAATGCAGCAAGCATTTAATAATACAATATTAGCCCTGGGATTTTAATTGTATGAAAGTCAGGATACTTATATATGCAATACAGTTGTCTTTCAGTATGTTCATACCTAACCTATGTGTGCGAAAGTACAGAATGCCATACTGTCTCAGGGCGTCTGGCCTCTGTGAATGAATTAGGTCTAGCTCCCTTGTGCCTGAACAGGTCTTCTACTTTGGCCAGTGAAGAGCAAAGTCCAGCACCTGGGAGCTAAAAAGGAGCAGGAATCTGGCAGGGGGGGAGCTTTGGTGAGAGTTAGTCGGGAGGAGGTGTCTGGGGAAAGCTGCAGAGAGCAGAAAGCTCTACAGGCTCTCCCTGGGAAGAGAGGGGAATGAACAGGAAGCAGTGGAGGGGCCAGCCAGCTGTTCTTCCTGAGCCAGAGAGCGCCAACACCATAGAAGGGTGGACAGGGCTGACGTCTAAGACCAGTGGAGGGTGATGCCTGATGGCTCTCGGAACCAGAGTGCCGAAGCCAGGGGGCCAGACAGGGCACTGCTGGAGAGTCTGGTTGCGGTGAGGGATGCCAGGGCTGTATTTGGTGGATTGCAGTGTTGGGAATCATTATATGCACTGGGCTTTATTTTGCAATAAATTAAGACCACAAGGGCTGTTTGCACATAGAAAGACTCTTTGGACTATTTATGGGGACTTAGTAGGAGGGAAACTGAGGCGGGGTGCATATCTTGCTGGGGCCTGCAGGTGGAGAGTGCTCTAGGTGTGGGTGCCATGTGTCATGCCCGTATGGAAAAGATACATTTTACTTTAGAGGTATTTACAAAATATTACATCCTATTACACTTTGCTCATATGGGCATGGTCTGTACTAACCATTTTTTGGATGTGTCCTGCTATTTGTGTGACCACTGGTTGGAACACTTACGTAGACAGGGTTGGTTGTCTTTACTATGCTTGTCTAGATCTACTCTGACTAAGGATTATCAATGACTTTTTCTTTTTAATTACCTGGTCGTTAAAGTTTGAAAGTTTCATTCCTGTAGGATTCTTCAGTATGTGCAGTGAAATTGAACAGAAAGTATTGTTAATTTTGGACTATTGTTTGGGTAACTTCTAAGTAGCAGGAAAGGCACTGGAGCTGTGGCTATGCAGACTCATAAGGAGAATGTTTCTTCCATTTGTTTGCACTTGATTCACAGTTCTAAGGTTATATTTCACAGCTGCAAATACTAAAATCTCTTACATAAATGTGAGCTTAATTCTCTTGACATTAGGGGCTTGGCCCCCCACAAACCGAATAAGCAGCTGAGACCGTTCTGTTTGTTGGTGGCTTGGTAAAGGCCAAGAGGCTGTAATCAACTCTTGGAGCCTTGATAAGCTCCTGTTCTTTCAGTTCTCTGTGAGTAATTGCTCTCTGGTGGTGAGGAGCTGAGATAATCAGGGAGACTTGGTGTACAAGGTAACTTGCTAGGTGACCTCCAGAGTTGTGAACAAAAGACAGCTAACCAAAATGTTTCAGTGAGTTGAGAGAGGTAGTGTGTCGTTCAGGTCTACGTGCAATTTCAAGATGGCCAAAGGTGGAACAGTAGTCGTGACCTGCAACAGATGTGCCATGTTTTTCCAGCCTGAAGCCAGAAGGGACTTCCTGTTCATAAATTTGGTGGTCCAGGTATTACTGAAACCTGGTGTGATGGTGATGAACCTAATGAGGGCTCAGAGAAGAGCCATGAGAATGATTAAATCGTTTGAAAACCTGCCTTAGATTGAGCTCCTTCAGTCTATCCACTATATCTAGCTTAACATAGAATATTAAGGGGTGACTTGATTACATCTTAAAAACACCCATATGGGACCAAATAGTTAACAATGGGCTCCTCAGTCTAGCTAGAACATGATCCAATGTTTGGAAGTTGAAGCTTAACAAATTCAGACTGGAAATAAGGCATACACTTTTTAACAGTGAGAATAATTAACCATTGGAAGAATTTACTGGGGTTGTGGTGTATTCTTTGTTACTGACAATTTTTAGTGAATTTAAATGTGAATGTTTTTTCCAAAAGAAATCCTCTAGGAATTGGGGCAGTTTTACTGCCTCTGTTATATAGGAAGTCAGACTGAGTTGTCTCTTCTGGCCTTGGAATCTGACACTATGAGCCTTTAAGAAAAGCTTCATACTTATCCCTTGGAGACTTTATGATCACAGCATGGTATCTGTTCATAAATGATTGCTCTTTTTAATCACTAACATACAGTGATTGCCATTAAGCTGCAGTTTTCATGCAATTTTAATATTATTGCAACCACTTTTATTCCACTGCACAATGCAACTACTTCCTTCAGATTTTGCAGAGCTAAAATAGTTTGAGTTTAGATGAAGAATCAGAAGTTAAAGGTAAACTTTGAAGAAATTCACAAGATACTGATAAGAGTTTAAGAATGGAATAACCATCTTAACGTTAACTGTGTATCTAATATACCCCTGTCTATAATACCATGTGTGCAAGTAAAACTTTTGTGCTCTAGCATTAGTAGTGCGTCATGCTCTGACGAAGAGCTGTGTGTAAGCTTGAAAACTTGTGGCTCACCAACAGAAGTTGGTGCAATAAAAGGTATATTACCCATCTCGTCTCTCTTCATATTCTATAGTCCAATATCCAGTAAGATTACCAGTACAAGTAGTGTTATATATATATTTTAAAATTGTGAAATGCAGGTGGAATTCCGAATTATTTAATTTGTTTGATTCTTTTCCAAATTAGTTTGGAGGGATATTTTTGAAACCCACCTTTTCAAATCAGAAATGAACATTTCAGTCAGTTAAGGAGTTAGTAGAGACTTTTAAAAATAAAACAATCCAGATGTGCCACACAAAATCATGTGTTATATTACTTACCTTTATCACATCGCATACCATCACATCTAGTTGGCTTTTTAATCAATTAAATTACAGTGAAATGTAACACAGGCTCTGCAAATGGAAAATAACCATTAAAATTCCCTAAACAATAATGCTGTACTTGCATAATTGAATTAGCTATAGTTCAGAAGGGGTGGTTTAAATTATTACCAATTTATAGAAGTTTTAGTTAATATTTAATTGTTTAAACTGGGAAATGTGATAGGGAAGCTGTATATTTGGAATGCCTGTGTGCTCAATCATTTACATTGCTGTTGGCACTTGCTATCACGTACACATACCAATTTCATTTAAAATTGATTTATCCAGACAAAGCCTGCAGATTCTCTATTTATGATAAGAGTTCTTCAAGGAATTTCAGAGTCTGCTGGCAAAACACTCAGACCCTCATCCTTGGGATAGATTTTGTCACCTTTGCTTAGGTTGAGTACAACTCTACAAATAGTCCCTATAAAATCAATCTAGCTACTCATGGAGAACCAGTAAGTGACCGAATCTGACTGGTACTTTTATTACATGAAATTCTTGATTCCTCTATATTGTATAGCCTATTGGAATTATTACATTTCCCATCTTTCTTCACTATCAGTGTAATAATGATGGTTATACTAGAGAAAGTACATATGCCTGCAGTTAAATTTAGTTTTGTCGAGGGTACGGAGTCATATTTTATAGGGCTTGCTTTAGAATTACTGATTAAAATTTGCATATGTATCAACAACATGGTGATTCAGGAAACATTACTATGTAATATAGTGAGAATTCTTCTCTATTCCATATTTATATTAAAATATAACCCAACAGTTGCTAACTGCTTTTATAAAGATTATTTTCCTGAGACTACTATATTTATTGTGGTGTGCTGTACTATATTAAATAGGCCCATACAGCAGCAACTGGAAATGTGATCTCTTCTCTCCTCCCCCGAATCTTGTACCACTGAAGTCTGTGGCAAGCTGTTGATTTAGGATCCACATCCATTTCTTCTTTCCAGATAGTAAAATTAAATATTTATTATCTTCATTTGTATTGGTCTTCTATTGTACACAACAAGGGACAGTAAATTACAGGTAATCCTGTATAATGCAGTATATACATAGGTGAGTAGCTGTAAAACAAACAGAGCCTGGATTACCCTCTACTCTGCCTAACATAGGCTTGAAAATTCTATAGAGGCAGTGAACAAACAAAATCAGAATGTTTTAAAAATCCATAATTCCTAAATACAATTGAGGTAATGCTTTCTTACATTAGTAGTGCTTAATCCTTATTTAAAAGGACACTGACAACGTATTTTAAACTGTTTTGAATTGCCTTTAACTTAAATGTAATAGGAAATTCCTTATGGGTTTTCTATCTAGTTTTTGGTTGTGGCTGCCAGTTGGATTGTGAAAACAAGCACCCCTTTCCACACCACCTTGCCATGAGGCCTCCCATTATTGTATGTTGGCAAAGAGGAAAAACAACCCACTACTCCTTTTTTTTCCTGTGGGATGCTGATATGTTAAATATCAGCGAAAGAATATTGACTTCTGCTTGACAAGTAGTGGAAAAGGACTAGATTTAGTCCAGCTCATAATAGTAGGAACAAAAAATTGTCCCTTACTTTATTTCTGACTCAAACCAAATGTTTCCTTTTTCACTAAGTTGCTCTTGCGTTAGAGGAGCGAGAAGTTCAGTTCCACTCTCCTTGACTGTCTGATGTGTTGGGCTTCCATCTCACCTAGCCCCACTAGAATGTGCATCACAATGCTCTGATGCTGCGGGCGCTACACCTTGGACATTAAACATTCTCATTTCTCTTTTGAGTTTTCCAAGACGTTGTTGGTTCTCATTCTCCCACTTAGGTGTGCTCTTTAGTTTACCGTTTCCATGCTGGTGCCTGACGTGCTCTACTTTCATGTTCTTCGTGAACCATTTCTTTCATCCCACTGTACTTGGCGCCACATGAACTTTCAGAATTAACTTCTAGATGAACAGCTAGGTGGCCTTCATTTTTCCCTTTCAGTAGGAATGTTAAGGTTTTCATGAAGGGTTGTGGATACTGCTCAGGAAAATAAGGGGTCTGAATTCTGCATTTCTGACTGGGCTAATTCCATGTAAAAGTGCCATGTTGTGAGGAGTAAAATAGCCCAGTACTTTTACGGCAAGAACTTAAACCTTTTCAGTCCATTGAAAATCTCTCTCGAAAACTCACACTGTTTCCTCTGTTGGCTCAGGGAGGCTATGGCATTTCAGTGGGAGTTGAAGATTGTCCATATTTCTCTCATAAAATGTCGCTATAATTACTTTCAAATGTTGACTTCATTGTATATGGCCTGTTCATGTGTGAAGGGCAGGATGGAGGCCAGATTGTAGCCGCAGATGACTGGAAAAGGGAGTGGGTGGCCAAAAAAATAAGTAACGAGAATGTTCTGGTGACACAAATGCAAACCCACACTTTTAATGAAGGTTTGAAGTCTTGAGAGGTGCAATGCGCTAGCAAACCACAGTGTATCGAATTCAGTTCTGACCACAATTTTAAAGAATCGCAGTCTTGGGGTTTTTAATTGTTTCTATCTGATTCATGCTAAGAAGCAGTTTGTGTTTAAAGGAACACCAACTGCTCTAGTCTGAATTTATCTATTTTTACAAGAAGCCGTAAAGATTCCTGTACTTGGGAGTTCTTCAGCTCTATTTGTGCATTTAACAGTACATAGTTTGTGTGTGTAATTCACTTTCTTAAAGATAAGCCTATGTTATTTATCGAGAGTCTCTCAGGCAAGCTAGAGATGAGGAGCCTTGCCTGAAAATACTTGACTTAGAGGTACACATTCAACCTTAAAATCTCTAGTATCTTAATGCATTTATTTTTACTTTCATTGTGGATCCAGAGATGGGAACAATGGCAGGGGGCAGCAGAGTGTCAAACTGTTCTAATACATACAAGTGTGCTGTAGTAGCTTGCATCCATGTCATGACTTTACTCACATGGAGGGGGGGGCAAAAAAATCCAGAATAGGCACTGTGACGGGTTCGGTCACAGAGACCTCCTTTGGACTGCCACCTGATGTGGTGAGACTACCTCTGAGCTCGTTTTCCCTGTCAGCTTGGGACTTTAGAACCCTGCCTTGTTGAGCAGACATGCTAGCCTGCTGCAACACAAACCCAGGGTCTGACCCAGCAAAGCTGGTCCTGCAGCTTTTTGGATCCCCAAAGCTGCAGGCTTAACTGAAAACAGCTTAGCAAGTGCTCCTGTCTCTAGCACCCAGACACCCAGCTCCCAATGGGATCCAAACCCCAAATAAATCTTTTACTCTGCCTAAAGCTTATACAGGGTAAACACATAAATTGTCCGTCCCCTATAACGCTGATAGAGAGAGATGCACAGCTGTTTGCTCCCCCAGGTATGAATTACTCTGGTTAATAAACAAGTGATTTTTTTTAAATATAAAAAGTAGGCTGTAAGTAGTTCCAAGTAATAACAGACAGAACAAAGTAAGTTACCAAGCAAAATAAAACAAAACACGCAAGTCTAAGTCTAATACAGTAGGAACCTGAATACAGGTACACCGGACCCTCCCTAGAACGCGGGGTTCAGACTCCATGTGCAGGATCGTGTTAACGTGGGGGCTATGTTACCATGGATCCCAATTTAAATATTTAAATGTGGGATCCATCGCTGCGACTGCGCTACATGCGAATCCATGCTCTAGCAACACACGCTCTAGCGAGAGTCTGCTGTAAATCTTGCCCTCGGAGATGTTCCAATAAGCTTCTTTCGCAGAGTAGACTCCTTCCTAGTCTGGGCCCAATTCTTTCCCCTTTGTTAGCTCCAGCTCAGATAGTAACTAGGGGATTTCTCATGACTGGAACCTCCTTTGTTTTTTCCACCCCCATGTACAGCTTTGGCACAAGCAGGAATCTTTTGTCTCTCTGGGTCCCCACCCCTCCTCCTAAATGGAAAAGCACCTGGTTTAAGATGGATTCCAGTACCAGATGACATGGTCACATGTCCTGTGAGACCCCAGGCCTTCATTCTTCCTGGCCGGACTCGCAGGAAGGCTTGCAAGTAAACAGAGCCATTTACCACCAATTGTCCTAGGGGAAGTGTCCTTAATGAAAGCCATCAAGATTCCAAACCACCATTACTACCACTTTGGATAATTACAATAGGACCTCAGAGTTATATTTTATTTCTAGTTTCAGATACAAGAATGATACCTTTATATGAATAGGATGACCACACTCAGTAGATTAAAAGCTTTGTAATGATACCTTACAAGAGACCTTTTGCATGAAATGCATATTCCAGTTACATTATATTCACACTCATTAGCATATTCTTATTAAATCATATGGAGTGCAATGTCAGAGGCACAATTCCCAAACATATACCCATTTAAAAAAACAACACAAACCCCACCCACATTTAAATTACATCAGTACATTGCCAAACTCAACAGAAATTATCCTCAGATGAATGCTTTCAAAGGTAATATATTCACAATCCAGATTCATTGAGATACATGTCTTTAAACGTAAGCTTGTTTTTCAGTTTAATTACTAGCCTACTGTAATTTTTTCATCGTGATCTGTTCACCCTTGTCTCTAGTGTATGATAGTTATCATAAACCATCAGTATTAAGATCGCTATTGTTAAAAGGGGGGATATTTTAAATTGGTGCAATGTCTAATATATTATACACATTAGGAGAAAGCTATTCTGCATTCCAGTTACATGCCCTTGGTAGTATGGCTTTGTCATTTTAAAAAAATGTACTTTATATTGCAGGATCTCCCAACCTAAATTCAATCTAAGATGCGTGGCCACGCAGCAGCCTATTAAGCGCAGTGCAGGCGCTCAGGACTGCAGTGGGGAGAGATGTTTCTCCCTTAGACCTGCCGTGGCCCTCTCCCCTAGGCCCAACCCAGCCCTGGCCCGGACCTGCTGCGGCCGGGGAGAGGTGCCTCTCCTGCCCAGCCCAGGTGCTGCTGCAGGGAGAGAAAGCTGGGGGAGTTCTCTCTCCCTGCTATAGCCCTAGGGAGTTCTCCCTCCCTGCACCCCAAGCCCCTCATTCCCAGCCCCACCCCAGAGCCCTCACCCCGCTGCACCCTAACCTTCTGCCCCAGCCCTGACTCTCTCATCCTTGGCCCCACCCCAGAGCCTATACTCCCAGCCGGAGTCCTCCCCCTCCCCCGCACCATAGACCTGAGCCCCCTCCTATACTCTGAACTCCTTGGCTCCATGCCCGCCACATGAATTTTGTGTTATGCACGAATACAAAGGTGATGTATCACACATCACCTCCATATTGGTGCACTTAACAAAATTCATTCTGCACCTGGGTGAGAAAAATTAGAGGGAACACGGCTCCAACAGTATATTCCTGACATGTGTTTGATTCATTTAAGTGTTGAATTTCTCCCCTTTTTCTGGGATAATCACTGCCCCAAGATCAGTTTAAAGAGTGCTGAGTCTATTTTCATATATATTTGTGGCTAGTTAGTCATTGCTATTGGATTACATTGTATAGAAGAGTACATCTGCTTAATTGAAGAATTTCAGGAGACATCAAATATTCATTAGGGAAAATGTCTTCAAATCCACTGATGGTTTGGTGTTTGAGCACACAGTAGCCAAGTTCAGAAGATCTAAAGCATTTGACTGCATATCAACAGCATTCTCAAATCCTAAAGCTAACATGGTCTTCACATACGGATCCATTACTTTCTTAAACAATACATTTTAGAATAAAATATAGTGATATGTAAATTGTTCCCACAATACCTGTGGCCTGTTAAGCCCCCTTTCTGCTTTTAAAAAACGAGTAAAGTCTCTTGTTTGACATATTGAGTCATAGCCAAAGAGTGGATTGTATTTTCCATTCATAAATTTATATCAAATATAGTAGACTTTTTTGTTATTGGGTAAAACAGAAAAGTGCTCCCTATGGTTATAGCCCTAATTTACCTGGTTCTAATTGAAAGCCGTTTTTACAGATGGGTGTTTCTTTCCTGAAAGTAGAACAGAACTGTGAATATAGCATTAATCATAGTGCTAAAACCAGCACTTCTATATTAGTGAATGACCATTTCACTTGTACTGTTAATAAATGGTGTCTTACAGGTGTTTGTTCAAAATAAATCGTCAAGACAACCCTTGTAAGTTTCTAAACCGTCATATAAATTCTCATAACCTTCAGCTAGACCAGTGGTTTTCAATCTTTTTTCATTTGTGGACCCCAAAAGAAATTTCAAATGGAGGTGCAGACCCTTTTAGAAGTCTTAGACATATTCTGTGGACCCCCCAGGGGTCTGCGAACAATAAATAGGTTATAAACCACAAAGATGATTCTCTTCTTGTAGGGTCTTTAGACATTAACCAAAATTCCATATTTCTGAAATATCATTACTTTTAATTATCAAGGCAAATGGGGGGGCTGTGGTGAGAGAAAGGTAGAAGAAGAAACTAGCTTTCTGTTGTGACCTGGACCTAGTCTGTTTTTAAATTTAGTCTCCTTGAAAATAGGTATTTCTCTCCTTTATTGCAGTTTTTCACCCTGTGCATTCAGCTGCCAGGATTTCCCAGGTGGCAGCAGTGGTGGTATCATCTTAAGTAAATGCTTGAAGGGGTGTTTGAAGTGGAGACTGTTACCTTTCCTGTTCCTCACCCGCAACATCAACATGAACTTTGAACATGCCCAGCTACAGGAATTTCCTGGAATACATATAAATTCATGTTGATATTATATAGCTACACCTATCATCTGTTCTGTTAAAGCCTATAAAACCAGCATTTGATTGAATTATTCTGCCCTTTGCTTCCGCAGAGTCCCAATTTAGGCACCTGCATTAGGAAATCAATGAAACAATTTGGTGCATAGTGTCAGGTCTGGAGTAATTTAGTTAATGTTTCTCTAAGCTCTCTGAGGAGTGACCCACCCTCTTCTGTTATAGTGAGAACCAAAAACTCGGTATTCACTTCTGTGGTTACTATTTTTAACCTTATTAAAGTAGTTGGAGATTGATACATTGCTTCTCTGGCGTACAATAGGATTAACGCTCCAGTGCATAGAGCTATACTGCCTACTAGAGAAATTAATTTGAGAGCAACTGGAATTCAGGGTTGACAGATTCCATAGCCCTACTTTTAGGAATGGCTTTTAAAATTGAAAACAGGAAGGAAAAGAAACTTTTATCTTGGCTCAGATTGAAAACTCTTATGGACTGTTGAAATATGATTGCGGAAACAGAGGTAGTCCAGAATTTATTCAAAAAGTATTTGGTTTTTTACACCTGATACTTGCTGCTGTTCCGAAACTGTGTGTGTATGAGGGAGACTCATTACAGTATTACTCCTATAGATTTTTAGGGTTTATCAATGTAGTATGCACGTGTGTATCTTTATATCTGTACATTACAATTTATTGTACAAGAAGTACTTTATTTGGGTATGGTTAATGTATTTTGAAACAGTTGATCCCTTTTCTATTTATATGTATTTAGAAATGCTTAATCCCCTTGACAATGATACAGGAGATGGAAAAACAGGAATTAGGACCAGAAGCTTCAGCTTCACCCAATGTTACTGTTATCTAGCCCAACTAATTCCAATGGGCCTCCATCCTTGCTACAGGAAAAACTGTATTGTAAAGACTAGCTAAAACACAGCACTCCCATACTCTGTTTTGAATGCTGGTGTGCCTGGGGGATTAATGTTCAAAGCCAGTTTAAAAATTATACTCAGGAAAATAATATTTGGCTTCCAGAAGAATCCTATTAAAGCCCTGTCCTCTGATTTATTTAACACTAGATGATTAGATTTTAACTTACTTTGCAGTATAACTGTAACCCGTCTGTAAAGCAATAATTTACCCTAATATACTTCTGCTGCTTTTAATTCATGTGTTTTTGAGGTTGCCTAATATTGTCAAACTTCTGGTATGAAGTAGTAGATTGTCTGCTTCACCACAATCCGAATATTCCTTGTGACCTCTAGGCCTGCCTACCCTTTACCTCTGCAATTGTGACCCCATGGATAAAATTATTGAAGTAAAGCTCATTCATGTAGTTTTCTCTTTTGGCAAAATGTAGTGGTTTGAAATGCCAGCATGTTGCATACTGTAGCAGACAGGATTAAAGATAGATAAAATTCAGTTCTGTACAGGGGTCACATGAAAGACCCTTGTTAAGAGTTTAAGTTGGGTATAGTGCCTTACGTGGGCTCTCTACACAGAAATGAATTTCACCCAGAAATAGTATAATTCTTCTGGAGAAAGCTTACTACACAATTTAAACTGAGATCTGTTCGGTATAGATGTGGCAGTAATTATGGACAAATTTTGGTATTAGTATTGTTAGTCTTCTGAGGAATTGGGTGCATGCCATTAATTAACCATCAGTTTGATTTACTTATTTAGGGATATTTCATTATCGCTTGAATGTAGCATCAAGTTCTTGATTCTTTTAAAATTATTTTTATATATGTATGTAGGTATATGTAACTTTCACCTTTATTGCTTATTCACAAATTATAATTCTGTGATTGTGTAAAGACAACACTTCAGTAAATCCTTCTTCCCTTAATATCAGGGTTTTCCTTCATCTGTTTATAACTTTTTCATTTCTGAAAATTAAAAAAATTGCAATTTGCTTCTGAAACTGCTCGTTATCCTGAGGCGCTACTCATTCAATGGAGGGGTAGGTCCTACCTTGGTTTTCCTGGTTGGGCTGCTTAATAGTACCATTCTGCTATAGTAAAGCTGTCCACCTAGAGGTAAAAGTCAAATGGTGCCATTTACAGGACAGAATTAATATAAAAGGCATACACACTTCATACAAAGGAAAATGGTATTAAATGAAGTCTGTTTTTGTTATGGAAGAAATTGTAGCCAGAGGCTTTCACTACATAGCTTTTATTTGGTACATCAGTGCTATTTCCTCTTTCAGAACAGTGTCCTAATACATCAGTTTTGGGCTCTCTTTGCTCACAATAATATGTATATTGTGAAAATACTCCATCTCCCTGTAGGCTTAAAAATAAAAAGTGAATTAGCCTGTGTAATATCACTTCCAGGTGTGTGCGCACTCTAATTTGAAAATAGACTACTTTAGATGAATAAACTTTCTAAAATAGCTGTTGCCCACATTACTTTGGCTTACAACAATATATTATGAAGCACTTTTTTTCCTGAATGCATTTGAACACCCACAGCTTATACTCTGAGAAGGAAATTAATAAGACTGAAACCTTGATTAACAATATCGTTACCAATTTATTATTACTGGTGGTAAGTGCTATATGCGTACAAGATAACGCAGCCATAAAAGGCTTTGTGTGCTCAGTAAAGTTAATTATCAGATCTTTAGCCATCTCTTTTAGTCCTATTCTTTTACCAAGTGTTCTATATTCTTGTGTTCAGTTACAGTATAGCAGTTCATTTCTGTGCCATCCACTTCCTCTGGATACCTGGCGAGAATCCCAGCCACTGATTTTTGTCAAGAAAAATCTTGTCAGTAGTCATTGTTGTCAGCTGCTGCTTGTTACCAGCTTTGAGGCTAGGCTGATGGCTAACTTTAGAGCTGACATCAGTTTAATTTCTCAATTTGAGTGGGAAGGGAAAAAACTTTTCAGTGAGCAGTTGTCCAGATGTCCATATGGAATTATGAAGTATGCGTCTGTAAGCAGAGTCAGGATGAGCTCTACCCTGACATCTGGTGGTGAGTCATCGTGGGTTGTGGAAAAGAACTTCAGGGACTGATCTCATTTGCATAGACACACCCACCCCACCTAGGTGGTCACTTTGGCTGCTATAGGAGCCCCAGTTTCTCTGTTATTGGGGCAGGAATAAACTGTTATCCTGATTATGTGAATCAAGGACAGTGGAACTGTACTTGGCTTTTTGTTATGATGGAGGAACTCACCATCAACTAAGCAGCACTCGCTAGGCAAGGGTCATGGGTTCCAAAACCCAGTGAATGGAGAGAGGCTGGGGACAGGTATTGATACCTGGTGGTATGGGTCCCCTGGTGAGGGCCTTACATGCTTATTGCACTTCTTCCTCTCTCCACTGTGGAGTATCAGAACTAATTTTGATTCCATTAGGAGTCTAATTACAGGCTGCTGAGCTGAATTCACATTGGGTCAATGGTGCACCAGCACTGAGGCTCCCCTACTACAAGCTGAAATCACACAAGAGCTAAACTTACTAAGAACTGAAATCACTGAGTGTTGTGTTAAGTAATGGGGGAGCCCGAAGATAGTGCGGAGTAGTTTGCGGGACGGCAAGCAGAGCGGCTCTTGGAGCGGAGCAGTTTGTGGGATGCCTGGAACAGCTCATAGGGGCGGCTGGCAGAGCGGAGTGATTTGTGGGATGGCTGGTGGAGTGGATCCCCATGGAGAGGTGGGGCGATTGGCTTTGGACCATGTAAGGTGCTCCTTAACCCCCCCCCCATCTCCACCCAGGTTGGGAGGTAAAACTCTGCAGATAAACTTTCAAACTCTGGGGCTGCACTGACCAGGGGCAGAGACTTTTGGGTTGTTGGACTTTTGGGACTTTGGGTGATTTTGGGTTGCTGGACTCAAGAACCAAAGGGGAAGGACACGCCCCAATTTGCTTGGGGTGGGTTTTTGCTCATGGATTGTGTTTATGAATTCTGTTGGTGGTGTTTCCCCAACATAATGCCATATTGTTTCTGTTATTAAAAGGCTTTTGCTACACTCAGACTCTGTGCTTACGAGAGGGGAGGTGTTGCCTCTTGGAGGCACCCAGCAGGGGTGGTATATATTTGTCCCAGGTCACTGGGTGGGGGCTCGAGCCGGTTTTGCATTGTGTTATTGGAATGGAACCCCTAGATACTGAAGCCGGCCCTTGTTGCTGTCAATTCTGACAGGCAGAAGGGTTACACATCTTTCTAAACACCGTCTCACTGCGTCACAGGTGGACTGCTCCATTGTGAGGTAGCTAGATAATAGATGTATCCTGGAGTACTGTTTTATCTATCTTACCCTGGGAATTGGAAGAGTTGCCAGTTTATTCCCAAAGTCAAGCTTTTCTCATGCTTGAAAAAAGCCACTGAGTTGGCCAACATAATATTTTTTTACTGTTTAAAGATTCAGTCTTGTCTAAATGTGCAGAGATTTACATACGTAATACCTTTTTGTATTGAGGAATTATTGCATTAAAGAATAATTTTAGGAGGTGCTGGAACTGACCAGAAAGTAATACTTTTCTTTTGATCTCCTTAGAGTAATTTCTAAAAATTCCCTTAAGCGTTTTCAGTGTAGTACTTTTTGCATTAGCCCCTTGAGTAAGTTAATATTTTACATTGCAAAAATACCTTCAGGAGTTTGTTGCTCTGCTTTAGTGTCAACCTTCCCTTCCCCACCCCCCATTCTGCAGTCCTTCCTCACACCCATGTTACTCTTGGTTGCACAGTTGAGTTCTTTTTCTTTTTAAAAAGTGGATGGATTTGATGCTTGTGGAGAAGGGACTAGAGAGCCCAGGCATATTTGTGTAAACTTCCCTCCCCCTGCCTGGATTCCTGCCAATGCACCTTAGTCTATAGCTGCAATAATCCTAAATTGCTGCTCTTCTATGCTGGGTCTCTGAGTAGAGCCTTCCAATTGCGCTGAATGGGCCAGATTGGGAGTGGGGTGGGTTAGCTCCGTGGTTTGAGCATTGGCCTGCTAAACCCAGGGTAGTGAGTTCAATCCTTGAGGGGGCCATTTAGGGATCTGCGCAAAAACTGGGGATTGGCCCTGCTTTGAGCAGGGGGTTGGACTAGATCTCCTGAGGACCCTTCCAACCCTGATATTCTATGATTGCATGGTGGTTTCTGATATGGACCAAAATCCTGGTATTTGAACGTGGTTAAGAGACAGGATTTGTCCAGAGATGGGTCAAGCTTGGGCACAAGGGCTTGTGGTCTGTAGAGACCACTCCTCTCCAGATCTTAGAATGCAACCCTACATTCCTGAGTCTCACCATTCCTTTGCTGTCAGCAAATATACGTGAAACCCACTGGCAAAGTTTGTGTCATTCTCTTCTACTGCTAGAGGATGGCAACCTACTATTATCAGTTAGTCCATTATGTGGCAGAAGTCTGGGACATAATTAAGGTTATCCAGGCAACCTCAATTTTTGCAGTTCCTAACTTCTGTATGCTTGACTTGGCAAGCTTAATGATGCTCTTTTTTTGTGTGTGTGTGTGTAATTTCTTAGGGTTTTTTGTCATTTTGCTTTTTCAAAAACCTAAAATTACACACACTACATTAAAAGAACATCATTAAGCTTGCAAAGTCAAGCACTCAGAAGTTAGGAACTGCAGGAATTGAGGTTAACCTCAATTAGGTCCTGATGCATTATGATCTTCAATCACATGATCCCATATGGTCTTTCTCAACATGCTATCTCATAAGAGCTCATTGAATTTTTCTTATTGTTCAGTCTTTGACCCCATGTCGTGTATTACTCAAACCCTGATCTGAAAACAGAATTACTGTTTTCCTCATGGGCTTTTGCATGTTGTGTTGCTCATCACTATAGTATCAGGGTACTTCACAAATATTAATGAATTTATTGTCAACATCCCAAGAGAAGTGTATTATCTCCACTTCCTAAATGGGGAGTTGAGACAGACATTAAAGTCAAAAGTTACCACTAATTTTGGGTGCCAAGTGTGGGAAACCTAGGACCTGACTATTTTAGATGTACATGGCATTAGATAGCACTTCATATGTTCAAAGCACAGTTCCAGTTGCAGCTGTGCATGCTCAGTACTTCTATAAATCAGACTCCTCTGCTAGAGCCCATCAGGTTAACCTAGCATTCTGTGATTTGCTGATTGCCTGACAATAGCTTGTGGAAAGTTTAATGGCTAATCTGTTTTAAAAATAAAATAAATGAGTTAAGGACATTGTTTCAGTTTCATAAACTGCCACTGAGAAATGAAACAAAGATGTTGTTTCTTACATAATTAAAGTGACCCCAATGTGTGTTCCAAAATCACTGCTTCCTGCAATGTACAGTGCTTAAATTATAGCCTATTAAGTCAAATACAGTGCTGCTACTTCAGTATAATGATAGCTAGGCTTGGAAGAATTAGATTTGTATTAGTAAATGTTGGTAAAAGTCAACTTCACCATATACACACACAAATGATGAGAAAATATTTCCATCAATGAAAATTGGTCTTTACAGATAGGTAAAGAGAAGAAGATTGCTTGAGAACTTAGTTTGATTTAAGGATATTACTTTGTATATCTTGACATGTGATGTTGACAATGTGTTATGGTTTTAAAGGTTTATCATTTTGAATCCCAAGGTGTACTATCATTAATTGTGACCGTCCCCAATTGTGGAAAAACTGTGAAAAATGAAATAGATTTTTTTGAATCTGTTTAAAAAAAATTGATATCTGTTGAAATAAACCAAATTTTGTCAAACCTCTACATAGAATCATAGAATATCAGGGTTGGAAGGGACCTCAGGAGGTCATCTAGTCCAACCCCCTGCTCAAAGCAGGACCAATCCCCAATTAAATCATCCCAGCCAGGGCTTTGTCAAGCCTGACTTTAAAAACTTCCAAGGAAGGAGATTCTACCACCTCCCTAGGTAACACATTCCAGTGTTTCACCACCCTCCTAGTGAAAAAGTTTTTCCTAATATCCAACCTAAACCTCCCCCACTGCAACTTGAGACCATTACTCCATGTCCTGTCCTCTTCTACCACTGAGAATAGTCTAGAACCAGCCTCTCTGGAACCACCTCTCAGGTAGCTGAAAGCAGCTATCAAATCCCCCCTCATTCTTCTCTTCTGCAGACTAAACAATCCCAGTTCCCTCAGCCTCTCCTCATAAGTCATGTGTTCCAGACCCCTAATCATTTTTGTTGCCCTTCACTGGACTCTCTCCAATTTATCCACATCCTTCTCCTAGTGTGGGGCCCAAAACTGGACACAGTACTCCAGATGAGGCCTCACCAATGTCGAATAGAGGGGGACGATCACGTCCCTCGATCTGCTCACTATGCCCCTACTTATACATCCCAAAATGCCATTGGCCTTCTTGGCAACAAGGGCACACTGCTGACTCATAGCCAGCTTCTCGTCCACTGTCACCCCTAGGTCCTTTTCCGCAGAACTGTTGCCTAGCCATTCGGTCCCTAGTCTGTAGCTGTGCATTGGATTCTTCCGTCCTAAGTGCAGGACCCTGCACTTATCCTTATTGAACCTCATCAGATTTCTTTTGGCCCAATCCTCTTATTTGTCTAGGTCCCTCTGTATCCTATTCCTGCCCTCCAGTGTATCTACCACTCCTCCCAGTTTAGTATCATCCGTAAATTTGCTGAGAGTGCAATCCACACCATCCTCCAGATCATTTATGAAGATATTGAACAAAACTGGCCCCAGGACCGACCCCTGGGGCACTCCACTTGATACCGGCTGCCAACTAGACATGGAGCCATTGATCACTACCCGTTGAGCCCGACAATCTAGCCAACTTTCTACCCACCTTATAGTGCATTCATCCAGCCCATACTTCTTTAAATTGCTGACAAGAATACTGTGGGAGACCATGTCAAAAGCTTTGCTAAAGTCAAGAAACAATACATCCACTGCTTTCCCTTCATCCACAGAACCAGTAATCTCATCATAGAAGGCGATTAGATTAGTCAGGCATGACCTTCCCTTGGTGAATCCATGCTGACTGTTCCTGATCACTTTCCTCTCATGTAAGTGCTTCAGGATTGATTCTTTAAGGACCTGCTCCATGATTTTCCCGGGGAATGAGGTGAGGCTGACTGGCCTGTAGTTTCCAGGATTCTCCTTCTTCCCTTTTTTAAAGATTGGCACTACATTAGCCTTTTTCCAGTCATCCGGGACTTCCCCTGTTCGCGACGAGTTTTCAAAGATAATGGCCAATGGCTCTGCAATCACAGCTGCCAATTCCTTTAGCACTCTTGGATGCAACTCGTCCGGCCCCGTGGACTTGTGGACGTCCAGCTTTTCTAAATAGTCCCTAACCACCTCTTTCTCCACAGAGGGGTGGCCATCTATTCCCCATGTTGTGATGCCCAGCGCAGCAGTCTGGGAGCTGACTTTGTTAGTGAAGACAGAAGCAAAAAAAAGCATTGAGTACATTAGCTTTTTCCACATCCTCTGTCACTAGGTTGCCTCCCTCATTCATTAAGGGGCCTACACTTTCCTTGGCTTTCTTCTTGTTGCCAACATACCTGAAGAAACCCTTCTTGTTACTCTTGACATCTCTCGCTAGCTGCAGTTCCAGGTGCGATTTGGCCCTCCTGATTTCATTCCTACATGCCCGAGCAATATTTTTATACTCTTCCCTGGTCATATGTCCAACCTTCCACTTCTTGTAAGCTTCTTTATGTTTAAGATCCGCTAGGATTTCACCGTTAAGGCAAGCTGGTCGCCTGCCATATTTACTATTCTTTCGACACATTGGGATGGTTTGTCCCTGTAACCTCAACAGGGATTCCTTAAAATACAGCCAGCTCTCCTGGACTCCTTTCCCCTTCATGTTAGTCCCCCAGGGGATCCTACCCATCCGTTCCCTGAGGGAGTCGAAGTCTGCTTTCCTGAAGTCCAGGGTCTGTATCCTGCTGCTTACCTTTCTTCCCTGTGTCAGGATCCTGAACTCAACCAACTCATGGTCACTGCCTCCCAGATTCCCATCCACTTTTGCTTCCCCCACTAATTCTTCCTGGTTTGTGAGCAGCAGGTCAAGAAAAGCTCCCCCCCAAGTTGGCTCCTCTAGCACTTGCACCAGGAAATTGTCCCCTACGCTTTCCAAAAACTTCCTGGATTGTCTATGCACTACTGTATTGCCCTCCCAGCAGATATCAGGAAAATTAAAGTCACCCATGAGAACCAGGGCGTGTGATCTAGTAGCTTCTGCAAGCTGCCGGAAGAGAGCCTCATCCACCTCATCCCCCTGGTCCAGTGGTCTATAGCAGACTCCCACCACTACATCACTCAACATAATCATCTTACTTTTTTATGATAGAATCCTTTCACTGTTATGTTATGTGTGTCTCTGTAGATTGCATTGTTCGTGGTTTTAAAATGTTAGCTAGAGGTATTAAATCTCATTCATGTAAACCATATAAAATGTTTACTAGGTGTTTAAAAACCATCCAGTGGATGACAAATTGAAATGCTGTATATGTAATTGCACTGAAGCTTTTTCATCTGGAGACAACACTTGGCAAATGCCAGAAACTTTTGGTTATTCTGACATCAATTTTAAAAAGTAAATACATGAACAAAGGGAAACTTTTTATAAAACTGTATTTCAGCTTCAGGTAACACTGAAGTAATTACTGCATAAAGTAGACAAACTGCAGACAACTTCTAAAACACATGAATTATAGGTTATTCCTTATATTGGACTAATGGAAGATAATGGTAAAAAGGCAAACTCTTGAGAGTATGACTCAAACAGCCCTGAAATGTTATGGTAATATGAACAAGTACTTGGCATCATTGTTAGCAAAATTTGTTCAAATGCCTTGTTTGTCCCAGTAGCAGGAATTTGAAGGCTTGTCAAGCCATTCAGTTGACCGGTTAAATGTCTGTTGACCACAGTCGGCTATTCTAGGAAGAATGCCCTGAGATAGGTGGCCTACCTTTTTGATTGCACCATGGAACCGTCTGTTAGCAAGCCTACTTAAATGTCTTCATCACTCACTTTACTACATGCTAATACTATGTGTTGGGAGGGGCAGGGCAAAGGTGAACTAATTAAAAGTTGAGCAGCTTGATTGGCTGGAATCTTCTAGAACAAACACTGTATGTATATCTTTATTTGTATGCCAGGCCATGGGTGTACATAGCAGTTTACGAAGCACATTAAACAAGTTAGTGTGTTGGCCCTGCCCCAAAGGTCTGGAAATCTAAGTTGACTAGACAAACATCCAAAAAGTGAGTGGAGGAAGAGGAGGAGGGTTCAGTCATTAACCAAATAAAACAGGTGCTCAGCCATTTAGCTTCTCCCTTAACAAATAAAAGGTATCACAGCTATTAACTCCCTCTCCACCTCTCCTACCCTCAACAAATCAAACAACCAACTAAGTGCCCATATAAATAATACCCTCCACTTTGCCCCCTCAACAAAAGTCCCTTAATAATCTAATCCTCTACTTCCCTGGCTAAACCCTTCTGATAATATGACAGGATCTATGCTAATGAGGGAGAGTTGACCTTACATTTCCTTCCTGCTGCTGCTTAAAGTAACTTGTTTTTTGTAATTAGGCATACATATGCTTCTAAGGCTAAGCCTACTGGAGACCCTGAAGTTTTACTCAGTTTTTTGTTACTGTTCTAATAAATTAGTGCTTTGAAAAAGTTGACGATATTTGACTGATCAGTTGACCAATTATTATGGGATTGGTCAAATGCCCAACCCTAACTTGAATTCTAAGACATTACACTCTCCTTCCCATGTAATAGTGAACAACTTTTGATCCAAGTAATAAAAACAAGTACCCCCCACCTGCGAATACTGTGCCAAATTCTGCATAGATGGCTCCTGATTAGACACTGATTTGTGTGTAAGAGGAGACTGGAATTTGGGCCTTTGTGTGAGAATTGCAAGTAAGCAGAAATGTGAAACCTACACCGTGAAATCACTACGGTGGCATTGTGCTATTTTAAAGTTCCCATTGATTTAAGTGAGAGCATTTGTTGGGATTATTGTTGGAATTAGGAGGACAGGATTGAGCCTTCACTTTTGATGTAAAGACAAATTGTGGGTTTGGATATTTGCTTATTTTTGCAATTGCTCAGTTCTTTTAGTTTGTAATGTTAAATCAGTGTGCTAAATATGAGTACTGTTTAGGTATAGCTGTAAGAAGGGACCTCAAACTGAATTTTAATCATTTAAGATTAAAGATTAAGGGTTAGTTCACTGAAGAATTCCAGCGTAATACAGAGATAGAGGCCTTTTTATATTACAGGTTTCTCTTTTGATCACAATGCAAGATTGACATCTAAGTAAAGCCAAGATTCTGTTTGTTCATCATTACACGTCATCTTAATAGACAGGAGCAATGATTTCAAATAGTTGCACCACTAGTAAGATTTTCAGGTAGTTTTCATTTGGAAGTATTAAAGCAAATCTTTTGTATATTGTAAGCCTCTCTTCTCCTTCCCTTCCTCTTCCCTCCCTCCCTCCTCCCCCCCCGCCCCTCCCTGCTAGATATGGAGCTATATGGTCATGTAGACAATGGTAACAGTATTTTTTAAATACTTTTGTGCTTTTCCTTTCCAGAGAGTAAGAAACTGATGTAAGTGCAGTTGAGGCTTTAGAAACTGACTGTCAGAAATTGGGCAGTTGGGGGCTTGAAGTATTGAAGAGATCACTTGTTTAAGGATTTATGAAAAGTCTCTGTTCTGGTGCATTTAATATTACTGTTTTATTAAAAATGTCTAATCTGTCAAACGGCCAAACTGTTTCATGTTAGTACAGTAACTTACACCAGACTGTTAGTGCACTAAACACTAGAAAGACTGAATACTAGGATGACTGGCTAAAGAACTGTATTTAATATAACTGAATATTGGAAGGCATGTGTAGGAACAATTAAACAGTTCTGCTTTAAAAAAAAGTTACTGCCCTTCCCTGGTGGACTTTTCTGCCAGCTGTTTAAACTTGTGTGCCCCTGCCTTATGAGGTTGAGCAGTTGAGACTACTGTACTAGCCGGAAACCAGGGCATTTATGATTGAGTTCCTGTTATTGGCTTACTCTAAAGGAAAATGCCAAGTTGTTCTAGACATAGTACAGTAGGCCCTCTGTGTGAATCTTGTGTGAATGCTGTTTTGGTATTTTTAGACTGTGATTTTTGTTTTCTATTTCAAGACTGACTGACTTTGGGTTTTTCCCCGCAAATTCTTAAGTTTGTTCTGTAGGTAATTAGGAAAATGGCTGAGCTTAACAAAATGCATGTAACTTTTAGCAGTATCTTAGTAACATAGAGGAACACGTTTGTGAATGTTATGAACACAAACTCATTTCTTTATAAACGTGGGTCTTTTTTGTATGCCAATTGAATGATAATTGGTTTTGGTCTCGATGTACAATATCCCAGTATTTCACAATAGCATTTTACAAATCTATAATTCAAAGCATATTAAAAGTGCTCAGTTCGGCTGCAAAATCTTGTGAAAAGAAATGAAATGTCACAGATGGCTTTATAGGCACTTTTAAAAATTATTCATTAAAGGGGTAAAACCTGTTTCTAAGATGAAGCTGGAAGTATTTTACTTGAAAACTTTCCTGTTTGAATAGCTGCTGTAAGTCACCACTGATGCTGCATTGGCCGCTATTTTTCTCATTGCGGAAGAGGGGAGACTTACTGTATTTTTCTTTCAACTTATTTTTTCTGAATATTTCATTTGACGTTCATAGAACCGGAGCTTCTCCTAAGTGAGCTAATATATTCCAATATGCTTTCCTAAAAAGCTACTCCATATGAGAACAATTTACAGCTGTGGAGGGATGGAGTTGCTACTATCATACAAAAGTGGCTCTGGACATGTATGCACACTTCATAATAGAAATGTGAATATGCTGTGCATTCCTTTAATTTTATCTGGATCTTTGTCCCCATATTTTTATGGGGCACTCGTACAGTATAAGAGCACCTCTCAATTACTAAAAAAAAATAATCTTCCTCACTTTTTTTAGGAGAAATACCTTGGTTATTTCGTGTGTTTGCAGTACATTATTTACAGATTAAAAATGGACCACTCTCTGTTTTTAACTTTAAAAAGCAATCCCAAATCATTAGCAGGCCCATGTGTAGACTTGAAAATTACAACTAAATATATATAATTTTAAGGATCGTTGACTCAGTTTAATAACTTGATTTCATTCTTGGAGCACTGGATCAAATTACTTACTGATTACTCTTTGCTTGTATTACAGTAGAGCCTAGGATTGGTGCTTCATTGTGCCATATAGTAGGGTACAGACCCCTTCTTTTAAGAGCTTACAATCCAAGGCTCTGGTCCTGAAATCAAATCTATGTAGATGGGCTATTGAGCTCAGGCAGAACCTGGTTTTCTTCTGATTGCCAAACAGAGACCTCTTATCTTAACTAAGCCAACACAACTGAGTGTAGCAATTGAGAAGATAAGAGTAATGTCTGGTTACACAGACTAGCTTGGTGTTGCAAACTCATGATATTTAAGTCCCTGCTGCTGAAATCAATGGAATACATGAGCATCTCAGATTTTATTTTATTTTTTTTTAAAAAAAGGTTTTTGTTACCAATCATGAAAGAAAACTAGCTTGAAAACGTGAAGCATGTGTACCCTAAAGGTCAAGTTAGAATCCATGTGTATTTTTATAACAATTTTAAGCTTAAATTCAAGATTTTAAAAAAAATGTTTGGGGTTGGCAATACTACTAGGTATGGACACGTGTGATGGCCCCCACCTTGGGTGATACCGTGGGGACTAAACTGGGAACCTCTAGATTTAGAAGTCTGAGTGACTCCTTCTCCACAGTCTCTCCGTTCAGCTTGAGCTATTGCATATTTCCATCCTTTGTAGATTGGGCGCGGGGGAGATACGTTATACAAAGTTAGCATCTGTCAAATCAAAATAAATGTAGCAAACGTCCACTGTGGCAAACTACTTGCCTGATTTGATAGTGTTTGGAAATACATGCCTGCCAGCCTTAGCCACAGTGTCCATCTACGCTGCTCTTTTTAGTGGGCTAGCTCAAGCCCCACTAGCAAGTCTGTGTTTCTGGGCTCCTACCTCCAGTTAGGGCATACCCTGAGACAACAGCCTTATTCATTTCACAGCCCTGATTTATACCCGAAGGTCTGTGAAGGCGCTAGAGCGTCTCAACAAAACTGCTGTAAAGGAATTTTTTTAACATGGTAAAAAAAACCTTATTTTTTCATAACTTCATTCTTGGAAACAGCTGAACCACTTTTACTGAAATCCCCTTCTCCTTACCTCCCCCATTTTCCCTCCTTCCCCAAAATCCATCCCAAGTCAAATGTAATGTAGAAAATCTCAGATTTAGTGGTTAAATTTTGTCAAAGTTCTAAGCAACTGAAAACAGGGTCTTTATAATGGAAGGTGGCAGGAAACCTTAACTACCTGCCCCACCTATGCTGAAAAACTAAATTTATATTTGGAAATTAAAGAATTTCACGCTCCTGTACATTGCTTTGGGAGGCAATGAAATGAGTCCTGAGGGGTATACAATTTCATATCTAGTACATAGCAAAAAGAAAAGATCATTACAACAAAATGACTTACAGAAAACAGCTGAAATGTTTCTCTAAATGATAGCCTAAGTAAAAGTGGGCAAACCTAGGAAGTTTTACACCTCATTGAACCTTTGTATGCTCATCAAGAAACAAAAATAGTTTTAATACAAAAATCTTTGAGTAGGGAAGTGACCTGTGAAACCTGTTGGCTAAATTAGTTAAAAGTATGAGGGAGGGAACCCCAACAGCATATCTAAACAATTCTACAAGTCATCCGAATGAGTTGGACAGTCATGACATCGTCAGAAATAATAGAATTGTAAAAATGAGTTTTAAACTAGTGAAAGATTAACTGAGCTACAAATTCATTTAGTTTTAAATTATAATTATAAAATTATAATAGAATTTGAGGGATTTTTATGGAAGCTATATTGAATATGAAGGAAATAAACTCTGCCCCTGGAGTTCTCTTTGCAAAATTGGGGCCATAGAGTGGGATTTTTGCTGCATGTGACACAAGTTAAGTTTTGGGTCAGATTTTAGAAAATAGATCACAGCCCTCTATGTGATGCCAACAATTGATATTGCAAAAACAAACTAGTATCCTCTATGTTTAAAGTTGAGAAGAGGAATGTAACAGGGTTTGTCCCTTTTTTTCCATTAGTATTTTAAGTGATTATAGAACGTTGGGCAGTTTTAACATAAGAACAGCCATACTGGGTCAGACCAAAGGTCCATCTAGCTGAGTATCCTGTCTTCAGACAGTGGCCAATGCTAGGTGCCCCAGAGGGAATGAACAGAACAGGTAATCATCAAGTGATCCATCCCTATTGCCCATTCCCAGCTTCTGACAAACAGAGGCTCGGGATGCCATCCCTGCCTATCCTGGCTAATAACCATTGATGGACCTATCCTCCATGAACTTATCTAGTTCTTTTTTGAACCCTGTTACAGTCTTGGCCTTCACAACATCCTCTGGCAGGGAGTTCCACAAGTTGACTGTATATTGTGTGAAAAAATTTACCTTTTTGTTTGTTTTAAACTGCTGCCTATTAATTTCATTTGGTGACTGCCTAGTTCTTTTGAGAAAGAGTAAATAACCCTCCCTTATCTACTTTTTCCACACCAGTCATGATTTTATGGACCTCAATCTTATTCCACGTTAGTCGCCTCTTTTCCAAGCTGAAAAGCTCCAGTCTGATTGATCTCTCCTCATATGGAAGCCGTTCCATACCCCTAATAATTTTTGTTGCCTTTTCGGAATCTTTTCCAATTCCAATGCATCTTTCTTGAGATGGGCCGACCACATCTGCACTCAGTATTAAAGATGTGAGCGTACCATGAATTTATATAGAGGCAATATGATATTTTCCGTCTCATCTATCCCTTTTTTTAATGATTCCCAACATTCTGTTTGCTTTTTTGACTGCCGCTGCACATTGAGTGGATGTTTTCAGAGACCTATCCACAATGACACCAAGATCTATCTTGAGTGGTAACAGCTAATTTAGACACCATCATTTTATATGTATAGTTGGGATTGTTGTCCATTGTGCATTATTTTGCATTTATCAATAATTAATTTCATCTGCCATTTTGTTGCCCAGTCACCAGCGGTGAAAGTAACTTAAATTTCTTACTGATATGGTCGTATCGCAATTAACTTCCACTCCTACGCACTTAACTTCATGGATCCCTTTGCATGACTTTGATACAGAAATTAAAGCTACTACTACCAATACTCTATAATAAAACTTTAATATTGAAGTAAAAGCCTGAACTTTCTGTCACATTCTTCTCCTGTCTTCCAATTTAAGGGAGTCCCCATAGAAAGAAGACAGCATAGGGAGAAGGAGGTGAGAATCTAGGTACAAACCAGACTCAAAGGAAATGCAGCAGGGAGAGAGAGGGAGCCAACCCCACCAAGCTCTGCAGGTGTAAGAGAAAAGTCCCCTGCAGGCTCTGACACCAGTTGCACAGCATGGGATCCTGCACCAGTCGTCCTAGCCCTTTCTAATCGCGGCCACAAGCCAAAGCCACCGGCTCCACTGCCCTGCGCAGCTTCAGGACAGAGCTGGTGTCTTTAAAAAGTTTCCATGCAGCTTGCAGGGATTTCACTTTTGGCACTGCAGCTTTTAATTTCTGTTTAACTAACTTCCTTATTTTTGTGTAGTCCCCTTTTCTGAAATTAAATGCTACAGTGTTGGGCCGCAGTGGTGGTTTCCCCGTCACAGGGATGTTAAATATAATTATATTATGATCACTATTACCAATTGGTCCAGCTATATTCACCTCTTGGAGCAGATCCTGTGCTCCACTTAAAACTATATCGAGAATTGCCTCTCCTCTTGTGGATTCCAGGACTAGCTGCTCCAAGAAGCAGTCATTTAAGGTGTCAAGAAACTTTATCTCTGCATCCTGTCCTGAAGTGACATGTACCCAGTCAATGTGGGGATTATTATTGAGTTTTTATTTTAATAGTATCTCTAATCTCCCTGGGCATTTCACAGTCACTATCCTCATCCTGGTCAGGTGGTTGGTAATATATATCCCTAGTGCTATATTCTGATTACTAGAGCATGGAATTACTATCCATAGAGATTTTATGGTACAGTTTGGTTCATTTAAGATTTTTACTTCATTTGATTCTAGCTTTCTTTCACATATAGTGCCACTCCCTGACCAGCACAACCTGTTTCTGTATTTCCGATATATTGTGTCCCATTAATTATACTCATTCCTCCAAGTTTCTGTGATGCCTATTATATCGATATCCCCATTTAATGCAAGGCAGTCTAGCTCACCCATCTTATTATTTAGACTTCTAGCATTCGTATATAAGCACTTTAAAATCTTGTCACTTTTTATCTGTCTGCCATTACCCACAGTGGGTCCTATCAAACCTGGTATTTTGCCACCTAAAGGGGAGGAGGGGTGGGTGCTACCTCACCTGCTTCGTGGAAGAGGGCTTTTCCCACCTAGGCTTGCTCCTTTTCAACACTTCCACTCTTCCGGTCCCAGGGGATGAGTAGGGTTGCCAACTTTCTAATTGCAACCCTTACCCCGCCCCTTTTCTGAGGCCCCACCCCAGCTCACTCCATCCCCCTCCCTCCATTGTTTGCTCTTCCCCCACCCTCACTCACTTTCATCGGGCTGGGGCAGGGAGTTGGGGTGTGGGAGAGGGTGAGGGCTCCGGATGGGGGTGTAGGCTCTGGAGTGAGGCTGGGATGAGGGGCTTGGGGTATAGGAGGGGGCTCTGGACAGGGGCCAACGGGTTTGGAGTACGGAAGGTGGCTCAGGGCTGGGGCAAGGGGTTGGGGTGTAGGAGGGGATGTGGGCTCTGGTCTGGGGATGGGGCTGAGAGGTTTGGAGTGTGGGAGGGGGCTCCGGGCTGGGGTAGGGGGTTGAGGGGGCGTGCGGGCTCTGGGGTGGGGCTAGGGATGAGGGTTTTGGGGTACAGGAAGGGGCTCCAGGCTGGGGCTGAGGGTTTCGGCATATGGGAGGGGGTGAGGGCTGGGGCGGGGGTTGGTGTGCAGGAGGGGGGTTCAGGATGTGGGCTGTGGCTGGGTGGTGCTTACCTCAGGTGGTTCCCCAGAGGTGCCAATATGTCTTTCTGGCTCCTAGGCTTTGGGTCGGCCACGTGGCTCCGTGTGCCTCTCCTCCCCCCAGGCACTGCCCCTGCAGCTCCCATTGTCCACTGTTCCTAGCCAATGGGAGCTGCGGAGTCTGCGCTCGGACGGGGGCAATGCGCAGATATCCCTTGGCTGCCCCTACACCTAGGTGCTACAGGGATGTGTCAGCCACTTCTGGGAGCCTCACAGAGCCAGGGCAGGTAGGGAGCCTGCCTTAGTCCCGCTGACTGGTTGCAACCGATGAAGTGAGCTGTAGCTCATGAAAGCTTATGCTCAAATAAATTAGTTAGTCTCTAAGGTGCCCCAAGCACTCCTTTTTCTTTTTGCGGATACAGACTAACTCGGCTGCTACTCTGAAACTCACTCTTTCTAGTTTGTTTTAGTGCTGTATTGACTTTTTTCTATTAACCCTTGGGTATTGGGAGTTGGGATTTCCCCTATCCAACTGCATGAGCACTTCAGTCTTGGGGAAATCCCTACTTCTAGCACAAGTGGGTTAATGTACTGGACTTCTGTTGTAAGCAAATAAAGAGACATTACCTAAATCTCTGCTCTTCAGAAAATTGTAACTTTCTGTTAAACATGTTCTAGGAAAATCTTTATTACTTTTGTGCCATAATTATTTAGGTGGCATATACAAGAAAGTTAACCACACACAGTAAATTGGACCGAGTAAATATTTGTATAACCACGAACACCAAGAAGCCTACAGCATAGGATTATGCAGAATTTTATATGAAACAGATCATTAAATTTACTATACTGTCGCAGTTGAGGGGAAAATAAATAGTTGGGTCTCATTTATGTGTTCATTTTCATGAATAAAGCTACTGTATGAGTTTTCAAAATGTTAGATAAAAATTTCTGGCCTATGTATTATTTAATAGAAAGTGAAAAAGAATTGCTCTTTTTTAAATTGAATGTCTAGACAGGAGAGATGCATTTCCTTTTAGTACTAAGAGCTGGTTTTTCTTTAAAACTAGATTAGGAATTTTTCAGGTGGACTGGATGCTGATCAGCTGCAATTACTTTAGAAAAGTTACTGGGAGCTGATGAGCAACCTAGCCATTTAAATGAAGGTACCCTATCCGCATAAGCCTCCCCCCCCCCCGCAATGCTCTCTGGACTGCTGAGTCAAAGTGAGTCTTTTGCTTTTGTCTTAATGCAGCCTTCATAATGCATGTGGATAAGTGTTTTGCTTCTGAAGAGGATTATTGCTTTAACATGTTTTACAGAATGCCACATAACCCTAATTGTATTTTTAGAAGTTGCATGTGTATATGGGTGGGCAAAACCAGCTATGGAGTTTGAAACCTGACTGCTAGAGTTCAGTTTTGGGAATCGACCAGCGTTTCAGGGTTATTTTGGTGGGTTTTTTAGTACATCCCTTACCCTTCTTGTGTTCCCTGCCTCTCCTTACCCCACTCATTCAGTGATTTCATATTAACGGTTCCATAAACTAGATGAAGGGCATAATCATTTTCTGAGGCTAGGAAGTAACCAAGAGTTTTATGTTCCAGAGTTCTAGTGCTACGTTTCTTAGTACACCTAAAATTCCAATCGGTAGCCATTGAGCTCTGGGTTTGGGACGAGTGCAAGATCTACCCCTTTCTATTATGCTGTAATACTGCAAGTATTTTCAATAGATTATCACATCTTCAAAAGTACATTTCAAGTTTGGTTCCTTGGATTTTGGTTTATATGATAGGTTGATGCCAAGTTGCTTCATACATGCAAGCGTCCTACATATCTTTTAAAAATAACTTAGCAGATTTAGGTTTAATTTAGACGCCTTGAAAACGGGTGAGGTAGGCAATGAACTGCAATATCATAAGGTTGTATATGGTTGCATTGCGACTTTGCAAAACGTGAAAGTTGAAACCATTTAAAACTTAAAAAAATAAATATGTAATTAGGTTGTTGCTTTAAAGTATGCTTTGATCTAGGATCACTGACATAGATTCTTATTTAATTTTTTAATTTAATTTTATTGCAGTCATTTCAAGTTTAACTATAGCCTTTACCCAGAAGCCCTATACATTCTTCGTGACATTGCAATAGAATGCAGCAGCAATCCAAGACGATTGTTACAATTTATTATTCTTTATTGTTTTTCATGTTTTAAATCTCCATAGTGCCTTTCATTTTGAGCAGTCTCTAAAGAAGTCATATACTTGTCAGTTGTGTTGTTCCTCACCCACCACCCCATCTGTCCCCACTGTGACTTTGATAAATTTGTTCTTAGGGTGCAAATCATTCACGATCAAGTTCCTACAGGACATTTTACTGTTACATTTACTGTTGTAACATGCTTCTGATTTTTCAAGCTGCCTTTTGCTTAGTTTACATACAGTATGACTGCTTATGCTTGACATAGTAAAGATAATGAAGTTTCTGTTTAAATATATCTTATTTTTAATCACAACTGTGTGGATTTGATGGCTCTTATTGAAAGGAAGGATGAATACATAGTGGCATGTAAACCAAGGACTACATCCGTCACTGAATGTGTGAATGACAAAGATAATGGTAATGCAGTGTCTATACCCTTACATTACTCCATGCTGGGTACTTTTTTAATTTTTCTTCAGTCTTGAAACACTCTGTGTTTCCATCAACCTGGTTCACTTCTTCAGTCAAAATTTTTCATTCACTGGCTTTCCCTATACTCCAGTGTTCTGACTCATACAGCAGGATCAGCATGACAGTTGTCTCATATGTGCTGATTTTGTAGTAATGTCCTTAGCCTTCCAGATCTTGCAGATTTTTCTAAATACAGTAGCAGTTAGTCTGTTTCTTGCATTTATGTCATCTTCACAATTCCCATTCTTTCATGCTAGTCCTCCAAAGGTACACAAATGTTTCCACTTGTTCTAGTTCGTTGACTAAGTTTGATGTTTGCCTCTCTCTCCTGTCTTCCAATTGCCATAATTTTTGTCTTCTCTGTGCTAATCTTCAATCTGAATTTTCTGCTTTCCTGGTCTACCTTTTCAGTTATTCTCTGTAAATCTTCCTTGGTCAATGCTATGTCAATATAATCTGCAAATGTAAGGTTATGCACTATTCTACCAGTTAACATGACTCCTCCTCTTTCATCACTCAGTGCTACAGCCATTACTGCTTCCGGTACCAAATTGAGCAAATCTGGTGATAGTATGCAATCCTTGTCTCACTCCTATCATCCTGACCCATATTGTTAGCTTCTGGTCTACTCTCCACACTCACTGTAGATGTTTTTTCTTTCAGACCAATCAATTTTTCAGGGATGCTATACTTTCCCATCGCTTTCCATAATCCTTTCTGCCAAATGCTCTCAAAAGCTTGTTCGAAGTCTATAAAGCTGTTGTAACAACTTCAGTTGTGTTCTGTGTGCTTCTCCAATATTGGTTCCAGTCTAAATCTGACCTGTTCCTTTGCAAGTGCTGCTTCTGCTTCTTTATGTTGCTCGCTTATCCAGTTGTTTCTTTTTTCACTTTGTCTAAGAGTTGAGTACTACATGCTGACAAGAGAGAAATCAGAAAGCAAAGAGCATGTGCATATGTACTCACACATACATAATGTGGGATGTATCTCGTGTAATGCTAAGCAAATATCTAGAAAACCTCTAAGAAAGCTTTTAGTAGCCTTCATAACTCCCAACTTTCCTGGCAAGAGGGGCCCAACTATTGGAGGGGCAAGGGGGAAAACTATACTTGTACCAGAGTTGATCTATTTAGGTCATGATTGAGGGGAAGTTTATGATGTCACTGTCCACACTGCATCCACACTGTGGAAACTGACTTCAGGCTCCAGTACAGTCAACCTGCTTTGCAAGTAATAAAACCATTTTTTGAAAAAGGGGAACTTAAAGCTCGGAAATATACCATTTCAGAACAATCTTTAGGACCAATATGTATGGTTTTTAAAGATGATGCCTGAAAGTCCATGACTCCCTTTTTTTTTAAACCAACCCGACATATTCAGAAATCACCAGAGAAATTCAGAATTACTTTTTTGCGTGGGTTGTAATTTTAGGTAAGAATTTCTTTGCCTATTTTTCTGTTTAGGTGACATTTCTAGAGCGAGTCAACATAAATCTTTTTTACCTAAAGAGACCCTATCTGTACAGACTGGAGAATCTAGCAGGTGTATGCTGTATTAGTTGGTTTAGAACTGTCACATAAACAGTGAATGGACTCAAACGCTTAATACAAAGGAGTCTTAGGTTGACCCTGCAGCTTTTGATAGTATCTTTCTGTGGTGCAACCCATATTCAACAGCAGTAGGTTTTTCTTACTAAGTTAAATGTTGCTTTATGACCACATTATTGGTAAATATTAGTATGTGTGAATTCTGTTGGGTTTTGGCACCTAGAAGTGCATGGAACAGGTAAAGCAGAGCACTATGTGGTGGTCTGTTCAAAGATGTATACAGAATACTGGTGTTTAGCACTGCAATAAAGCAAACATGCCACTAGGTGGCTCAAGAATCTACCTCCTAAGACATTTTTAAAGCTATATATGGCTTACATTACATCATAGCAATGCATTACACTTTAGCACTAATATTGTATCAAAGCACCTGTGCTGTGTAACATGCTGTCTCTCTTACTATCCTGAGTTTGGAGAAAAATATTTTCTTGAATGCATTATGTGCATTTTACATTCCTTGGATGGTGGGGATAACATGTTCTCTCAACTAATTTACTGTGTGGTATTTCTTTTAAACTTATCTTTACTATAGCTTTTGAAAGAGGTGGAGGTGTGAAAATAATATTTAACTGACCAGTGGTAACACTTTCAGAAGTACTTATGGAGCCTATGATGATTTTGATTTAGGTCTTTTAAACCGAGGATTTCTTGCCCTATCTGGTTGGGGGAAGACAAAAGATGGGAGTACTATAATTTTTAGGATATTGGGCAGTCTAGGAAATCTTCCGAAAAAAGTAAAAAATAAAACTGAAGTCTGTGCAGCTGATTCATTATAAACGTGATATTAGGGTTTCATGCAAATATGCTGAGGACCAAAAAAGTGACTGAAAAGCAATCACTCTGTTCTTCATCAGGCTTTTTCAGTTTCCAATTAAAAACAAGATTCTCCCTCTCCAAATTAGCCTGGTATCAGAACACACATTGTATTTTAATTTTCATTCTGTCTTGGATGTGCTCAATAAGTTTTAAAAGCAGAATTTAATTGGCAAATCTACTAATGGTGACAGAGCCACAGTACGTTGCAGTGCTGCCAGTCGTAAGATTCGGTTTTGTCACTAAGGAAGGCACAAGGGAAGTAGACATGTACAGTAACAAGATGCACATCTAGATCCTGTCTTGATCAGTGTCTCTTTGGGGGAAAATTCTGCTATCTGATATTTTATACAGTTACCTGTTCAAGGAATGAGTGGTCCCATAAGCAGATAACTGTGATGGCCAAAACGTGTAACAAACTGTCAATCTCTTTGGAGCTGAAACACAGGCCAGAACAAGCTGTGCTAAAAATGATTGAGGTCACGCTATTACCCCTGAAAGCTTGAAGCATTTTGGCTTGCATCTGTCTGCTTGCTCTTTGTGATTAGTAAGATAGAATAATCAGAACTTCCACTTTGCTTTCTGCAGTGAGGCAAAATTATCAGATTGTGTAGTATTACTGTTACCTTATTAACTGAAAAAAAGATCGTGAAGGGGAAACAAGATAGATAAAACAAATGCATCTTGCATTGTGCCTTGGAAAATGCTCGACTTGTGCTTTGATAGGCTGCCAAATTTCAGTTAAAGCCTCGCTACCAGAGGCGGCATGTTCAAACATAGGTTGCAACACCAAATGCTTCCTAGTTAGTTTTAACTGCTGATACTTGGTGTCCATCTAGTACTTTTTGCTAGTCATGGACTGTGAAAAGTACTGTTGTCAATGATATCCAGAAGCCAAGAAGCAATGATGGGTCCAATAGGAACCTAAAGCGGGGTACCACTTCCTACAACTGGAAATTCATGACAGCCTAATAATTGGTGAATTTGTACTCTAGGGTACAGATGTGGGGACCTGCATGAAAAACCTCCTAAGCTTATCTTTACCAGCTTAGGTCAAAACTTCCCCAAGGTACAAAGTATTCCACCCGTGGTCCTTGGAATGGCCGCTACCACCACCAAACTAATACTGGTTACTGGGGAAGAGCTGTTTGGACGCGTCTTTCCCCCCAAAATACTTCCCAAAACCCTGCACCCCACTTCCTGGACAAGGTTTGGTAAAAAGCCTCACCAATTTGCCTAGGTGACTACAGACCCAGACCCTTGGATCTTAAGAACAATGAACAATCCTCCCAACACTTGCACCCCCCTTTCCTGGGAAATGTTGGATAAAAAGCCTCACCAATTTGCATAGGTGACCACAGACCCAAACCCTTGGATCTGAGAACAATGAAAAAGCATTCAGTTTTTTACAAGACTTTTAATAGAAAATAGAAGTAAATAGAAATAAAGAAATCCCCCCTGTAAAATCAGGATGGTAGATATCTTACAGGGTAAATAGATTCAAAAACATAGAGAACCCCTCTAGGCAAAACCTTAAGTTACAAAAAAGATACACAGAAATAGTTATTCTATTCAGCACAATTCTTTTCTCAGCCATTTAAAGAAATCATAATCTAACACATACCTAGCTAGATTACTTACTAAAAGTTCTAAGACTCCATTCCTGTTCTGTCCCTGGCAAAAGCAGCATACAGACAGACACAGACCCTTTGTTTCTCTCCCTCCTCCCAGCTTTTGAAAGTATCTTGTCTCCTCATTGGTCATTTTGGTCAGGTGCCAGCGAGGTTACCTTTAGCTTCTTAACCCTTTACAGGTGAGAGGAGCTTTCCCCTGGCCAGGAGGAATTTCAAAGGGGTTTACCCTTCCCCTTATATTTATGACATGGGTCCAATAGGAACCTAAAGCGGGGTACCACTTCCTACAACTGGAAATTCATGACAGCCTAATAATTGGTGAATTTGTTTAATATACAGCGTTTTTTTGAGGAAGAAACCACTCCTTGTTTATGCAGAGCCCTTAACAGTACAGACATCAACAATGCTTATCAATATGGGCCTAAATAGCCTCTATGTAGGACCTGGATCTCTGGTGTCTAGTTGCAACTCTTTAAGCCCAGCCAGAATTTCAGGAAGTAGTTTTTAGCAAGTTTCAGTCTGCACAGATTCCATGCTGCATGGCTACTGTCCCTTTCTCAATGCACCCCTGTACTGTAGCATCTCCTCTCCCTGTCAGACTTAGACCTGATGCTAAACATTTCTGCTGCAGTCAGCACCAAATACTAGGGAAGAGGAAATGTCATGTCGAGACTAAACCACAGCTCTTCCTCCTCCAGTTTGGATAGTTCTTGGATAGTTCTTCACTGTGTACATTCATACATCCCAAGGCCAGAAGGGTCTATTGTGACCTCCTGTATAACACAGGCCATAGAATTTTCCCAAAATATATCCTAGTGCGTGTCTTTTAGAAGATCTTCATTTAAAAATGGTTAGTGATGGAGAATCACTGTTCCAGTGATTACTTAACCTCACTGTTTAAAAATGTATGCCTTATTTCCTGTCAGAACTTGACTAGCTCCAGCTTTCCAGCCATTGGAGGGCATGGTGGGACAGACTTAGTGGAAGGCCTTTCAAGGTGATCACTCCAAAGGCGGGCAAAGGGAAGCTGAGCTCCACTCCCTCATACTCACACATCTGTCCCAGAGATAATTGGACCCTGCATTACATGCTCAAGTAGAAGCAGAATATAGATTGTGGCCCCCCTCACCATTTACTACTTCAACATAAATGTATTTAAGAATTTCTCATGAAAACGCAAGTAAAACATGTGAAAGGTAAATGGATTTAAGTTTGTCTGATTCACTCTGGGGAAAACTTCCAAGTGTAAGTCCCTCTTCAGCTTAGTATTACTTGACAATGTCTATAGTTAAGCATCTAAGGAAGCCACAAATTGTAGTGTTCTTTCTCCGTAATAATAAAACGCATAAGACAGCAATTTAAAATGTGCTTTTATTCCATACAAATTGAAATAAAATGTTAAACTTTTTAGCTTGGCGAAAAGCTGCTGTGGCCTTAGTGTACACGACCTTTGAACAAACTACAGCTATGATTACTTGAAACTGAGTGCAATATTAAATGAAAACGTTGTTGGCGGCATAAGTATATCACCCATTTTTCTGTTAATTCACAGTTTTAAAATACTTCAGTATCTCTCCATCGTTGCGAGACTTTGGATTCAGAAAGGACTGTCCTTTTTTTGCTTTGCTTTCTGAGAAAAGGTGAAACAATCAAAACTGAAGAGTCGGAACAACAAATAGTTTTTACTAAGGTGCCTACATTTTAGACAAACCGAAATATTATGCTGCAGGGTATCAACGCTCTTAAGGCAAAGGACAATGCTGTTTTTCCTTACTGGGTGTACACAACAACCTCCTTCACGTATTGCAGATGAATGTCCTAGAATTGCAATTTGACAGAAGCACTTCTTCATTTGCGTTTTTGAACAGAAAGCAAATAATATTCTGTAAAACAGATTTAAGAAGTGTAGGTAGGGGAAGGGGAGGGAGGGTGGCTTGCAGGAGAAGAAAAGGGTTGTCATTACCAATTATGGAGAGAGAAATCCTGTACTCGCTGATCCAGGACCTCTCCTTTTGGTGCCAATTATTTATTAACATTTGTATTTAGTGTATTGTGTTTTAATGCAAGTAAACACATACTATTGAAATCTAATTTTAAAACAAGATAGCTACTTTTTATAGAGCATTATTGTATATAGTTTTGTGTTTGTGGATATATATGCTCCTCTCTCTAGTTCTGTTGATTTAGTTTTTAATTTAATTGTTTAAAACTAAAAATTAAAAATCTTCTTATGGGCCAAAGTGGTGGTCTTGTTTATAAATTTTGCTCAGCTTGTATGCAAGCTCCTGAAACTAGAGAGGAAATGTTTGAAGTCTTCTGGCAAAGTTATTTTAAAATGATTCCAGCTTTTTCTTAACCACGGAGCCTCATACATCTATTCCATGTTACAATGGAGTAATTTGTCTTTTGCTTGAAAGGTTGTTTTTTTTAAAAAAAGACGACATCCCTCCACCCCCCCATGTACACAGCAGGCTAATGTTTTCTTACCTTGTCATGAACACCAAAATCTCTTGCCACCAGTCATAGCATTTTTTTTGCCTTCCATAGTTTGGGAATTTCGTGCGATGTTTCTTAAGTCTAAGACTGAGAAAAGAGGGGGTTAGGGGGATATCTACAAACCCTATCTTCCTGCCAATTCTTTCCCACTATTTATCTCCTAAACTTACAGGACCTAAACTGAACTGATTTTTGCTGCTGATTACCATAATTTTAGCTTACTCTGCTTATGTTTACTTGATAGATGTTTTCCATGGTCACAAAACAGATTTGACATGTTCAGAGCTGAAATAACTGTGGCATGGTGCAATCTGTGTGATTTAGTGGGTAGAGTTGGACAGAATATATATTATCCTGTCTACTCTGCGTCAAAGGATCAAAGTTAGGAACTGTTGTGGCTTAGAGAACAAAATGAAAGCCAACATCTAGGAGTATGTCTCCACTGCATGCTTCTTTCTATAGAGGTTAGTGTACATCTCCACATAGCCCTCCTAGTACAGGTACAAATAGCTGCATAGCTGGTGAGGCATGGCTTAGGCAAGTAGAGTACAGTCGTGAGTACACACCCTACATGCTATGTACTTGCCCACACCATGCTTCCTGATCTATGTAGTGTCTTGCTGCCTCTCTGCTTCTGGAGCCTTTGCCCACCTCAGGAAAAGACTTCCCCATCAGGGAAAGGCTTTGCCAGCTCCCTGCTGCTGGAGCCCTTCTCTGCCACAAGGAAGGCTCTGGCTGTGGAGAAAAGCTTTGCCAGCTCCCTGCTGCTTTCTGGCGGGGGGCCGGGGAGAAGGCTTCAGTAAGGCTGAAGCTTGCTTCTCTGCCAGAGCCTTTCATTGACACGTGTAGCTACATGCCGCAATATAGATGGTCTGCTTTTCTGCTGCAGTGTGTAGCTCTATGTACCTAACACAACCCCACCACCAGTGATGTGTAGCTGGAGCCTAAAAGTAAAACTATATTAGGGTTATGAGAATAGAAAGGAAATCGTAAGAAAACGGGATGGGAGGATTTTTCAAGGAAAATCTTTACTGCTTACTACTAAAAATGTGTGGGGCTTTTTGGCCATGCTACATGCTGGAGGAGCAGGTACACTAAAAAATAGGATAGTATAATTTTGAAGGACAAACACATCAGAAGTAAGTTCCATCTATTGTGTGGTACTACTTCACGTAATCAGTTGTGAATTTGTAGATTAATAGAAGGCCAGAAGAAACCACTGTGAACATATAGTCTGATCTCTTGTAGAACACGGGCTCTAGAACGTCCCCAAAATAATTCCTACAGCTGATCTCTTTGAAAAATATCCAGTCTTTATTTGAAATTAGTTTGTAGTGGAGAATCCACCACAGCCTTTGTAATTGTTCCAACGGTTAATTACTCTAGTTAAAAATGTACACCTTATTTGTGATCTGAATTTGTCTAGCTTCAACTTCCGGCCCTGGGATCATGTTACACCTTTCTCTGCTAAATTGAAGAGCCAGTTATTAAATATTTGTTCCCAATGTGAAGGTACTTTACTCCCCTTTAACCTTCTCTTCATTAAGCTAACTAGACTGAGTTCTTTGGGTCTATCAGTGTTTTCTGATTCTTGTGGCTCTTCTCCGAACTCTCTCCAATTTATCAACATTCTTCTGAACTGTGGGCAGTAGAACTGGACATGAGAATCCAGCAGTGGTTGCACCAGTGCCAAGTACAGAGAGAAAATGACCTCTACTCAAGGTTGCCCTGTTTATGCCTCCCAGGATCTCATTAGCTTTTTTAGCCACAGCATTGCACTGGGAGCTCATGTTCAGCTGATTATCCACCAAGACCCCAATCTTTGTCAGAGTCCCTGCTTCCCCCACCTTCTGTTAGTAAGACTTTGTTTCCGGATTTACATTTAGCTGTATTAAAACACAGTTTGCTTGCGCTCAATTTATCGAGTGATCTAAATCAGTGCTACTCAAAGTGGTGGTCCGCGGACCAAGCCATCGGCTGCCAGTCTGTGCGCACATCGGAAAAAAAAATTGCTGGTCCCCCACATCAGATAGCTTGCAAAGCACTGCTCTAGATCACTCTGAATCAGTGACCTCTTCATTATTTACCACTCATCCAATTTTTGTCATCTGCAAAGTTTGTTGGTCGTGATTTTGTTTTCTTCCAAGTCACCGAAAAAGATGTTAAATAGCATACGGCCAAGAATTTGTCCCTGTGGAATCATACTGGAAACAGACCTGCTTGATGACAATTCCCCATTTTCAGTTACATTTTGAGACCTATGAATTAGCTAGTTTTTAATGCATGTAACATGTGCTATGTTAATTTTATGTCATTCTAATTTTTTAATCAAAATGTGTGGTATTAAGTCAAATATAATATACTTCTGTAAGGCTAAGTATATTACATCAACACTATTACCTTTAACAACCAATCTTGTCATCTGATTTTAAAAAAATATTAATTTGACAGGGTCTCTCTTCCATAAACCTGCATTGATTTGCATTAACTATATTACCATTCTTTGAGTCCCGTATCAGACACTCTGTTCTCTTGCTTGGGGTTGATGTCAGGCAACAGATTTATAATTACCTGGGTCATCCCATTTTTACCTTTTTTAAAAATAGGCACAACATTGGCTTTCTTCCAGCCTTCTGAAACTTCCTCAGTACTCCAGACTTACTTAAAATCAACATTAACAGTCCAGTGAGCTCCTTAGCAATCTCTTTTAAAAATCCTAGATGCAAATTATCTAGACCTGCTGATTTTCAAATGTCTAACTTTAGGCTAGTATAGACTAATATGTAACATGGTAGGTTACCTTTTTTTCTTTAAAGAGGGGTGAGGAGAAGAGGGTTCCCAAAAAGCAAAAATAAGTCGCAGTGTAATGTCACTTGCAGTGTGAACTCTGTGCCTAGAGAACTTTTTGTTTCTAATAATGGGATTAAAATATTTTGAAATCTATTGATTTATTATTTCTTTGAATAACTGAGATTAGTCTATTTACAGTTCATAACTAAACCACTAGTTGAATTTCTAATTAGGCCCCAGTATTGCAAACAGTTCTAGGAACATACTTGGCTTCACTCACGTAGGTAGTCCCACTGTAGCCAATGGACATGAAAAAAGGTAAGCACATGTTTTCAGGATCAGGGCCTACATTAAAATAAAGTTGGTAGGTTTTTAATACCTTTCCATTTTGCTTTTGTCTTTACAGGTAATTACATGTCTCTTTCTGGCTCGTGGTGGTAATAGATATACATTAACTTGCTGTCAGAGGGGTTTCATTGTTCCTAGGTATGAGGGAAAGATTATATTTTAAAGGTATATGGTAAATTAAATTTAAATACAGTTTTCTGTGCCAAATGTGAGTAACCAGACTCTGTGGAACAGTTAACATAAAGATACATTTCAATGAAGTCTTCAAAATAAACAACCTCTCATTTCCTTTCAGAGTAACAGCCGTGTTAGTCTGTATTCGCAAAAAGAAAAGGAGTACTTGTGGCACCTTAGACTAGCCAATTTATTTGAGCATAAGCCTTCGTGAGCTACAGCTCACTTCATCGGATGCATACTGATGCATGATGCTCACTTCATCAGTATGCATCCGATGAAGTGAGCTGTAGCTCATGAAAGCTTATGCTCAAATAAATTGGTTAGTCTCATTTCCTTGTAAAGGGCTTGATCCAAAGCTCACTGAAGTTAGTGGATTATCAATCAGCCCAAACTGCAGATATCTTTGAAAGTGACATTCTTTGACCTCTCATACCATTTGATCAAGTTTCCTAATAAGTTGCTATGGTTAGTTTTACACATCTTTTTACTTTAAAATTTTTCATCTAGCTTTTATATTGGGATGGCCTTTTGCCAACATGAAAAGGTTTCAGATATCAGATGTTCATTTTGATATTTCTACTCGAAACGTTCTGGGTATTGTGGGAAATTACCTTATGCATTTCAGAAAAATACACTGTTTTCATAATGGTGTAGTATGTATGGTGGCAGCCCTTAAAGGCTTAAGTAAAATAGCTTGTTCAAAGTGCTAATTTAATATGACAACACATTGTGAGAATTAATAAGTACTCTTTGTGGTTTAATTTAAATCCTGATCTCTGATTAGTCAGATCTTGATAAGTGAAAGTTCGTTGTTTTTGCTGAAACTTTATAGGTGGTTGTGAGGCCTTTGGCTCTTTTTTTTAGGCTCTCCGTGTACTTCATTAAAAATGCTTACAGGCAACTGGGAGGAAGAACAAATAACTACCTACATTGTTTACTACTTTTTAAAAGTACTTCTATGTTTTTATTATACAGCAAGAGTTTTTATTTATTACACAATTTTTTATACAACACTGATTATTTCTGTTGAAGTGACAGTTCATACTAGCTACATAAGTGGCAACTTTAAAAAGTGGTGGTCTTGTTAGAGTTAATAGGAATTAAAGTAGATAGAGGATGCAACTTCAGAAGTCTTTTTTGCAAATAAGTTAAGTTAAAAATGGAAAATATGAGAACTTTATTGCCTCGCCTGCTGTTCAAGGAAGCTTCTGATTGTTTGAGAAACAGATGTATCCTAAATGTGTGGTTTTTATGTATTGGATAAAAATCTTTTGAAAATCTAAGTTTAGGATATATTGTTTACATCAATAATAATAATAATACTAAATTCACTTATGTGGCCTGCCCTTAACAACATTTTTTGGTGAGAGAAATATATCAGAATTATCAAAATCTGCCCCAAAGTCAATGGGAACAAGGCTAGCCTGATGATATCCATACCCTTTAACTGTGACATAGCTATGGACTGCTTGTACTTTCACTACTGCATATTAATTAAATCAATTAATTAAAAATTAATTAATATTAGTGGTCATGTAAATGTCAGACCTATACTCCTATAGACTTAAACGCCTTATCAGGAGAATTGTATAACACAGCCAGCAGCATTACAAGCTTCCTGCTGTAAGCTAGTGGAGTGATCTGCTAGTAGCCAGGGAAGGTGAAATCATACTCTAAGTAGCAGCACAATTCCAGGAGTTTGTTTTACTCAGGGCAGTTCTTAGTTTATTTTGAAACCAAGATTCAAAACATAGCAACTCCAAACACTTTTCACCATCCTTCAGGGTGTTTTAGGCCTTCATTCCAGGGGTTCACAGTCCTTTACAACCCTTCTTTCAGGGCTTTGCAATTGAAGCCTCCCCAGCTGAGGTTTCCCCTTACTGGCTCCTACTTTCAGGTCTCCCTTGGAGTCCTTGCATTTGAGCGAGTGGTAAGTACAGTCTAAGGTCGTTCCCTGATCCTGGGTTTCTTTCTACTGAGGGTAAGGTTCATATGTTTACATCAGGTACTGCTTGCAGCCTGCAGTCATGTGACCCTTCTCTTGTGCTCCATTAATTCAGCACCCCAAATCTTGCAGGGCTTGGGGATGTATGGTGTGCGTCCCTGAGGAACAGCATTCTGTTACACTTGCGGTGCTGTTTTAACTTGCCCTTGATATGGAAGGACTAGCTATATGAGTAAACTATTTAGCCAAAGGCTATTGTGAGTATTACAAAAAATTATCCATCAGTCCACTGGATATCTTAATCATTTTTTGTGATGTGGATGTTGTTAAGCTGTTCACTGGACAGAAACTGACAGCTCATTTCACAGAGATCATGGAATTGTTTTTATATGGTAATAACTTTCCGTTACTATCAATCTAGACTAGACTTATTGGCTGAAGCTTAGTATAGCTAATATTCCATTACACAATCTCCTGAGCTATCAAGTTTCCTATAAATATTTTGTATATTACTATTTCTTAGAATCTGTGAGAAGTTATACAACTTAATAGTGTTGTGGCTAGTAACCACTGAAAAACAGGCTCGCTCTCTCTCTTTGTACCGAACTTTGGTGCCTAGACCTGTAAATTCTGTAATTAAGCCTAAACCTGGTCAAACTTGCCAGAAGCTGGGAATGAGTGACAGGGATCATAGAATCATAGATTACAGTTGGAAGAGACCCCAGGAGGTCATCTAGTCCAACTCCCTGCTCAAAGCAGGACCAACCCCTACTAAATCATCCAAGTCAGGGCTTTGTCAAGCTGGGCCTTAAAAACCTCTAAGGATGGAGATTCCACCACCTCCCTAGGTAACCCATTCCAGTGCTTCACCACCCTCCAAGTGAAATAGTTTTCCCTAACATCCAACCTAGACCTCTCCCACTGCACCTTGAGACCATTTCTCCTTGTTCTGTCATCTGCCACCACTGAGAACAGCCTAGCTCCATCCTCTTTGGAACCCTACTTCAGGTAGTTGAAGGCTGCTATCAAATTCCCCCTCACTCTTCTCTTCTTCTGCAGCCTGACTAAGCCCAGTTCCCTCAGCCTCAACTCATAAGTCATGTGCCCCAACCCCCTAATTATTTTCATTGCCCTCCGCTGGACTTCTCCAATTTGTCCATATCCCTTCTGTAGTGAGGGGCCCAAAACTGGACACAATACTCCAGATGTGGTCTCACCAGTGCCGAATAGAGGGGAATAATCACTTCCCTTGATCTGCTGGCAATGCTCCTACTAATGCGGATTGCTTGATGATTACCTGATCTTTCCCTCTGGGGCACCTGTTATTGGCCACGGTTGGAAGACAGGTTACTGGGCTAGATGGACTTTTGGTGACCCAGTATGGCTGTTCTTATATCTGTTACGGATTACTGACAGTCTTTCTTTTTGGCTGCTACATATGGTATAGTCAATTTTTGTACACCCAAAAGTGCTATTAGAGAGAGTACTGATGTAATGTAAAGTGTTGGAACAATAGTTCATAATATTGTCCCCTAAAGATTATGCTATTAAACTGGAACCTTTTTTATTTTGCTTGATTAGATGGGCGTGCCTTCTGATCTGTAGTATCTCCAATTAAGTGAGAATTAACGGGTGGTGTTTATCTTGGGCATTCATCAAACTTTGTGATCGGTGGTCGGATGTTATTTTCTTTCTTGCAGAACTTGCCTTTTTGTTCTATGTGTAAATCACAAAAGTTACATGTTTAAGTGGTAATTTTTTGTTTACTTATTATAGTGACCTAATAGCTCTCTTCTACTGCTTGTGTGGATGGAATTCCTTGCGTGCTTATATATGACTTATCCTCTGTTGCTGTGTTTGTATCAAGGACTTGTACTCAGTCTGTTGGAAGACACGTACGTGAGTGTGTTCTGTGCAGACTATAATTTGTATTTTCCCAATGCACATCTTCAAAGCATTGTGAGTTCTATTAAATTGTAACAAGATAAACCAAGAGCTCAAGAGGTTAAAAATTACGCAAGTGTCAGTTTCCTCTATACAAACAATGGTTACTGTCTTCATTTTCCCTCTTTTTCTACTGGTTCCAGTGGGAATGTGGGCTTCGTAATATGAAGGGAACATTTTGCTGCAATGTCTAACTTTAAGAACATAAGCTTGCAAATTACTTCCAATAATTATAAGAAAGAATGCAATAGCAAACTTCTTGGAACAGAAAATTTCTTCCCTTCAGTTAGAGGGAAGTAATAATTCAAAGTTTTATATAGAGTAAGGATTTATTAAATGGCAACATCTCTTTGCTTTGCTAATTAAGGTTTTGAAAGAGACTACAAAGTAAAAAAAAAAAAAAAAAAAATTTAAAATTAGGGGTAAGAAATCAATAACAGATATTCATAACTTTGGAGCTCCTGGCACCTTGGGGGCCTATCTTAAAATTTTATTGCTAGTAAATTGTGCATTAGAAGCAGTTTGATTTCTTACCATATCTTGTTACTTTCTAGGACCAAGAAAATCTGTTAGATGTCCCCTGGACAAAACCACCCAGAAAATCAGGCAGTTTTCCACACATCAAACTTCTGCCTCACCAGCCATATAGTAGTCATTCAGCTCCAGTAGCTGCACAGTTCACCCAAAGGCTGCCCTCTTCCCTCCCCCCCCAAATACCCCCTCTATAGCCTACTTGAAGAGACAGTTACAAAAATAGATGCCTTTCAAAATTTATGCTGCCTACTTAATGGCTAGACCTGATTCAGCAGAGAACAAATGCGTTTTCTTCTCTTATCCAGATCTGTATGCTGGGCCAATAAAATCTATCTTTCTTTCTAGTGGAAAATAGAACTATGCCTCAGGAAAAAAGAAGCACATGACCCTTAGCCCTACCAAGGGAATGGTCCCTATGTCCTTTCCTCACACTGCCTTGTGCATCCACTCAGGGCTAGCCACAATCTGGCTCAGAGATTCTACCACAAAGCTCCTGAGAGGATACAAGAAGGAACAAGTCTGAGAAAATTCAGAATGTGGTGTCCTAGGCAGACTTTGAATCTGTAATTAGGCCAGCACAACTTAAACAAGGTGAGGCAAATAAACATGTTTTGTACTAGAAAAATAGAGATTTCCCCCCTGCTGCTCTGTCAACAATTTGAAGCAAAAGAAAGCTGTCTCTTAGAATATTAGCTCTTCAGTTCTCTTTTAGATTATTACTCAAAACAAATTTTCAGCTACTTTTGATTCACTACTTTTTTCTTTGATCTTTTTTCTTGCTGGTTAAACGAGTGACCAAAATGTAATTAACTTAATGACAAAAGGAATTGTAAATGAAGTTAAGATAAGCAAGGTTATTTAAATTTTCTGCCTTTGAAGTTTGGTACACTGAAACTATAAATAAATATAGTATCACCTTTTTCTCTGGGGTCTTGATTGCTGGGGCATAGTATAGTTAATTCCAAGTAGGTACCAGTTCAATGTTTACCATACCTGATGGGTAAAATTAACAATTTTTAATATATTTGGAGGTGACATTGTTTGAACAACCACAACCTATTAAGGTTTTTTTAAAAAAAACAAACAAAAAACCAGTAAGTGGGATTGAAGGATTTTTCAAGGTTAACTGGGAGTCAGGAGACTTATAAATTACTCCATACAATTATTTTGCTTTCCATTGGACAGCCTCTTTAATGAAAAGCTGCAGTTTTGGTTTTCCTTCTTTTTCATAAGACATTGCAGGATTTACTCTTATCAGGCTGTGACTTCTGGTTATAAAATGGTGGTATTCATGGTTGTAAGTATTATGTTAGGGCATAATCTGGTGAAACACTACTAAATTGCCCTGTTTGGTAAATATTACAATTTTCCTTTAAGGTGTAACTGAATAATAGAATCATAACTTGTCTAACTTGCTCTTAAACATCTTCAATAATGGAGATTCCACAACCTACGTAGGCAATTTATTCCAGTGCTTAACCACCCTGACAGGAAGTTTTTCCTAATGTCCAACCTAAACTCCCCTTGCTGCAATTTAACTGTATTGCTTCTTGTCCTAACCTCAGAGGTTAACCAGAACAATTTCTCTCCCTCCTCCTTGTAACAACCTTTGATGTACTTGAAAATTATGTCCCCGCTATCTTCTCTTCTCCAGACTAAACAAACCCAGTTTTTTCATTCTTCCTGCATAGGTCTTCTTTTCTAGACCTTTAATCGCTTTTGTTGCTCTTCACTGGATTTTCTCCAGTTTTTCCACATTTTTCCTGAAATGTGGCTCCCAGAAATGGACATAATACTCCAGTTGCGGCCTGATCAGCACAGAGTAGAGCAGAAGAATTTTTCTTTGTGTTTTGGTTACTGCACTCATGCTAATACAGCCCAGAATGATGTTTGCTTTTTTTTGCATCTGTGTTAAGCTGTTCTCTCATATTTAGCTTGTGATCCACTATGACCCACACAGATCCCTTTCTGCAGTACTCCTTCCTAGGCAGTCATTTCCTATTTTCTATGTGTGCAACTGATTGTTTCTTCCTAAGTGGAGTACTTTGCATTTGTCCTTATTGAATTTCATTCTATTTACTTCAGACCATTTCTCCAGTTTGTCCAGGTCATTTTGAATTTTAATCCTACCCTCCAAAGTACTTGCAATCCCTCTCAGCTTGGTATCATCCACAAACTTTAAGTGTACTCTCTATGCCATTATCTAAATTATTAATGAAGATATTGAACAGAACCGGACCCAGAACTGATCCCTGTGGGACCCCACTTGATATGCTCTTCCGGTTTGACTGTGACCCACTGATAACTACTGTCTGAAGATAATATTCATTAGATTTAAATTCTTGTTTATCTGCAGCTGTTGAGTTAGAAGAGGGAGCAAAACCATCGTAGTAGTGTGTCCAGAATAGTAGTTAAATGTGACTGACTTAGTTTTGTGCTTTGTTTTTTTTCCTACACACTTCCTCTGACACGGAAGAGCAGATTTTACTTTACTTTTGTTGTTGGATTTTAATAAAGCTCTAAATACCAGTCTCAGGCTTCAGAATGTAGTATTAAAATCAAATCAAATGCTGAAATATTTCATTTAGAACAAGTAGCACACACACAAGGTTTTGAAGTTTTTGTGCATTGTTTGAATAGTCTCTTGAATTATTGGTGTTTTTTTAAAAAAGAAAAGATTACTTTTGTCTAAACAAATTCAAGACTCATAACTGAGTAAGAATTTCAAGTCAAGAACACTTAATCACACCTCCACATGTTCATCAAGAATCTTCTTTTTATATGTGGTTTAATATGGCATAGAACTGTCTGCTACTCTTACTACTGGTTTCAGAGTAACAGCTGTGTTAGTCTGTATTCGCAAAAAGAAAAGGAGTACTTGTGGCACCTTAGAGACTAACCAATTTATTTGAGCATGAGCTTTCGTGAGCTACAGCTCACTTCATCGGATGCATCCGATGAAGTGAGCTGTAGCTCACGAAAGCTCATGCTCAAATAAATTGGTTAGTCTCTAAGGTGCCACAAGTACTCCTTTTCTTTTTTCTCTTACTACTATAAACATTAAAAGTTTGCTTTATGCGCTCTTAATGTAAGAATGGCCATCCTGGATCTGACCAATGGTCCATCCAACTCAGTATCCTGCCTTCTGACAGTGGTCAGTGCCAGATGCTTCAAAGAGCACTTTATGGAGTAATCTATCCCTTGTTGATCCACTCCAGCTTCTGGCAGTCAGGGGTTTAGGGACACCTGGCACATGAGGTTGCATCACTGACCATCTTGACTAATAGCCATTGATGGACCTATTCTCTGGGAATTTATGAAATTCTTTCTGAACCCAGTAATACTTTTGGCCTTCACAGCATCCCCTGGCAATAAATTCCACAAGTTTACTGTGTGTTGTGTGAAGAAGTGCTTCCTTATGTTTGTTTGACCCCTGGTTCTTGTCTTATGTGACTAGAGTAACCAGACAGCAAGTGTGAAAAATCAGGACACTTCTCCCTCTTTCTCTCCCCCTCCCCCCAAACCCCTCGGCGGGTGGGTGGGGGATATAGCTGTGTATATAAGACAAAGCCCCTAATATCGGGATGGTTCCAATAATGTCGGAACGTCTCTGGTCACCCTGTATGTAAAGCAGTAAATAACTCTTCCATATTTACTATCTCCACATGATTCTTGATTTTATAGACCTCTGTCATATCCCCCTTAGCAATCTCTCTTCAAAGTTGAACAGTCCCAGTCTTTTTAATCTTTCTTCATATGGAAGCTGTTCCATACCCCTAATCATTTTTGTTGCCGTTCTATGTACTTTTTCCAATTCTAGTATTTTGTTTTTGAGATGGGCTGAACAGAACTGCAGCCAGCCTTCAAGGTGTGGGCATGCCATAGATTTATTTAGTGGCATTATGATATTTTCTGTCTTATTATCTATCCCTTTCCTAATGATTCCTAACATTCTGCTAGCATTCTTTGACTGCCTCTGCACACTGAGCAGATGTTTTCAGAGAATTATCCACAGTGATTCCAAGATCTTTCTTTTAGATGCTGTCATTTTGTATGTGTAGTTGGGATTGTTTCCCAGTGTGCATTACTTTGCATTTATCAACATTGAATTTCATCGGCCTTTTTCCCCCCCAGTCACCCAGTTTAGTGAGATTGCTTTGTAGCTCTTAGTTAAGTCCAAAGCTGACTGCTATCTTGAGTAATTTTGTATCATCTACAAACTTTGCCACCTCACAGTTTACCCATTTTTTCTCAGATCACTTATGAATATGTTGAACAGCACTGGTCCCACTACAGATCCTTGGGGGAACCCACTATTTACTGTTCTCCATTGTGACAACTGGGCATTTATTCTGACCCTTTATTTTCTGTGTTTTAACTAGTTGTTGATCCATGAGGACTTTCTCTTATCCCGTAACTTTTTACTTTGACAAGGTCCCTAATTAAATGTTCTTAAGCAAAGGCTTTCTGAAAGTCTAAGTACACTATAACCACTAGATCAGCCATCTCCACGTTTGTTTGACACCTTCAAAGAATTTTAATAGTTTGGTGAAGCCTGATTTCTTTTTACAAAAACTGTGATTCTTTCCCAATGTATCATGTTCATCTAATGTTTGATAATTCTGTTCTTTACTAGTTTCAACCAATTTGCCTAGTACTGAATTTAGGCTTACTGGCCTTTAATAGTCAGGATCTTCTTGAGTCCTTTTTCAAAATGTGTTTGTTAATTATCCTCCAGTCAGCTGGTACGGAGGCTGATTTTAAGTGGTGGGTTACATACCTGTTACTAGTTCTGCAATTTCATATTTGAATTCCTTCAGATCTCTTGGGCAAATACCCTGGTGACTTATTACTGTTTTAATTTATCAGTTTGTTTCAAAACTTTGTCTGACACCTTAATCTGGAACAGTTCCTCAGATTTGTTATCTAAAAGAATGGCTCAGCGTGGGAATCTCCCTCGCATCCTCTGCAGTGTAGACCGATGCAAGGAATTAATTTTAGCTTCTCCACAATGCCCTTGTCATCTTTGAGTCGTGTTTCATTAAGTAATAAGTGTCGCACGAAATGCAGCCCAAACAACTTTTGTATTAGGGCAAATTTTTTCTCGTCGACCTCGGTAACTAAGTTCAGATCAGAGAATAAAAACTTGTATCTCTGAAATAACAATTTATGTTGCTCTGTGGCTAATTTCAAAGCCTGTCCAGATTATTAACCTCTTGATGCACGATTATTAAGGTGCCACCCTTTTTTACTGTCTTCTCATTGGGGATTTTCTAGCATCTCTTGACAAAAAAAAGTATTTGAGAGCTGATGCAACAATGTTAGTCGTAAAGGTAACTGTGTCCTCACCTTGTAGTCTGGCAGGAAAGATGAGAACTTATGTTCTTGGCTTTCAACTTAGCCTCTACAATTTCCGGTCTTCTTTTAGTGCACTAAATATTTCTAACATGGCCTTTTGTAGAGCTTTCAGTTCTTGCACTGCCTCATCTCCTTTTGGCAAATGTCTCATGCTTTTTCACCCTCTGCTCAAAATCTTTTTGTTCAGGCTGTCTTACCTAATGGAATCTGATTTCTCATTCAGTAAGAGGCCTGAAGTTACAAATTTTCAGGCACAAAAGGTCTGTGTGTGCTCTTGGGGTAAGTACACTGTCAGCAGCTGGAAGTTGTGATTTCATGTTTGTGTAGACATACACGCAGTAGCTGAACTTTGAGCTAGCATGCTAAAAAGGGCAGTTTGACCGCAGCATGGATGGTGGCTCAGGGTAAGCTGCCTGAGTACTGTACCGCCTGATCCTCTGTGTACATACTTGGATGGTGCCCCCTGTGGTTCTGCAGCCAAGCTGCCATTTTTAGCATACTATCTCGAGCAGAGCTAGCATGTGCATGTCTGTGCAAATTGGGAATTGCACCTCCCAGCTGCTGTGTGGATATGTCCTTGGTGCTGGTTCGCCACCGGTTAGGGGGCACAGAAGAAAGGAGGCTAATAGTGGAGTAAGCATTCTCCTGTGGCCTGTTTAATTTATAAAAGTTGCTTTTCTGATCTTTATTTGATCTTTTGATACCAAAGATTACAAACATCACTGACCCTTCTGGAAATATATTTTGTCATGTAAATTCATTATTATTATTATTTATTATTTTAGAAAACAGGCTAGAAACTGCCCTCAAACTGCAGGAGCACTTGCTTCTCAGAAGTGAATGTCTACCTCTTATCTGTGCATCTGATTTCTTCTCCTAAATGTTCTTATTACTTACAATGTCAGACTTCCCCTTTTTGTTATATTTAACCATATTTAAATACATAATATATTTAAAAACAATATTTAAATTTATGAACTCTAAAAATCTTGATGATGATCCTTTAATTGTATTGCCCATTTAAATTTTCTCTGGTATAGTTAGGATTTTTTTTTATTATTGTGTCATGGTATAGCATAAAGGTAAACATGATCTCTTTCTTACAATATACTGCAGAAACTGGAAGTGCTGTGAAAATGCAGGATCTTTGAGTATTAAGACAAAGTCTTGACAATGTCGTAGTTCAAGTACAACTATGTACTGACCCAGTTTCATCCCAGTTTCACTCCATTGACTCCAGCAATGTGAAACCAGAGTTGAATTTGATCCACTTGCTGGTTTTTAAATAAATAAATTTTTGCTTTTGTTTCCATAAATTTAAATCAGCCAAGCAGATGAGATCGCCAAAGCACATTGTGCCTGGTTCTGCCCCATTTAAGTAAATAGGAGCTTTACCATTGACTTCAGCGGGAGCAGGATCAAGCCTGTTAAAACATAATTCACCTAAGTAATTTAATTTGCTTTAGTCCTAGAAGCATTAGTGTGTGTTGGAAAAACTGCAGACCTACACTCTAAGGACAGAAAGAAAAAGGAGATGTCCAGTTTCAGAGTAAAGATAGCTGTAGCCAAAACCGCTTTGGGGCAGTTATGATTAAGTCTGAATGTTTCTTCTGTTGACATTAATACGTTTTTACTCGCTTATTTAAATGGCTTCTTATCTGCTTGAACGGGTTAAGCAATTGCCAATGTTTTTAGAATTTTTAAAGTATCTCTTACAATCAACTCCTTACATAGCTAAGTAGTTTGTTGTTCATTTGCAGTTTGCTAAATCTTGTTTTTCAACGTAATATTAAAGCTAGCCAAGGGCAGATTTGTAAATGATATTACTGGTTTAATCATCAGGAGGATTTGTGTAATGTGTTAAGAGTAATTGCTACACCAGAACCTTATGTGTACTCTATCACTGTTTGGAATATATAGTGCAGTAAATGGATTGTTCATAATTTTTAGAAATCACACTAACAAAATTGCCCAACTGTTGAAAACTTGAGTATATATTTTAACTGAATCTTTAGTTTGCCTATTTATAACAAAACACCGTGCTTTCACAATCAATCCTACAGTAGTCTTTTATTTGCTAATAATATGCTAATATCTAGGATTAAATAAATTCAGTTTGGCATGAACTCTAGAATGCTTGCATTAAAGTTTATTCATAATGTAGTTTTCTCCATGAGCTCCATTCATTCTTTTTTCCATCCAGTGATTGCTGCTATTCATGCAACTTGACATTAAATCAGTGTGCTTTTTCCTCTCCTTTATTAACATATTTTTATTGCAACATGTATTTTTAGGATTCTGGTACATCATAGTAATGCTAAAACTTCCCTCCCTGCCCTGCCCCCTTTGAGAATTTCTTTGTCTTTGAAGAAACTAATGCTCACTTATGAAATACTAAATATAAATTACAGCATTTCTAGGACAGAGTCCACTGCTAAAGATAATACAGCAAGGACCAACGTCCAAAAATGGCTGCTTCATGCAGTTGCAGGAAACTTACTACATCGCGCTACGTTTACGTGAGCCTAATCAATAATCCCTCTTATATGCGTCATAGACACAATCTGGTATCCTCCGAATCCCTCCACCCAAATGTCAGTGTGCCTTAGGGAAATATTCTTTTCTGACACTATTGGCGATCAATTTAACCATTTGCATGTTAACACCCAACTACATTTCTACCTTAAGATACTACTGGTGTCCCAGTAATTTGAATTTTATCAGTTATCCTGGGATATTTCCCAGAGAATTCCAAATGATTACCTCTTGGATGAAAAAACATACTCCACAATGCACTTAAAGTGCTACAATATTTCAAATCCATAAAGAGGGTTTGAAAAATCCATTTGCCTAGTCACCATTGGTGAGTAGGAAACTTCCACTGAGCGTGGGAGCCTAAACCATCAATTACTATTTTTACAAATAAAAGTTTAAAATGTAGTGTTTCTAATTCTTATGGCTGTGATGGTAACCTTCCAAAATGTAAATGTTTCGTTCTTCCTAGGACTACAAACCAAGAGCTTTAGTGTCTCTGCTACTTTCAATTACCTTTCCAAAGCTACCTGAAACTGACAAAGCCAGTAAGTTTCATGGCAGGCATTTAGAACTGGCTGTGTGGTGCTGACACTGACAAGAATAATATAAATGTTGCTGTTGTGAAGCTATTCATCTGGGGAGGAGGACCCCACAAAGGGGGAACACATGGAGTTTGGGAATCCTGTTTCTTTTTTGCAGCAGCCTGGGGACAGTTAGCGTATCAAAAAACCCCTTCTCCCCTCTGGGTGAAGGGGAAAGAGAAATAAAGTTTTGTTTTTCCCGAGCTTGTGAGATCTATCAAGCTGGCCTTTAGATTTATCAGACACTTAACACCTGCAGGCTATTGATTAAAGATGGACTCCAGTGACCAGGGTTTATGGATATCACCTTAGCAGAAATACCAGTTGCTGGGTCTGTCATGGGAAGAGCCCAGTAAACTTCTCAGTAGGATTTTGCTCCTGGGCTTTGCTGATTGGGCCCCGTTCAACTTCACTATAGTGTATGGGCTAGGAGCAATGTAGTTCTTGTTTGATAATGTTTACAACTTTCTTAAAACTTTTCAGGTTGGAAGGGATTCAGATACTATTTACCAAAGTCAACAAGCCTTTTTCAAACTCTGGTCCTACACAAGTTTAACACCCTCCTGCCCTTCCATCTCCCCGCAGAGTCTTGGCTCCTGCTCTTCAGAGTTCTTTCTCTCTCCCCCCTCCCCCGCCCCATCTCAGGAGAGAGCCTCAAATTAGAAGTGTGTCATTTGTACACTGTGTAGGTTTGTGTATTTGTAAGTCACCATATAAATACTTACTATTTGTGTGTTCCCTCTTGATGACAAAATGGTGTGTGGGGGTTGGACATAGTTTTCATGACTACGTATCCCTTAGGCTAAATCTTTTTTGTCTTTTTTGGTACTACTACGAAAAAAACAGTTGAGAATCTGTGCAAGGAGAGCAGTGGAAAACCTACTGTGGGAGTAGAACATAAAAGGTTAGAGCCTTCATGAGTAAAGAGGATAATGATGTGGTTTTGGGGCCACGGTTGGTTTTGCTGTATTTACTATCTTGATACAATAGTGAAAAACAGCTGAATTGAGGCAGGCAGGTTTTAACATGGGCACACACAAATGTTTCTTTTAGATACATTGGGAAAGTCTCTGAAATAGGCTGTGTTTATGTTTCTTAATTTACTATTGTAGGATGGGAAAGCCCTGTGGAACTGTCTCAACTGTCACTCAAGAGTTGAAGAACATAAGTGTATGAGGCAACAGATGTTAAAATGGATTTTTCTCCTGTGGTCTGTGCTTTCTTGAAACATTATCCACATAAAGAAATAGTGAAACAGTGTTGCAAGTGTCCCATATTCTGTTCTTTACCCATTCTAAGAGCCTGATCCAAAGTCACTTGAAATCAAAGGGACTATCTACATTGACGTTGGTGGTCTTTTGTAAACTTTAATAGTGATTTTAGCAGTGTTAAGACAAAATTACATTCCAGATTACATCTGTTAACGTAATTGATATATAAGCATGTGAAATCACTGTAAAAGTTTTATGTAAGGGTGTGGGTTGGAGCTATGTGACAGATACCCAAAAGCAGTATTGGAGGAGTGTGTTGAAAGTGTGTGTAGGCTACATGAAGGTAAAAAGGAATGCACAAGTCTTTTGCCTTATCTACTTATTTCCATGTTCGTCAGGTTTCGGGTGGACGGGGTGTGTCCTGCTGCAACACTGTCACTAAATGTAGCTTTTGTTAGCTAATAGGTACACATTTCTCTTAAAAACAAAACAAAAAAAACCACCACTCTCAAACTGGAAGTGATTCAGGTACTATCCACCAAAGTCAACAAGCTAGCTTCCATTTCCCTGTTATGTCCCCTGTTAATCAACACAAAATAACACACTTGTATTGTGTTCTCTGAGAAAATATCGAGTGTCGTCTTCATTCTTCAGTGTCGTCAGATTTTTTTCTGGAAGTTTGCCTTATATCTGGCTTTCATACCCTTTGTCATGGTATTTTTGATATACATTGTAAAACCCTAGGATTGTTTTATGAAGCAGTGTATCTTTTTTTTAATTTATACGTTTTGAATATTTCAAAAAAAATTTAGATTATCTGGCAGAGTTTAAAAAGAAAGGGTAGATGTGACTTAATTTCAGTTTATACTCTTAAACTTTAGATATTTAGTCATAAATATTCCTATGGGTCTAACTCAATCAACAGTAACTCTAAACTGGACTACAGCTTCTCTTTACATTGTAATTTAGTAAAAAATATGTTTAATTTGGTCAGTGGAGCTTTTTCAGGATGTTTCCTCCTACCACTGGTGTAATCTACAAGATGGATGCACTCTAGTCCATTTCATGGTCCCTTAGTCCATACATGCAAAACAGTCCCCTCCCCCGAACTTGGCTGTTCGAAGATTTTGTCAGGGCCAGTACTTGTACATTACTTAGGTGTTTCAGTAATTATTTTTTAAACATAACACACAGCATGTTTGAGATGAGAGCTCAGTAAGTGTTGAGTCTTTGTGCATATACACTTGGTAATTGCTAAAGCTGAAAATAGCAGGAAAAGGATAAAGTTTTATTCAGTAGATATACACTGACTGAAGTCCTGGCAGCTGTGAAAAATGGATGAAGAGTTGGTTTAGTCTACCCATCACCAATTGTATACAGTAAGCAGATAAGTTGTTCTGGTGAACAGGTGCTCATATATGATGATGGATGCAGCAGAAATGGCTAGATAAGCAAATTTAGTTAAATTACAGTACATGGGCCTACTGCCTCAAATTGATTGCCCTACCCAGCTGAAAGAACTAGGCCAAATCATAGTGTGAAATACTGATGCCATCTTCTCAGTAATTTGTTAAAGTAAATACATGAATAGGATGTTTTAACCAAAATTAAAGGTGTTTCTCTTTAAGAATTTATCCTTTAATTATGCCAGAATGACAGCTGTTCTATCATTAAGCTTTAAGATCAGCTTTCTGTTTAAAACTTGACTGTTGTAAGTACTCTAAAATCCATACAGTTAATCATTTGCTTTGAAATTTGATGTGCCTCATGTGGGCATGGGTGCAGCCAGTAATCCAAATTTCGGGCCATTTGACCAAGTGCATATACAGCTCCTGGAAAAACAGCTTTTCTTAAAACTGACACATTCTGGGAATGGCTTATTTGCTGACAGAGACCATACCAAGGCTTAGATCAGAGGTGGGCAAACTTTTTGGCCCAAGGGCCACATTTGGGTATGGAAACTGTCTGGCAGGACATGAATGCTCACAAAATTGAGGGTTGGGGTGTGGGAGGGAGTGAGGGCTCCACCTGGGGGTGTGAGCTCTGGGGTGGGGCCAGAAATGAGGAGTTCAGGGTGTGGAAGGGGGCTCTGGGCTGGGGGGGATGAGAGCTCCGGCTGGGGATGCAGGCTCTGGGGTGGGGCTGGAGAATGAGGGATTGGAGGTGCAGGAGGGTGCTCCGGGCTGGGACTGAGAGGTTCAGAGGATGGGAGGGGGATCAGGGCTGGGGCAGGGGTTTGGGGTCCAGGAGCGGGTCAGGGGTGCAGGTTCTGGGCGGCGCTTACCTCAAGCAGCTCTGAGAAACCATGCCATGCCTCCCCCCCCCCCCGCCTCCTATGAGGAGGCACAGCCACGCGGCTCTGCCCTGTCCGCAGGCGCTGTACCTGCTGCTCCCATTGGCCACGGTTGGCCAATGGGAGCTGTGGGGGCGGTGCTTGGGGCAGGGTCAGCGTGCAGAGCATCTTGGCTGCCACTACGCATAGGAGCCAGACAGGGGACATGCCACTGCTTCTCAGAGCCACGCGGAGTAGGGCAAGCCCCTGACCCCGCTCCCTGGCTGGAGCTTGAGGACTGGATGCAGCCTCCGGGCTGTAGTTTGCCCAAACCGGCTTAGATTATCACACCAGGATCTCAAACATGCAAGGGTTTCCCCAAAAGAATGCATGAAACCCATGAGTCCTTTGCGGGAAATAACATTAAAACATTATTTGAAAGACTTTGCTTCTCCAGTTAGGCATCCTAAAGCTCATGTGCCTACTAGATTATACTGAGCATGTTCAGAGAGAGGAAAACTACCTCTACCTCACCTGGGTAGCTCTAAGGGCGTCTTATGGTCATTGAATCTGAACATCAGGCTCTGTCAGCTCAAATCCAGCTAGTGTAGAAATCTGAAGTAAAGAAAGTAAGCATCAAAGGAAAATTTTTATTTTTGGGGGAAATTAATCGGAGTACAGCAGAACATTCAGAAGGCACTGAAACTGTTCCTTGTAAAGAAAATAAACTACACAAGCAAGTGCCTGCTGGAGGGGAGAGGGTGATAAGGGGTGGAAGGGTAGGTGGGAAATTAGGGGGAAAAGGGGTTAAGAGATCAGGTGATAAGAAGGGATGGTGACTGGGGGGGGTGGGACACTGGGGAGGGGATACAGGGGGAGTGACAGGATGACTGGGGGAGAATAGGGGCAGAGGTGCCTGTGAGACCCACATGCACACATGGGAGGGAACACAATCCAGGGGCCCCCAACCCACCTATAGGGTTGTACCCCTTTGTTCTCTGCCTCCCTTCATGTGAGTCAGGTTCCAAGGAGGCTTCCTTATCTGAGGAGGAGGGGGCATCTGAGCCCCTTTCCCTGTGTGAGCTGGGAAATGGGGTCCTGGCTCCCTGGGGTGTCTGAACACTCCTTCTTGCCCCCTGTGTGTGCCAAGCTCTGGGAGGCCCCTGCCCATCTGTGGTGGTCTGGACCCCCCCCATCCCTCATGGGAGCCAGGTTCTGGGTAGGTTGTGTCTGAGCCCTTCCGCATTACCCCCCTTATATGATCTGGGGTCATATAAGGAGGTCTGAGCCCATCTTCCTACCCTGCCCCCCATGTGAGTCAGGATGCTTAGATGACCCATCAGAAACTCTCCAGCATTGGGAAGGAGATAAGGGGACACCCACTTATCTGAATGGAGCAGTTCATTTGTCTCCGTGCTATTGATTCGGGCTATGTTCATGGGTATTTTTTCATCTTTCATTCTTTTCATTGAGAACATCTTATGAGATGAATGGGAAACTGAACACCTCTTTGAGTCTTCAGTGCTGCCTCTTCCTTCCATTCTCCCTCTAATTTCATACAATATACATCAGTCTTTCACATGCTTAAAGTCACTGTAACAACCATGTAATAAAACTGTCAAAGTTTTGGTACATAGACCATGGATGAGATTACTCACCAGCCCTGTTAGCAGCTATATGTTGCAAACGTTTCAAAACATGACTGTTATCCCTATTCTACTATAACAAAATATACAGGAGTGGGGAGGAAAACTGTGTGGCTTAGTGGAAAGACTACTTGTCTAGGAGTATTCCTAGCTCTGCCACTGGCCTGCTGGAAGATGTTGGGCAAGTCACATAACCTCTTTGTGCCTCAGTTTCCGATCTGTAAAATGAGAATAATGATATAATGTTCTTTGACATTTACCGATGAAACAAACTATATAAAAGCTAGGTCTTTTGATTGTTATCGAGCCACAATAGCATATCAGTTGCAAACTCAGGTGAGAACTACAACTCTCTAAATAACTAACTTCTGTCAACAAATGTTTCTATTTCTAATTTAAAAAGAAAAACCCTAGGGAATTAAATGGCAAAAGACTTGGTTAACACGGGACTAAGGTTTCCTGATGAGAGCTTGTGCCCTTCCAGAATGCTGAGTTCAGCAAAACTCAAATTTCTTAAAATCTGGAAATAGAGTTAATAAATGCTCACATAACCTTGACTCTGCTCTCTTTTGAATGATATCCCAATACTTTCTCTGTGTCTCTCTCACGCATGCATGCACACTCACTCTTCCAGTCTGCCTCTTCAATGTAATGGACAGGTGCTCAAACACTGAGCTTACTCCCATGACAGAATATCACACTTATAAAATTTAACATCCTCTTCATACCCTTTTAGAACACTTTAACACTTGCGCACAGGGTGCCACCTAAACCTGTGCTTCCCCCTATCATTAAATTCACAGATTGCTCTCACATCTCACCTCACTACTGAGAATACCCAAGAAAAGATCCCAACGCCCTGCTACTGATGCAACTTGCACCATTCAGCCTGGAACCTCAAGATAAACAGGCACCTCCTTTTCTTTGATAACACACACTGCGGGACTAAGTCCCAGGGCTCCTCATATCGCAGTCATAGCTCAGTGACATTTCTCAAACTAATCCCCAGATCTCAATCACAGTTCTTCCAAGCCGCTCTTATTCCTCCATCATTCAATACAGCTACACCTAACACAGTGAGGAGCTGGGGTGCATGCAGATGATTCCCAGTAGCTATTGCCAGCTCAAGGATGGGGTGGAGGTGGGCAGAATTAGAGTTGCATGGTTGTTCTGTATTTCCTGGTTTGCAGAAGTTTGAGTTTTGCTGAACTCCACTTCTGGAAGGGCAAGAGCTATCACCAAGCAACCTTAACTCTAAGCTAACTTATCTTGGTTAATTAACCAAGTATTTGCCATTTAATTTGCAACATAATAGATTTCTCACTGGTGCCTTTATTTTTGATGAATTTTTGTATATTAAGTTTGAATCACAAATTAGATGGAAGTTGAAAGCTTTAATCTCTTGTCTTTTTACTTATATTTATTTTTAGTCCTCAATCAGAAATTTAAAGATCCGAACCAGAGGACTGTGGCATGCAAAATGATTTAGGTCCTGGTGGCAGAGAAGGACAACACCAGTTATTTAGATAATCTGAAACTTCAGATTATCTAAATTAATTTAGTTTAAATTTTTTGTCTACTGTGGACTCTTTATTAAATCTTGGATTGAAAACTTTTGAGAGCTTTTGAAAACACATTCTGCTAGTAAATGCCAATGACGACTTGAGCAAATCTTTGTTTCCTTCTATACTTTGTGTTGTGGAAGGGGAATAGTTGTTTGAACCCTGCCTAAGGCTATATATTTTATTTAAGAGGGAGGAAAAATAGAAGTTTTGATGCAAGTGTGCTTGATTACTTTTATGCAAACAATTTGATTATTAAAGGTTTTATAAAAATCATACTTTAGGGGACTTATGTAGTTATTAATGCTAAAAATAATTTAGCTCTTTCAAGGTTAGAAGAAGCACTGTTATGACACACAATTCATTAACCCCTAATTTTTTTCAAGTTTGGATTGTTCCATAGATCTTGCATTAGTTGAAAAACGAGTAGAATTGTAGTGGGGTTTGTAGTAACAAACTGCATACTATCACTTTCTGCTATGTGGGACACACCAATCTTCTGCTGTCTGGACGCAGGTAAATTGAAAGTCAAACAGTCATCCATTGGAATTGAGGAAATAAGATGCTTCCTTTTAAATGGTGAGGGAGTTGTTTATGAGGGGTGTCCAACATGAGTTGTAGTCTGCTGGTCATGAGGTTTTGTAACACAGGACATCCACCCAACTTTTAATTACTTTCAACTACAAATTGTGGAAGTTCAGCTCTCTTTTGGAACCTATCCAGTATTTTAGGCTCCTTTATCAATTGCCAAATTAGTGCAAACCTTTTCACTAAACTACAATTCCTCAGCTCCTTCAGTCTTCCTGTCCCTTAATGTAATCAGAGGGAAACAGCAAAGACTTTTCACAAATGCATGATAAGAGAGAACAAGTTTTGTAATGTGTAGGTGGATATTGTGTTTCTCAAAATAAATGTTCAGTTTTACGTGCCTGCGTGAAAGAATCATTATCCTTCAATGGAGTAAGTGCATGTAACTTTTGCTGTATAAATTTAGCATTTTAAATAAATAAAAAAAAAATAACCTCCATAGTCACCTTTTTGGAATAGCTGTTGTGTATTTTATATTTGCAAATGTGAGAAGCTACAAAAAGGTAGCTTGGCTGGTGTGATTATTTTTAAATGTGTTTTTTAATAAAGTGAGCAAAAGCTTACAACTAAGTTTGGACTTACGTATTGATTCTCTGTTATGTTCAAACAATTATTGAGAAAGTGTTATATAGCTCTAAAACTGAAAGTGTAACATCAAGTAGTTGCCAGGTTTTTTTCTGCTCAATGAACACATCAAGAAATGGTTGCTGTCTCTCATAGTGTAATGTATTTTCCAGTCTTTGCTCTACCACAGATGAAACAAAACAGTTTAAAAAAAATACAAAACCACTTGTGATTAAACAAATTAAAAGGTTGAAAATGCCAAATGTAGAACGGTGTGTAGATGACTTGGGGTAAGTCAGGGCTCTAGGGAAGTCTCTGTGACTTCAGAATGGAACAGCACTGCCTTAAGACACATCTTTTTACTAAATGAGAGCATTTAGCTAGCAAAAGTTAGTGTTATATGAAGATAAGTTTTGGTGTCCGTTTGTCAGTGGAGCCAATGCCAGATCTCCCTAGAGCGTATCTTATTGCAAACCACATGGATTACGTGGAAGTGAATTAATTCACTGTCCTCTGTCCAAAACATGAGTCGATTTGAGAGAAGATGAACCACTGAAGATTCTTCTTAAACTTTTTGAAACAGGATCCTAATATAGGTGTGTTATAGGTCATAACCTTTGTATTGTGATCTATATATAATTCTGAAAATCTATGCAGAGTTTATCTAGGTCAGTATTTTCTGTAATATACTCAGACAACTGGAATGGGGGAAATTCACTTTGTCTTGAAACTGATATATGCACTGTTTGGATATGTTTAGTTGGACTGTTCTCTAAAAGGGCAAAGTTCTGCATTCATATTATTTAATGAGTACTTGTGGCACCTTAAAGACTAACCAATTTATCTGAGCATAAGCTTTCGTGAGCTACAGCTCACTTCATCGGATGCATACTGTGGGAAGTACAGAAGATCTTTTTATACACACAAACCATGAAAAAATGGGTGTTTACCACTACAAAAGGTTTTCTCTCCCCCCACCCCACTCTCCTGCTGGTAATAGCTTATCTAAAGTGATCACTCTCCTTACAATGTGTATGATAATCAAGGTGGGCCATTTCCAGCACAAATCCAGGGTTTAACAAAAACGTCTGGGGGGGTGGAAAAAACAAGGGGAAATAAGTTACCTTGCATAATGACTTAACCCCTCCCAGTCTCTATTCAAGCCTAAGTTAATTGTATCCAATTTGCAAATGAATTCCAATTCATCAGTCTCTCGCTGGAGTCTGGTTTTGAAGTTTTTCTGTTGTCATATCATAACTTTCATGTCTGTAATCGCGTGACCAGAGAGATTGAAGTGTTCTCCGACTGGTTTATGCATGTTATAATTCTTGACATCTGATTTATGTCCATTTATTCTTTTACGTAGAGACTGTCCAGTTTGGCCAATGTACATGGCAGAGGGGCATTGCTGGCACATGATGGCATATATCACATTGGTGGATGTGCAGGTGAACGAGCCTCTGATAGTGTGGCTGATGTGATTAGGCCCTGTGATGGTGTCCCCTGAATAGATACGTGGGCACAGCTGGCAACGGGCTTTATTGCAAGGATAGGTTCCTGGGTTAGTGGTTCTGTTGTGTGGTATGTGGTTGCTGGTGAGTATTGGCTTCAGGTTTGGGGGCTGTCTGTAGGCAAGGACTGGCCTGTCTCCCAAGATTTGAGAGTGTTGGGTCATCCTTAGGATAGGTTGTAGATCCTTAATAATGCGTTGGAGGGGTTTAGTTGCGGGCTGAAGGTGACGGCTAGTGGTGTTCTGTTATTTTCTTTGTTCGGTGACTTCTGGGAACTCTTCTGGCTCTATCAATCTGTTTCTTCACTTCCGCAGGTGGGTGTTGTAGTTGTAAGAATGCTTGACAGAGATCTTGTAGGCGTTTGTCTCTGTTTGAGGGGTTGGAGCAAATGCGGTTGTATCGCAGAGCTTGGCTGTAGACAATGGATCGTGTGGTGTGGTGAGGGTGAAAGCTGGAGGCATGTAGGTAGGAATAGCGGTCAGTAGGTTTCCAGTATAGGGTGGTGTTTATGTGACCATCGTTTATTAGCACTGTAGTGTCCAGGAAGTAACACTATAACATTCATAAACCAGTCGGAGAACACTTCAATCTCTCTGGTCACGCGATTACAGACATGAAAGTTGCGATATTACAACAGAAAAACTTCAAAACCAGACTCCAGTGAGAGACTGTTGAATTGGAATTCATTTGCAAATTGGATACAATTAACTTAGGTTACCTTGCATAATGACTTAGCCTCTCCCAGTCTCTGTTCAAGCCTATTTCCCCCTGTTTTTTCTCCCCCCCTGTCCCCCAGGTGTTCTTGTTAAACCCTGGATTTGTGCTGGAAATGGCCCACCTTGATTATCATACACATTGTAAGGAGAGTGATCACTTTAGATAAGCTATTACCAGCAGGAGAGTGGAGTGGGGGGAGAGAACTTTTTGTAGTGGTAAACACCCATTTTTTCATGGTTTGTGTGTATAAAAAGATCTTCTGTACTTTCCACAGTATGCATCCGATGAAGTGAGCTGTAGCTCATGAAAGCTTATGCTCAAATAAATTGGTTAGTCTCTAAGGTGCCACAAGTACTCGTTTTCTTTTTGCGAATACAGACTAACACGGCTGTTACTCTGAAACCTGATATTATTTAATGTTGCTATAGATGATTAAACAGATGCTGGTGTTCACAGTAAAGGTGACTGCGTTTCTGTGGTTATTCCTGTGTAGCTAGTAATTAGCTTATAGTGCTTGGGAATGAAAGACTCTTTTATGAGAGAGTATTTTTAGGGATTTCGTGCCCATAGTGAATATGAATATGTAGAATATTGTCTACTCTGAGCCTGGGGGCTTTCTGAAATTTGGGAAAGGGGAGAAATTCTTTCCCAGATTTATGCCGAAAATTACCTATCTGACAGTAATTTAAAAGCTACATTATTTTCAGCAATCTGAAAATGTAAGACGCCCACTGGAAAAGCAAGGCCATAGAACCAGCCAGCTTCATGAAACCATTCTTTGTCTAAAACCAAATCCACATATTTCTGAGGAAAATTACAAAATAAATATGCCTGGGATAGTTATTGTGCTCAAATAAGGAACTTCTCTGTAGCAGGAGTGATACTAATACATCAGACACTCATCTAGGAGTAAAAAATTATAACTCTGGAATCCTTTACACTTCAGTAATTGATATTCTTAGGATGCATAATTAAGCCTTGCCTGGCTCCATTTTCTTGGGAAGGGAAACAGATGTACAGTGGGGAGAGTCAGCTCCACATCATGCTCCTCCTTGGTTCCTGCAAAAAGTTCTGTGGAGTCTGGTTTCTGGAAATCTTGGATTGGCCATCTGTCTAGAAATGGGTGGAGCTGGGGAATAGTGGCTCTATGGCATGATCTCTTCTGGCTCCTCTGGATAGCTGAACGGGAATTAGAGCTGGATAAAAAAAACAGCACTGATTGCTGCTGGATTGCTTCCACAGCTGCTATGGTACCCAATGTTAGGACAGGTCTGAAAGAGTTGGGGAGGGTATAGAATCAGAAGGTCAGAGAAACTAGGGAACAGCACAGAAAAGGGGCATAGTTCCTCACGTATTCCAGGCCTCTGTGGGTTTGAAGACTCTGAACTTTCTTGCCATGCAGCCCCCTAAATTCCAATACTCTGATGGGGAATGTAGAAGGAGCCTGGACTTTGTTGTAATGAACATAAAAGGGATTCTTTACTGAGGCTAATAGAGATCGTCTGACATCTGTAATCTTCCTAGATATGTCTATATTGCAATAAAAATAAACCACCACCCATGGCATCAAGTCTGAGACTGAGTCAGTTGACTTGGGCTCATGGGGCTCAGGCTGTGGGACTAAAAATTGCACTGTAGAAACTGGGGCTTGGGCTGGAGCCTGGGCTCTGAGACCTTCCCCTCTTGTGGGGTCTCAGAGCCTGCGCTCCAGCCTGAGCACAAACACTACACTGCAGTTTTTAAGCCTATGAGTCTGGGCCAGCCATGGTCTTACTGCAGGTCTTTCATTGCAGCATTCTAGCTGTGTTCAGTCATCTGTATAGCCATTAGTCATGGGCTCCCCAAGTCTTATCCTGTACGCAGTCATTATGGAAAAGATCATACATGGAGCATCCATAGGGGACTCCAGAATGTGAACATAATTATTGTCTTTAGTCTGCAGATTTCTATCTTTTGTCTCTGAGCAAAACGATGATCTGAATAAGATACTCACTAGAAGAATGACCATAATGGGTCTGTCTTTGATAGGATCCAGGACTTGAATGTATTAACAAAACACTTCTGGATCTGAGAATTTACAAAGAATAAGTTCTATAGTCTAGCTAGAGTTTCAATGTTTATCCTCTTGGAAGATTCAGGGACTTTCTTTACTATTTATCTTCAGAACAAAATGTCTAATCTTATCTTAAAGTGGTACACACATTTAGAGTAAGGTTTTGATGATGTAATTATTAACAGGATGTGGGGGTTGGGGTGGGGACTGTATCCCATTCCTTCTTCCCCATCACCCACATCTCTCTCATATGTGGAATTTAAACAAAACACAGTAAGAACATACTTTGTTCTGTGATATTGTATCAAAAAGATAATAGAATTGTTATACAGATAATTTAATTGAAATAGTGTTGCACCATTCATTTTCAAATATTAATGATGTATTCTTCCCTTGATCTCAGTAGAAAACTTTCACCCATATCTGTAGATTATAGATCTTCACTTCTCACTTGAAGTTATAATAGCTAATTCTCTGAATTTGAGAGGGAGGGAAGAGCATTTTCTATAAAGCTGTTTCAATGCATTTGTGATGAAATAGTGAGTTAATAGAGGAGAAAGCATGCAGCATTACTCATGCTTCTGAAAGTCCTCCAGGTGTAAAGACTGTAAGATGTAAGCTATAGCCTGAAAGTTAATTAGCTCCAGCTGACTCCAAGTGATTCTAATCAACTATTAGAATTTACATATTTTTTCATTATGCCAAGTCATGAGTTGACTTGACAGCTATTTCCTTTGCATGTGATTGAATTGTTTGGGGTTGTATTTGCATGATTCCTATGTCTTTAGTTGATGTCTGAGCAGATTTATGTGATTATCTGATTATCTGCTAAACTGCATGTACAAGTCACATTGCTGATGGAATAATTTATACTCAAATGAAGTTTCTTTCCTCTTTGATACATTATTAGGGTATTTTGGAACTTTTTGTAGTTCCACATTTTGTTCTCTCAATCAGAAATTAGAGAATAAACAAACTGGGATATTTCTAATAAATTCATTATTACAATAGAACATAAATGTCTTTCCTGTACTCTCTAGTATATACTGTCTGGTTTCCCTGCTCATGTAGATGAGTAAATCTAAACTGTTTTGGCTAGCCGAGCACAAGTCCATGGGGCCGGATGCGCTGCATCAGTGAGTGCTAAAGGAGTTGGCGGATATGATTGCAGAGCCATTGGCCATTATCTTTGAAAACTCATGGTGATTGGGGGAAGTCCCAGATGACTGGAAAAAAGCTAAGGTAGTGCCCATCTTTTAAAAAAAAAAAGTGGGGGGGGAAGAAGGAGGATCCTGGGAACTACAGGCCAGTCGGCCTCACCTCAGTCCCTGGAAAAATCATGGAGCAGGTCCTCAAGGAATCAATTCTGAAGCACTTAGAGGAGAGGAAAGTGATCAGGAACATTCAGCATGGATTCACCAAGGGCAAGTCATGCCTCACTAATCTAATTGCCTTCTACGACGAGATAACTGGCTCTGTGGATGAGGGGAAAGCAGTGGACGTGTTGTTCCTTGACGTTAGCAAAGCTTTTGACACGGTCTCCCACAGTATTCTTGCCAGCAAGTTAAAGTAGTATGGGCTGGATGAATGGACTATAAGGTGATAGAAAGTTGGCTAGATTGTCGGACTCAACGAGTAGTGATCAATGGCTCCATGTCTAGTTGGCAGCCAGTATCAAGTGGAGTGCCCCACGGGTCAGTCCTGGGGCCAGTTTTGTTCAATGTCTTCATAAATGATCTGGAGGATGGTGTGGATTGCACTTTCAGCAAGTTTGCAGATGACACTTAAACTGGGAGGAGAGGTAGATACACTGGAGGGTAGGCATAGGATACCGTGGGACCTAGACAAATTAGAGGATTGGGCCAAAAGAAATCTGATTAGGTTCAACAAGGACAAGTGCAGAGTCCTGCACTTAGGATGGAAGAATCCCATGCACCGCTACAGACTAGGGACCAAATGGGTAGGCAGCAGTTCTGCAGAAAAGGACCTAGGGGTGACAGTGAACGAGAAGCTGGATATGAGTCAACAGTGTGTTGTTGTTGCCAAGAAGGCCAATGGCATTTTGGGATGTATAAGTAGGGGCATTGCCAGCAGATCAAGGGACGTGATTGTTCCCCTCTATTTGACGTTGGTGAGGCCTCATCTGGAGTACTGTGCCCAGTTTTGAGCCACACACTACAAGAAGGATGTGGAAAAATTGGAAAACGTCCAGCGGAGGGCAACAAAAATGATTAGGGGATTGGAACACATGACTTATGAGGAGAGGCTGAGGGAACTGGGATTGTTTAGTCTGCGGAAGAGAAGAATGAGGGGGGATTTGATAGCTGCTTTCAACTACCTGAAAGGGGGTTCCAAAGAGGATGGATCTAGACTGTTCTCAGTGGAAGCAGATGACAAAACAAGGAGTAATGGTCTCAAGTTGCGGTGGGGGAGGTTTAGGTTGGATATTAGGAAAAACTTTTTTACTAGGAAGGTGGTGAAGCGCTGGAATGCGCTACCTAGGGAGGTGGTGGAATCTCCTTCTTTCAAGGTTCCTTCCCCACTCTGAAATCTAGGGTACAGATGTGGGGACCTGCATGAAAACCTCCTAAACTTACTTTTACCAGCTTAGGTTAAAACTTCCCCAAGGTACAAACTATTCTACGTTTTGCCCTTGGACTTCCGCTGCCACAACCAAACGTCGAACACCGGTTACTGAGAGAGAGTTTGTTTGGAAACGTCTTTCCCCCCAGAATCCTCCCAAATGTTACCCCCCCTTTCCTGAGGAAGGTTTGGTAAAAATCCTCACCAGTTTGCATAGGTGACCACAGACCCAAACCCTCGGATCTTAAGAACAATGAAAAAGAATTCAGTTTCTTAAAAGAATTTTAATAGAAGAAAAAGTAAAAAGAATCACCTCTGTAAAATCAGGATGGTAAATACCTTACAGGGTAATTAGATTCAAAACATAGCAAATCCCTCTAGGCAAAACCTTAAGTTACGAAAAGACACAAAAACAGGAATATCCATTCCATTCAGCACAGCATATTTTCTCAGCCATTTAAAGAAATCATAATCTAATGCATATCTAGCTAGATTACTTACTAAATTCTAAGACTCCATTCCTGTTCTGTCTCCGGCAAAAGCATCACACAGACAGAGACTTTGTTTCTCCCGCCCCCCAGCTTTGAAAGTACCTTGTCTCCTCATTGGTCATTTTGGTCAGGTGCCAGTGAGGTTATCCCAGCTTCTTAACCCTTTACAGGTGAAAGGGTTTTTCCTCTAGCCAGGAGGGATTTTAAAGGTGTTTACCCTTCCCTTTATATTTGACAACTTCCTTAGAAATTTTCAAGGTCAGGCTTGACAAAGCCCTGGCTGGGATGATTTAGTTGGGGAGTGGTCCTGCTTTGAGCAGGGGGTTGGACTAGATGACTTCCTGAGGTCCCTTCCAACCCTGATATTCTATGAAAGATCTATGTACACCATACCATATACTTGTTGGATAGGCAGCCAAGCTATCTCCAACTTCTGCAAAAACTCATAAAACTGCACACATTCCATATTGCATATCACTTAATTTGTCAACAGTTTGACAATTTTGTTTTTGACCATACTGTACTGAGCCTTTATACTGTAAATTCTTCAGGGATGAGACTTACTCATTCAATTGAAGGAACCTAACATTCAATGCCATATATAATAGTAATATCTAGCCTTTGTAGTACTTCCTATCAATAGATCTGAAAGTGCTTTACAAAGGAGTTAAGTCTTATTATCCCATTAGTGTACATAATGGAGCTATGTAACGGTTAATGTATCTTAAAAGATGTAACCATGATTAGCTGCACTGTACTGCGTGTTTAAAACCTGTGTAACTTTTTTATTTTTAACACCGTGTGATTTTGAAAACGGAAGAGTCTTAATGAGTATGAAAGCACCTAACTAAAAATGTTCTGATGAAAAATCTATGGGCATAGGAATTGCCATCTCAGATTGTATAATTTATCTATCTGGGATTCAATTCTTTACAACGCTGAGTTTTACTGGGGTAAGAAGGGCAGATTAAGCAGGTTCTTAGACTTTTCAGGTATGTCTACACAACTTTTTGGAGTGAGTGGAAACGAGCCTCCCAGCTCAGGTTGACAGATTTGGGATAGCAGGACTTGTGCTAGTGCTCTCAATATAGATAAGTAGATGGTGCTTTTGTCTACAGTTATTTCTAGATCACTAGCATGAGCCCTGCTAGCCCAAGTCTGACTTGGGCTGGGAGGCTCGCTCCTACTCCTTCCAAAGTGCTGTATAGACCTTTATTGTTTAACCTTCTGGGAATAATTGCTCTCTGCTAATTAAATTCATGTGGGGCAGGGAGTAGTGAGGAGACCTGTAATGTTTCTTGTCAACTGTTCTACAATGCATCACCTGGTCAATGGTGGACAGAAGTGGAGAAAATTCCTGCTGGTCCTCAGTTGATTATCTCTGCTCCCTGACTAGATTACCAAATTACCTGCCTTTTGTTTTCAGACACTACCTGCAAAGGTATTTAGTGATTGTAAAGCTATGTGGTAATTCTGTGAATTCCTAAAGAAGCTTCTATTTAATGTTCTTAAGGGCCAATCATCTCTCTTAATATCCCAGAGCAGGCCAGGGAGGAATCTCTGGAGGCTGGTAAGTTTCATATTACCATAATAAAAATAATGGCAGTTGTTAACTGTATGGGTTGAAAAGCATCCTCGAGACCTTACTTCCATATAAAAAAGAGACTGTGTTGCCAAGCCCTCTCCCTTATTCCAAAAAAGCTGCACTAATTAAAATTACATGAGTACATCTTTCTAACACCAATTAACTAGTTCTTTCTCCAAATAAAACCAATTTTGGGTTTCCCAAATGTTGATTCCTCCACACTTAATAAATTCTGTCTCTTACCCTCACACGAAGTCACGAAATTCTGGGCTCCTTTCTTCACTAAATACATTAATTCTGGGCCCCTTACTTCTTTAATTTGCTCTTGCATGTGCGGCAGAAAGCTGTTTACATGGGTCACTCTGTTCCTTCCTCTCCCCCTCTTCTCAGGGGAAAATAGCAGGGTCCAGCTTCTCTCTTCTTTGATAGGAGAAATGGCATCTGTGCTGCTCTGTTTACCTGCTTCTGTCCTCCCCTTCTGCAAAAGAGCAGTGGTTCTTTCCACTATACTTCCTGCCTACCCTTCCTTTCCTGTCTGTTAAAGGAGTAGTGGTATTTGGGGTGCTTGCTGCTTTCTTCCTTCTTAATGGGCAACGAAGGAGCCACTTGCTCCCCAGCCCAATTTAGTCGCCTTGCCTGGGCAAAGTTTCTACTTGCTTTAGACTAGTGAGTTTTTTTTGGACTGGTTATTTTGGACAGCCAGTGAAACTGTTTAGAGCCTCAGTAGTGCCTCCCTTACTGCATCTTATTTTTAAAATATCATGCATGATATAGCTGGGTGGTTCTGGCTGCAAGAGAAATGCTGGTCTAAAAGGCAGTAAGGAGCTGTTCATTCACAGCAGTGGTTTGGCAGTAGTGATTCTACTGAAGTATCTGTTTTGGAATTGTAATCCAATGCATCACTAAATTTATACAAATATCAGTCATTTTTTTATAGTGAGACTCCAGATATTAAGAGCATAGAAACCATAAAATCAACTGCCTTTCTGAGAATAAATTGATAAATGGCACATAGACAGAGTTTTCACGTGGCTCTGAGGTAATGATGGTAGTTAAAGTTTATTATTTGGAGTGCTTTGCCCAAACTTTGCGACTTTACATTAATGATCCTTCACTGAGAGAAGACTCAGACACATTTGCAGTTGGCTGGAGGTTATTGGTCCACACAAGTTCAATAGATTGGGAGTTGAAATGGGTCTTGCTGAACCAGCTGGTCCAGAGAGCAAGATGAATTTACCTGCAGCAAACGCCTTCATTTGCTCACGAGCTCATTGATTTAAATGGCACTCCTCATGTGCCTAAAGTTAAGCATTTGCAGGATCAGGGAAGGCCTAAATTCTTATGTGGTAAACAGTATTGTCGTATCTGCATGCCTCCACATATTAATAAAGTTGCCCACCACACCACTGAGGTGTCATTCCCAGGGTCAAACAGGAAATCGGTGGCAGTCAAATAACTGAGCCCAGATAAGACTCTCCTTCCTCTGCCTGTTTTGTGCTGAGAAACCTACTGGGGACAAATAGGCTATAACTATTCTTTGTTCTTAAGAGCTAAGACTCAGGTGGAGCAGGGCATGGTGTCTAATCCAAATTCGTGAATTGTTTTAAGAGTTAAACTCTGAGAATTGGCACTATGACACACATGTAAGCATCTCCAGAACTTCTCAGTATGGAAGTGTTGGAATAAGGTATCAGAGCCATGAAAAAATGCATCTTACATTGTGGAACTTGAACTTTTACTATGTGGAATCGGCACAAGTATACAATTTTATTTCTCTTTTTATGCATAATACATAAAAAGGGCTTTGTATATTAAAACAAAATTAAATCTAGTAGCCTCTTGTAGTTTGAACAGTTGTACTGTAGTTACATGGCCCAATCTCTGAAAATAGTCACAGCTATTGCATGGAACAATTTAGTTACCATCTTAATATTTGAGCTTTGTTAGAATTTTTTGTGGCGATTGACTCTTTGTACTATTCTTTCTAGTGAGAATATGAATGCTTTGAGAGGCTGGACGTTACTGTGGAACAAAATACAAGACACACAGATTTGTATTTGACATATGGCTCAGCTAATCACTATTTCTTTCCTGTTTCTGACCACATCTCACAAAGGTCATGATCACTGGGTTGTGAAATGTTAAATTTCATCCAGTGTGTTTGATTCTAGTTTTCTGTGAAGCAATTTTAAAATGTTCTAGTTAAGAAATTAAAAAAATTTAAGTTTCTATAAAACATTAATTTTACTGAAATTCAGTGCATTATTGTCATAGAATTAATAGCCTTTAATACATATATAAAATACAATGTCAGCAGCGTTGATACTTGGTCCTTATTCAAGAAGATTGCCATTAGCTTGAATGGGAGTTTGCCTGAGTAAGAATTGAGTGACCGTTGAGTAAGAGTGCAAGGATTTTTGGCTCTGTGCATGATGGACATACAGGATTGACTCCTCTTGGAGCTAACTAGTGTTGCATATGGGCGTTTCTTGTGTATCAGCGAGTAAGTGCACAAAATCATCTTTCAGCATAATGTATACCTATTGTATATTAATAGGTAAATTGGGTGCCTACTTCAGAATAGAAGTGTCCTAATTAGTGAGAATGTTGTACAAATTAGGAAGTGAAGATGTGCATGTAGCACCTAAATACTGAAAAACAAAATAATTCTTGCTCTAAAGTGATTCTGTCTCTTGTTGCAATGGAAGTTGTAGGGCATTCTATAAGTGCTTAGCATGTAATTACAGTTGCCTTTAGTAAGCTTGATGCAAGATGGCCATTTTGGCTCTGCTCTTGTACATTTGAGGGTAGAATGAGAAACTTGTCCATTACCAGCCCAACCATAGTGATCTCACAGAAGTATTTATGCCCACACAAACCTGATGGCAACATTAGAAGTACTGAAGAATTTCTCCATCTCCAGTCACTGCAGCCAGGTTGCAGGGTCTGCGTCCCCCTTAAGATCATCTGATAAGTAAACATATACTGGACAGCACCATTAAGCTAAAGAAGTGTGTATGCATACAGTAAGACCAATCTGTGCATATCTCAGATCAGAACTTAAACACTAAGGTATATATAATATGTATGGATGTATACAAATCAATGAAAACAGTAACACTCCTGCATCAAGCTGAGAATGTGTATTCCCATATGTTAACCAAAATTTGCCCTGGAATTTAGAAACTTGTGAGAAAATTCTCATTAGTGGTCTGGGATTGCTTTCTTCTTTGGAAAGAGAGATTGAGCACTGGCCATCGCCTTGGAATGACCAAATAAACACCCAAGACTGATTGAAGTGTAAGATGCGAACAACTTTATTAATAATTATACTGAAAATAACCATTAAAACACCTTTGCATTCCCTAATGCTGTTAAGATAGCATTTCTAATAAACCATTCTTAAAGAAATAAGTGACAGATGAAAAAAAAATTATACTGTAGTTTCAGATTTATTTATGGGTATTTGGAAGTAGGAGTAGTCTGTAGTTTAGAGAATTGCCTACATTTATGAACATGCTTCATATTTTGTTTAGTAATCCAAATGAATGAATGACCTGGAAAATACAGTATGCAATGACCAATGGGTGGATCATGTCTTAGGATATAAGGAGTACTTTTACCCATATCTGAAAGTAGGTCACCACTACAGAGCTCTTCTCTAGATAATGCTATATAAACAGCTTCCTGTTTGGGGGGGAAAAACCCAAACCCCACAAATTAGTATCAGTGAATTTTTTTTCTATCAGATAACAATTTGGTGGCAGGGAAGAGAATGGGGTTGTGATGATACCCTTACCTTTGCTGAAATACTTCCATGTACTTTGAGTTCATTCCAATCATATTTAACTTGCAACAACACAAATGTATTTTCAGATTTACAAAACATGTGACTAAGAGCTACTCCAGGAAACACGTATGCACAAGAGTAGTTTCACTTATCTGAATAGTCCTGTTTAGTATTGTTAGACTGGGAAGGTTGGCTTAGGGACTGCGGGAATTTGACTGAGACGGGAGACGTAGGTACAATTCCCGTGTCAGTCACGGACTTCCTGTGTGAATTTAAGCAAGTAATTTAATCTGCTCTCCTCCACATCTGTAAAATAGAATACTTCTCTACCTCACATGGGTGTTGTGAGGATAAAATCCATTCATGATCATGAGGGGTTCAGCTGCATTGGTGATGACGGCCATGTGGGTGGTTGTTTAAAATGTAGTTTTCACATTATTATACAGTGCTGGTTTATTTATTTTTGCAATGATATTGAAAATAAAGCTGTCTTCTTTCTGTTCTCTTAGTTTACATCAATATGCATGTGTAAATGTTTGAATGTTTAAGAGGCAAGGTGTGACAATTCTGTTTTTAAACTATATATTGCTCTTGTGTATTGGAGATATGCCAAGATTGAACTAATAAGCAGATATTACTTCAGGGGGAATTGTGTGTGCTTTGGCCTATTGTATTTAAATGAAGTAGAAGCATTGTTTAAAAATTTGGTACTAGTCATTCCAGACATTCGTTTTATGATTTCATCAAGGTTGCAGCCTAAAAAAAAAGCACACATACACATTTTCTTGGTTTACGAACTTCTTACACTAATGTGCTTGGTTTCCAGACGTGTTGAACGCCAAAATTTCTAAGTCAATTGCCATTGTTAATGTTCTTGCACCTCTAAAAATCAGGCCCTACTGTACTTCGCTGTTGTCATAATATTTACAATTTAATGAAAGGTTTTGTTCCTAAATGTTATGGACGTTCACTGTAACAGCATAGCAATGTTAGCCAAAAGAGTCTTATTTATCTTGTTAAAGTGATTAAGTGGTGTTTTGCAAAAAACAATAGTAAACATTTCCTATATGTTTAGCTTTAACAAACTACTGTGCTCTTTGGATTAAAGATTTTTTTCCTTGAAAATCTAAAGTATTTATGTTTAAACCAATAATATTGTGGTGTTTGGCTTCAGTACTTTGTTAACCTAATCAGAAATAAATTTTAGAGAGCAGCCTGTGAAGTAAATTAGACAGGGAGGTTTCCTTAGTATTTCCTGCGGTTTCCGGGATGCAAGGCAATTCAAAATAACTGCTAAAAACCCCTGCGATTTGAGGAAATTACTGTGAATACAGACAAAAATGGCTAAAATTTGCCCTATGTACTCAATCTCACCACAGCTTGTAAAGTCAGTTAAATTTAGACAATTTCAGGTCCTATGGAACAGCAAATAAGAAAAGTTTAAAGCAAGAGATGTTTGTGAAAAACTCTTTGAAGTAATTTGTGTTGACATTTCTTAGTCTTCTTTGTGAAAGGACTTTAAATAGTAGTTCTTCTGTTTTCATAGATGTAAGATTATAAAATAACACTGCATTTAAAGAGAACTGGCGTAGGAATATTTTAAGTTATAATATTGCATTTGCTTCAACAACACGGTCACCTTCAACAACTTACTTTATGAGGAACTTTGTTAGGATCATAAGGCAACCTGAATTTGTGCACTAAAATAACCGCTGTGCCTGTGCCTTGTCTGTGTGGTGTTATAACTCAATTCATAAATAGGATTTTCACTGTATTCTGAATAAAAGGAAGCTATCCAGATATCCCAGTGACTTTCTAGCAGGGTTGCCTGTCCCTAAGCGTGTTTCTGACAGATATGATAAACAAGCAGACTTCATTGCTCACTTTGTCTGATCAGCATTTGGACAAGAACCTTGGCAGTTAATGAAACTGATTTTTCTAAACTGCCAAAGGATAACCACCAAGTTTGTTACACAAGGTATTGTGTGGTATCTGCAAATTATAAGAGACATTCTTCAACCTTCTCTGAAAAAACATTTAATCCATTTGCAGTCTATATCCTAGACTCCCCCCCCCCCCATCCTGCTTGGCTTCTTGCCAGTGGGAATGTCAGTACATGTGCAATCTAAACATTTGATGTTTACAAAAGAGGTGTCTGTGCCATAGGAATATCAAATTTAAGAGCTAATGTTAACCAAGCTATATTTAATCTAATAAAATATCTTAAACACAGATTTTCTATAGAGAGTTAAGCTTCTTCATTCGTAAATGCCATTGTTTGTTGTCCTTTTTTTCTTGTGTATGTACTGTCTGAATTGCTGAATACTTTTATTACCTGGAGGTTTTGACACGTCAAATCAGGATTTACCTCAGATAGTCCAGTCCAGGTATTTCATTTATTTTGGATTGCACTATACAGCAGATACTTTAAAGTTTCTGGACTGTTTTAAAAATGGTTTTGAAGGATATTTACACTGTTGCTCAAAAAAAAAATCTGATAAAATATGAAGGTACTTGCAGGCACAATAAAAATGCATTGCATACATGGAATTATGGTGAGTGGTGATTTTTTTGAAAAACATATCATTCAGTCCTGTCACAAAGTAAGCATCTTGAAGTGGCCCTATTAAGAAAAGGGAGTGACACAGCAGAACAGTCTTCTTAACTATCTGTGCCCTGTTCGTTCTTGGTTGTTGATTCTTGAGTCCATCATAGGCATATTAAAGACTTTTTGTTTCGGATGTTCTGACCATCAGAAATTAGTTGAGAGGAGGGATTGTCAGTGAAGACCTATCTCAGAACTTGAAGTGCTAGGGACAGAGGGTGACAGTGCACTCCATTGGCTGCAGAGGATGTCATTAATGGCAGCATCCCTGTCCCAGTACTCTTTAGCAAATTCTATAGAATATAAAATTGAAATATAGAAGGGCAATAAAGTTCAAACCAAGTGCATTCCTTATTTTATACCAAAATTTCCATGCATGCAAAACACAAAAATTAGAGTAAATTTACAGTTTTGCTTCTCCAACACAAACAGAACAAGAATTTTCCTACATTTTGGCTATAAATTTCTCCATAAATAAGGCACCTTTCAAATGATTTTCTGTATGTTATTTTAGAGCAATTAGGTCTCTACGAAAAAACAAAACAATGAAGTTGAAATACTTGATCTTTCCCATGTCACACCTCAGATCTCCCCCGTCGACTTTTGGTCCTGTGCAAATTCAGTTATGAGAGCAGTGATCTTTTGTTGGCATGGTGTGAATAATTGCCCTGACAGTCAGCTTGGAAAATATAAATGTTTTGGACCAGATTTAGAAAGTGGCATATATTAGGAACTGAGCGTCAGTGTTGGAAAGCTCACTTAATTCTGGGGAGGAAACTGCAGTGTTGAAAGTGGCTATAATCTCTCCTCTGTGCTAGGCACCTGCGGGAGCAATGTTCCTGCTTTCCTCTCCTCTGGGTAAATTTCTGTGGGATGTAAGAGGGAAGGCTGCTGCAGGCAGATATCCTCTATACCTCCCTGCCCCAGGATTGGTGAATCCTTTACCTGTTAAAAATCACATGACAAACATTGTTTTCTTATGGTTTATTTCCCATTGTTATTCCAAAGGAGGAGTCACTGAAGTCTGTCTTGTCTCTATGTAGGGTTTGTGTTGATGTCCATCCAAGGTAAATTTTCTTTCAAACTGTGGCTGGTGTCCAAAACAAAAATTGAAATATGTGTCTCAGTCTGGCTGATTTTCTAATATTTCACGGAGGTGTTCCTGTTTCTTTTTGAGGTTTCCATTTCTAAATACAAATTTAAAACAAGACAAAAACAAAAGAGGAGTCAACTGCTAATAATGGTGATAGCTTATTTGTTCATTTAAATATTGGAAGATACTCAGTAGGGTGAATATTTTGTTGTTGGGCTACAGACCTGTCGCATCTTTTTCTGATTCATATCTGTGACCCAGTTTTGTAGTCACTGAAAATGGTATGATCTGGTATATTGCTGTAAGCAGGGGGATGTTCAAAATTACTCGCTGGTATTAGCCCATATACTTGTAGGCGGCCACATGCTAAAAACCACAGCTCATGCTATTTTATGTATATATGAGTGTATATAGCTGTTGTCCATGCTGTACTTACTGTGGGGGTGAATAGAAGACTTCACTTTCTTTTACTATCACTCCAGCACCTTGCACAACGCTAATTCTATCTTTATTTGAAATGGGCCCGGTTTTCTTGCTTTTGGTTAGTATTGTATATTTGGCATGAGTTGTGTAATCTGTTTGGTAGTTAACAATGGGCACTTGTCTCTGAAAACAGGAGATAAGTTTTTGAGTTTTGACAAAACAATTATGCTGCTATAGTAAGGATCTCATTGTATTCCTATTACAAATACCAAGATGAGTTTTTTCTTAATTTTTCTGTGTGTGGGATTTTTCTGTGTAAATGTCTTTTTGTGTGAATGCCTTCACATCCAGAAAAGCATTCTAAATGTTTTACCTCCTTTCCCTTCCCAACCATTTTCAGTGCCCCATTTTGTGGTTGTCATTATTATTTTAGCTAGGGAGGGTTGAAAATGAGTGTAGACCCATCATTCATTGCTGCTAATTTATTAACATAGGCTGCTACCAAGGAGCATGAAGCTCTCCCGCCATCAGCTTTGTTGGTGCTCCCAACCCCTGTTTCTCCCATGGAGAGAGACCACTATGGGTAGAAAATAACCACTGGTCTCCTGCATGGCAGATGAAATTACTGTTAAGTCATGGCATAAACCCCAGCTGTAAAGAGTTTATAATTTGTGTTGATTGACCTTGAACAAATTCTCAACCCAGAAGAAATCTTGTATTTGGTGTTGGTCTGATAAAAATCTGAGAACCTTTTAAAAACCATTTGTCTTCAGAGTCCTCATTTTTGCTAAGAAACTTTTCCTTAATATTTCTTTTCACTGGACTTAAATTTTCAAATGTGTCCTCTACTATTGTCTGCCTACATTTTTGAGTGCACAACTTAACTTGGGGGCCTTCTTTCTTTTCCAAGCTATTGAGCACCAGTAACTCCGTTTGACTTTAGTAGGAGGAACATAGAATCATAGAAGGGACCTCGAGAGATTATCTAGTCCAGTCCCCTGCATTCAAGGTAGGAGCAAGTATCCTCTCGACCAGTGCTTCTCAAGCTATCTGATGTGGGGGACTGACCATTTTTTTTCCAATGTGCACACAGACCGGCAGCCGATGGTTCGCAGACAGACATCGGTCCACAGACCACCACTTTGAGTAGCACTGATTTAGACCATCCCTGACCGGTGTTTGTCTAACCTGCTCTTAAAGCTCTCCGATGATAGATATTCCAAAACCTCCCTAGGCAATTTATTCCAGTGCTTACTCACCTTGACAGTTAGGAAGCTTTTCCTAATGTCCAACCTAAACCCCTCCCTCCAGCTACAATTTAAGCACATGTGCTCATCATGCTTGGAAATCACATACTGGATTTTTGGCACTCAAAATCAGCAAATGGTTTTTGAAAATGTAGGTCTTAACATTTATTGCTTGTTGATTTCAATGAGATCAGTGGTATGGAGGAGACCCTCAGATTTTAAGTTTCTACTATTCAAGGGGTTTATATCTGTTTTGAGAGGTTTACAGCTTTACTATACAGTATTCCATTTATTTTACTGGGACTTAGTTGCAAAGTAAAAATTGGTGCATAATCAGGTCCGTATAAATGGAAATGTTAGGAACAACGTGTAAATTAAGTATGGGAAAGATCCTGGCAAATGAAATAATATGCCAAAGTGTAATGAAAAGAATATGGCACGTCCCACTAAAAAAATTGCAGAACTATTAGTTCTCCTAGTCAGAGCAACAGTTCAGCTGGAAGGCTTCAACTGATATTAATGAATTCGGTATGATCAAAGGGAAGATGTTTAAAAAATAAATAGAAGAACATTGCACTAAAATGCTGTATTGTTGTTTAAGTTAAACCCACAAAACAAGAAATGTCAGAGATGAGGCTGCTATTCCAGTCTTCTATTCCTCCAGGCTTTTATTCGCAGCTGCATGGTAACATTGCACAAGTACTAACACCCTAGAGTACATGAGGATAATAGATGAATGAAATCTGAAGCACCTATTTCTGTATTAAAGTACAAGAGGGAAGACGGATAGTTTATCGGGATGTAGACTGAGCTGCATGAAGGCTGAACTGTTATGGGCCAAACACCTGTCCCCGGTCTCTGAGATTTCACTTAGGAGTTAAAAAATGGCATTTGTACCTGTAGTTCAGCTAACTGTATCTGGCTACCTGATTTATGTGCATAAACATGGGTTTTTGACATAAAATTGGATTGCTTACTCTGTTTACATCAGTACCTTTAGGATGGTATGGTAGTTTCTTGTAGAAATTGTGCCTATGACTTGGAGTTGTTTAATTGTAAATAATTGAATACTTCAGTCTAAAGCTTGAAAATCTCTAATATATAGATAATAGTGATATTATGCATAAAGATATATGAAGGTGAGGGAGAGAGAAGGAGCACCTTTAGGGGCAAAAGCAAAGGAGAAAAAACTTAATTCACTTTACTGCTTAAATGTCTAACGCTATAGTTTAGTAGCAGAACAGTTGTACATTCTAATGTTGCACAGATTAGAAAATGCCATGGTAATTTTGTTTTTCATACAGATACTTGATTTGCAAAAGAGCAAGATCTGAAGTAGAATTAAAATTTTTTTTGGCAGTTTATAATTTTCCCTCCTGATAATACTTACATAATACTGCAGTTAACCTGTTACAGAAACTTGCAAGAAAGTGAGGAACCTTTTTTGAATATGACATTGGTTTACATTTATATACGTTCATTGCCTTCATTTTTTTGGTCTGTATAGACAAAAGGACACTTGTTTTCCTAGTCTGACTTGGCTAGAATAAAAATTGTCATAATAAAACAACTACTGTACTTGGAGAGTGGGAGCTTTAACACATCAGGTAAATACTTAGAGTTCACAAGTCTTTTTTTTTCCCCCCGTATGAAGTCCTTTTTTGAACATTTTAAAGTTTTCCCTCAAATATGGCCTTGAGGACTGTAGACAAAGTGTAGCACTGTTCTGTTTATAGTAGCTACAAAAAAATACCTGTTTCCTCCATAAGTCATCAGAAATTATTGGAAGTATGTATTTTTCAGCAGAAATAACATTTTACTGTATTACTTTCAGACTTTTTTGAAAGAGGGTTATTTTGGTAACTTGCAGCTATATGTAACTATATGAGCACTAATTATATATCTTCCTATTGTATTTTCCTTGCAGGAAATTCAGGACTGGTTTCAGAAAAAAGAACAGAGTAAGAAGAGACAAACAAATTTATTTGGGCATAAGCTTTCGTGGGCTAAAGCCCACTTCATCAGATGCATGCAGTGGAAAATATAGTAGACAGACACGCAACAGGTGTAGAGGGCTTCTGGGAGTGGATGGATCATTACACAAAGTAAAAACTATTTCCCCATGCTAATTTTCCCCCTGCTGTTACTCACCTTCTTGTCAACTGTCTAAATGGGCCATCCTGATTATCACTACAGAAGTTTTTTTCTCTCCTGCTGATAATAGACCACCTGAATTGATTAGTCTCGTGAGAGTTGGTATGGCAACACCCATTTTTTCATTGTGTGTGTGTGTCTTCCTACTGTATTTTCCACTGCATGCATTTGATGAAGTGGGCTTTAGCCCACGAAAGCTTATGGCCAGATAAATTTGTTAGTCTCTAAGGTGCCACAAGTAGTACTTGTTCTTTTTGTTGATAGAGTAACGCGGCTGCCACTCTGAAACCAAGCCCAATATATTACAGTATGCAGATAAGGCATCACCTACTAAGCCAAAGCAGTTAAACTTGGTTTTGACCACATCGGGCTAAAGCTAATCTTGATCTGGCTTGTTTGTCCAGGGCCAAACCTTGTTATAACCTTATTAAAAGCAATTTCTTCAACCCAGCCTGTGCTATTAAAATGGTTGCTCTGTTCATGGACATGGGGCATCATACTTCCAGTCTTGATATTGTTCAACAAAATATCAAAATGCATCATACTTCATTAGTGTGCTTTACATTTAAAAATACAGTAATTAAACCAGAGAACTTAAGTGTCTGTAAAACAAAGAAAAGAGCACATCACCAATAAAACATTTTTTTTTCACATTTGGGATAGTTTCCAAGTAAAGTGAAGCTGTTTTTTGCAGGTGGCTTTTAAGTGCGATAAGTGCTCATGCATATTGCTACAGAAAGATTCACACTGGAAGTGAAAGTCCTTTATCTGCAAGAGACATTGGCAAAACAAGCTTTCCAACACTTGACACTGTGTATCCTCTTCTGAACTTTAATGCCCTCCTTTATGAGTATGGTCTTGGGGCTTTTTGGCTTAAAATACTTAAATCTGGTGTCAGTTACAAGATGGCCAGAAGTTCACTAGGACAAAAGTGCAGTGATCTGACAGCAAAGACAGACATCAATAACTTTTGTTTAATCTTCACCTGGATTTTGGTTTGAACAGATCTAGACTAAACGCTCTGTATCTGATTTCCACTTACCAGAAGTGGCTAGTCCCCACATTTGAGTATTAAGAATTAGGATCAGGATTGCCCTATAAATAGTTTAAGTTGGGGGAAGAAAACCCCAGGCCTTACTTAGTTTCTTGCATGAGTCGTCATCTTCGTATTGTTCCACACCACTTCTAGACTAATGCGTGTTAAGAATGGATGGAATGGAATGGCTGGGGGGCATGTGACTCAAAGAAAGCAAAAGCTGAAAACAGACTGAAAAACCAGTCTAGTATAGTTATACATTTCCTTAAATATTCCCTCCATTTTTTTCAGTAAATAGAGCTCCCAAATTTTTAGTAATGTTTGTGGAGTGGAAGGTATCTGCTTTTGTTCAGCCATTTAATATCCTTTGCTCCTCAATCTCATTAAGAAAGATTGAAACTTTACTGTACCTAGAAGTTGTAAACTTATGTCAGTTTAATCACTGTTCTGATTACAGCATTCATTGACAGCTACCACACTGAAATAAAAAGGGGGTGGGTAGCGGGGGGAGGGTAATGAGAAACTCTAGGACTAACTGTGATACTATATCTCAGAGCAGGACCACATCAATCTGCATTGTGTGAGATTACCAGACAGTAAATCAGCTGTGCTGTGTTAAAGCCAGAAACCAGTAGCATTTGCACTTGCTCCCTGTTTCCCACTCATTGTAAAACCATGCCCTATCACTTGATAGACCTGGAAAGGAAGTGCAAAGGAAGTGAATGCCACTGCTGGTTCAGAATGTTCCAGTGTGGTTGGAAAGTTTGAGAAACAGCCCGGGTGAGAAGAACAAGACCTTACTGACAGGGTTCAATCCTGGTTAGGTCTGTTTCACATCAACTTTCTAAATCACAGCACTCCCTTTCTCCCCCTACCCTCCCTCCAAGCCCCTAGGCTCACGCTCTCTCTCTGGGTCTCTGGCACTCTCACCTCTGCCTTTTTTAACAGGTTATGCAGCCAAGGCAGAACATTGAGCACTTTTTTTATTTTTTCATCTTAGGGGAATTAAAAAATGTGTAAATTACAGGTCTGCTTGCTTCTAAAAAACCTCTCATACTTCCCAGGACTTTTCTACTGTAAATTTTATATTGTGAATGCTTTTTCTGTTGAGTCTTATTCTTCGTCCTTTGATTTATGGAACCACAGATTATTCCAACATTTCCGTTGGTGGCATGGCAGATCTGGCTTGTCATGTTCCAAATTAACCAGCATCATAATCTGATTTTTGTCTGACTCTGAGCATTTAAAAGCTGAATGCATGTATATCATGTATATAGTAGAAGAAATTATGTATATGCCAAGAGTCTTTTTATTTTTTCCTCTCTCTCCACACTGGTCTATAAAAGCCTATAAAACAGAATATTTAGGTCACAGAAAGAAAAGAAAAGCTGCTGGAGTTTTAAATAAACCACAAAATGTGTCCCTTGTATACCACACCCTGTCATTTTGCATGGATTTATGCACAACTTCAGCATCAATATAGTAAACACTCTCTACTGGCAACCCTGTCATTTTAGAGCCTCCTAGTGCATCTCAAGTTCCAAATTCAGCAACAAGGTTTACTTACTATTTTTCACCCTCCTCCAGGCTGTCATTAAATGAAAGATCAAGTAGCACAATTTGCTGGACTGAAAATGTCTTTAAAAATGGGACTAAATGAATGTATGTGTTCACTTTACTGTAGATAGTGTCTTTCGCCTTACCCTGCAAAGACCTATGCACATTGTAAACTTTGTGTGTTAGTCCCATTTCCTTTAAAGAATCACTACAGCAGGTTAATTGACTTCAGTAGAACAATTTGTATATGTAAAGTTCAATACCCACATACATTTTTGCATGATTGGGGTGTGATTCATTGTAGTCTTAAACAAATAATGAATGTGAGAATAACAATAGGAAGAAGGGAAATTTGCAGGGAATGGATGCCCAGTTAATTTTCTATATGTGGCTTGTGACTTTTTATATTGTTTATAGAGACATTTTTCTATCATTGCAATAATGCCAGATTTAATACGTTGATAAGTGTAATACAATGATTTATAATTAGTGGTAATCCTATCAGTGGTGATGAACAAGATGAAATTAACGCCCCCCCCCCCCCCCCCCGAAAAAAAAAGGCAAAATCAGGAAACCCAGCAACACGCACACCACAAATATAGTTTTTACATTCATGTTTGTACATTGGAATATAGGTCTTGATAAAGGCATTTTGAGAAACCAAACAAATGAAGTAAATAGAATTAAAATAAAAGGCCTAGTCCATGTTCTGTCACAGACATGGAAGCATTAATATTATATGGAATGATCAGTGGTGCTTAAGACAGAGGTCAATTGGTAAAAGAACATGCAGTGTCTGCGGTCAGTATTCTCTCTGATGGCCCCACCGATTTTTTTAATTTTTTTTCTTCCTCCTCCTGATCTCTAAAATAGTCCAATTCTGATGTACACAGCAAAACACCTCCTTCTCCTCAAGGCATTAAATTGGAGTTCGGTGTAAGGCTTAAGGAGAGGAGGGACAGAAGTTTCTAAGTTACTGCTGATGGGTTATCTTAAACCATACTGCTAGTTAAACTTAAAAATTGGGTGCCCTTTAGTTGTTGTTTTAAATGAAATATATGCTTTGATCCAGTAGATTCAGATTCAAAATATTTTAAAGACCGTAGTGAATCTAAATCTTCCATGCCCAGTCACTGTTTCTAACTTTTTCCTATCTCTTTCTTTTCCCAGGATGGCTCGTACTTGGCTGAGTTCCTGCTGGAAAAGGGCTATGAGGTGAGTGACTCAATGACCGACTGCAGGCTGATGGAAACACTTGGATACAGCAACCTCTAGCTTCCTTTGCTGCTGTCCTCCTTTGCGTATGTTTTCCACTCAGCCCTAGATAACAAATCAAAACTCTAGTAAAGAATGTGCAGCCTAGCCTGTAATCTTGCCAGCTTATTGTACTATTTATCATCTAGTGTCCACTGGTGGATTCTCTCTCCTCCTCTGGGTATATCTGCTTTGCATGCTTCCCGCTGACTTAGATAAGCGGCAACTTGTGAAAGCCAAAAGAATTAGGGAATAATTTATGATGTAATGCACCACATTTAAAAAACAACCAAAAAAAACTACTCCCAGTGAAATAATTTTTAATTTTGAAATTGCACTAAGCAATAAAAACCTTGCTAATCCATGGCAGGCTCATACTGAAAATTTAAATCCGGAGGTTGCTTTCTAATAGGCATTCTGGGTTCTTTATGGAGGTTTAGACTGGAGTGTAGTATTGTGCAGGGTTGGTTTTTTTTAACTTTCTCAGATTTATGACTTCTGTGCTAAGAATCTGAGCCTTGTTTACTAACCTTGATGCAACCAAATGCGTGAGACTTGTCATTTTGCATCTTTTGTCCTTGAGTTTGGACTCTAATGTAAGCTGTGAAGTGACTTGGACTTTGATAGGCTTAAGTACAAGGAAAATAAATATCTTTTTTTTTGTCACATGCCTATCCCAGGGATTATACAGCAGTATTGTTGTTTTTGATGTCAGCAATGCAAAGGTCACACAGTTACCGTATCCTACGATACACAATTACTTGGTACTGTTGTGACTATATAGCCACAGGTGTATGCCTGCTCAGTAGTGAAAGGCTGTCCCATAGTCTTAATCATACAACAAAGAGAGAAAAAGAACGCTTATTAACTTGTGGCCCATTCCCTAGTAATGCAGTATTGTTTTATTTTCTCTTTTTTTTTTTTAATTCAGTCTAATGTTAAGGGTCTAGGGAGACTGGGCTTCCACTACTTTCCTTTGGAAATTATTGCACAGCTTAACAGAACTCACCATAAGAAAACTTTTTTCTTGATATATCCATCCTAAATTTTTTTCTTCATTTCATTTTGTCACTCCTAGTTAATTCTACCATCTCTACCAACTTGGTTATTATTCTTCACCTGTCCTTCTGAGTGTTTATGCATCTTTTACATTCTTTCATAGTACTCTGTTCTTTCTGTCCTTTTTTTTGGAGCAACATCTGCTAGGAATAATTCAAATTCTGGGACAAGGAGACCTGTGTAGTTTCTACAATAGTGATTTTCACTGTTGTGTACGTTGGCAGTTAATAGTTTTCTCTGTTTGCTTCCCTTTCCCAAACGGAAAAGAACTCTACACTTTTTTAGTGTAGGCAGCTTCGGCATTCCCACCTACGTTTCTTACAGATAAAATTGTGCAGTCTGGCCCTGTTCACAATGGTACCAGAACTGTGCAGGCTATAACCACATTTAAACATGATTGTTTCCACCAGGTTTTTAGCACACTTCTCTGAGTAGTGTAGAAAGTTTTTTTTTTTTTTTTTTTTTTTTTGAGAGACCCATTCTAACTTCTTTTTTGAGTGCTGGCCCCATGTGTATTCCACATGTGGGTATGCATGTGCACTATGTGCCCGAGTACAGAAATTCTCACAAACAGTGCCCGTTAGCCTGCATATGTGCAATAGGTCTCCTTATGCTCCTGAGTGAGGGTATAAGAACCAGTGCTGGTTGACGGCTCTCCGGTTCCTTCTTACTGCTGCATGGTCTAGTCGGAATCCTGTGTCCTCTCTTCCTTCAGCTTCTTTCTAGAACCTGTCAATATAATTGTAAATAGTTTTTATTCTGCTTAGTTCATGCATTTTTGTTGCTGGCTTCCTTGCACCCACTTGTAGTCTAAGGCCTTGCTTGTCAATCACCCATGTGTGGAATACAGATAGAGACCAGCACTTGAAGAAGAAATGGAGGTTGCTTACTGTGACTGGAAATTCTTCAAGATGTGTGGTCCCTATCTTCCACTTCCTGCCCTCCATCCCCTCTGCTTCAGCTGTTGGATTTGTGGTCAGGGTGTGCATGGGTGCACATGTGTGAGCCAACAGGTACTGCTTGTGAGAATTTCTGGGCTCGGGCATGTGGCACTCATGTGTACCAGCATGTGGAATACAGATAGGGGCCACGCATCTCAAAGAACTTCCATTGAGAGTAAATATCCTTCTTATCTGCATAGGTACTTCATCACAGTATCTGAGTGCTACATTATCTGTGCTGAAAACTGTCCTACCTAAGTGGTTCATAGTATAGTATTCTAACACCATTTTTGGATGAAAACATCTCTAACCATACAGAAACTGTTAAACTAAAGCTTGTAAGTGGCATATTTCTGATCATCCTATTGTGGGCATGGCTCTTTCTGTATTCTGCAGTGTGATTACAAAGGCAAACTAATTTCCAACACAATTTAATAAATACACTAGTATTAAACACCCATTGAAAGATGTTATTGCTGTCTTTGGTTTTTTTTTTATTTTTAATCCCATCGTGCATAAATAGAATTGGAGATGCCATATGAGGAAGAAATCTCTTCTGGTAGGACTGAAGTCTTTATCGTCCTGTAGGTCTTAAAAAAAAAAAAACTGGTGAAAATGCATATTTTCTTTCTGGCCCTCAGTAACGTTGGCCAAATTGGCCAAACTAATTTTTTAATGTGTCAGGAAAATTAACTTACTATTTATAAGGGGATTTGAAACTGAAACATGTCATGTAAATGGCAATTGTTAATATTCTATCATTGGCTAAAATTTGGTATGCTATATCTATAGTTTTAAACTTTCTAATATTTATTATAACTATTTGGATAATAGTTGCTGTCACCTGACCTATTGTGTCAAAAACAATGTCACCTCATACACATTCAGACAGATAAGCTGATATTTGGTTGTAATGGAAATGGGTTCCCTTCAAGCACACGAATAAGGAAATTTACTTTGATGTTCCAATCTTCGTTCATGATGTTGAAAGTGGAAGGGTGGGGAGAAGTACAATGGCATGAGCTGAGATTAAGGATGGTAGCATTCTTAATTACAGTATAAAGTCCTTTAAAAACGTATTTGTTACTGATTCAGGACCTAATAAGCACTCGCACGTGCATACCTTTCAACACATGAATAGTGACATTGACGTCAATGGGCTTGATTACTTGTGTACTTAAACTTATGCAAGTGCTGAAGTGCTTTATTGGATCTTGGCCTTAATGGCAGTGCCATATATGGCCATGTGGGATACTTGGGTATGATTCCTGGTGCCAGTCTATTGTTAAAGACTTAGAATGCTGTGCAAGCTTGTGCTCGCTGCTCCTTTAGGGCAGGAATTACCTAGAATCTCTCAACTGTAATCACTCTGGCCAATTAAGAAATAGGCATAGATAGGGTGTATAGGGGGTTCAATCCAGTTATTGTCTGTGAAGGGGATATTAGCTGAGATGCAGGGCTTCAAGGATAGGATAGCAATGCATGGGGGAATGCCCTTTGCTTCAGTACATAGAAAATAAAACCAAATGTGTGTTTCTATGGGAGATGCTGGTAGATAATGCTTTAGCATTGTACCAGTGCTTTTCGAAAATACAGATAGGGGTCTCACATACAGCTGATCTTAGACAATTCTAACTTTTACAAGTCTAATGTTCTCAACTGTGATTTAAGCATGCCATTTTTTTATGCATGCTTGTTTTTGGAGTGGTGCTTTCTTGCTTCAGTGTTTCTAGCGTTGTACCAGATTCTCTCCATTCAGATTAATGTAATTCTTCTTTGAGTACTTGCTCATGGTCATTCTATGTCAGGTGTGTGTGATTGCCACATGCACTGGTGCTGGAAGTTTTTCCCCCAGTGGAATCCAAAGGGGGCTGGTTCTAGCGCCCTCTGGAGTAGCGCACCTATGCGTCGATATAAGGGGTGCTGCCACTGCCCCCTTCAGTTCCTCCTTACCACCACTGACGGTGCTGGAACATCCTCTTGCATTGGCAAGTGGTTATACTAGTGGTTGTTTCTCAGTCATCTTTACAATCCATCCTGGAATACATCTAAAGCACCAAGGGCTGGCATTCTCATCGATCAAGGTGCACCTGGTAGCTATTTTGGCCTTCCATCCTCCCATCCAGATAAGTCTTCTCACATGTAATGATGATCAGACTTCTTAAGGGCCTGGAAAGGCTCTTCCCGCAGGTCCATGATCCAGTTCCCCAGTGGGACCTCAACCTAGTTCTGACTATGCTCACTGGTCCTCCCTTCGAGCCCCTGGCATTCTGCTCTCTCCTGCACCTGTCATGGAAGATCGTCGTCCTTGTAGCCATCACTTTGGCGAGATTAAGGCTCTAACCGCCGAACCCCACTATACAGTTTTCTACAAGGACAAGGTCCAGCTGTGCCCTCACCCAGCCTTCCTGCCAAAGCTGGCATCACAATTCCATGTCAATCAGGACATCTTCCTGCCAGTTGTCTTCTCAAAGCTGCACAATTCCAACGAGGAGCGGCGTCTGCATGCTTTGGATGTCAGACGTGCCCTGGCTTTCTACCTTGAGTGAACCAAGCCCGTCCACAAGTCTTCTCAAGTTTTCATTGCAGTGGCTGACAGAATGAAGGGTCTCCTGGTGTCATCTTAGAGAATTTTATTCTGGATCACCTCCTGCATCCGTTCCTGCTACGAGCAGGCAAAGGCTACACCTCAACAGTTAGTGACAGCTCACTCAATAAGAGCGCAGGCATCGGTTTTTCTCACCCATGTCCTGATCCAGGACCTCTACAGGGCTGCAACGTGGGCGTCTGTCCATACCTTCGTGACCCTCTATGTCATCGCCTAGCAGGCCCGAGATGCTGCTGGCTTTGCCAGAGCAGTGTTAAAATAGACACGTCCATGAACTTCTGCCCACCTCCAGAGGAACTGTTTGTGAGTCACTTGACGTGGAATGGACGTGAGCAAGCAGTTGAAGAAAAAACTGTTACCTACCTCTTGTAACTGTTCTTCGAGTTGTGTTGCTTATGTCCATTCCACTACCTGCCCTCCTTCCCCTCTGTCAGAGTTCTGGCAAGAAGGAACTGAAGTGGGGTGGGGGTGGCTGGCAGCACCCCTTATACGGACGCATATGCTCACGAGTCCAGAGGGCGCTAGAGCTGGCCCTACAGATATCACTGGAGGAAAAACTTCAGGCACTGGTGCATGTGGTGAGCACACACACACCTGAAATGGAATGGATACGAGCAACACATCTTGAAAAACAGCTGAGGTAGGTAACCATTTTTTATGCACATCAGATAGAGGGGGATGAAGCTGGTGTGAGCAGACAGCAACTTGTCTGTCCATGTTCATTTAATGTAACTTCATCAAATCCCGGTATAAGAAATGGTGCTAGGCTTCCAAGTAGGGAATCTTAGTATTGTCTTGTATGAAATCACTAATCTGTACTGGTAATTAGGAATTTCAGTTGTGAGGGGGGGAGTGGTGTTTTGTTACAAATTGTTGCTTTGTTTTTTAGTCATTTTGTTTTCATATATAGATTTAGCCTCTGTACTCTCCCTCATCATTAGAGACTAATAATTATTTTGTAAGAACTATTAATATACACAATATTGTACAAAATATAAATGACACAGTTCCTGTCCCAAGGCTCTTACAATCTAAATATTGTTATCCATTATAATTAGGAACATAAGGTTCAGCTCAGATTAGTGATTTGTAGCATTCCCTCTCAACCAACTAGCTTCATTCTCTTTCAGACTTTTCAGACTTTTCAATATTCTAATTGTTTTTGTCTCTGAGCCCTTTCTATTTATGGTATATCCTTTTTGAGATAGTAACCAGAACTGAATGCAATGTCCCAGGTGATTGTTCAATATTGATTTATATAACAGAATTATACTAGTTGGGAAGTAATACTGGGAGTTATTCCATATGCATTTTGTTTGTTGCTATACTTTGAGAAATAGTTTTAATTGAGCTTTCAGCAATGATTGTCAGCTCTCTTCTATGATGATTGCAGTTAACTAAGTATCCAGTAATTCCAGTAATGGACAAGTATGGGTCAGAGTATTCCTTCCAGTGTGTTACATCTTGCATTTCTCAGCACATAATTCTTCTGCTTTGATGCCCATTCACCTACCTTTGTTAGGTCCCTCAGAAATTCCTCAGTCTTCTGTAATTTTGCATTATCGGCAAACATTTTCACATCGCTGCTCCTTTCTTTTACCAGAGAATTGATTTAATACCCCCAGTCCTAGTGAAGAATATTAGGTCACAATACTTTTTGACATGATTTGGAAGGTGACCACTTATTCCCACTTCTATGTTTTTATTTTTATTTGTCCATTAGCTAGTTTCTAATCCATAACATCACCTCTTGCCCTGTGACTACTTAATTTCCTTAATGTGAGGGACTTTGCTGAATACTTCTTGAAAGTTCAAATAACACACACCAGCCCATTCCTCTTTAATTTGTTGAAATATTCAAAGAATTCAAATTAAATACATTTTCCTTTACAGAAATCACACTAGTGTGTATCATATCAAGTTCAACTAGATATTTTTAAATGTTTTCAAAGGTTACTTCAACCAATTTACCTGTGCATTTTATAGTACCTTCTTCTTGGGGATTTCTGTAGAACCAACTTCTTTCAGGAAAAAATATATTCCTTTTCAGTAAAATGGAAAGTGAATGTACTTTTTTCAAAACACATGAAATCTTAACAATTTACTCAGCTTTGTTTATAAAAGTCTCTTTCAGTCTAACAGTAAAATCAGCCACAAAACTTTTTTTTTTAAATTTGAGCTTATTTAAAAAAATCCGTCCCTATTGAGAGAGATCCATTAAACTTCACTCTTAACTAGATAATCCAGTTTGCACACATTTTGGCATTGTCACAAAGTTTGCATTTCACCTGTCTCACAAGCAGACAGAACACCTTTCATCAGTTCTTACATTAATATTAGCTGTCATGGATTAAGCATTTGGGAGGTTTTCTTTCTCTTGTATGTACACACAGGAAAAAAAAAAAAGGGGAGAGGAGGGGAAAAAGATAAAAATGGGGTTTGTATTTATCGCTGGACGCAAGACACTCTTGATCTGTTTATCTGTTGGAACTTCATCAAGTTCTGTGATATTTGCACGTAACACATTTCAGTGGTTAGCTGTTGGTGTCATAGCCATTCAGCTGCCACATAAAACTTTGGCAAATACAGTCTTTCGTCAAGCTTTGAGCTGGCAGTGCTTTATGGTTTATGTAAACTTGAACTTCAGAATAGCTTAATTCAGATAATCAAGATATATCCTCATCAATCAGGACTTGAAGTCAGAATATTTTCTTTTTAGAAATCGTAGAGTACTTCAATTTACTTTAAAGAAAATTTGAAAAGTTTTTTGCTGGTAGAATGGAAAGGTTGTTGATGTGCCTGTAAACAAAACATTTTGAGTTAGTAAATACAAAGTTTCCAGCATTTTGTGCAACCTCATAAAAACAAAATCTTAATGCCTTTATGCCTATGTATTTTTTTACGCATTTTACTAAAATTGTATTCTTACAAAAATAACTTCTTCAAACAAGTTCTACAAAGAACACAGCAGAATGTGGATTTTTAGTGTGGAACATTTTCTTCACAGTACTACAGAAATGTGTGGTCTAATGGAAACAATAAACCTCAAGGCTCAAATTTTCAGAGGCCTTCAACTTGGCATTTAAAACAGTACGCACCATATTTCCATATCAGATTTTTAATAATAATAATAAAAAAAAATTGAGCACAAATTACATCGTGTAGACAAATTAGGTAAGATGGATGGCAAATGTAGTTTGCACACTCAGATCAGTGTCTTTGGGCATGAAAAAACTTCAAATGTAACAATATATGGCTACAATGTTAGGGTCTGCTTTCAAAAATTAGCTTGTGAATTTAGTTAGATTAAAACATTTTAAAACTCTGAAAGTTGTATGGCTAGGTTATACAGTTCAGTTCTTCAGGTGTATAGTTTAGTCAATTTTTGTATGCTTTAGACAAAACAAAATGAGACTTTTGCATGTATAACCAGCGGTCGCCATCCAGAAGTTGAGTCCAGGTTGTTTAAGGCTGTTGGCCACAAATTAATTGGGGGGGGGGGGGGAAGGCGTGATGATAGGAGAAGAGATGGCCCAACCCAAGCAAGCGAGTTGCATCAAATTATGACGGGAAAACTTCAGAAATATCTGGAAAAAGTCAGGTGTTTAAAGTTGAAGCTTCCACTTGCGCGAGGAGCACTTGGTGACCTAAACTGACACAAACCTTGGCAGCAATGAGGAGGCTAGCTTTACAGAAAGAGGAAATGGGATCAGTTTTTGAACAATTTCTCTAGTGTGTTAGACACAAACAGGCTTTGTCAGCCAGGCATGTATTCTTGTTCCAGCTAATCAGTTGTTTTTAGACATTTATCATGGTCAGTTCAGGGAAGTTACCTTTCTCCATTTAAGTCTAAGCTCCCTCGTGTTCTCATCTCCTACCTCAGAACACTGAGTCAAGAGTTTGGAATTAGGTCCTGTTCTGTCTGTCTATTTTTGCACTTTCAACACACACAACTCCTGAGTAATTGAAAGTGTTTATCAAATATCTGCACAATGCAATTGTGCACTGGAATTAACAGGAGAGGATATAAAACATTTAGGATATCGGACTAAAGAAGGCAGCACCAAAGAGCTGAACATAAAGTACTCTGTGCTAAGTCACTGACAAATTTATGCTGCTACGTGCTTTCTGTCTTCGATTCAGGAATGAAGAGAGTTGCCTGTCAATGGTACCTGATACACTTGTGTGTTTTGGATAGGGATGGGGTGAATGGTGGACAGAATTAGAGCTATCTTACAATTTTTCTTAGCCAATTATTTATGCAAAAAAATCCAAATCAAAGTTCACTGATGGTATCCGAACATTTTACCAGATGTGTGGTTAATTGCAGCATTTGTTGTGGAAAAAAGTTCTAAGAGCTGTTTTAAATTATATATCAAGGTATGACAGAAGCCCCATTTCTTTTTGTATCCTTCTATTCCCATTTAAACTACAGGTGCATGGAATTGTTCGCCGATCTAGTTCTTTCAACACTGGCCGGATTGAGCATCTCTACAAGAATCCGCAGGCTCACGTTGAAGGAAGTAAGGTGTTGTCTGTATAGTTGTTTCTCATTCTACATTTCTTCATGCAGTAAATTCTGTTTTATAGTATATCTTCTCCTGTCGATGTACAAATCCTCTTTATTTAAAGCATACCAGCCTGTAATCACTATAAAGTTGTCTCTTCCCAGTGGAGATTTGGGATCTGTTGTAAAATTTGTTGTTCATCAGCCAGCCATTCTTCTTGTCTGTCTTCCTATCAGAAGCTCTATCTCAGTAAGAAATGAAAGCAGTTTTCAGATTCAATTTGATGCAAAATTTTATACTTATGAATTGGCGGAAAGAATATACAAAAATATTTAAAGTAATTCATTGAGAGAGGGTGGGGAGGCATCTTGTACTCAGTACAAATTTTGATGTTGCAGTTTTCTTACACCAAGATGATCAATAAAAAGAGAAGTGAATGGCTAGACATGCAAAAAGCTGCGTGAGGTTGAGAGAGCTTTAGGAGGCTGGCAATGTGAAGCATCACTGGAGTAAAACAAGTTTTGAGGGTAATTATCTTTTTAGTTACATAATAAAATGGAGGATCATCTTATATGCAACTCTGTATGGAATATCGCTCTAGCACTGAAATAGTTTTACTTTCTCATTGCCTTTAGGGCTTTTTTTTAAAAGCAAGCCAGCAAGCCCCAGCTACACCGTAGCTTGCAGCAAGCCCCAGCTACACCGTAGCTTGCAGCAAGCCCCAGCTACACCGTAGCTTGCAGCAAGCCCCAGCTACACCGTAGCTTGCAGCAAGCCCCAGCTACACCGTAGCTTGCAGCAAGCCCCAGCTACACCGTAGCTTGCAGCAAGCCCCAGCTACACCGTAGCTTGCAGCAAGCCCCAGCTACACCGTAGCTTGCAGCAAGCCCCAGCTACACCGTAGCTTGCAGCAAGCCCCAGCTACACCGTAGCTTGCAGCAAGCCCCAGCTACACCGTAGCTTGCAGGATAGTAGCAGATAAAAAATATAGTAAAATATGAAGAGTTCTTCCAAGCTACACAGTAGATCAAGGTTCAGCGGAGTAAGAGAATTGCAGTTGGTGCAGTGGGTAGATTCTTTTGACCTATGAGACTAGGCACAGGTCTGGTCCAAAAAAAGTGTGCTGCATGTGGATTTTGCTTTTTCACTTTTTTCGATCCTCCTTTTTAATGACTATTTGAAGCTGTTAAGGAAGAGTGAGATGTTTTAAGATGTATTATCCATACATTAGTGAGGCTCAAATCTGGATTCCATTGTCTCATGGCAAAATATGGGGTCTGGATGAAAGCTGGTTATCTGTGACTCAACATGAATAATGTTCACACACATAAATAACACATGCAGCCTTGCATTCTCCTGTCTCCTTTTCATCACCACTTTAGAAAGTTCATTTGGCTTAGAGAGTCCTTGAAGCAGTCTAGGTTCCCCCTCCTGTACATGACTTCTCTTCATAATCATGGATGCTCTTACCCCTCTGACCTTTGCTGTCAGTGCCCTTCTGCTCTTTTGCCCAGTTTCCTCTACTTCTGCTCTTTTCTCAAAATGGTGACTGAGACCTTCTCTTTTATGACCTCCAGTCCCTTTTGTCAAGTGATCCATTGCATGTCTACGCTGCAGGTGCTACAGCAGCATAGCTATGGTACCCCGTAATGTAGATGCAGGCTACAACGACGGAAGGGTTTTTGATCAGTGCAGGAACTCCATTTCCCCAAATGATGGTAACTGGGTAGATGGAAGCATTCTTCTGTTGACCTAGTTGTGTCTACAATATGGGTTAGGTCACATAGATACGGTGCTCAGGGGTGTGGATTTTTCACACCACTGAGTGTCATAGCTATGTTGACCTATGTTTTAAGCGTAGATCAGACCTTAATTACCAGCTCCTCTGGGCAAACTGGTTCTTCTTGGTAGCAGCCAACTCTGTCCAAGGATGCTTCTATTTGAATAGAGCACCATCTGGGTATAGTGACCCCCTATTTGCCCTGTGTTGCCATCACATGGGGGTAGAAGGACACCAGAGAAGTCAGCAAGCCCCACATTCAGTCTAATACAGATGCACATGAAGAACTCCCAAAATCACACAGAGTTCTTAAGCTGTATGAAGACAGATTCCGCAAATCATCACAAAGACAGAACCAGTACTTGCTGACACTGGCAATGGCAATTCTTGCTGAGCATTTAGAGAAATAAATGTGTGGACCTACTTATGTGTCACTGCTTTTATTGAAGTTGTATCACCGTTTTTTGCCACAGTGCTTCGGTCTTGGAAGGGTGCTACCTATGTCATTGCTCCTGGATTCTCAGATTGCTAATGGTATTCTTTATCACCTATGTTTGGTGAGAAAGCTGAAACCATTTCTCTCTAATGTAGACCTCGCAACAAACTTCCCCCCTTTCCATTAGGCATTTAACAATCAGATCATCACATCTGACAGGAGAACTTTTTCATTTGAGGGCCTTTGTCTTTGAAATTTGCTCGCTTGGATGCTTTAACAGAGCCCAAGTCTATCAAGCCTCAGAACATAATGTAAGATGTATTTTTATTTGGTTTGACTTTTGCTTGTTTTTATCTTACACAATTTGAAAAAAGACGAGTGGTGGTCAAAGCTACCCATTATGGAAGGCTTGTCTTTTGTATTTTAAACTTGAAAATAATCGTCTAGCTGCTATAGCAAAAGATCATCTGAAGAGCAATAAAATAAATTAGTATATTTTTATGAGGAATGCTATTCCCAGTTTTTCCAGCGAAGACCGTATTAGAACTTGGTCTACTACAGTTTAAAACATCATGGCTAGCATGGTAAACTGAAGCACAAGAAAATAAATAAATAGCTACAGTATTCTTTTTTGGGTACCTCTCCTGAGCTCTTGAAAGGAAACTGAAAAAAGTATAGAACACCAGAAAGAAAGCAAATACTAATGTTGACATTCTTTCTCGATCATTTTTCTCTAATAGAGGAATGATAACTATCTGAATCTGATGTGGAAGAATTAGGCTTGTAATCTCAGGAAAGTCTGTTCCATGGCAACTATTTTGAAACAGGTCTCCAGGCAGTACTGGAGGAAATAAAGAAGCAATCAAGTAGCTCTAGTCTCATCAGCTTCTAAAAGCTGTGTATTCCCTGTGCATTCTTCAGAGGAAAAACTGATTTCAGTTTGAATAAAAGCACACTGCAAGGGGTGTGTGTCTCAAGAAGCAAGTAGTGACATTTTATAAAGCAAGCTGGATTGTGACTCTATGCCAAAAATAGATTCCATATTGCTTTCTAAAGGAGACTTCTAAGTCAGACACACAGAAATTTTAAATTACTGTGTTGAAAGTTCTATGCACTTTGCATATTTTGTAAAACTGCGTACAGAACAAATAAACCCTGTCCCAAATAAAGTCTCTCCTTTTAAACTATTATATATAAAACTTCTCCTTTCCACAGATAAAAAGTTCCTATTTTTATCCCGAACAGTCCATTCACCATAGCTGTATACATTGCTGCTCTATTGTAAAGAGGAATGAGGCGGTCAAGATGGGAGTCTGGATCCAAACTACTGTGAGATTTACATTTCCTGCATGGAATTCCACTCAGTATGCAGACCACTGCTTTCTCTCTAATAGCTGAAATTTCTGAGTAGTCTTCAGGCATAGCTTATGTAGAATGTATTACAGTGATGCAGGTGACCCAAGCCATGGATAAGTGTAGTAAGGTCTGCGTATGGAAAAAACCTTTTTGCCAACTGCAAAAAAAGAGAGAGAAAAGTGCAACCTTAACCATCTCTATCTGGAACCTCAGGGGCAGCTACTGATCAAACATTATGCTCCCTCCTCACACCCACCTCACTTGCAAACCTGATTAATAAACAGTGGTCTCCCAACTTTCATGGAAGAAACTCATATAATCTCTGCATTTCTTACTCCTGAGGGAATTCTGTGACCAAAAAAAATTGTGCACAATATTTTAAAATTCTGCAAATTCTATTTGCCAATAAATAAATATGGAGGCTCCAGCCTGGCAATGGGGAGCACAGGCCACTGGCTACACAGAGGTGGGAGATCACCCTGCAGGCCCTGCAGCCCATCCTGTCCGGGACACAGACTCTGCGGTGAGGCTGCACCCAACCCTGACACAGTGCAAGGGCTGAGTCTGACCCAGAAACACGCCAGACACACCAGTTTTGGGTAGACAGGCTTAGCCTGGCAGGATCGAAGTGTGTGTGTGGGGGGTTACCGGGGTAAGAGGTTTGTATGGAGCAGTCTGCGTGTCGGTGGGGGGAATGCAAGGGCTCGTTGGGGAGGGTTCTGGCTGCGGGGCAAGGGGTCTCTGCTGGAGGGTCCAGGAGATGGTGCTTGGGGCTCAGTGGGTGTAGGGGGGAGGATGTGGCTCTTGGGATGGGGGCGTCTGGGTGTTGCTGGTTTGGGCTCAGTGGGATGGGGGTGCAGGGGACTCATTGGGATGGTCCAGGTGTAGCGGGGTGGGGCTAAGCAGGGTGGGGGTTTGGGTATGGGGTGGCTCGGTGGGGAGTTTGAGTATGGGGGGTGAGGCTCAGCAGGGAGGGCCTGGGGGTGGTGGTGTCTGGATGAATGGGGCTTTGGTCACTCCTCAGCTGCAGCTGCCCGTACAGCAATCCCTCCTACTGCAGCTGAGGAGTGAAGGGGACAGGAAAAGAGTGGGGTGCAGGACCACGGGAGGTTTCTGAGGGCGGATCTCACCCGGTTCTGACCGCCCTGTGTAGGGGAAGAGGAAGTGTGCTCCTCGCCCAGCCCAGCTCAGCCCAGCCAGGACTAGCAGCTGAGCCCGGTGCAGATTGGAGCCACCAGCCAGGGTGTCCCCAGCCTCGCCCCACCCCATCAAAGTGATCTACCTCTCCACCGGCTGCTCCGGGTGCTTGAAACAATGCGGCTGCGCTGCTGAGGAGGGGCATGTGGCCACTCCCTTTGCTTCCCCGCCAGTCATTTTTTCTCCCGGGAAGTGTAAAATCTGCAGGGGCATGAATTCTGTGTGTACACAGTGGTGCAGAATTTCCCCAGGAGTAATTTCTTCTGGTTGCTGCTCTGAATCCAAAAGCATTACCTCCTTCTTGTCTGCCTGAGTCTCAGCCAACTAGTTCTCATTTAGAGAACCCTTGGCTAGATGCTGAGTCTCTTATCTGACTGGTTGATTCTAATGAGACAGACACGCAGCTTGAATGTTGTCCACGTACTGAAGACCCTGCATGCCATACCATCTCACTATCTCCCCTAGCAGTCTCGTATTCACACTGAAGAGGAGGAATGACCAAATTAGTTCCCTGTAGGACCTAACATGAGAGATCCTTCAGGCAAGATGAATAATCTCCCACTGTTCTCTTGTGGGGTCTCTCAGAAGCAAAGGAATGGAGCCATTCAGTTTCCAGTTCCCTTTAACAAACTCTGGAGACCAAAAACATCAGCAAATAATCTATGTTAATTCAATGTCCAGGGTCTTGCTTTAGCAGATTAAAAACAAAGTCTCCGTCCATGATTGATTTTTAACAAAATAGCTTATTCATGTACACTATTTTTGGTACTAGAAATGTTAAAACCTATTTACCATGATGAATAAACTGTATTTTGAGAAGTTCTCTACAGGTTGTAGTTTGAGGACAAGGACAAAGTTAAGTTATATGGTTTCTTCGTTTTGACAGGAGTTGGCTCATGCTGATACCTCCTTTTTCACGTATCTGTTAGAAACTAACCAAATCAGGAAAGACTAAATACAGCTGCATGACCAGTATATCTGACCACAAATGAGACTTTTGTCAGTAATGTCATGAAACATGGTGCATTGCCTGTTGTGGTGTGGTGGGGTTTTTTTGTTTTTAATTACTCTTTCCTTAGTGTTACTTCATTTTTAGAACCTAAAGCTTTCAGGTCAGCAGTGCTGAGTCTGACTGTATTATCACCTACACTTTCAGCCTATGAAAAGTTTAGTGATGTGAGCATTCCTTCTTTGCAGATGTTTGAGAATCATCTTTAGCTGCTTAATACACAAGAAAGCAAACTGACTTGATCACAAAATCTTGTACGACATAGTTTTGTTTGGTAAAAACAAACCAAAACACTTTTCTCTGTGTGACTCAATTGTATATTTAATGCTAGTTGTCACTGTGAAATATACTGTAGAGAGGAAATTGGCCATAGCTACCACTGAACATTAGAATATTTTATGTATTATGTTTTCAAAGAAGAACAGTAGAAGTAAAGCCTTGAAAAAGTATCAAATAAAGAGCTGTCACTTATGGATGGCTTTGACTGGCTTTCTTGTAGCTGGCCATGAACAGAACTTAGCAGAATATTATTTATGACCTACATCCTTGATACAAATTAGTAATGGGTGACAAAGTTAGTATGTTTTGTTCTTTTCTTATCCTGGCACAAGACATTGTCACGAGTACCCATGCTGAGTGAAGGATAGACCTCAGTAGAGGTCAATGGTACTCATCTCTAATTGTATTCCAAGAAGGCGTTGTGATTATAAAATTGCAGATGTACAACATAATGCTGGGTTGTATATGAAATGTCTGGGGATAGGTGAAAAAATAATTGTCATAAATAGCCAAGAAAATGGTGTGCTCTAGTGGCCTGAGCTGAGTAGTTGGAACATAAACCCTTGAATTCTAATCATAGCTTGACTTTGGCTTTATGGTCTTGGTGAAATCACTTAATTTCTCAGCCCCAGTTTCCCCATCTTCGTTGTGGGAAGTGTGAGGAAATGAATGAATTTAGTTAACTTTTTGTACAAATATTTTGAAGGTGCAGATCTCTATACAAACATTTGGTAACGGCAAAAGTAGTGATAAGATACTTTGGAAAGAAGGCATAAAAATGTAAATCTTTTCAAGGGATAGGGTCAAGTAGTTTAGCCTTCAAATTTAGACTTTGTTGAAAATCTATAGCAGTCAGCATTAAAAAAGATAGTCACCAATAGTTATCAGACAGTGGTATGTGAGATACTGCACTTATTTCCTGCTATAAATATGGGGAAAACATTTAGTTACTTAGGTTTGTTAACAGAAGACAAATTCTAGCCAAGATTTTCAAAAGTTATTACTGATTTAAATTGGCTGTCGGTAATAGAGGCCTGATTTTTCACAAAGCTCTAAGTATGCTCTCCACGAAGAACAGGCCCCTCAAAGATGTCAGGAGCTGGTCATTCAAAACAAGGATCCAAATTTACTAGTTGCATTAGAAAATCTTAGTCACTGCCATTTTAATGGTGGTGGCTAAAATCTGAATTTGACAATGTTGATTTAAAAACAAAAATAATCGGTAAAAGGTATTGTTAAATGTTCCCTGTAAGTGTTGGAAACCCAGACTAAACAGTTTTGTGCTAATGGGTGAGAATAAGTGAAGCTTCTCAGATGAGGTTTAAATATCCTTGTTGAATGAAGTGCAACAGATTAAGCAAGTAATATAAATGTTGCCAATTTAATCTAAGGTGGTGGTTACAACTCTGGTAAGGAAGATCATATTTTTAAAAATGATGTATTATCTAGATAATTTTCTTTTAATTTCTTACCTGAATAGTGTATATAATTTTAAATAGGACCTTGACTAAGGACACCATATTGTTTTGAGAATTGAGTATATAACTTTCATTAGTCTAACTGTATTTTTTGAAATCTGAAGACATGAAGCTGCACTATGGTGATCTCACAGACAGTACTTGCCTGGTGAAGATAATTAATGAAGTGAAACCCACTGAAATCTACAACTTGGGAGCTCAGAGCCATGTCAAAGTAAGTAACTTTTTATCATTGAGAATTTTGAATGGTTAGTGATTGTGTGCACTATATCTCTATTCATAATTTTAGTCCAGAGCCCCTACAGCATTTCAACAATTACTAGTTATAACATGTGAGCACTGCTTTAAATCATAGCAAATACTACTAACTTGGTGCTGAATACTGTACCAGTTTCCGTACTGAATGAAAAATTAAACCTTAAGTGGCAGTACGAGGTTAAATTGGCATTGCCAACACTATCCCCAATTTTTGAGGCTTAGTGTGTCCACCATTTGAAATAACATTGGTTTCAAAATGTCCTGAAAAGAAACCCTAATAGAAGACTAGCACACTGTTGGTTTGTGTCTGAACCAAAACATTGTTTTAAAGTAATATTTTATTTTTAGCTGATATATTTGACGATGTGTATGAACCTGACTAAAAAATTCCAAATAGCTGAGTGCTGTTCTCAGTTCTGGTCAGAAGCCTTTGGGGTGAAACATTTAGTTCTGTACTATTCCTCACCAAAAGCCTCTAACTAGCAGTCTTTGACTTGTTCCTCCTTTTCTGTCCACCAGCAGTCTCCCCTGTGATCCTGCTGGTGTCTGTCTTGGAATGCTTTGGAGTAGCCTGTCGTTGTTTTATTTTTATATATTTTTATTTACGAGGTATTTGCAACTTTTTAGTGCAGGGATTCTCAAACTGGGGGTTGTGACCTCTCAAGGGTCCCAAGGTGGTTATGTGGGGGTCACAAACTGTTAGCTCTGTGGGGCTGACAGCCCTGAGTCCCCATTAAATTAAATTACCTCTCCCCCATTTTTAATTTATAAGGGGTGTCACACTCTGAAGCTTGCTGTGTGAAAGGGGACACAAAACAAAGTTTGAGAATCACTGTTTTAGTGTGTGAGTTGCATCTGTTGTTGCTACTAGTCTGTTAAATGTCTAGTGGGTGCCATAATGAAACATTTACAGTGTCCTGTATAGTACCTACAGAAAGTCTTTTTCTGAGTGAAAGAGACTAACCTTGTTTAATCCTTTACTAATATGGAAAAGATTACCCAGAAATGAGCATTTCAAGGTCATTGCTGTCCCTGGTGATTTTTCTCCAAAGAAGAATTTAACCTTTTCTCTCCTTGATTTTGATGCACTTCCTTTTCTTTTCCTTTCTTTTATTCTGGATACACTACTGATCTTCCGGTGTTAATTGACAGAACACTGGCTGTAACAGAACTACAATACAATAGCCACCATTTTCACAGCCTCTTTTGTTAAAATCGGTTTATTCTTGACGTAGAAATAATTTGAGCTTCTGGCATCCTACTTAACAGCGAATGCTTCAAATTAGTTTTGTACCCAGTCTTATTGATCTTCCTTCATTTGCAACTTGTGTATTTGTTCATGAAAAGTAACATCTCCGCTTCCCCAAGCATCTGCTTAAGAATGTATCACTACCAGTGAAAGGTTCTGCCTGTGCCAGTTTTGAGGTAGACAGTGTCCTTTGAAAGAATGTGACATGTAAATTAAGAGAGAGTGCCATATACTCCTTCTGAAGGGGAAATGGAAAATTTTAAAACTGTCAAAGGGTTGAACTTGCAGCTAGAGACAAATCAGTAATTTTACCTTGAAATACCAATTTGCTGTGAGTTCAGGAAAGTGATGTGAGTAACAAGGTGAATTTTCTGTTAATGGGATGGGCAGCTGCCTAATGTGCATGTAACTTTACATAAAAAAAGATAGAAATAAAAACGGCACCTTATTGTAATCACAGAATTCTCTTTAAACTCATGTAGTTTCATTTACCATGGGGAATCATCATTTGCATTTGCTACTTTAGTTCTCTCTTACAAATTAGGATCCATAGACTACTCTTAACTACTTGGTAGCAAATCGTGATTAGAAAACAATGGTAAATCAGCCACATGCACCTTCTGCCTCCTTCCTCTTCTAAGGCCAGGAGTGGGTACATAATTGCTTTCAAACTCATGTCTAAGCCAGCAAAAGCAAATCATGCCTAAAGACAGCAACTAATGACTGGTCTGATCATAGATATAAAAATTAAATGGAAACTTTTTAAGTTTTAAAAATAATACTTTGGTATTATCAAGATGATTTAGAACGGTTCAGCAATGCCAAATGTTCTAAGACTGCTGCTGACACTAATGGAGTTGGGAAAGTCTTGACAAATCAGATGTCAAGAATTATAACATTCAAAACCAGTCGGAGAACACTTCAGTCTCTTTGGTCACTCGATTACAGACCTAAAAGTGGCAATTCTTCAACAAAAAAACTTCAAAAACAGACTCCAACGAGAGACTGCTGAATTGGAATTAATTTGCAAACTGGATACAATTAACTTAAGCTTGAAAAAAGACTGGGGTGGATGGGTCATTACACAAAGTAAAACTATTTCCCCATGTTTGTCTCCCCCCGCCCCCCCCCCTCCATTGTTCCTCAGACATTCTTGTCAACTGCTGGAAATGGCAGACCTTGATTATCACTACAAAAGGTCCCCCATCCACACACCCCCCTTGCTGGTAATAGCTCACCTTACGTGATCACTCTCATTAGTGTGTATGGTAACACCCATTGTTTCATGTTCTATATATAAATCTTCCCACCGTATTTTCCACTGAATGCATCCAATGAAGTGAGCTGTAGCTCACGAAAGCTTATGCTCAAATAAATTTGTTAGCCTCTAAGGTGCCACAAGTACTCCTTTTCTTTTTGCGGAGTTGGGAAAGTACCTGTTCCTTCATAATAAGATTTTGCAAACTGGTGAACATCCTCATCAGCACATGATTTAAGCAAAGCTTGCTTTAATCATAGCCTATGTAAATTAACTACTTTTTTGTGTGTGGTGCTTTCAGAGAAAAAGTTCTAATCTTAGCTTACTTTACATTCTGGTCACTTGGAATCAATGACGTCTGCAGTGTTTTTTGGTGGTGTTTATGTTGGCTTGTGTTTATGTAGAATAAAGTTTTCTATCACTCTCACTTCCAGTTAATTTTATGTGAGCCATGCTGAAAGTAAGGAAAATAAAATAATAGGAAGTTGGTCTGGTTTCCTGTAGGAAACCAATGAAGATGAAATTGGTTCTTGGAATGAACCCACAGCAGTCTGGGAAATACTGACAGAGAAGACCATTTTTCTAAATCGTAAACAGTGAGGATTATGACTCATGAGTAGGTCATTGAGAGGCTGATTTGATCTTATGCTGGAGAAAGTGAGAGATGAAGACTGAATTTGCTAGTTTTTGGAAACTGTAAACTTAACATGATATCATCAGAGTAGGAACAAATTATCCAGTGTGTAACCCTGCCTGTTTTCATGAGGAATGGGGTTTATAACTTCTACAGAGGGTGTTCAGTAACAGTAGCACATTCACTTCAGAGCTGTTACGCTGGTAGTTTAATCTTAAATTCTGTTCTTTAGACACTGCTGTATCATGAATCGTCACTACTAACCATGCAAATGTGTTTTTTTTTCATTTGGGTAGAATTGATGGAGGTAATTGGTTACTGTGTATTGACTCCAAAAGCCAAGCACAGAATAGGTTGTTTTATGTACATGCTTGATTAACTGAAACCAGTTATCCAAAACTCCCTGCTAGAGTCCCTGACATATGTCATGTCTACACTACCACTTACGTCAGCAAAACTTATGTAGCTCAGGGGTTTCGCTGGCATAAGTTTTGCCGGTATAAGTGGTAGTGTGCACAGTACTATGTCGGCGGGAGAGTTTCTCCTGTTGACATAGCTACCTCTGATCATTGGAGGTGGCTTAATTATGTTGATGGGAAAGTCCTCACTTCAGCATAAAGCAGCTACATGAGAGCTCTTACAGCTGTACCACTATAAGGTCTCTAGTGTAGACATGGCCATAGACGCATGTACTTTAAAATTTATTAACTATATTCAAAATTCCTTCAAATATCCGAAACCTAGTTTGACTGAATTTGTTTAATGCCATTTCCTCACACCATTTGGCCAATTGAGGGGGGTATTGCATATTTGTGTGTGTGTGTGTATAGAACAGTGCACAACATCTTATATCTATTTTAGGCAAACATAATTATGAACAGTATTAATTGCACTAGGAAACCACAGTACAGTATTAACTGTAGGTATTTTACTGTTGCCATCTTAAATTAATCAAGCAGGTATATACTCAGCTGATGATAGAAATGTTGAAAGCAAAGGGCAACATAACACTGATATAGAGAATTCTGTCTTATATTAAACAGCTTAGAGTTAAATTCAGATGTGGTACAAAGGGATGCAACTGCTTTGTTTATAATGGAGTTAGTTTTGCCTAGTTACTCTAAGTCTGAATGTGGCCCTTTTAGTGCACTTGCTGTAATCAGTAGGAGATGACCTATTATGGGCTGTTGGCAGTGATTATTAGTGTCTCTTGCCAAAACTGTTGTCATAAAATATGACGTGAAAAAAATGGGCTGATGTATTGCAACCAGGGTGCCTAATGTTTGCAACACAGATGCATTGACCATGTGCCAGTGGCCCTAGCATTAGACCTTATTTGCATATAAACTAACTTTTTAAAAAATCCAAAATACATGCCCTTAACCACTGTGTTTGCTGATACTTGTTTCTACCTTGCAAGATAAATACAAATAGTTGATTGTTTTTGTTCAACAATGATGAAACCCTGAAGGTGATCAGGTTTTTTTTTAAACTGCAGTTGCTGAGAAAGGGTGGATCAGGGCTACATTTTATTGCTACGTGGTCTGCATTTGGCACTGTGCTTGGACATTGACACACTACTGCTATGATACCAAAATATCAATCAAATAATAATATGCATCACTCATAAAGCACTTTTCATTTAGAGAGCTCAAAGTAATTTAGGAGCCTTGTCCCCATTTTGCAATGGGGAAACTGAGATGCTAGAAAAGGTTAAACAACTTCCTGTATGTGTAGAATCCCAGTTTTCCGACTCTTTGGCCTGCCTTCTGTCCATTGAACCTCATTGCCTCCCAAATGTTGTAAGCTGGGAAGAGTCAATATGTGACTAAACAAGAGGAATACTTCAAACAACCAGTTGTCCTCTGTTAGCAGATTTTATTCCATCTGCAGCAGCTGCAGCATCTCGATTTTTGTCTGATTTACTAATACATTGCTAGATTTGAATATTTTGACACAGGGCCAGTGTTTGCTTCTAATCAGGATATAAAAGTACCCCCAAAATGTTGGTTAGCTGGGATATTTTATGCAGTAGAAAAAGAATTCACAGTACATTGCGGAATTTCAACATTATGGGCCAGATTCTAGAGTAACTGCTGAAATCAATTTAAGTTACATTGGTGTAAAGCTTGTGTAAATAAGAACAGAATCAGGCCCATTGCTTTAAGTTTTTTACTTTAGCATAAAATTTCAGTGGGTTTATTTCTGCTTATGTAGTTCTAAAATGCTGATTGTTAATATACGGTACTTTTTTGTAGTTGGCAGAATTTTTCACTCGGAATTTACCACAGCATTGTTTTAAATACTCTGCAATTCTGCAGAGTAATGCAGAAGTACGTGTATGCGTTGATTTTCTTTTCATGTAAATTGGATTAACTTTTAATGCTTGGGTGCCTAAACACCAATATTGGTTTCTATGAGTGGAAATGTATACTTGGTTCGTAGGCTTGCGCTGATGTTTACTATCTATGTCAATATTGGAATTAGCACCACCTGAGTAATTTTTAAAATTCACTAACAGTGAAACTTGATAATTCAAGATGTAAATTCAGAATATCTGGCAATAAAATAACATTGGTCCATGTTTGTTTGGAAAAAAAAAATAACATGCTACCAAGCTAAAAACTTCCCTTTAAATTTACAGTATCAGAGAGCTCTATATCTACAATACATAGGAAGTATTTGCAAACTGGTTTATTTTCCTAAAACATATAGGTACTAGAATAAGGTTTTGTAAGTTCTACTGATGATGATAGTAGAAGGGTTGGTATTTGTATAGTTCAGTAATCAGGTGGATTAACGTAGTCCTTTTTAACTGATCTTCTGGTTAAGGCCCTGATCCTGCAAACACTTACTCAGGGGCTTAGTTTTAAGCATGTGAGAAATCCCATTGAAGTAATAGAATTTATACGATACGACTGGTTCTAATACCTATCTGTTTTCTTAAAACAAACCAGTTTTAAAAATACCATCTCTATATTGGGGATATGTATTACTCTTACGGTGTAAATTTAAAAGGCCGTATTTTATCTTGGTAGTGTCTGGATTTTTTCCAAACAAACATTAATCAACAACCTTAATGCAGTTACTCATGTATTTAAAATTAAATGTGGGCAAAATGATTGTAGGTTTGGAAGACTGGAATTGAGAGACTTATCAGTGACATTTATATAATTTGTATCCATTCAGTTTTGGCCCTGATTCTGGAATCCTTACTTAGGTAACTCTCATTGACTTGAGTTCAGTTTTGTTTGAGTAAGAACTGCAGGCTAAAACCTTTGTTAGGAAATTCTAAAGTGTTCCCAGTCCTTCTGCAGTATCAAAAATAATCAGAACTATACACTATTTATAACATATAAATCACATAGTTTTATCCGGTATGCAGAAGTAAAATGTTTCTGATCATTCAGTTTGCACGTTTTTTGTGCTTTGTTGTTGTATTATATTAAGTTTCTATATATTTAGCTATAAGCATTGCAAAGGCCTAAGTGGGCAGCAGTTTGACCATTGAACAGTGAAACACTCATTGTACCAAAATCTAGTTCAGTTAATGGACAAGAATAATGGCTGTGCTAAGGGTAAGGATGCAGTACACACTGTATAAACAAAAATAATCCAATAAATCTCAACTTTATAGAATTTAAGAACTTCACAGTTAGGTTTTATAGAATATTTTACTGTATCACAAGCTGGTATCAAATTATCTTTAATTAAAAGTGTGTGGGAGTTCATTTGATCAGCTAAGAAGTAGAGCCCACTCCTGGTTTTTGCATCAGTAGGAACCTGAATGCAGACTGCTTTGCTGTAGGGATCCTGCTCACCAGGATAGGATTCCATAGAATTGGCTAGGGCACCATGGTATGGTGCATACTTTGCTGCATCTCTTTGCCAAACCACTATGCTCAGCTACCATCTGTTAGCTAGCCTAGCATTGGCTTCTCGCAGCAGTTTGTGCTTCTAGTTTCCAGACCATAACCTCTTGAGGAAGTGGTGTGTGAGTCATTTCATTATTCAGGACCATCTCTTAACACTTGTGTGCTCTGAGGAAGGATCCTGCACTGCCGCTTCACCAGAGGAAGAAGATGCTTGCATTACCTTATCAACCTCACCTGCACCAGCGAGTGGCTTAATCCTTGAAGTGCTGATCCAGCAAAGCACTTAAGCATGTGCTTAACTTGAAATTGGTGGGATACTCAGGTGCTTAAAATTAAGCACTTGCTTAAGTACTTTGCTAGATTGGGGCCAGAGTGTTGGGGTCTTGAAGGTCAGAGCCTCAGTGTGGCTGAGGGAAGCGTAGGGTTCTTTGTGTTCCCTTTTTAAAGTTTGTGTGTCATTTTGCCTATGTCTAGCTTTAAAACTCTCTCATTGCATTTCTGAGCAATGTAATTCAAATGTAAAGCAATTTAAAAATTCCGTTATACGCACATATTATTTTACATGGGGGTAGGGTTAAGGAACGCTATGAAAATCGTATTATACCTGTTCAAACAGATTGTTTTCTTTTATAAAATCTGGGAGGAACTGTCATTTTGATAATAGGTGGTGGTGGTTGGAATTTCTCTTATTAGTAGACCACACAAAGATATGTTTGTTTGCATTTTACATCATCAGTCCAGTCATAATAGTTGTGTGCATTGGCTAGCCTAAACTAAATCTAAAACCAAAAATATTTTTAGTAACTAAATGTAATTGTCACATGGCTTCAACAGATTAATGTAATTGTTAGATAAGTATACATACCGTGTCTGCTAATATTATAAATGCATGCAAATGAATAATGGGATTATATGATGGGACTATATGATTGCAGTAGTATGTACTAAGAAGAATATATTGATTTGGTTCTTTAGCAAGTACAGTGTTACCAAATTCTTCACTTTGTGATCTGAAACAAGTACTTTTCAGGCCAAGCACACTGGGAGCCAAATTGAGGCAGTATTTTTATGAAAACAAATGGACATGTTTTAGTGCTGCAAAAATCTGTAAAATTACCTCTTTGTGCCTTCTCCCACCTAAAACACCCAAATCAAATCCTCTCCCAACACCTCACTGTAGCAATTTTTCCTGGAATGGAAAAAAATGCTAGAGATTATATGCTTTTGGGGTCATACTGATTTCCTTTGTATTGCACATATTTATAATTTGTTAGGTTTTTGCTTTTTCAGTCTCTGATGTTGTTGTTTTTCATGTGTCACTTGTGATAAGCACTAAGAAGATTACCACCAATAAATTTTATTTTAAAGTATCAGGAAAGCAATCCAGGGAAAAATGAAGCCTGATAATGTATTGAATACTTATCAAGGGTGTGAAAAAGACAAGACAAAGCCCTGAAGCAAAACTTTTCCATGTGATTGGATTGTTAAATAGCAAAGAGTGTAAATATTGTGATCAGCTAACCGAAAAAATTATAGACTACATTGTCGGTTGGTTATTTGTAAATTCAACAGTTTTATTTTTTGCAAGATATTTTATAAATGCAAGTAAAGGATTTTTTTTCTTTAATTCCCCTCTTGTGCAATACAGTATATAAAGAGGACTACATACTTTGATGGATGAAGTGGTCCTTATCTTTATGATCTCGATGACTGATCAACTATGTTCTTAATCTCCTGCTTTGTGCGTTATTGGTATTTTAACATTCTGGGATGGATTCTGAACTCAGTTATGTTGTTGTAAATGTAGAGTAACAACTGATGCAGTAGAATTACATTGACTGCAGTGGCACTGAAGCAGGTTTTCATGAGTGTGACTGAAATCCAAAATCTGAGCCCTTATTAAATCTATGTAATTGCTGATGGATATTCTAGCATAATTAAAATAACCCACATTTTGACAGCATTACCATATACATATTAAAAATTGAAAATGAGTTATGTATATGTTCTCTAAGTTCTCAATTGGAAAAGGTAGTTAAATTGGGAGTGCCTTTAAAAATAAAGATTTTTATTATGTACATTTGTTTTATTTTAAGTAGCCCAAATTCTGTTTTTAAATTCATTTAAATTTAGAGGGAGGAAAAATGCAAGTTCTGTAAACGTTTCTGTATTTCTTGGGAAGTAAGCAAATGCCCCGTAGTACTTTTCCTTCGGACAGCTGGTTCAGTGGAAGATAAATTTGATGGAAAGAGAAGGAAAATAGTTACGGTGTTTCTGGCATATTTCTTCTGTCAAATAGATGGCAGCAGAGTGTTATAGACAATGGAGCAGTCCAGTCCTGTAGTTGTAGTGAAAGAATGGTGACATTGCAAGCTGACTTTTATCAACTGCAGCCCAGTATAACTTGTAGTTAAACACAAAATAAGAAAGAAAGCTACCACTGATAATGCAGGAGCATAGAGGATGAAGAAGGGTATGAGATGCTATAAAGTTCTGAATTCTGGAATAGTCCCAGGTGGGAAAACTTAATCTTTTAAGGTATGTCGTCCTCTCATGCAACATGACTGAAATCAGCTAAAATAATATGCATGTCAAATTAAAATGACAGAAATAGAAAGTATTCACAAGTTGCAACTGAAAGTAATGAACTGCTGCCTTGGGGTACTCTAGAACTTGGCCTGCATGCCTATTTTTTAGTTAAGCAAGTTAAAGAGAGGAAATGTCAGTCCTCAAATCAGGCAAGCATTCTTTGGGAACGTTTGCTCAAATGTCAGCATTTTTTAGAAACAGATCTGCAGTCTGTTATGCCCCAATCCCAAAATTAGATTTGCCATTAAAAGGGTTCAAGTATTAAATGCGTCTTCAGGATAAGTGGTTAATTAATTAAAGTGGTGCAATGTTTTAATTAGCATTCACTAGTTGCAAAATTAATAATGGGTTGTACAAGGGGTGTAGTAATCAAATATTATATTTGATGTACTCAATATTTTGTCTGTATCTGGAGCTTTTAGTAGGATTACCTTCAAAACAGAGGATGAAATCCTGGCTACGTTGAGACCAACGGTAGTTTTGCAATGAACTTCAATGGGGCCAGGATTTTTCACCTACAGTGAAGAAATTTTGGAGCCTATCAGTCAATTTCAGCCCAAAATTGTTGTCTTATGATATAATTGTAAAAGTAAAGAAACAGTCCGAGATATGAGTGTTTAGTTTCAAGATTATTGTGGCTTCATTGTACTTCAAGGTTTGGAAAAAATCAACCCAGGTCAATCTTAGTGCTACCAAACCTAGAAAGGACTTTATTTCCGATAACACTGTATTACTACTACTGTTCAGGGTAAACATATGCCACACCATTTATTTTCCTGCTGTACCCTACATAGTTTAGTTTCCATAAACAGAGTTCATTGTTACAAAATTTGTTTTCAGAAGTGTATATAACAACTGAGTAAAGGCAATATCTGGCAAGTCTTTGTTGTGACAGAAAGTTATTTCTCACATGTTTTTTCCTTCCTAAATCTGATATCCTAAGAATCCCTACCCCTATTCGACAAGTTAACCCTTCCTCCCCTCCCCAATTTAATTTAATTTCTCATAGCTAATAAAGGCATTTTCACTCTGAAGTGTGTTGCAACTCACTCTCACTATTACAACTAAGTGAGACTAGAAGGGAGTGTAGTTTCCAACTGTGTAATGTAACAGTGCAAAAATTAATAACCCTGGCTGCTGATGTTTCAGCTTTGATTAAACTGCTGTTAGTGACACAGTATGAGTGGGCCTGTATGATTCTTTTAAAATGCTTTTATAAAATGAGGTGTTTTGACAGTTTTAATAAAACTGCTACGGTATCATATGTACTGTATGTAATTCATGTTATGTCAACATTGCTAAAACATGGACGGTATATGGACTACATACATACAGTACTTTAGCTATGCAATAAAATGATAGTATTCTATTCATTTCTTTTAACTTTCTGTATTTAGTATCAGTTTCATTAAGCATGCCATGTTTTACAAAGAAATCTTCTGTTTTGCTTTCAAATACACTTCTAAGGACATTCCAAATTAACAATAGTGTTTAGAAACATACCATGTTTGTTCTAATGACTTTTATGCTAAAGAGCATAACAATGCTGTTCTAATCACTCTAAAAGGGAACCTAAGTAAGCAAAAGCATGCACTGAACACACACTTCACTTAATAGAACAAAAAATAAGAACATTTTAAGATCCCTTCAGAAAGCATTTTCTAAATGTATTTCACCTGACAACCTTTTGTATCGTCAGAGTAAAATGCTGCAGGGCCCTGCTTGGGCAAAATCCCATTGAGGTTAGTGCTATTTTTCTGAACAAGGAATTTATCTTGAAAAGCATGATTTAATTTTCTAAAATCTGAAATACTTCTATATCTGTCTTTTTTTTTTAAGTACCAGCATATTTTTTTCTCCTTACAATACTGCACCCCCCTCCCCCGTGTGCTGATTAATACTGGGTTCATTTTCTGTGTTCTTAGTATGGTCAGATATGTATGGCTTATGTACCTCTTTGAATCATATATATTCACCCCTTTTATTTTCATGATCAATGGAAGAATTACAGTATAACTTTTTTAAACGAGTCTGTAGATTTTAATGCATGTGGAATAGTTGAAATAAAATTTTACAAACTAAAAAGGGTTTTGCAGATTTGTAATACTACGAGATAACAATAAGGTTACTGAAAAAAATCCATTTTTGTAGTCCAGACTATCACACTATGGGACACATTCAAGACTATGGAACCTGTGATTATGAAATGCCATAGGTTCAGTAGTCAGAGCACAAATATTTTATGAGGGGTAATGACATTGTTGTAATAGTGAACAGGCAATAGTTTCATATTTTTTTCTTTTCCAATAATATTTTAGAAAGTGAAAATTAAAATATGGCATTTTTATATCAGAAATTGCAAACTTATAATGGTACATTGCAATGGTGATTTTTATAGTTTCATCACATTTTTTAAACATTAAGGGTAGACATAGGCTGTGCAACTTACCCATATTGTTAAAAACCATTTAGAAATGAGACAAATATAATTATTCATTCCTTCACTATCTTTGAACTTCAGTCTGTCTTTTTTATTCTATAGCAGTGATCTTGAATTGATACTTATAGAACATTGTTTTTAACCATATTTACAAGTTTGAAATGTAAATTAACGTTACAAATTATTTCAGTCCATAAACAGTTTAACTTTTGAGTAATGTTTATCAATAAAACTGTCCAAATGAAGAATCAGTAGATCATTTGACTATAAAACTCCCTAAGATCTAAAAAGAAACAATTTATAATTGTTTTCAGTGATGGTATACTGTACCACTATGAAATTCAGCACGCAGGAAGAAATAAGGAATAAATAAAGTATTGTCAAATACTTTATGAAATGGTAAGGGATTAGATCCCATGAGCAACTGAGTGCCATCAGCTCCCATTGACGAATTAGGCTTGGAAAGGGAAAAATATCTGTCAGTGTGTGTACTGTGGTATACTCTTTGATTTGAACATGTTACATGTAATGCAGCTGAATCAGCTGTTGTCTGAGAAACTGCATGCTCCCCTAATCTCCCTGCATTTTGTCCTTCTTATATTTCACATCCTTGTGACATAGAAGAGGAGTTGTATAAAATATCTCTAACCATATCCATTGATTTCAAAGAGAGTTTAGCCAGAGTAAAGACTTCAGGATTGGACCACTATTATATTTTCTTCCTGGCCCCTATTTTTATCAGTAAGAATGACTGACAGCATTCTCCTGTGTTTCCATATATTTTAATTAAGTATTTAATGGTTGTATTGGAGTGAATATTTTCACTGCACATGTGTTTGCTGAGCTGCATTTTTCTTACAACTGTGTGACATTAAGTAGTGGCATTTTCATTTTAGACAGGCATTCTTGCATGATGTTGTCTCTTGGTGATGCAATTTAACTGGCAAAATATCAAAACAAATAAACCAGAAAACATGTTATAAAAATAAATTAAAGGATGCTAAAAATTCAAACTATTGCTTCCAAGATTTAATACTTAATATTAAACAAAGCTGTTTTTTGTATGGGACAAATGAGTTTGAGGGGCTTTCCCAATTTTATATTTTGGTGCAATATTTTGTTTTCCCTTGATTTTTCCCTCAAAAAGTTCACTGTGGCAAATTGAATCCCCTGTAAGTAATTACATTGCCTATGCCTCATAATTAACATAGATAATTATTCGCTTAACTGGGTAGTAAACTTTAATTGGAGAGCCCTAATAAGCGTTCCTGAAAATATTACGTATTTTCAACCTACCTGAGAGTGATGCTAGTAAAAGAATATCTGTAATTTGTGTCACTGTTCAACTACCTTAAATTCTAATCCATTTTTAAAAAGTTTTAGTGGCACAAATCAGGAAAATTATGATTTATTCTTCTATCTGCTTTAAATCTTACTTTCCATATTTTAAATGTGATTTATGGTAGTGGTCATCACATACATTTTGTCTGAGTTAGAACAATATAAAATTGTCTGTGGATTTCAAAAGCTATAACTTAATTTAGTTAGGAACTATATCGTCTGGAAATAGCAGATAAAAAGTATTCTATTTAGATATACTGTAAATATCCTCCTTTCTTTTTGAAAAATACTTGGTTTTCCTAAGTCTGGTTGTAGTAATTCTAATGAGAGATAATGACTGACTTTCTTGTATAAGGGTCAGATCCAAAGCCCATTGAAGTCACTAAAAATTACTTTGGACCAGGTCTTTAGTGTTTATAATACTATGTTAAATTAAATTTAAGATGAGATGTCATGTACATTTCTTTGTTTCTGGATAACATGCACTTTTATGCTGGTAACACAATCAGATGCACAGTTCTGTGTTTCACAATCTATAGTCAGTAATATTACAAGTTCCATTGACTGCTTCCTCTGTATTTAGTTGAGTAATTTTTTTATTATTAAAGGTTTTAAAAATACCTTATGTTAATGGAATATATGCTTTAAAAGCTGAATTCTAAATATTGGATCCTAATTAAGATTTAAAAGACCATGAGATAGGTCAGCTAAAGGAGTTTTAGCATTCCAAAGGAACACATACTTTTAAACTCTCTATTTAAATTGTGTAAGTATTTTATTGCTTGTAATTCATTGCCTTACATTAGTGGTCAGAATATTAAGGTAAAATTCCTTTATAAATATTCATAGAGGGTATTCTTATTTATACTAAATAAATCAAAGCAAATGTCTTGCACTTTCTCGTCAGTGCTTCAGTGTAAAGTAAATCATGGGAAATCTGATATTTAGAACCCTGTAATGCTGGACTCAGAACTTCATGATGGTGATATTGAACTGATCAATACAAATTTATGATACTGTCAGTATAGTCTTAGTAATCTAAGATTGGCAACATTATTGCAATTTAATGCTTGAAAGTAAATGTAATGGCATCTAATATGAAAACCTACCCATTGTTCAAAAGGGCAGCCTTTTCACTAATTCTCGTAGGTCATGGTTTTCATATAAAACTTTAAATTCTTAGTCCTAGAATATGCAACGGGGATAAAACAAGATTATCTGCTACACATTATGCTTTCTGTCAACAAGTGTAGATTAAAGTTGATTCTGCTTCTGTAAGCAAATGCTAACATTTTTTTTTATAGGAGAGGTATCTTTCTTAGTGACATGTTACATGTGGATATTTACTGTAAGATGTTAACACATTCACAAATTGCGTTAACACAATGAAACATGACTTTCCAACACCAGCAAGTGAAAACAGCTCTGAAGTCTTAAAGGTAGTGGTAAAAATATACAGAAAATAAGCTTACTTTTTAATACAAACAGTTGCTCCTTAATTGAAATGTAGCCTTAATTTTTGGTTTATGGCTTGTTTTTTGATATTTAAAAAAACAACAAAGATCTCACAGGTTAATCCTTTCACAGCCCACATAAAATAGAAAAGGTATGCATTTTTATGAGTGTTTTGGTTATCTTTTATAAGAGGAGCTAATTATTTCATATTTTAAGTATAATACAGGAATATTTAATTACGCTTATAAAGTGTTTCCTAAGTTTTGAAGTGGCTTTTATTAAATGTCCTAAAAACGTAAAAAGAGACTATCCCAAAAGAATGATTTGTTGACAGCAGATCTTTATGTAGATGTTATCAAACTCGGATTATTATTAATAATTAATTTAAACTTAATATATTATATTTACAATAGAGTAGGAATAGATTGTAAACTCTTCTGGGACTGGATCATGTCTTCATATATTTCTGTGGAGGGCCTGGCACTATGGTCAGGCACAGAAGTCATGATTATGACCTCTAGTCATAACTGCAGTAATATGCTGTTAAGATACAAAATATAGCTGAAACAAATTGTAAGTGGGAATGTATACTTAATATAAATGTTTTAATGATGCAACTTATATTTGTTGCAACACAAACAGTAATGTAAGTCTCTCATTCTGGAATACTAACTAATGACTAAGGCTAACCTTTTCAAAAGGCTTCTTATTGAACTATAAACTTTTTCATTCTGAACAATAGAGTATTGCTGCTGTTGATCCTTGATCTTTATACTTTAACTTTTTCAACCTAATAATGACATTGTTGTACAAATCCGTTTAAAGGTTCTCAAATAGAAATCAGAGTGGATACACTTTCAGTTCTCTATTTGACTGTTAACTGCATAATTCATTATTAAGATTTCATGTTTCATTACTATGCTGTAAAACTGTAGTTAAGAAATTCATTTTTGTAAGAGCATTTAATGATTGTCCATGTAAATCCAGCTGGATGCATTCTGAAATGAAATACTGATAAGATGACTATAGTATACTATAAATAAATACATTCATTTGCAATGGTTCATTTAGATCAGATTTTATTCCGGTAACAGACTATCCTGATACGGCCACACTGAATAGGTTAGTAATGGAAACAGTATTAGTAAATGCAACTGTCTGTAAATTTAATATTTAAAATAAAAAGCTCTGAAGACACTGTATAAAGCTTTTGTTTTACATTTGCTAAAGTCATGCAGAATAAAGTCCATATGTAACTTATCATGCTGCACAGACAGTCTCAAATTGCTATGTCCTATGTGATTCAAGAAGGGATAACAATATACCTTTTTTTATGCCACTGACTATAATTTTATGATAGGTCATTTATTGTAATATAGAAGTTTTCCTATAGGGTTCTAATAACAATATTTTCCATAATCTCTAAACATAACTGACATTTTAATCTTGTGTTTTTTAAGAGTTTTTTCTTACAATAAGGAGAGAAGTTACCATACAGTGAAACTTAGATCCTTATTTCAATGCTAGTTTCATAGTAATATGTTGTCTGTAACTTTTACAGTTGGGTTGCTTTCTGTTTTTTCTAGAAGTGTAAGGAAGGCTATTATACAGAAGGCATATGAAATTTTATACTACTTATAGTAGTAAAAAGTGCTCAACTATTTACTAAATTCTTCTTTTTCCTCTTAGTTATTACACCATATGCATGTAGAATGATCTTAGAATACATTCAATTGTTTAGTATGGCATGGATGAATTACTTAGAATCCCATCAAGCTTTTCCTGCTTATTAATAATGCTAAAGGCTTCAAGTATTGGTCATGTCGCACTGGTAAATGTAATAACAGTACAATACTGTAGTAGATTTAATAGTAATGAAACACTGAAACTCCTGAAGAAAAGTACAAAAGCCAGACTGAATAGTTTTTCATCTTTTTTTTTTTCTTCCCCCCTCCTGTCACCTTTTGATTTAAACTTTTTTTTTGCTTTGTTTTGTTTTGTTAGATGGGTGGTAAGCATGGGGAATATGTGAAAATGTTACACTTTGGAACTGATTTAAAGGAATTTGACTAGAACCATCTGTTCCCACCTCCTAATCTTCAAGCTGCTCTCGAAAAATAGGCCAAACCTTATCCCAGGGGGCTAGTGGATACAACTAGTTAGAACAATAATAAAAAGTAAAACTGCAACATCTATAGATACCAAAATTTCAGTGATCTGCTATAGCCTGCTCATTGATTTATTTTAAAGGAAGAAATGTTTGTAAATGTATCCAGAAGCAATCAATCAAACTTCTAGGACTCACAAACTTAAAACACACCCAACCACACCCTCTTTATCTGCATGTTGGGATACCATGATACCAGTAGGATGAAATGTATAAAATAACTTAATATCTCCTGTTTGTCCTCAACATACACACATTCCTGCTTTCATGAGGTGAGCCTACCACTGATACTGAAGTATGCAATAGGCCAATGCTAAAAACTAGGGCTGTCAAGTGATTACAAAAATTAATAGCGATGAATTGTGCTGTTAAACAATAATAGAATAACATTTATTTAAATATTTTTGGATGTTTTCTACATTTTCAAATATATTGATATTGATTTCAATTACAACACAATGAACATGCATCGGTCCTCTCTGCTTTGGATAGTTATCAAGCAGAACCTATCATCAGCATGGATACATGTCCTCTGGAATGGTAGTTGAAGCATGAAGGAAGATATGAATCTTTAGCATATCTGGCATGTAAATGTCTTGCGATGCCAGCTGCAGCAGTGTCATGGGAACACCTGTTCTCACTTTCAGGTGACAATGTTGCCCGCTTCTTGTTTACAATGTCTCCTGCAAATTGTAACCAAACTTGTTTGTCTTAGCAATTGACTGAATAAGAAGTAGAACTGAGTGGACTTGTAGGCTCTCAAGTTATACACTGTTTTATTTTTGAATGTAATTATTTTTTGTACATAATTCTACATTTGTCAGTTCAACTTTCATAATAAAGAGATTGCACTCCAGTACTTGTATTAGGTGAATTGAAAAATATTATTTCTTGTTTTTTACAGTGCAAGTATTTGTATTAAAATATAAATATAAAGTGAGCACTATACACTTTGTATTCTGTGTTGTAATTGAAATCAATATATTTGAAAATGTAGAAAACATCCAAAAATATTTAAATGTTGTTCTATTATTGTTTAACAGCACAATTCATCACGATTAATTTTTGTAATCACTTGACAACCCTAGTTTTTAGCATTGGCCTATTGCATACTTGAGTATTGGTGGTAGGCTCATCTCATCAAAGCAGGAATGTATGTATGTTGAGGACAAAGAGGTGATATTAAGTTACTTTATACATTTCATCAAGGGGGTTTAGATTTAGTCTGCACCTTGGATTTCTTTTGGACTTTACAATGCTATTGGATGCCCAGGTAGCTATCAAAAAAATACCCACTCCCATCTGTGACTGGCCAGAAAAATGTGCCTCATTCTGTCAGACACAGACTTGGCCACAGGGATCTATGGATTTGTAACCTCCAGGCTTGATTATTGCAATTCACTGGATCTAGGAAGCCACACAACCCTGTCAAAGCTACAGCTGGTAGAAAATGCCACAGGTCAGCATGAAGACTTCACCCTGGTACCTTCTTTTTCTGTACTGGCTCCCCATTTAATGACAGAGTCCAGTTCAAGGTTTGCCCTGATAATCAAAAGCCTCTGTGGGATTTGCTCTAGGTCAGAGGTGGGCAAACTTTTTGGCCTGAGGCCACATCGGGTTTCCGAAATTGTATGGAGGACCTGTTATGGGAGGCTGTGCCTCCCCAAACAGCCAGGCGTGGCCCACCCCCCACCCCCTATTTAACCCCCCCTGCTTCTCGCCCCGACGGCCCCCCGGGACTCCTGCCCTATCCAACCCCCCCGGACCCACCGTCCCTGACTGCCCCCCATCGCCCCATCCAACCCCTCCTCTCATTCTTGACTGTCCCCCGGGACCCTGCCCCTATTCAACCGCCCTGTTCCCCGCCCTCTGACTGTCCTGACCCCATCCACATCCCCGCCCCCGCCCACCACCCCGAACTCCCCTGCTCTCTATCCAACCCCCCCGCTGCTCTCTGCCCCCTTACCACACTGCCTGGAGCGCTGGTGGCTGGTGGTGCTACAGCCGTGCTGCCCGGCAAGAGCTCGCTGCCCAGAGGCTGTGGGGGAGGGGGAACAGCAGGGGCGGGGCTGGGGGCTACCCTCCCGGGCCAGGAGATCAGAGGCCGGGCAGGGGCGTCCTGCAGGCCAGCTGCGGCCCCTTGGCCGTAGTTTGCCCACCACTGCTCTAGGTACTTATGAAATCAGCATCTCCTTCCATGACCACCCCACCCCCCAAAATGCCCCCACAACAACTGTTTTCCATTTGAACTATTGAACAGTGATGGAGAGGTTTAAGTGTGAGAAACAGAACTGGATGTAGACTTGGATACTCACTCCAGGAAGAGGAATAAACTATTGATCTCGCCACTTTCAGAACTAAATGCAAAGCTCATTTCTTTACATAAATGCTGTCTTGTAAACAAAAACCTGCAAACTAATCTAGCTCTTTCTTCCCCTGGGGGTGTGTGTGTGTGTGAGTGTGTGTGTGAGAGAGAGAGACATTACCATCAGATGTAGGAACCTTACTCATAGACCAGGATCCCATTGTGCTTGTGGTATGCTCAGGTATTATGATAGTGAAGGCCATGTGAGTACTTAGGGCTCGTCTAAACTAACACTATAAGTTGATCTAAGTTACACTAGTTCAGTTACGTACATTATGTAACTGAAATAAACATAATTTAGGTTGACTTAAAGCGGTGTCTACACTGCACTATGCTGACAGGAGACGCTGTCCCGTCGACTTAGCTTCCGCGTCTCGGGGAAGTGGAGAACAGACATTGATGGGAGAGCGCTGTCCCATCAACTTAATGTGTTTTCACCAGACCCGCTAATTTGACACCTCTGCATCGATCTCAGCAGTGCTGATTTTGCTTGTAGTGTAGACGTGAGCCCTAGATAGGTGCTACCTTTGTCAGCTTTATAGGTGAGCAGATGGACCTATTTATTTAGATAGGATTTGTGCTACATAGGAGTTGCTCAGCAGGGGCAGGTGTCGATTGTGCAGAGGTTAAGTCCCCCAGGAGTGGAGCCCCAGATAGCAGTTTCCTCTACTATAAGCCCTTCTTTGCTTCGTCCCCACTTCTCTTTATGGCACTGCCTATCCCTGCTCTCTCAGCTGCCCACAGAGAGCAAAGAAGATTTCCTCCTGTGGAGCAGTGCAGGAATAGAATTTATTTGCTACTTTCTGAATGAATAACAGGCCTTGGTTATATATTCTCATTTTATGGTGCTTTTTTGGTATGTTAATAAAATTAAGTCCTCAAGTGATTTTGTAGTTGGTAAACTTTGCTGTATATTTTCCAAATTGCCACTTTATTTAGTGCCACTTTGCTATATAACTTGGCAACCCTTGCTACATAATTGAAGGCAAAAAGTGTAAAATATGCAAGGTCTTGATCATAATGCCTTGGTTCTTCACAAAAGTAAAAATGCAGCTGGCTGCAGATTGTTTGCCTTTATGGCTTTTTTTCTCATATTACTATATAATTTCTGTATATAGGAGTATGGATTAAGGCACAAAGATGAGAATGGGAGAAGGTTACAAAGGGAGCTAGGCATCCAGTTTCAGCCTCTTAGTATGCTGGGTAAATGGTGTGCAGGATGGGTGGGTGTGGGTATGTGTGTTTGTACACATACATAGCAAGGGGTGTATTTGTAATGTATGCAATAAAATAGGAAGCATAGTCCCTGCCACAAGGAGCTTAGTCAATATAAAAAACACAGTTGAGACCCACAAAGCAATGAATGGCCAGGAGATAAAACGTATCACAGCAGTTTAACATCTCTTGCTTTTTAATAAGGAAATAAAACTGTTTCCTACTGTGGCAGATTAATGATATATTGTTTTATTTCCTTTTATATAGATAAGCTAAATTATTTTTATAATTTAGCCTATCACTAAACAACCATGGGCCAGCATACAAAGTAGCTGAAACTGGATGACTAGTGCTTTTTTTGTATCCTTTTCTCCCTCTTGTCTGTGTGACTTAATTTGTGCTGCTCTTTGTGACTGGAACACATACCCTATCTTGGTAGAACAGAATTTGTCTTCTCCTTACACTCACATCTTGGGAAGCCTATCAGCATTAATCTGCTGCAGTAAGAGAGTTTTATTCCCTTATTAAAAAACAGAGAAGTTAAATACTCTGAGCTACTCCGTGATATGTTTTATCGTCTGATCATCCAGTGCTTCCTGTGTCTAAATTGTATTTTTTGTGGACTGTAAGCTCCTTGTAGCAGGGACCATGTCTCCTGTTTTATTATCAGAACCCCTAAGTGCATTTTACAAGGGTTATGCTGGGTTCATTAACATTCCAAATAAAAGGAACAAAACATGCTCCCTTATGGCCTCCCGTTTTGAGACCGAACAGAGTAGTTCCTAAAGGGCCCAAACATGAGCTCAGGACTTTGTCGGGTGCCCTTGCACTAGAAAAACGTTTACCTGTATTCCAGCAATGATGCAGTTGTCCTGGCAGTAAGTGCTGATGTAGGCATGTTTTACCCCAGCATCCTTCAAACTTACTCTGATCAGACTTCATGAAATGGCGATATATCTGAGTCCTGTCTCCATTAGCATGTACACATTTGCTAGAACCAGTGCAGGTGCACAGTTGCTGACTGTACCTGTATTCCAGCGAGAGTGTGTTTGTACAGATTAAGCCATCACTGAATCTGGAGGAAAATGCTGGACAAAAGAGATTCAAGTATATGTTTAAGATTATTCATGTAGAGAGTGAATTCTGAAAGTACAGGCTCGGTACTGAGCAGGCCTGAAATTCAGCTCCTCTGATCACCATCAATTTGTACAAAGCCAAATGAACACATTGCATTCAACTAAAAAAAAGGTACTTGAATCACTATATTAGTCACGAATCTCATATTATACTTTTGAAAAACTGCCCAGAAAAATGTTCTTTGGCTTTTCTTGTGATTTCAAAATGATAACTATTTGACATATTAGATCAGTGGTCCCTTTAGTTTGGTATTCAACAGTGGTCAGGGCCAGATGCTTCAGAGAAGGATGTAAAGGAATTTCAAGGGTATTGATGTAAGTGAACTGAGTGGAAAAGACTCAATACTATTGTGCTGCTTTGTATGTGGATGGTAACTATTAACTCAGAGTAAAGATACACTGGATATATCATGATCAGAAGTTTTAAATCTCAAATCCAAATTCATAATCAAATCAAATTCAAATCCAACTGTATACTGGACGTGGAAATGTTAATCATATAGAGTAATCACAGGCCTACTTACCTCTAACACAGTGCCAGCTAATATATTTGTTGTACCTTGAAATAGTATACTGACTAATGTGCTATTAAGTAAACCAGTGTTGTGAACTAGTAGCTCTTTACATAAAATTTAGCGATTTATAAATGCATCAGCCTAAACCTTTCAATGCTGAGGCTGATGTTTTCTAGTTCATTGTTACTGTGCAACAACACTGTAAGCAGGCTTTTTATCAGTAACATGAATAGAAATTCAGGGCATATTGGCTGTCTTACTGACTTCTGTTCAGAGGCAGAGAACATTTAAAAAACAGAACTTATCACCAAATAATATTGGTTTCAGCCTCTTCAGCACAGTCCAACTGGTGACAGGAAAGAGTATTATATTAAAAAAAAAAAAAAAAGACCAAACTGAAAGCCAATCAAACAAAACAAAAACAAACAAAACCCCCAATGTTTAATTATAGTTGTAGTTAAAAATAATAATTTTTCACATGTCAAGAAGGAATAGGTACATCCAACTCTATCTCAATGAAATCCAGTGAGGAAAAACTGATCTTTTGGGGATTGTTATAGGAAAATCCCACTAGGCTCTTTATAGTTTTACATTATTCTGGTGCAAGATGATGATTCTGATAGAAGGCAAAATTTGATGCCCACTGAGTTATTTCAGAGAATATAGCCAATCAATAAGGCCAGCTGTTTGATCATTAACATGAGACAATTTTATGACACCTTCAAAAGTAATCTAATGAGCTACACTGCAGCTTAACCTTTTTATTATAACAGTTCATAAAAACAACCTTTTTCTTGGAGAAATTTATGGATGTATTCTACAGTCCGCAATGGAAGTTTTAGTCTAGATGGTAACCCTGTCCGTATATAAATTAGGTGACTCACTTTTTATGTGTCTAATTGTGATCCTTGGCTATTAAAGCCAAGTCCTGCCCAACTTATTCATGCAAGTAGAGCCGTTGATTCATGTGAATCAAGGAGCTGGATTTGAACCGTGGCTTCTATCTTGTAGAACATCTTCAAAGCATGAATTTAGAAGAAACATGGGAAATGATTTATTTACTGTATTTTAGGGAAATGATTTATATGTTGAAATCTAGTCAGGCTAAAAACTGTCTGAAAAGTAATTTCCAATATTCCATCTGACAATTTTTGGTTTTTCATAATCACAGGGTTATCCTGTTTTTTTGTTTTTTAAAAAACACAAACATTTTTCCTCTGTGTGGTAGACATATATAAACAATAAGGATGTGACAATATAGAGAATTATCAAACACAAAGTGAATAGAATATTTTCTTCCAGTTCAAGTAACCTTGGGTATTACTTTTAATAACAGTAGGTTAAACAGTAGGTTCTGTCTTGCAGACAGAAGAGTGATGTTTAAAATGACAGTGATACTCTTAAAATCAGTAGAGTATGTACCAATAAAAAACATAAATGTTGAGTTTTTACTATGGGAATTTTAAGCATTTTTGTATGATTTATGTAGTTTTTAGATATTAGGCATGCATAAAACTCCTAACCTATAATAAATTCATTGCTTTTGGACAGCAAGATGCCTTGATAATCTGCCAGTATCAAACTTCTGAGAATATTTTGGACTTTGGGTTATTCCATCAGTGGACATGAAAAGTAAGCAATAGCAGCTAAACATTTTCTTGGACTTTTCTGCAGTAAACTAGGAAACTATTTAATGGCAACACTAGCCCAAGATGTCCTTGTAGAATGGCAGATTTTAGTTAAGAATTCCCTCAAGGCTTCTTATGATTCCTCCGATATGGGCTGCATGACTAAAGAGTTTTAGGTTATCTGAAGATCTCAATGAAAGCTGATTGCCATCTAATGGCATGCAATATGAAAGTGAAATAAAATATATTTCCCCATACAGAGGCAGTCCACATTTTACACCGTAAAGGGAAGAAGCACTGACATGGTACATAAAACACTTCTTCTTTATGAAGTCCCAGAATCTTAAAATATTTATTATAGCAGTGCATTATGGTTGAATTACATGGACAAAAATGCGTTGTCATTTGCGTCTTTCTCTACTCTTGGTATGCCTGATAATTCAGTCTTAAATGAAATCCTGGTTTGATTCTTAGTAACATTATAGTACTGTTGATAGTATTTTTGCAGGTTTCAGAGTAACAGCCGTGTTAGTCTGTATTCGCAAAAAGAAAAGGAGTACTTGTGGCACCTTAGAGACTAACCAATTTATTTGAGCATGAGCTTTCGTGAGCTACAGCTCACTTCATCGGATGCATACCGTGGAAACTGCAGCAGACTTTATATACACACAGAGAATATGAAACAATACCTCCTCCCACCCCACTGTCCTGCTGGTAATAGCTTATCTAAAGTGATCATCAAGTTGGGCCATTTCCAGCACAAATCCAGGTTTTCTCACCCTCCACCCCCCCCCCCCCACACCAACTCACTCTCCTGCTGGTGATAGCCAGTAATTGATGCCACTGAAAAATACAAGAAAAGAACATGGGCTGGTACATGATCTAGAAGTTGGGATAGAGGACTAGGAGTTGGGAGATCAACCCTTGGCAAGTCATTTATTCACTCATTTTCTCAGGCTAATTAGGGGTAATCATACCTCAAAGTGGTGTAGTGCTTAATTATTTTTGAAAAATTGTTTGGCATAGAGATGGTATGGAAATTGATATTTTTATTCTTTTACATGGTTGACTTAACTGAGAAAAAGCAGAGTATCATTGAAACAACACATAGACTTCACAATAATAAAGCACGCATGAAATGGAAGGATAACTACAGGTCTTGGCATATAAACACGTTCACTGGAAACTATTTAAAATTGGCTCTTTCATTTCCTTTAAATGTACTGTGCATGTAGCTGTCACTGGTGGTCTATTTAGAAAGCTTATACAGCTACACCACCCATACCAATATTGATTTGTTTTAATGGTTTCCGTTTTCATTTTGAACTGTTTTAGGGAAACTTCTGATTTTCTCCTCTTTTCTTCCCAGTAGTGATTTTGTTACAGTAGCCCGTAATCTATTGGCAAAATTGCAAATAAAGCATTTAATGGAACAAGTACAGACGGCTTGAGTCTGTTAGACACCATATATTATGTTGATCTTGACTAAATGTCTCTGTCGATCAAAGCAGAAGTGCTTAAGATGTATACAAAACCTTAAAGAATGTTGAAGATAAGCCAATTACCAGCAGAGAACAAAAACGAGCAATACCATAGTGTAGTCAGGATACATAAAAACAGGTAGAAGGAAACATAGAAAGATCCAGAGAATTGTAAACAGATTCTGGGCATGGTGGGAAAGACTGAATATCATAGAACTGGAATTGGGGGCATACCTAAGAGCCATTTTATGCTCCAGAATCTAATCTTAATTGAAAATTAAAAAATAAGGGCTGGATTCTCTGGTCCTACAAGTTCAGTTTGTGTTGTATAAGCAGCATCAAGTGAATCTAAAGTTTCTGGAGGTTGCCCGTGGAGAATTCCACTTGTGTAGGAGGAATTTCCGGCAGAGACAGCTGTGCTGCTTCCTCTGCACCAGAACCCCCCACTTCCAGCATAAGAAGAGATAGTAAAAGGTCCTCTGGGGGTAGGAAGCTGGGAGAAGTCTCTTGCCTCTTGTAAAAAACGACAAACTGTAATTTGCCTTTCTGTTTTAATGTTTAAAATTCATAGAAGAGGACTTGGATGAAGAGCCCATCCCTCAGAGTCCATCTGGAAGTCAGTCCCCATTCTCTCCTGAGAATATATTCTCTACCACTGCTACTTTTATCACCAGTTTTTAGGATCTTGAGAACTTTCCAAATTTGCTAACCCACATGGCTACAGCCTTAGGTTTAGAATGAATGACTGTCCAAGGTGAAAACCTCAGTGTCTGATACTTCAGTACTCCAGTAACTCCTCACTTGACGTTGTAGTTATGTTCCTGAAAAATGTGACTTTAAGTGAAACGATGGTAAGCGAATCCAATTTCCCCATAAGAATGAATGTAAATGGGGGGTTAGGTTCCAAAGAAACTTTTTGTTTTTGCCGTACAGTACTATAGTTGGGAGGTGCCCCTGCCTTACCTCACAGAGGCACAGCCCACTGGCGCTGGAGACAATGAGGCAGGCAAGGAGGCTGAAGGTGCTGTAGGCTAGGAGAAGCAAGTTTTGTAGCAGCAGCGGCAGTTTCCCCTACTCTGCAAGCACCATGGGTGGGGGCTCAACCCTCTGCCCGCTCACTCCACCCCTTCCCCTAAGCCCCCACCCTTAACCCGCCTCTTCTCCCCCCCCCACCTCCTCCCCCTTTAGTCCGCATGCTGCATCCTCGCTCCTCCCCACTCCTTCATTGTCTCCTGCCTGTGGCAATCAGCTGGCTTGTGGCTTTCAGGAGGGAGGGACAGGGAGCAAGGACACAGCGTGCAGGCTCCCCCTCCCTCCCCTGCCTCTTGAATACCACAAACCAGCTGATTGCCCCAGGCAGGAGGCGGGGGAGGGAGGGGAGAGGAGCGCTGTGTCCTTGCTCTTCCCCCCTCCCTCCTGCCCGTGGCAATCAGCTGGCTTGTGACGTTCAGCAGAGGGGGGAGGAGCGAGGACTCTGCGCGCAACCTCCCCCCGCCTCCTGCCCGCGGCAATCAGCTGGTTTGTGGCGTTGGGGAGGGAGGGGGAGCCTGCTTGCCGAGTCCTCATTCCTCCCCTCTCCCTCCTGAATGTTGCAAGCCAGCTGATTGCCACGGGCAGGAGGTAGGGGGAAGAGGGGGAAGGCTCTGATCTGCAGGGGTCTGCCGGCGAGTGGGAGGTGCTGTGTGGGGGGGGGGAAGGGGGGAGCTGCCAGCTGTGGACAAAGCAGGCAGCCAAACGACATAGTGAAGCATTGCACAACTTTAAATGGAGCACGTTCTGTAATGGAGCAGGGATGTAAGATCGAAACAACGTTAAGTGAGAGGACTTTAAGTGGGGAGTTATTGTACAATTACCAGGCAGAATTGTTGTACCAATCGATGAGGAACCAATTGAGCTAGCCAAGGACTTTTGGTTGACTCTGGTATGTATTCCAGCAACTTCCAGAAAGCTGAAAAACTGTCATGCTTGAATGACTGGATTCAGATATTTCTGCTTTGAATTCTTTGGTAGTAGCTGCAGGTGGTAAAGCTTGGGTAGACAGTACACATGAATGTACTCCTTTTTATAATGAAACAAACAAATTGCAACTCTAACAGTAGGGCTCATTCTTCAGTGATTTGCTGCAAGTGAATGGCTGATTATCAGGCTGTCTTGGTGTGATGGTTATATCCAGCAGGACAAGTTGGTAACCCCAATGGATGATTATCTCGAAATTTAAGAAAGAAACCCAAGATGTCCTTGTAGAAAGGCAGATTTTAATTAAGAATTCCCTCAAGGCTTCTTATGATGCCTCAGATATGGGCTGCATGACTAAAGATCTCAATGAAAGTTGATGATCTGCCTTTTGAGGTCACTCTTTTCGGGCAGGAAAAAAACTAAAAAAATTTTCTAAAATTCAAGGCTTCCAGATCCACTCTGTTTTGAGTTTGTATCAACCATCGTCAAGGAAATGAGCTGCCTTTTTACTGGTTAAACCGGTGACAATTTTGTCAGCACACCAACTGCTAGAGGTTCAGATGTCAAACTCTCTCTTTAGCTGAGAACAGGGAACTTCAGGTTCCACAAATGGGTCTTACCTGACTGTGATATCAAGCTCAGGATCTTCAGCAAAACATAATTCATGGGAATTTCAAACTGAAACGTATTCTTTGTCTAAACCCTTTTGGGGACATGTGTTCTTTTTTTGCGTGGCAAGGAATGGAACTACATTGGACAAATAGGTTTCCAAAATTTATTCAAAGAGGTTATTCTGTTCAATTGGATGCCATGCTGTCCCAACCATGCTCTGTAGTCTGTGGTTTCAGGAATTTCTCCCACAAAACAGCACTGAAGGAAGACGGCAACTTTTTAAATTGAGAGCAACAGAAGTTGCACGTCAGTGTTATTAAGGAGAGGGATTATATTTCCTGATGTTCACAAGGACAGGGGGATTTCAATCCATTTGAGTTTTTCCTAGATATAGAATTCTTTTGCATGAGTTTGTTCAAAGTTCAGAATGGCAACCCTTGTTTTCTTTATTAAACTGACACACTCAGTGTCTGGAAAAAGTGGTCCACATATAAAGCCTCCTAGGAATATATCAGAGAAATTAGGTGGGTCTGCAGAACAGGGAGAGGAGAACATGGGTCTTGTGTACATAAATCAGTGCAACTTTTTCTTCGACTAAATGAGTTTGAAAACAATTTATGTAGTGCAAACACCTGTGTGGACACTGTGTCTGTCTTCAGTTTCTTTTAAACTGATTGCAAATTAAACTGGTGAAAAGATATTTCTTTTTACCCTAACTAAATTGGTTTAAAATTAATCCAGTGTAACTCTCTCATAAAGTCTAGGTCGGTGGTTCTCAACCAGGTTCTGGGGCCCCCTGGCGGGCTGTGAGCAGGTTTCAGGGGATTGGTTCTCCAAGCATGGTCAGCATTAGACTTGCTGGGGCCTAGAGCAGAAAGCCGAAGCACCACTGCATGGGGCTGAAGCCTGGGGCTCTGAGCCCTGCCACCTGGGGCTGAAACCGAAATCTGAACAATTTAGCTTCATGGGGGCCCCTGTGGCATGGGGCCCCAGGCAGTTGCCCTGCTTGCTACCCGCTAACGCTGGCCCTGGCTTTCATATACAGAAAACCAATTGGGGCAGAGATGGGATGTGGAGTTTTTATAGGATGTGGGGGGTGGGCCTCAGAAAGAAAAAGGTTGAGAACCCCTGGTCTAGATCATGGCCATCTGATTTCCTCCCTCCCACCCCCAGTGTATATAAAGTACTTACAGGTTAGAATATATAACCCTATCTGTGAAACTTGTGTTGAAGCTACCAAACATTTGCTGTGTATTTGTATTGACTTGATTATTTTTTTCCTAGTGCAATTTTTTGTCAGTATTTGGCTGTTTTTAACTGATAAGTGGTAGCATCTAATTTATATGTCCAAGAGCAGTACCTATCAGGTGTCTGCTAACATCGCACTATTTGCCAGTCATCAGATGGCAAGGAAAAAGCATATTTTACTGGAGTGCCGCTTTGAAACTAAGACACTTGCCTCCACGAGGACCATGTTCTAGGAAGTGAAAAAAGTTTATCTGCATTTCATTGTTTGAGATGTTGGTGTCACACCCTGCTCCCCAAGCCAATCCTGACTATTTAAGGAAGGGATTCTAACCTGGGTTACTGGTTCTGTAGAAGTTGGTTGTATCTGTTGGCTGCAAGTGGCTGGGTGTTCTTCCACTGGAAAAAATGGAGCTGGGGAGGGAGGGGGTGTACGGCAGGATTTTTTTGTACTACAGAATTATTGTACATTTAGGCTTGGCAGAATTAGATTTTTTTTAATATAATTTTCAAGGATAATGTGTATTCATTTTTTTACTATGGATTTTAAATGTTCATAGTTGCTGGAAATGGGAGAGTCAGACAATGAGTGGTTAGACAATTATTTAATGATCACAGACTTTGAGATTCAAAAAGTTAAAGCTTTGTAAGAATTAAAATGTAAATTGTCAATGTCACATGTCCAAGTATACAAAGTAAATATCCTTAAATCAAACTCTAATAAGCTCTCAAGCAACAGTTTTCTTATTTTGCCTATCTGTAAATTTTCATGATTATTGATGGAAATAAGCTTGTTGGTTTGTGTGTATAGTGAAATTGACGTTTATGGACATTTACCAATAAAAATCGAAGCCTTCCAAGCCTTTGTGTATTGTAAGTAGATCCTTTTAAATTGACTCTGAGTATCAGCCCAGTCTAGTGCATTTTTATTTAAACTGAATCTTTACAATACTTCACTCTTGTGACTGTAATCACCCTGTCAAAACTTTCTCTGAATCCCTATAAGCAATTCAAGTTTCTTGGTAACATCGCTTTGGATGAACAACCTGACACCGGTGTCTTAGTTGAAGTAGAAAAGCCTCTAAGAGAAATTATGCCACTCTGATCCTTATAAATCATAGATGTGGTAATTCAGTCTTTAGAGGCATCATTCAATAATGTTAATAATTTATATGGAACGTTATAGGATTTTCCAAGCCATTTATTTTATGGAAATTCAGGATTTTTATAAGGGAACAGACTTATTTCAGTACACTGACTTTTTCCCCCTCTCTAAACAACAGCAAACACATGGCAACAATAACACGCCAAAAAAGAAAAATATAATTAGTCTAGACAGTCTGCATCAGTCTTCCCCCATCACATCCCTTTCCATAATTCTGACCATAAAGGGTTGAAAATGCAGGAAACCACCTCTTCTTTTTGTTAATCTCTGCCATTGAAGATGCAATAGGGAAATAAAATAAAGTTGATTTATGCTCAGAGAAAAAAATCTCCGGTGACTTCCTGCTGTTTCCCATAAAAGAACAAGAAATACAGAAGAAAACTGAGGGGCTTCAATATTTCACCTCTTTGTGCTCCATTAAAGCATGATCAGCCTCAAGAAATCTTATCTTTTTTTATTTCAAATACTATTTTTAGTTTAGGGACCAGCTCATTTCAAAGCTCATTGTAATATTTTGTTTTATTTCTGTTTATTCTGATTTATACACAGTATTAAATGTTCACGCCGGAGTTCAAAGCCTCTTTATGGAATAATTTTGAAACAAAATCAGCAGACTCTTCCTACTCCCAAAACCAGTAGTTACTACCTAGATGACAAAAGTCAAAGCTAAACTACTGCTTGCTACCTTAATGGCTGTCATTATACCCCCTTCTCCAGATGCCTATGTGGGCAGGAGGTCAACAAATTCAGAACTTCAGCTGTGCCCCAACTCTAGTATTGTGTGTACATACAAAACAGAGGGCCTTTGAAAATTTTGCCCAGGATCTCTGCTGACAGAGCGATCAGCTGGTATCTGGCAGTTCTATGATGGATTGGCAGACTTGAGTTGCATGATGTTGAGACGTGGTTCCTATTAATAATAATGCAGATATTAACGTCTGGTTAATAGCAACAGTTTGCCAGGAACTGATCCCGTCCCTTTGCCTTTAATGTTAATGGCATTGGATATTGTCAAGGGTGTACTGCTTATTAAGGACGCTTTTTGGAAGAAAGGCCCTAGTTGCAGGCAGGTTTCTGGGGCTGTAGCCAGGAAAGGAAGTGCTGGGATGTGCCTTTTGTGGCTGCAACCCCACAAACCTGCCAGCGCATAGGGACTCCATGGGAGATGAGGGCTGGTAGGGGAGGCTGTGGGCTGGGTGGTAATGGGAAGAGGGGACTGCAGCCTGGGTTCTGGAGCTGCATGTTACCTCTCCCTGTGCTCTGTAGTCTGTGCCCTGTTGTGGGGCTGTGGCCAGGGAAAGAAGCACTGGGACATTCTGAGCCCTAACCCCTGGAGAGCACAGTGAGAGGCACCATTCAGCTCCTTGGGCCTCCAGTGCCCCCTCTCCCTGTAGAAAGCCCCAGCATCCAGGTGGCAGCCCTCCTCCCCTCTGCTTTTGTGGGGCTGCAGCCAGAGACAGCCCATCCCAGTGCTTTGTTCCCTGATGGCAGCCTCACAAACCTGTCTTCTGCTTATTGGCAACTGCTGGATAATGGCAACTTTTTCCTGGCAACTGAGGGGCTGCTAATGAGCAGAATCTACTGTACTGTGAGCAAATATAGTTACATTTGGTTTAGCTAGTACACAGCCAGCAAAGGAAGTGCACTGGCCAGTTATGGCTGGGTCTCATTAGTCCTATACTAAAATTTTTTCCCAAGGAAAGTCTAATGGCTAATAGAGAACAGCAAAACTTTTTATACAACTCAGGCTCGTTCCAGTTCCAATGAAGTCCGCTATTAAATTGGAAACGTACAGAAACGAATTTGGCAGTATCACATGTATCTAGCTTTTTATCTTCTGTAGAAGATAAGAACACGCATAATGCTGTGCTAAGTGTCGCACCAAGGTATTTTTCCTAAAGGAGGTTTGGTATTTAACCTTCATAAATGCTTAGGATGTCAGTTTTTTTACAGTTCATGTGAGAGACTACATTTCTGTGTACACTGTGCCCTCTGGCACCATGCTAAGGCATTGATTTAGTACAGACTGAGAGCAAACAGCATCGTCTACTCCTGTCCCAAGCATCATTTCTTGAAGGCACAGCCACTTTTCAGAGCTGTCCGATCCAGCCTGGCAGTACTTAATTTCTGGAGCACGTGTAGCATAACATATCAAACTATAAAATATGCAGAGAGTTGGTTTAAACACTTCTACGGAAACATTTTTCTGAGGGGAAAAAATGAAAAACTTTAGAGAAAATTTTTCTGTTTTGAAGTTTTTTGTTTTTGATCAACTGTAACTATGCATCGCAATAACTTAGTCGTAGGCTAGGTCTACACTTGCAAACTTTTGTTGGTATAGACTGTTAGGGGTTTAATTTTTTTATGACATTTTTATACCTGTATATGTCCTATTGTAGATGCAGTTATCTGGCAAAAAAGGGTAAGGAATAAACTAAGATGTATATTTTCTTCTACACGTAAGAGGAGTTTGTATCAACATTAATTTTTGCAACACTTCTGCATTTTTCACCCATGCAATTATGGGATATACATTTTTCTCTCAACATGTGAGTGTTAAACTGTCATACTACTCATCTGCTCAACAATGTTTTTTTTTTAAACTGGATTAGTTCATAAAATGGGATTGGGGGAATAAAATCCATATATGGGAGAAGGGAGTAAAGAATACCCTTTTGTGTGGTAGGGGGAGAATGAGAAAGCAAGGGAAGAGTTTAAAACAAAACAAGCCAAAATCTTTAGCCAGGTTCCTTGAATATTAACTTGATCCTGCTTAGTAATTAGTTTTACGTGCAGTGTAGTGTGTTAACATTTCATTGTAGCATTGCCTTAATAAAAAGCTAACATAATAAAAAACCACACCTATGAGGGTGGGTGGGTGGGAGTGGGAATATAAAAACACACCCTCAAATGTACTGGTACCTTCGTTTATTTTTTTTACACATACACACAGAGCAAATTCAATTAGGGTGGATGTGGCCGATTCCCAACAGTTGACGAGAAGGGGTGAATATCATAGAGGGAAAATTACTTTTTGTAGTGCTAACGAGGCCAATTCAATCATGTTGGATGTGACCTATTCCCAACAGTTGACAAGAAGGGGTGAGTATCAACAGGGGGGAAAATTATTTTTTATAGTGACTCAGGCTTGAATAAAGATTGGGAGTGGCTCGGTCACTACAAAAAATAATTTTCCCTCTGTTAATACTCACCCCTTCTTGTCAACTGTTGGGAATGGGCTACATCTACCTGACTTGGCCTCATTAGCACTGATCCCACACTGGTAAGGCAACTCCCCTCTTTTCATGTGCTGTATATTTATACCTGTTTACTGTATTTTTCACTTCATGCATCAGATGAAGTGGGTTATAGGCCACAGAAGCTTATGCCCAAATAAATGTTAGTCTCTTTAAGTGCCACAAGGACTCTTCAGAGGAGTGAAGTTCCGGAACAGCCTTCGAAGGAGAGCAATGGGGGCAAAAAACCTAACTGGCTTTAATACTGAGCTTGCTAAGTTTATGGAGGGGATAGTATGATTGGACTGCCTACAACAGGCTGTGGCTGATCTGTAACTGTTAGCAGCAAATATTCCCAAGGGCTAGTGATGGGACACTAGATGGGGAGGGCTCTGAGTTACTACAGAAAAGTCCCAGGTGCCTGGCTGTTAAGTTTTGCTGAAATTTTCGGGGTCTAACTGACCAAAGTATTTGGGGTTGGGAAGGAATTTTCCTCTGAGTCAGAATGTCAGACACCATGGGGTTTTTTCCCTTCCTCTGCAGCATGGTGCATGGGTCACTTGCAGGTTTAAACAAAGAAAATAACAGAATGCCACTAGTTGTCACCTTCAGCCCCCACCTAAAACCTCTCCGGCGCATCATCAAAGATTTACAGCCTATCCTGAAAAATGATCCCTCACTCTTACAGATCTTGGGAGACAGACCAGTCCTCACTTACAGACAGCCCCCCAACCTGAAGCAAATACTCTCCAGCAACCACACACCACACAACAAAAACACTAACCCAGGAACCTATCCTTGCAACAAAGCCCAATGCCAACTCTGTCCACATATTTGTTCAACTGACACTATCATAAGACCTAATCACATTAGCCACGCCATGAGGGGCTCGTTCACCTGCACATCTACCACTGTGATATGTGCCAGCAATGCCCTCTACCATGTACATTGGCCAAACCAGACAGTCTCTATACAAAAGAATAAATGGATACAAATCTGACATCAGGAATCCTAACATTCAAAAACCGGTAGGAGAACACTTCAACCTCTCTGGCCACTCAGTAAAAGATTTAAGGGTGGCAATTTTGCAACAGAAAAGCTTCAAAAACAGACTCCAATGAGAAACTGCTGAGCTTGAATTAATATGCAAACCAGATACCATTAACTTCAGTTTGAATAGAGACTGGGAATGGCTGGGTCATTACCCATATTGAATCTATTCCCCTTTGTTAAGTATCCTCACACCTTCTTGGCAACTGTCTAAATGGGCCATCTTGATTATTACTACACAAGTTTTTTTCTCCTGCTGATAAAAGGTCATCTTAATTAATTAGCCTCTTACAGTTTGTATGGCAACTTCCACCTTCTGTGTGTGTGTGTGTGTGTATATCTTCTTACTATATATTCCATTCTATGCATCCAATGAAGTAGGCTGTAGCCCACGAAAGCTTATGCTCTTAATAAATTTGTTAGTCTCTAAGGTGCCACAAGTATTCCTGTTCTTTTTTTAGGTTTAAACTAGTGTAAATGGTGGATTCTTTGTAACTTGAAGTATTTTAAGTCATGGTTTGAGGATTTCAGTAATTATGGTTCTATTACATGAATGGATAGGTGAGGTTCAGTGGTCTGCAGTGTGCAGGAGGTCAGACTAGATGATCACAATGTTCCTTTTTGGCTTTAGAGTCTTTGAGTCTCATTGCTCTCTTTAGAGAGATCTGCCTTTTACTGTAATGCCTGCAGGATGGAACATTGTATTGAAATGCCTTTACTTGTTCATTGTGCAAAGTTATGGTTATATATTTAAACACAAGAGGCACTGCAAAAGGGATATGTAGTAACATTGGTAATATAGTAACATTAACTCTGTCATATTGTTGCTTCTCAATGCTGCTAGTGAGCTTTTCGGTATACAAAAACATATAAATACTTTACATCAATTTAATGTCCTAACCTTATACTTCGAAATATAATGTGTGCAGTGTGAGTGAGTCAGTTTTTTACATTTCCTGTCTCTTTTGTGATTTTGTGGACATTACAGTAATGTAAAGATTTTGCCTTTTAATTTGTTTGGATTTCAGTAAAAAAGGAAAAGAGGCGCTCGCGCACACACACAAACACACAAAGGGAAACTGCACATTCAACATAACATTTAAATGGTCCTAGCCAGAAGTTCCGATCTCTTTGAGATGAATGAGCATATGTATAAAGGAGTTCACTATTTCCCTCGTGAAGAAGTAGCATAGGGGAAGAGTAAGTTCACATCTTGACGTCTGCAGCTGAATGAAGACATTTCAATGCTTGGTTAAGACTACAGTAGAGCATCTATGAAAGTAACACATGAAGGCGGTAGCAGAGAAACTCGGGGGCTCTCTTATGATGGTTTCGACAGCCATGTGGTAAGGATATAGAGGTGTTTCTGCATAACCATCAGTTACAGAAGGCATTCTGCCTACATAATGCTGAGGCAAGCAGACTGCTTCTGGAGGTACAGGGTTCAAATGCACTTTGAAGTGGCTTTCTTCCTTTGAGAGGTACAGCATCTATTACCCTGGAACTGGTCTCAGACTTCCAGCCAGTGTGTATGGTGGATGGGTATTTAGCCAGTTTTCACTACATGCACGTGAAGCCCCTTTCTAGTGCACAGCACCTCTGGCTGTGCTAAGCTGCCCCACCCACAACACACTTGTGCTCAGACAGTGTAGACACCAGCATTCTAGGGGCAGGTCTACTCTTTAAATGCTGCATTGGCGCAGCTGCAGCACTTTAATGAAAACACTCTACACTGACAATAGAGAGCTCTCCCATCGGCGTAGTTAATCCACCTCTGAGAGAGGTGGTAGTTACGTTGGTGGTGGATTTTTCACACCCCTGAGCAACATAGTGATACTGAAATAATTCTGTAGTGTAGACCTGACCTAGCTGTCTAAATGCAACAGTGTCTGTGATGGAAGGGGCCCTGTGCTCCCTCTCATATATCCCTGCAGGGGCAGCTAAACTCAGGTCAAATTTTCAAACTTTGCAACCGTGAGGGCTAGAAATGTCTTTAAAAAAGGAAGGCTGAGTTTGTCACATAATCACATGACTCCAGGAGCTGGAATTTTAAGAAAAAGGCCAAATAATATGGAATTCAGGATAAAATTATGAGAATTGACAACAAAGAAACTGGAATCAAATAATCACAAATCAGGGGAGAGGTCCTGTTATCAAACACCTGTCAAGAGTAAACTCACAGAAAAATGTATCCTTTTTATGTCCTGAGTTTATTCTGTTCACGTATTTCCAATGTGTACATAGTTAAAGTATATATTGGCACTATACTGGTCTGCCCAACCAAGAAACCACAGAGACCAAATGTAATTAAATATGTTTGAAAAGAGGCCTCCTGAAAAATCCAGAGCCATTCCAGAGGTGCTCTTGTGAATCCAGCATGCATGTGGCATGTGCATAAATTAACTTGAGTGTCTGAAGGTGGAAGTTATATTAATTTTCTCTGTGCACTGACTCGCTAATCTAAACATTCCATTGTAGAAATCAAAACCCTTAGTTAATACTTAAAGGTAAGAGGATCAGTGAGCCTTTGATAGTCATAAGAATGAAAAAAGAGCCAAGAAGATTTTGAGAAGGGCTGATACAGAATATTATAAACAAAAGTAAGGGACAGTTCAAATACTCATTTAGCTTGAGGTATCCAGGCACGTTTTCTTATTTATTTACTTTTTTGAGAAAGTAATCTTTCATTTGGGGGGAAGGTTCAAATTGGTGGCAAGAGAAGAGCAAAGTGAATATTCTGCTTTTTCAGCAACTTTTACAGATACTTCAATCTGTTTTCATTTGCAAAATCCTGATGGTATGATCTTGAAAGAATTATGCCTGTTGTTCTTGGCTTTTAATGATCTTACTCCATGCAGCGTGAAGGACCTGCTGCTTGTCCCAAAAATTATGAAATCGAATGAAGATTGATATTGGATGTTTTCCAGTATCATTCTTAAATCTTATGTTCTGTGAGCCTGCCTTACCCCCTCCTGTTTTTTCTGTTAAAGAACTATGAGTGAAATCCTGACCCCACTGAAGTCCATGATAAAATTCCTCTTGACTTCAGTGGGGTCAGGATTTCGCTCTGTACCTCTTGTCATTTTGCATACACAGGGGACTAAAAACCCTAGATAAACACATTCAAACAGTAATATGTCTCCCATGCAGATAGTTTGGTTTAGGCTGATAAGAAGGTATCTTTCTATCTGCCTCCTGGATTATTCAAAGTTCTGAAACACTCAGACGTATTTTAACAGAGCATCTTGTCCAGCTTTCACAACACCGAGGATTTCTATTCTATTATAGTAAAGGCTTCTTGTGCTTCTAGTTGTAGTGTATGTTTGTGAGTGGCAAGAACGAGGGCACAAATAAACTTAATATGGTTTTATAATTAATTAAAAGATTCTTTAACCCCAGGTGGATATGTCTTATGATAGGAGTTTCTTTTCACTTCACGTATGGGTGCCAGCACTGATCAACTTTACTTTAGGGTGAACTCACCCATGCCACAAATGAATTCTGTGAGGGGTACCCTACCCCTGGATATGAATGTGTTTCTGTACTATTGTGTGTCACAGTCTTCTAAATCTTTTCAGTTTTCTTCTTTCATGAAGTAAGTGCTGTGACCTTCCCAGCAAGGGGAATGATGATCTCATTCATTCCCAACACCTTTCTTCTAATTTAGTGATATCACTTTCTTGCCACTGACCTTTTTTATTATTATTTTTAACACAAAAATGTCTACTGCTGAGTAGTTGTTGATATTGTAGGATCTAAGGATTTTTATTGCTTTAGTGACAAAGTTCTGTACTAATTCATGGGGGGGGAGGGGGGGGACTGAAATGGTAGCTGAAAGCGGCTTGAATAGCTGTTTTGTTCCTGTCTCTGAATGTTGCAGTTCTGACATGCATCCTTTTCACAGGAGAAGTTGTAATTTACTCAGGTGTTTGTTGCGTGGTTGTTTCTAGAGACATTCCTTCAGCTTCTCACATTTTGAAAATATTCTAGGCAAAACATAAAAAAAAAATTTAAAGGATTTATTTAGTTGCATAGCAGTGTTACTGGGGCCACTCTTCTCTAATGCATTATGTATCCATCATAGTATTATGAATGGTTTTTTATGCTGTTCACCTTTGTTGTATCTTCTTTGACAATCGGTCTAAATTTCACCCCGTCATGTTGTATATTGATTTGCCTTGTTAACTTTAGGCAGGTAAATGTTGAAGTACTTCCTTACTAGTCTCTCCTCTTGTTTAGAGATCTGTCTGTAACTGCATTATTTTTCTTTGTCCTAACCCACCTAACATGGGAGAGTGAATTAATTCTTAATGTTGCTTGATATTGATTAGTTTTCAGTTTTCTGTCCTGCACAATGAAAATGTTCAAAGCTGATTTAACTAGGTGTTTTTGCACACTCTTGGAGTTCCACAAATCTGAAAAGCGAATCTTGTGGTTGCCTTTGAATCTGGCTCCCCATATTAAAAGCCACCCAAAGGTGGGTGGAGCAGTAGTAACAAACACTGTCCTGGGATCCTTTTAGCAATTCTGCATGGAGGGAAAGTGTTCTACTAGCAATCTGGATTCATGGGTTCTGTTCCAGTCTGATGCTGGTTTGTCATGTGACCTCGTACAAATCACAAGTCTCCTCTCTGTGCCTTAGAATCATATAATATTAGGGTTGGAAGAGACCTCAGGAGGTTATCTAGTCCAATCCCCTGCTCAAAGCAGGACCAACACCAACTAAATTTTACTTAGCCTTACTTTACTCCTGTGTGAATGTCTCTATAAAAGTATTAAGGATGTCTCTCTCTCATGGCCATGACTTCCATGGGATTTTTTCATTAAAGGTCATTACTGTATTATCCTACCTAGCCTGCCACATGGACTCCATGAATATCTGCATATTTAGTGCTCTGTGGGTGAGTGCTGTGCCTCTTGCAGACTAGGCATATGAGAGGTTAAAGTGGCAGCTCCAGGGTTTGGAGAGAGACCTGATATAATTTTTGGACGCCCCAGATGACCTTTCTAAATTATGGTGGTCCTATTGGCCACAGTGCTGCCTGAAAACTACGAAGTGCTGCATGCTGTGGCCCCACCTCCAGGAAGCCTTCCTCAACACCAATGCCAGGTTTAGGAAGGGCAACCTTGAAAATCAGCCTTGCTGCCATCCTACACAGTCACCGTGGCAGGGAATCCTCCCCCCAGTTGGAACTGGGACTTCAAGTGAGCCTCCTAGTGCAGGTAGACTTGCATGAGCGAGGCTTGAACTAGCAGGCAAAAAATAGTGGTGTGGATGTTGTGGCTCTAGCAGAGACCTGGGCTTGGACCCGAGGGAGCTACCGCCTGAGCTGCAATCCCTGCGCTGCTACTTTTAGTGTGCTACCTTGAGACCTGCTAGTGCACATCTGTCTAAGGGGTGCTGGGGGCCTTGCCTTGCCCCCAGCTGCAGTGTAGACCCTAAGAGCGCCTTGTAGGCCCTTTCAGTCCCTGTACTTGAGGTAAAGGAGCCAAAGGAAGGGCAAGAAGCTCATTCTTTGTTTTCAGAATTAAATGATTAGTTAAAATATTAAACACTTTAAAATATTTTATTGTAAATTAAAGTATATTTGTGATTTTTCTCATTTTCCTATGACAAACCACTTAATATTTGTTGTAAACTAAAATGATGGCTCTTATATTTTACCATGACAAACAGCAAACTTTAAGTGTTGCTTGCCTTACTTGTGTGCTGAGGCTTAAAATTAACATCAGTAAAGGGGCTTTGAGATACATGGATGAAAATGTAAAGTATTACCATCTGTCTACACATTCCTACATTCTACTTCAGGTTTTCCTTCTCCCCCCAAAACAAGTATAGTTGTGATGTACTGGAATACAGTGATTAATATATGTACTGTGGACTGTAGCTGGACTAGTTGTGGCAGAAATTTTTAAACCGAACAAAGACAGATTACCTATTTCCTTATTTAAGCACCTCATCTTACATTGAGACCATATAAATTGTTATGTGAGTGCTCAGCCAAGAAAAGTTCTACATTTATATTTAAAATAAAGAATAAGAACGGCCATACTGGGTCAGACCAATGATCCATCTCGCCCACTATCCAGTTTTCCGACAGTGGCCAATGCCACATGCTTCGGAGGGAGTGACCAGAACAGGGCAATTATTGAGTGATCCATCCCCAGTCCCAGCATGTGGGAATAGAACTGATTTTTTTTTCAAATCTTTCAGTTTATTTTAGGAGTTCATATTATGCAAACCAAGAAATGAAATAGTGTGAAATAGTTATGAAAGTTACATTCCCCTCCTCTCTGTTTATAGGCAAAATATAATGTGATGCATTGTGAATTTCAGTGAGATGGAAAATATGAGATATTAACTTTCAAACATTTATTTCTGGGTCCACTTTATAAATTGTAGATCATTTTTAAGTTGTGCAATATGTTCCGTACTTCATGTCATCTATTATGTAGCCTTGATATCTAAATTTAGACACTAATTGTGTGTTTGTAACTATATTTGTACCATCTGTTTAACTAAAATCCTATTTTTGAGCATAAACAAAGGTGGCAAGAATGATTGTTATTTATTGGTTTTTTTAACCTCTTAGAACTCTCTTTACTCTCCAAAAGCTTTTTCCCCCTCTTTTGCTCAGAGCGCATTTGTTACACAAACAAAAGTGACTTTTGTCTTGTAATGGAAATATGCCAAGCTGTTTGACATAATGACAGGTGGGATATTATTTAGTGCTTCTGAAATTTGGGTTGTATGGGTGCTTTGTTCCTCCTAGATTGTGTTTTGACTTGCGTATTTCTGACTGCCATTGTGGTATTAACCTCCTTTATTGGACTTGGAACATGCCTGCAAGGATTAGCCTTATAAATGGCATAGAGTTTTTCCTATATTAACATGTTTCTGAAACAAATTGTACCACAGTAGTTATTCTTTTGCATATTTTTCCACTTGTGAATTACCCATTGTATTTAGATGTACTTGCTTTTATGGACATAAATAAATATCTCACAGGTAAACTGCTAATAAACATCTAAATTCCATTTACTTAAGCAACATTTATAAAATTAGAAGTTCCATTTATGCTCAAGGGTGAGAGAAGCATGCAGCACATACACAACTTACCTTTTTAATATTAGTCCTGCAAATTCTACACTCACTGACTGTCTGCTAAGACATCCCATCAGGCACCATGCTGTGATGATATGGTTACAACAGGCACTGCTGGAATGTAGCTCTGTCTTGCAGCAGTTCAGGCAAATTCTGTTTTTATTTTCATGTATTGGGTTTTTTCAGAGTTTCTTTGTATTGTTGATTTTATGTCTGATTCTCAGGGGTATATGATTGAAAAGAAATATCAAAGGCAGTACAGTGCATCAACAGGAAAGGAGTTCTGTGAAACTGAAAAACAAAATACCAGGGGTGGTCTCGAGTTGATCTCCTCCTTCGCTGGGTGATGGAATCACTGTTTCCCTATCGTAGTCCACTAACATGTGAAACTTTACAGATTACGGAACATAAAGACACAGGTTGTATTTTCAGTTAAGAGGCATACAGCTAAGAAGATAAATACTCAGACCTACTTTCTTTATTCACCTCCAACTTTCATTGGAAGGACTGTCTTCCACTGAGTGGAGGAGCATAGGAATTGCTATTCAGAATCAGAACCAAGATCCATTTAGTCCAGTGTCCTGTCTCTGACAATGGCTAGCATGATATGCTTCAGAGGAAGGTACGAGAGCCCAGTGTAGGTATATGTGGAGTAATCTCCTCCCCCCACCCCACCCGAACTGTGGTCCGGGTTTAATATACTTTACAGTAAGCTGGACCTAAATTCTGTGCTGAAGTCCCTGGACTCCATGACACTATGGTGAGGTGGACCAGAAATTCTGCAAAATTATTTATTATTTAAATAAAACTGAAGTTTATAATGTATAAAATCTATAAACAATGGAGTCCCTTGTTTATATTGACAGTCTATTCAGAACTGTCAAGAAGCCCTAGTAGTAAAGATGTGAGTTAAACCACCCGTGACTCCCACAAATTGATGTAATGAAAAAGGAGCTTTCTATTCGTATGGTTCTTCTGAGGAGCATGTGAGAGCTGATCTGAGACTAGGGTGATACAGAGCTGAGTTGTCTACCTGCCAAGACGTGCCATCGATCCAAAATATTGTTCCGAACCACCTGTGCTGCTGTTCCTTAGAAAGGTTGTGTCTGAGGTACTGCCTCAGAGGCACAACTGTTTCAGAAAAGGGACGTCTTGACTTTAACCAGCATTTTTGACTTTAACCAGCATTTGGGCTTTGAGATGAAATTGTGAAGAAAGGTGTCTGGATAATTGGCTGCACTCAGTAGTGCAGTTAGGGCCCTACCCTCATGCCTCATCACCGATGGCGCAATGCCGGAAGGTTGGAGATTGGTGTTATCTTGGTTGCACCAGTGATGATATGAAGGACAGATTTGATCGTTGAGTCCAGCTTGCCCCTGTGACGACTGGAGCCCTATGCTACTGTGCAGCATTCAGCAGGTATAATAATTAAGGCCTGGGTTGTGATGTGATGTCTTCTTGGTATTGATAAGGCATAAATGCATGGTGGTGGTGGTTAAGGGCAAGCTGAGAGTTTTGGCTGCTGAGTAAGTTGTGGACCTTTGGGGCACTTTGGAGGTAGGAGAGACTATTTGGGATGGTGGGATAAGAAAATTAGTTGGCTGTTGCTGTTAAAATGATTCTTTATGAAATAGTTCAATGTTCATACATTGTCATCTAGGTTTATTTAATAACATATTGAGGCGAATGGGACAGTTTATTACTCTCAGGGCTATAGTTTCAGGGTGTCTGAAGAGTCAGGATGCACTAGTTATTACTCATCAAAACAATTTATACTCAGTTCATGTTTTTAAAGTTACCTTCCCAGCTATGACAGCTATATTTCTTTTTTGTTTTGTTTTTAATGAGAACGGACATTCTGGGGCAGAACTCGGTAGCAAGAATTGCATTCTGTGTCCAATTCCATGGCTGAAGAAAAATAGAAGTGAGGATGCCACTGCCTGGGCTGCACAAGGCCACCTTGTCCCCCATACTTAGTTGTTCAGTTGGCTCTGAAACCCATGGCACAGTGTCCTCACTTATATTGTTAGAGTACAGACACATAAGCTGCCATTCATACCGACAGCTGCCAACATCCTTTGCCCCCACCTTCCTTGACTTTTTCTTTTGAATACTAACATAACTGATAAAGAAATGATACTTTATTAACTCCGTTTTGAGAGAAGTCTTTAAAATAAAAGGGCTGACTTGTATTTTTGGCATCCTAATAATCATATTTGTTTTGCTGTTCCTCTTCTGAACTGTGATGTGCTCTACATATGGTGTTGCTGTTAGCAGTTACTATTCTGTAAAATCCATTGTGGCAATGAGACTGACTGTGTGAGTAGTTCAGCACAATAAATGGCTGAATTCCTGGTCCCACTAAAGACAATGGCAAAGCTGTTACTAACTTTAATGGGGTCAGGATTTCATCCAGTATGTCTGCTTTAACCAGTTTAGTGACACATTCACTTAAACTCAGTAATAGTGATAACTGCATGCAGCAAAGAATTAACATCTATACAGTACAAAACATAAATTAAATTATCTTTTGAATTTCCCATGAAATTCTCCCAACCTTATAGTTAGACAACCAGCAGAAAACTGCTCAGCAGTTGTTAAATAGAATTGCTACATTGGGGATATAGGGACTTCTAAAATTAGGCCGTGATCCTGCAAACGCTTAGAGATGCTTGCATTGTTGCATGATCAGGACCCTTCATAGTGTGCCGCTTATGAGTGTTGTGGATACTCATTTTCATCCCACTCCCATGGGTATCCAGCTTTCACGCTTTCATCCACCACTTCTGTTTTATAGGATGAGCTTAGACCAGCTGTTAATATCTGTCTCTATATAACTGAGTTTGGTGGATGTAGTGAGACAGAGCCCCATCCTGGGCAGGAAAGGTTTAAAGAGCTCCTCTGGGCACAGTCAGCTCCAATCCAGCCCACCTGTGAGGCCTGTTGCACCTGGAAGAGGAGTGGCTTCTTAGAAGTGAGGATTCAAGCCCAGTAGAGGGTGGCATTCAGTGAGAAGCAGAGCTACAGAACTGAGCTTCTTAGCCCCACAAAGCAGGGGCTGCTTACTCAGACAGCTGCTGAAGAGCCTCTGCTGCCTAGATCTGCTGGAGAGGTAGATGGACCTGCTTTGCTTTGCTTCTCATGAGACCCCAGGGCCCCTCAGACATTCAGGGGATTAGGGTCCCAACTCCCTGCAGAGAGACTGTTTGCCTTTTAACTGGTGAGGAACAGCAGGGTCAGCCAGAACTATTTTGTTGGCTGCAGGATTTTGTTTGCATTTTCCTTTGTTTTGTGGCCGGTCGTGCCCAGAAACCGACAGCCAGAAGGTCACACCCTGTGCTCCACACCTGTGCTACAGTGACACAGCCAGCCAGAAAGATATATCTGGGACAAGAGTAGCACCCAACCTCACCCCAAGGGGGTGCCCTAGAGGTACAGCCTATGACAGTGGGTCTGGCTGATGTCCATTCTGGGACAGAGGCGCCACATAGACATAATCCAATATATAACATCATTTATGCCCCCATGTGAGATGGATCTTAAATTCCTCAGTGTGGGCAGAGACTTTATATTTGGACATTCTTTCAGTGTTGAGAGAATTTAAGCCTATTAGCAACTATTTATAAATAAGCTGAGTTCAAAATGCCATTATTTTACTCTCAGCCTGAAGATTATTTTTTTTATTTACATGGATGAGCAACAGTCCTATTATTGGAATTCATTTGCAAATTGGATACTATTAATTTAGGCTTAAATAGAGACTGGGAGTGGCTAAGTCATTATGCAAGGTAGCCTATTTCCTCTTGTTTTTTCCTACCCCCCCCCCCCCCCGATGTTCTGGTTTAACTTGGATTTAAACTTGGAGAGTGGCCAGTTTGGATGAGCTATTACCAGCAGGAGAGTGAGTTTGTGTGTGTATGGGGGTGGGTTTTTGGAGGGGGGTGAGGGAGTGAGAGAACCTGGATTTGTGCAGGAAATGGCCTAACTTCATTATCATGCACATTGTGTAAAGAGTTGTCACTTTGGATGGGCTATCACCAGCAGGAGAGTGAATTTGTGTGGGGGGGTGGAGGGTGAGAAAACCTGGATTTGTGCTGGAAATGGCTTTTAGATAAGCTATTACCAGCAGGACAGTGGGGTGGGAGGAGGTATTGTTTCATATTCTCTGTGTATATATAAAGTCTGCTGCAGTTTCCACGGTATGCATCTGATGAAGTGAGCTGTAGCTCACGAAAGCTCATGCTCAAATAAATTCGTTAGTCTCTAAGGTGCCACAAGTACTCCTTTTCTTTTTGCGAATACAGACTAACACGGCTGTTACTCTGAAACCAGTCCTATTATTCTATTTTATACATTTGATCAATTTGGTGATGGAAAACCAAGTTCAACAAATGTTGTTGAATGGACACAATGCAGTAATTTACAAGATAAATTCCTTGACCTGTGGGTTTTGTTTTTGTTTGGATTTGGGGAGGGGATAAAAGGCAGAAAACAGGGCTGTTGTGCCAAATACCTGCTGTATCATTTGAATTTCTTTGTATTGGTTTTTCAAATGATTTTTTTCCGTAGAATACACATAGTTCTAGTAGACAGAGGCAACACCTTACTATTATCCATGTTTCAGAGTAACAGCCGTGTTAGTCTGTATTCGCAAAAAGAAAAGGAGTACTTGTGGCACCTTAGAGACTAACCAGTTTATTTGAGCATGAGCTTTCGTGAGCTACAGCTCACTTCATCAGATACATACCGTGGAAACTGCAGCAGACTTTATATATACACAGAGAATATGAAACAATACCTCCTCCCACCCCACTGTCCTGCTGGTGATAGCTTATCTAAAGTAATCCTCAGGTTAGGCCATTTCCAGCACAAATCCAGGTTTTCTCACCCTCCACCCCCCCACACAAATTCACTCTCCTGCTGGTGATAGCCCATCCAAAGTGACAACTCTTTACACAATGTGCATGATAATGAAGTTAGGCCATTTCCTGCACAAATCCAGGTTCTCTCACTCCCTCACCCCCCTCCAAAAACCCACCCCCATACACACACAGAATCACTCTCCTGCTGGTAATAGCTCGTCCAAACTGACCACTCTCCAAGTTTAAATCCAAGTTAAACCAGAACATCGGGGGGGGGGGGGGGGGGAGGAAAAAACAAGAGGAAATAGGCTACCTTGCATAATGACTTAGCCACTCCCAGTCTCTATTTAAGCCTAAATTAATAGTATCCAATTTGCAAATGAATTCCAATTCAGCAGTTTCTCGCTGGAGTCTGGATTTGAAGTTTTTTTGTTTTAAGATAGCGACCTTCATGTCTGTGATTGCGTGACCAGAGAGATTGAAGTGTTCTCCGACTGGTTTATGAATGTTATAATTCTTGACATCTGATTTGTGTCCATTTATTCTTTTACGTAGAGACTGTCCAGTTTGACCAATGTACATGGCAGAGGGGCATTGCTGGCACATGATGGCATAAATCACATTGGTGGATGTGCAGGTGAACGAGCCTCTGATAGTGTGGCTGATGTTATTAGGCCCTGTGATGGTGTCCCCTGAATAGATATGTGGGCACAATTGGCAACGGGCTTTGTTGCAAGGATAAGTTCCTGGGTTAGTGGTTCTGTTGTGTGGTATGTGGTTGTTGGTGAGTATTTGCTTCAGGTTGCGGGGCTGTCTGTAGGCAAGGACTGGCCTGTCTCCCAAGATTTGTGAGAGTGTTGGGTCATCCTTTAGGATAGGTTGTAGATCCTTAATAATGCGTTGGAGGGGTTTTAGTTGGGGGCTGAAGGTGACGGCTAGTGGCGTTCTGTTATTTTCTTTGTTAGGCCTGTCCTGTAGTAGGTAACTTCTGGGAACTCTTCTGGCTCTATCAATCTGTTTCTTTACTTCCGCAGGTGGGTATTGTAGTTGTAAGAAAGCTTGACAGAGATCTTGTAGGTGTTTGTCTCTGTCTGAGGGGTTGGAGCAAATGCGGTTGTATCGCAGAGCTTGGCTGTAGACGATGGATCGTGTGGTGTGGTCAGGGTGAAAGCTGGAGGCATGCAGGTAGGAATAGCGGTCAGTAGGTTTCCGGTATAGGGTGGTGTTTATGTGACCATTGTTTATTAGCACTGTAGTGTCCAGGAAGTGGATCTCTTGTGTGGACTGGACCAGGCTGAGGTTGATGGTGGGATGGAAATTGTTGAAATCATGGTGGAATTCCTCAAGGGCTTCTTTTCCATGTGTCCAGATGATGAAGATGTCATCAATATAGCGCAAGTAGAGTAGGGGCTTTAGGGGACGAGAGCTGAGGAAGCGTTGTTCTAAATCAGCCATAAAAATGTTGGCATACTGTGGGGCCATGCGGGTACCCATAGCAGTGCCGCTGATCTGAAGGTATACATTGTCCCCAAATGTGAAATAGTTATGGGTAAGGACAAAGTCACAAAGTTCAGCCACCAGGTTAGCCGTGACATTATCGGGGATAGTGTTCCTGACGGCTTGTAGTCCATCTTTGTGTGGAATGTTGGTGTAGAGGGCTTCTACATCCATAGTGGCCAGGATGGTGTTATCAGGAAGATCACCGATGGATTGAAGTTTCCTCAGGAAGTCAGTGGTGTCTCGAAGGTAGCTGGGAGTGCTGGTAGCGTAGGGCCTGAGGAGGGAGTCTACATAGCCAGACAATCCTGCTGTCAGGGTGCCAATGCCTGAAATGATGGGGCGCCCAGGAGTTCCAGGTTTATGGATCTTGGGTAGTAGATAGAATATCCCAGGTCGGGGTTCCAGGGGTGTGTCTGTGCGGATTTGATCTTGTGCTTTTTCAGGAAGTTTCTTGAGCATATGCTGTAGTTGCTTTTGGTAACTCTCAGTGGGATCATAGGGTAATGGCTTGTAGAAACTCGTGTTGGAGAGCTGCCGAGCAGCCTCTTGTTCATATTCCGACCTATTCATGATGACAACAGCACCTCCTTTGTCAGCCTTTTTGATTATGATGTCAAGGACTTTGTCCTTACCCATAACTATTTCACATTTGGGGACAATGTATACCTTCAGATCAGCGGCACTGCTATGGGTACCCGCATGGCCCCACAGTATGCCAACATTTTTATGGCTGATTTAGAACAACGCTTCCTCAGCTCTCGTCCCCTAAAGCCCCTACTCTACTTGCGCTATATTGATGACATCTTCATCATCTGGACCCATGGAAAAGAAGCCCTTGAGGAATTCCACCATGATTTCAACAATTTCCATCCCACCATCAACCTCAGCCTGGTCCAGTCCACACAAGAGATCCACTTCCTGGACACTACAGTGCTAATAAACAATGGTCACATAAACACCACCCTATACCGGAAACCTACTGACCGCTATTCCTACCTGCATGCCTCCAGCTTTCACCCTGACCACACCACACGATCCATCGTCTACAGCCAAGCTCTGCGATACAACCGCATTTGCTCCAACCCCTCAGACAGAGACAAACACCTACAAGATCTCTGTCAAGCTTTCTTACAACTACAATACCCACCTGCGGAAGTAAAGAAACAGATTGATAGAGCCAGAAGAGTTCCCAGAAGTTACCTACTACAGGACAGGCCTAACAAAGAAAATAACAGAACGCCACTAGCCGTCACCTTCAGCCCCCAACTAAAACCCCTCCAACGCATTATTAAGGATCTACAACCTATCCTAAAGGATGACCCAACACTCTCACAAATCTTGGGAGACAGGCCAGTCCTTGCCTACAGACAGCCCCGCAACCTGAAGCAAATACTCACCAACAACCACATACCACACAACAGAACCACTAACCCAGGAACTTATCCTTGCAACAAAGCCCGTTGCCAATTGTGCCCACATATCTATTCAGGGGACACCATCACAGGGCCTAATAACATCAGCCACACTATCAGAGGCTCGTTCACCTGCACATCCACCAATGTGATTTATGCCATCATGTGCCAGCAATGCCCCTCTGCCATGTACATTGGTCAAACTGGACAGTCTCTACGTAAAAGAATAAATGGACACAAATCAGATGTCAAGAATTATAACATTCATAAACCAGTCGGAGAACACTTCAATCTCTCTGGTCACGCAATCACAGACATGAAGGTCGCTATCTTAAAACAAAAAAACTTCAAATCCAGACTCCAGCGAGAAACTGCTGAATTGGAATTCATTTGCAAATTGGATACTATTAATTTAGGCTTAAATAGAGACTGGGAGTGGCTAAGTCATTATGCAAGGTAGCCTATTTCCTCTTGTTTTTTCCTCCCCCCCCCCCCCGATGTTCTGGTTTAACTTGGATTTAAACTTGGAGAGTGGTCAGTTTGGACGAGCTATTACCAGCAGGAGAGTGATTCTGTGTGTGTATGGGGGTGGGTTTTTGGAGGGGGGTGAGGGAGTGAGAGAACCTGGATTTGTGCAGGAAATGGCCTAACTTCATTATCATGCACATTGTGTAAAGAGTTGTCACTTTGGATGGGCTATCACCAGCAGGAGAGTGAATTTGTGTGGGGGGGTGGAGGGTGAGAAAACCTGGATTTGTGCTGGAAATGGCCTAACCTGAGGATTACTTTAGATAAGCTATCACCAGCAGGACAGTGGGGTGGGAGGAGGTATTGTTTCATATTCTCTGTGTATATATAAAGTCTGCTGCAGTTTCCACGGTATGTATCTGATGAAGTGAGCTGTAGCTCACGAAAGCTCATGCTCAAATAAACTGGTTAGTCTCTAAGGTGCCACAAGTACTCCTTTTCTATTATCCATGTGTTTACAGTTTTAGGGCTTTGGGAAAAAGTAAATAGATGAATCTCGCTTTAGTGGTCCTATCCAACTTTCACTGATGTTAGTAAGTCTTCAAGCTGACCAAGACCTAAGACGTAGAAGAGGGTCTTGCAAAATATGTATGAAATGTGTTTTAAAACTCTTTACATTCACTATAATTTGGAAATTGTGTAAAGATTCTGACTTTTCCTATTGTACATATTGTGTCTGATTAACCTTTGTGTTTCTCCAATCTTTAGCTTGTGACTCTGCTAAAGTCACAGTGATGAATCCGTGCCAAAAGCGTCAGGTCATCACATTTGCTTGCGTTTTCCTGCATCTTTCTTGCATATATTGTCAAATTTTCAATTTCTATTGTATTTCATTTGATAGTACAGCAGTAGTATTAAATGGAATATCAAATTATTCTGGGAAATTTCATATTTCGTTTTATAATTAAATGTAGTCCTTAAATGATAATCATTCCCCATGCATCTGTTTTAAAATGTTTTCTGAAATAATTCTTTACCCTTTGATTTATTCTTTTCTAGCTGACATGCCCTTGACGTTAAATTGTTACTTTTGAGATTAAACATTTGGAGAAATAAAAGTATTTCTTTTCTTAGGAAAGCCTGAACATAAGACAAGCTAACCAAAAAATTAAAATCAAATAGTGCTCTATTGCTCCTGGGGATAAATGTACCCTGCAAGTTATTCACAGTGGAAACTGAGGAAAACATTACAGAAATTGACTGGAAACACATTTTATGTATTTGAAGTCGTCTACTAGTCAGTAAGGCTGGTCTTGTAACTTGGAAGATCAATACTGAAACATCTGTACTGAAATGAGCCAAAGATACCTTTCAACAGCTTAAGCAACTGGCCTGGCTGTATATCTCTGACAGGGAGTATACTAAAAGACATGACATCATCACTCTGTTATGACGATGCAGGGCTTAAATGTTCTGTCATAGAGAAAAACAGAGGGAGGGGGAAAGGAGGAGAAGAAAAAAACTCTCATCCTTGAGGTAGGCTTTTGAACAGTACAAATACCAGAGTCATTATACCCAGACATGACAGCATCCAGCAAGATTGTTACATGAAATCAGACACACAATGCACAGTGAACTAAGTGACAATAAGGTAATTGTTATAAACTGAGAAATTGAGAAATGGACTGCTTACACTTAAAACCTACAAACATTCCTTGTGAAAGAGGCACACATAAAGGCTACATTATGTGCTAGAGATTATAGGTTATTACGCCACAAGTGCTGTGAAATTTCTGTTTGTCAACATGCCAGAATGGAGGTTCATTACTCTCATTTCAGTCTCTTCAGCACTGTATGTGAATTGAATTCCACTGTATGTGAACTGTTTACTCCTTCTGATCTCCTTATTTCAGCTTTCTGACTAAAAGTGAAATCGTAGTTTTTCATGTTGTGACACCTAAAGCCTGTACACTGGATTCCATTCTCTGACAAATGTGCAATCTGTGTTTGAAAATAGGCTTCATAGGTTTGAGTTAGAGAAATCTTTTTATAAAAACTGTGTCTGCTATTCTGTTAATTCTGTTCAGATTTGTGTGTCAGCTATCAATTATTGGATGTTAATGCTACTCAGGATATTGGGAATATAACACAATTAAACGCACTGCCTTCTATCTTTGTTTTTTATTTTTTCCCAAAATTATTTGGTGTGCAACTGTGGATTATTTGGTTTTTTCTTCAAGACTTTCATTTGGCTGTTATACAACAAATATATTTAAACTGTATACTATCATGTTAAAATATAGTTTGAAGTCACTTGTGAAAAGTATAATGAGTTTATTCCATTTAAACCACACATGTACATATGCCCCAGCTATACAGTACATGTGTACAGAAGTTGTATAATACCCTTTTGACTGAATTAATTGTTAAATGTATCCAAACTCTAGTAGGGTGTTACACTATGTAGAAGCAACAGTATCAAGAATGATTCTTCAGTATTCACAACGTAACTGTCAATTAAATGGTTTAAAATGGGGTGTTTAATAATTTTGAAAATGTTTTTAGCATAAATAATGGAGGAGAAAAAATCAAGGGTTAAGTACACATTCAAATAGAATCTACATTTAATAATTAAGATTGCATGAATAAGATATTTTATGACCTAAATGAAAGTTAGTCTTTGTGTTTGTTCAATTGTTATGGCCTTCATAATATTATATAACATCACTTGGGCTCTGTCACAAAGGCCATGGCTAACTTGTGAGAATAAATTTAGTACTTTGGGTCAGGCTAGGTGTTCTCTGTGTGTGTGTCTGTCTGTCTGTGTCTCTCTCTCTGTGTGCGTGCGTGCGTATGTAGGCCAGATTCGGATCTCAATTTACACCAGTATAACTCCAGAGTTATCTAACTTAAGTTGATTGACTCTGGGATTACACTGATGTAACTGTTTTCAAATGTTATGATGGATACTCTTTCCTAAACATGTCATTAAAAGCACTTGAAATATTTCTTGTCCATGTCCATTTCTTGTCCATGTGCACCTAAAAATGTTTTGTGCAAAGGATTTTTCTTTTTCACTACAGAACATTAAGGGTTGGGAAAAACTGGGTGTAAATTCTCAACTAACATTTTCCAATCTGATTAAATAAATCAACTATTTAATTGATTTAATTGGGGAGGGATAGCTCAGTGGTTTGAGCATTGGCCTGCTAAACCCAGGGTTGTGAGTTCAATCCTTGAGGGGGCCATTTGGGATCTGGGGCAAAAATTGGGGATTGGTCCTGCTTTGAGCAGGGGGTTGGACTAGATGACCTCCTGAGGTCCCTTCCAACCCTGGTATTCTATGATTCTATGAACTAGAATTTATCTAATAAATTATATCTTTAATATTGTTTTTGAAAATGCAGTAAATGCTGCTTCAACATGGAAGGCTATGTAAAGTTGCTGAATATGTCAAACAAACGTAACTTCAAATAAAACAAGCCCATCCCTGATTTAAATTCACCAGCAGAAAAAACTTTTTTAAATTTTTGCACTGTTCCACTTTTTTTTTTTTTAAAAAAGTTTCATTGGTCATGGCACTGTGGATGTTTAATCAGGTCACTGTCCTCTTAATTTTACCTGGACTTTATATTCTGGAGATATTTTTAAATTCAGGTTTGTGGCTCAGAATTATTCCCACTTTATACAGAAGTTACTCTCCTTTGTGGCTGAGAAATCTGATACATGTCTGATACTCCAAGTGTCTTTGTTTGTTTGTTTGTGTTGTAAAAATATAGCTGGACTCCTGCCAAGGGGAAAATTCCCCATCAATTGATGTCTTTATATCCCCGATCTCCTTGTTTATTTGTTTTGACCTGCATTTGGCATTTGTCTCTTTAAATGTTTTACCAGCCGACTGCCATGGCTGCTTTTTTTATGAGCTGGGTAAAACCATAAATATCACAAGTCTTGTGTCTGTAACACATGTTCAAGTCTCCTATGCTGGCCTCTCTCTCTCTCTGATCTTCTCCACACTAAAGGAGTGGTGAGAAGATCTCTAAGGAATTCCCCTATGTGCCATTCAAACCTGCAGGGGTTACTTATTCAGAATGTTGGGCTCTTAAATTACGTTTAGGTTCCCTATGGAAGCTTACAAAGCCTGTTTTGGTCCAAGGAGCCACACATGAGGAAAATTTTATTTCCAATAAAAGGAATAGCTCACATTTTAGGGGCTTTTTTTGGGGGGGGAGGAAGATTGATAAAATTATGGGATTATTATTATTAAATTATGCCCTTGATGCGCACTATATCTAACAAGTCATGTTGTTTTCTTGTTCTAGTTGTCTTTATTTTTTCAGTGTAACATAAAGAGAGGTTTTGAAAACAATAGATGCACAGACTCGTCTGAATTAATGGTTTCTAGCTGTATGTGCTACTGTTCACAGAAGAGAAACATCTTGTGTAAAATTTTCCATAAATCATATAAACTGAAATACAAGAGGGTAATTCATATGATAGACCAAACACATTGTTGGCAATTCTTTCTTTCTTGTCATGTTGCAGAACTATATTTAAAGCAACAGGACTGACATCTTGCAAACCTCTCCCCTTGTGAACTTCTGTTTTTGGAAATAGTTAGCTCTTAAATTTGAAGAATATAATAGGTGAGCACATGCATAGGCTATAGAAGAACTGGCTCTGCTGTTTTACTGTCATAGGTTTAACTAGAAAGATTTGTGATCCAAATCTCTCTTATTAAAAAAATACAATCAAAAACTATGAATAGTAGGTGTGATATAAAAGCTGAATCATAATGTCACTGGCAGAAATCTGGTATTGCTTGTTGCTGCAAAGGATGGAAAGGTATATTAAAAATATAAAGAAAATGAGTACATTTTACTAGTATTTAAGCAGACTTGAAATAAATTTATACTTGTGGAAGAATGACTGTGAAGATATGCTTTGACTTCACAAAGACACATTCCCACTCTAGCATGAAGAGGATTGCTCTGGTTACCAAACAAAAAGTTAGTATTTGGAATGAATAAAGTGAATTTTAAAGAATGATGCTGGAAGGTGTGTGTGTGTATGTGTATGTGTGTGTGTGTGTGTGTGTGTTTTTAAATGGATTCCAGCCAATGTCAATTGCATAAATGACTTGGGTATCAGTTTTGTTACATATTCAGACTGCTTCTGATTTTTTTAAAGTACTTGGAATTTGTCCAAACATAATAAAAACAAGTAATTAATACTATATGCAGCATGTGTTGCCAATAACTCCTGTATTTGAATAAAAAGACTGGTAAAAGTCTAATTTCCTCCTTAAAATGGGTTTGGTGAGAGTGGGGGTTTCCCCCAGGAAGAGGAGTGGGTGACATCCTGAGGATCCATGCCAATATTTCCTGAAAAAATCCACATCCCTTCAGTTACTATTGGTTTACTACCGTTTAGGTCCCTGAATTAGCCACAGATTAGGGGGCAATATAGAGTGTCAGTTTATCATTATTATGTGTAGCAAGATACTTTCTCTGCAGGGCTGAAAATTAAACTTTGAAGTTGGGTCTTACCCATTTGCATACTGTTCCCATCAAGCAGCCCAGATGATTACCCAGGTAATTATGACGGATTTTAATTAATGTATAATGTTTTTAATTTGCCTTTTCATTCTAGAACCTGTCTTCAGTCATTCATTACTTTGTGAAAAATGTTCTCTTTGAGCCAAAAAATTTTTCTTGGCTTCCATTCAGTGTAAACTTGTATACTGTTGGAATTTTATATGCATATTACATACAAAACAGGACAACAGTAAAACATTAATGTCGCAAAGTCAAGTAAGCCTAGGAAATACTTCCCTGTTTTTGCAAATGTGAAATAACATAAAATAAAACAAATTTAGAAAAATGAAATAAAGTGGAAACACCCATGATAATGCTCATGGCCCACCCTGCCATCTTAGAGTTGCCAACTTTCTAATTGCACAAAACTGAACACCCTACCTCCACCCCTTTCCCTTGAGGCCCCGCCCCCCACTCACTACATTTCCCCCTCAGTGACTTGCTCTCCCCCATTGTCACTCACTTTCACTGGGCTCGGACTTTCACCTATAGAGTTGCTTACTTGCATAGTGCACTTCAGGAGTTTTCCTGGCGTAAATGAAGGGATTATTTGTTATTTTTCACTGTCGCCTCATGATGGATAACAAACGTATATGGAGAAGCCTGATTCTCCATTCTTATGCCTTGTGCAGTCAATTACACCTGTGCAAAGTGGGTGCAAAACACTACCATTCTGATTTTGTAGCATTCTTTGCCCACTTTGTACTTGCTTTGTACAACCGAAGATGCAAGGTGCTGGATAATCAGGCCCACAGCTTCAGTGTATTAAAAGAATGACAGTACTAAAATATTTACTGGCCTGTGACACGGGACAAAAAACTTGATGTTCATCAAGAATTATAACATTCATAAACCAGTCGGAGAACACTTCAATCTCTCTGGTCACGCAATCACAGACATGAAGGTCGCTATCTTAAAACAAAAAAACTTCAAATCCAGACTCCAGCGAGAAACTGCTGAATTGGAATTCATTTGCAAATTGGATACTATTAATTTAGACTTAAATAGAGACTGGGAGTGGCTAAGTCATTATGCAAGGTAGCCTATTTCCTCTTGTTTTTTCCTACCCCCCCCTCCCCCCCGATGTTCTGGTTTAACTTGGATTTAAACTTGGAGAGTGGCCAGTTTGGATGAGCTATTACCAGCAGGAGAGTGAGTTTGTGTGTGTATGGGGGTGGGTTTTTGGAGGGGGGTGAGGGAGTGAGAGAACCTGGATTTGTGCAGGAAATGGCCTAACTTCATTATCATGCACATTGTGTAAAGAGTTGTCACTTTGGATGGGCTATCACCAGCAGGAGAGTGAATTTGTGTGGGGGGGTGGAGGGTGAGAAAACCTGGATTTGTGCTGGAAATGGCTTTTAGATAAGCTATTACCAGCAGGACAGTGGGGTGGGAGGAGGTATTGTTTCATATTCTCTGTGTATATATAAAGTCTGCTGCAGTTTCCACGGTATGCATCTGATGAAGTGAGCTGTAGCTCACGAAAGCTCATGCTCAAATAAATTCGTTAGTCTCTAAGGTGCCACAAGTACTCCTTTTCTTTTTGCGAATACAGACTAACACGGCTGTTACTCTGAAACCTATCAAACTACACAGTTGGTATTGACCACATTGGGGTTGATCTGATGTAACTGAAAGAAAAATCAGTAATGTGTTTCCCTTATATGGGACCCTTCAAAATTTGTAATCTTTTTTTTTTGTAATGACTTATGAAACTTTTGCAATAATTGGTGTGAAAGACAGAAATAAGCAGATACTGATGCGCTGAGTTTTTATATACATATCAGTGTACATGAAATATAAATGAGCATAACACAGGGTGGAGTTTATCCCATGGTATTAAAATTACAATAAGAAATAGTGATGGATACAAGCCATAGGCCCACTCAAAATAAAGTGCTAAGATGAATAATAAGATAAACTTGGAGTTAGGAGGCCTAGGTTCCTTTTGATATCTGCAAGACAGAAACATGACAATATATTTAAAAACTTATCCAAAAGTAGGATATTTAGTATGAAAGTGTATCAGTACTTAAAATTTGGTCAGAAGTAGTTTTGAGGTAAGGAATAATAATTAGTGTAAAGATATTAGATTATGTATAGTAGTGACACTTCTGTAGTTGTCATGTACAACATAGACAATACATCTGCAACTTAGCAGACAGTAAGACACAGATATTTACATTTAAGTATATTTTTATCTTGTGTTTATGGACTAAGATCAGGAGAGCTTCCAAATATACAAGGGGTACACAGCAATTACTTTGTGAGAAAAAGCTTTAAAAAAAGATATCTTAGAATTTATGATCTGAAATATAAGCCTGATCCTGATGGGTAGAGAGCATCTATGATTCCCATTTACTTCACAGTGGTTTCACTTTTTTGAAATTTCATGCCATATGCAATTATATATAAATATTTTTACATGCATCAGGATTTCTCTAATTTTTTGGATGTCCATTCAGACTGTTTAACAGCTTTCTTCAACAATTAACTCTGACGTCTTGCAGAAGGTCTTGATAATTGTTAGGCTTAAATAAATCACCTGGAGTACGTTGAAAGTAGCTCAGTGTGGGAGGATCTTCTATAGGTCATATGTTTGTGTACTCCACGTGTGCAGTGTCTCTAGAGAATGGGTCTCTGAATCCCCTTATGGATATGTATAAACCATAATATAGTATTGTGCAACGAAAGAAGTCCAATATTTTGCAAACTGAAGCCTAAAGTGCACTTTTCAGGTCCAAGCATAATACTGTCATCCATGAAACCTTTGTTGTAAGCTTGAAAACTGGCAGCTGAAAGATGTACACTTTGAAATGTCAGAATCCAATAGAGCAACATGAACCTTTCAATGCATGTATCCCTTGCATTTCTGTAATACAAAGTAGGCTGAGGAATCTATGGAAACAGATTTTATCAGAAGTATGTTCTTACTCTTAAATGTCTGAAGGATTTTTTTCCCAGGGGTTATTCAATATTTAGAGAGATTTTTTTTAGTTCTTTCAGAGCTGTTTTCCTCTTAATATGACCCCTTGTAATTTCCATTCATGTTTCGGGGAGTTAGCCACATACATAACCTCTTCTTAATGTATCTTAGATGTGCAATTTTTTTTTTTTGTTTCTGCTTTGTTGCAGCAGCATCATTTAGCAAGAGATAAATCATCTTCCAGATAAATTCTTCCGGTGCTGTTATTCCTGTTCCATGGTTTGAACTTTAGTTTAAGCATTTGTATTTGTTCAGTGGAGAGCATGCGTATCTCACCCAAGCCAGCCTCCTTTTTAAGCCCAGTTGAATCAGTTGTGTACTGATATACCCAGCCTGGCTCTGCAAGAAAGTTGCCTAGAAAACAGAATGTATAGAGGAGTCTAGCAATCTGTGGGCCAGATGTTACCACTCTTGTTCACACTGCAATTATGCCCTTTTAAATCCATGCAAGTACTCATGAAATAAAATCCTGCTCAGCATGGATAAGTGTGGCAGAATCTGGCACATAAAATAGTAACTTGGAGCCAGATTTTTAAAGGTATTTAGGCGGTTAGCAGAATTTTCAAGAGCACCTGGTAGGATTTTCAAAAACATTATCAATGCAAGTTAGATGCCTAGGCACTTCTGAAAATCACACTAGTCGCTTATTAGACATCTAAATACTTTTAAAAGTCTGGCCCTTATTCCACAGGTGCTTAACTTGGTGAACTGTGACTAACAGATGAGACTAAGTACATGCCTAAATCTTTGTAGGAGTGGGGCCTTATGCTGTAATCTGCTTAATGCAAGAAATGTGTCCTTGTACATGTTTAGGTAGCACCTACCAGAATGGGGCCCCAGTCGTGATTTTGGCTCTTGGCACTAGCATAATGCAGATAAGAACTAGTAATAAGTCAACGTATTGCATGTGTGCATAGAAGAAATAAATGAAAATGATTTCATTCCACTTTTACTTTACTTTATTGTACGGTACTCTTGCTATAAGTCTCATTCGATTACTGAAAGTTGTAATTTTGTGACTTTTAAACACACACACACACGCACCCCTCCCACAAGCCCAGAAGCATAGTTATGCTGGCATGTTGGGAAGCATACTCTATAGCAGGTATAGATTTATTGCAGTTTACTCCCTCTTCAGAGCAGCAGGGAAACTATGAGGGTGATTGTTTATTACCTGAGGCAGAGCCTCCTGCTCACCCTTGTCTAGGAGCAGCGCAACCATCCGATCCCCTTATGATGGCCTGTACTGCTGTCAGTGTGACCTTTGTTTGCATGTATGTATGTATTGTGGTAATGCCCAGAAGACCCCTCATTACGGAGGTTGCTTTGTAAGAAACACTATACAAAGACACAGTAAGACACAGTCCTTGGCTCACAGCTTACAATTGGATTTGAAACAAGTGACCAACAATGCATGGCAAGAAGCTAGAAAGGATGGCTGAATAACCTAAGTGTCAGAATTGAAATGGTAATAATGTTCTAATGTTCTGTAAGGCAGGCACAGAAAGGATCAGTTGTGCCACATATTAGATGGGTAAACTGCAGTACTGAGAGAATAACTGATTTGCCCGGGACTACCCAGAAATACCTAGACTCCCTGAAAACACATTTCCAAATCCCAGCCTTGTTGCATTTAACGTTTTTCTACTGGTTTGAGAGAGACTATCAGATTCAGTAGTAGTATCCACATTTTAAGTAGAGAAAAAATGTGTGTCTCACCCCCCACTTGAGCCCCTTTATGGCACATAAAAGGAAACAGTGAGAAGGGGCCTAAAACCCTGAGATTTGGCTGGGGGAGAATCTTCCTCCCCCCCGCCCATACATATATTGTAGAGACAGCTGAGGAACCCCTTTCAAATCCTAAGTAGGGGGCATGCTGGAGACAGAGGTGGGGTGGGCTGCAGCTCTTGTGACATAGTCTTGGCGGGCTGTCTGTTACACTCAGTGCTTCTTTAGCACCCAGTATCTCTCAAATGGATAGTATCTTTGAAGTGGAACAAAAAAAATCATAAGTGGGATCATTGTACTTCATATCATGTTCTGAGTAATTTATTGATGTTTAAGGCTTTCAGACTGTTCGTGTGTTCTGTCTTATGAAAGGAGGACCACAGCCAACCTGGCTATGAAACACTGCAAAGACTGAGTGAGCTAAACTTCATTAGACAGGAAAGTATCTTAGAAATTAAGTCTAGGCCTTAGAAAGCATGTTTTATTTTACGTGTAACATTTTTGTTTCCAATACTTTGGTTTGCTTCTACTTGTACCTCCTATACTTGTTTTCACTATAAACATATCTAAGTGCTGTGTGTCAAATGGAGTAAGTGATCAGAAAGGAAATGGGTAAGCTGTGGTGTACAGGTGCTTTGGGAACAGTGAATCTGTGAATACTGTGATTGTCCAGAGCATTCCCCCTGACAGGTATCATGCTAAGGGCAGGTGGTAGCGAGGTACCTCACAGCCCTGGGTACCTCTGGGAAGTGTCACAATAGCTCTCAGCTGTGTTTTGCATTTGAACAGTTCCTAAATAGTTAAATTAAAACCACATGAACAGTAGGTGCACTCAGTTCTTAGCAGTTTGAAAAGTTTTGCTGCTTCTACCAGTATTCCCCAATTGGTGGTATTTTCAAATTGGTAGAAAGATTAAGTAATTACTTCTGACGGACCTAAATACGGTAGTTGTGTATTGATTTCTTAGTTTGGTTAAATGCAAACAGAAGCAGCACATATCTGTTGAAGTTAACAGTGGAATAGTGCACTGATGTACGGGAAACAAACATCTTGTACTTTTATGAGAATTTTGAGAAAACTGTAAATTGTTTCTAAAACTTTCTAGCTGACTTCACATTAAAACATTACTTCTTTTGTAGAATGGTCAACGTTTAACAGGGAAATTTAACTTAAAAAAAAGATTGTATTGACTAAAACTTTGAAGCTTTGAAGTCTTCTATCTAGATACTGTACCCAACATGCCTGACTCCTTTGTGAAACTTATGTGTGTATGGACATAAAACCACGTACATTATTGTATACTGTTCTTCAGAATTATCTGGGCAAGTAACAGCCACCCGGACACTTTAATTCTTCCACATCCAATTCCTGTTGGCTGCAATAGAAGTGCCAGAGCCAGAACAACTGCAGGATGAAGACTTTATTATCAATAAAATATTAGCATATTTTCCTAGTGAGATAAACTTTCAGCCTACTGTGAAGGAAATATTTCCAACACCTTCTACCAATTGCCCTGTATTGAAATTTCACCCCATTGCATTTATGGAATGGTAATCTTTATTTATATTCTGCTTTTCAAATGATTTAAATAGATGGCATGTTAAGACACACACATTTTTATACTAGTGGATTTTAAAAATTATATAACTTGGGGACCTACTCTTACAGTTTCAATTTGTTAAAATATTAATAGCTTTTTTTAGAAATGTCTAAATGACGTGCACTTAATTAATGAGTTTATTTCCAAAGCTGCTCTGTTGATTCTCAGAAATTAATCACAAAGAATCTTTATTAACAAAAAGTAATTCAGAGTAAAAACAGACAAAAATTTATGCCCATCTGTTGCTGGCTTTTGGTTGAGCCAGACAAGCATATTTCAGTGGAGAGACTGTTTTTTAAACACTACCTTGCTGGTAACATTTTGGATGAGGAAAATACTTTTTATAAAAGGTTATACTAAGGGAAAATTTTTAGCAGAGTTTTATATCTTTATTTCCCATATGCACAGGATATTGCTTTGACATATCAAAGAATTAGTTTTCCTGCAAGCAGACAGAAAACGATCATACACCAAAAATGAATAAGGGGGTAAAATAACAACTGGGGAACACTATGCAAAAGGTTCAGGCTGCTTCTACCAAACAAGTCATACATTCATTCCGAAGAGGCTCAGTCCTGGCTCTATTGCTAGTTTTCACCACTATGGCCTGCTTATCAAAGCACTTTATCAGTAGGGAAGGGATGTGGGTTAACCACTTCACTCAGCTTTAACTTCCCAGCTAGCAGTCTGTCACCAAACAGCTGTTTTTCAATATGCACACTATGCACTGCAGAGCTGATTCAGAGCCCCCGACAAGAACAGCATTGTATTATGGGGCTTGTTCAAATTTGGTATTGGTTTCCTTTAACCTTCAAGGGAAAGGAATCTAAGCACAACTAGAAGCTTTTTATTTTTGGGGAGTGCTTTCACCATCACCTATATCATACAGCTCATACTTTTGGAGAGAGAGAGAGAATGCCTACTGTACTATTTACTGAGCCTACGAATAATGAAGTGCCCATCAATGTAAATCACTAATTTCATTCATAGTATCTCTGACTGGCAGGCTTCAGTGATCATTACAGCTACGCAGCCTAGAATCCTTACCAACTAAAGAGGCTGTCGCCTTAATGGAATCTATTTTATATTGTTATCTAATACTTCAGTCATGTGCCTCACGCTGCATCATAATGACATTATCAAACTGTTTTGCATTATTTTTATTACAGCTTAAAGATAGTATCCTGCTGGTCCTGATCAGTGGGTCTGGTCAAAAGTGCCCTGGGCTGACAAGCAGAATAATCAATTTAGGAGAGGAATTCCGGGTGAAACCTCAGTGTTCTCTGGATTGCCCATTTTTTCTCCTCCAGCGTTTTTCATTTTATTGTACAGGGAAGCTAGCCGCTCCTTTATGAATTCCATGAAAAGTAAAGGACATAAATGCCCATTATAGGTAGGTACTCCCTGGTGTAGTCAGGGCTTAAAAATTCCAATGGCAAGTATGGAGGGAAAAGTTCACTGACAAATGTGGAGGCCCCATGCCCCAATTTCTGCAGTTTAGACATGTTTAATAAAAATGTCTAGTCCTCATGACTGTAAAGATAAGCTGACGTAGTGCTGTCTTCAGTGAAGCAGCAGCGAAATAGACACGATCAGTTTCACTGCTACTATTCAGAATCATGTGGGTAACTATGAAGCTAACAGTTATGCTAGTTTTGTTGTGAGGTTGCTCAGGAAAGCTGTGAGCAACATTTTTAGGCAGGCAACTGAGCTATTCACAGGGCTAGATTCAGGGGTGAAAGTAAGATAAAATATTTACAGGTATGGGGTCCCAGCTCCGAGCCCCCAGAAGGGAAGGGGCCTCGGGTGGAAGGGGCGGGGCTGGGAGGTCAGCCTCCCCCAGCCAGCCCTTCCACGCTGCCCGGCCTGTACTGCCCAGGGCTCTGGCAGTGATTTAAAGGATCCAGAGCTCCAGCAACTGCCGTGGTAGCAGTGGTGGCAGCTGGGAGCCCCAGGCCCTTTTAAATCACGGTCCCGGGGCAGCTGCCCCTTCCCCCTCCCCTGTTGGTGGCCGTGGTGGGGTGTGGGCAAAAGGGGCAGCGACCTTAAAGCGTTGCCAGGGCAGCGCTTTAATGTGGGATGTGTATGGGCTGGTACCGGCGGCCACTTCTTATAGAATCCTTTAGTTTAACTCCCTTTAAACTGTATGGGACTTTTCTGTAAGGAGCAGAAATCACTGCCCATGAAGGAGTGTCTGCAGTTCCAATCATTTTGCAGACAGATTGGGTAGAGAGCCAGTATTGGTATGGTAATCAGACTGGATTTCTGTAGTACTTTCCCTCTGAAAATTTCATATCACTTTACAAACATTTATTGATGACATCTCAATGAGAGGTAAATATCTACAGTTTCAACAAAAATTTTCAATGGTCTGATGGTTAGAACAAAGATTCTTTCACTTTCCAGTTGTGTGCCTTTTAATCTTAGGCAGTGTGGTTATGTCTCTATTGTATATAGTTTCAGAGTAACAGCCGTGTTAGTCTGTATTCACAAAAAGAAAAGGAGTACTTGTGGCACTTTAGAGACTAACCAATTTATTTGAGCATGAGCTTTCGTGAGCTACAGCTCACTTCATCGGATGCATACTGTGGAAACTGCAGAAGACATTATATACACAGAGACCATGCAACAATGCCTCCTATCAGCAGGAGAGTGGGGTGGGAGGAGGTATTGTTTCATGGTCTCTGTGTATATAATGTCTTCTGCAGTTTTCACAGTATGCATCCGATGAAGTGAGCTGTAGCTCACAAAAGCTCATGCTCAAATAAATTGGTTAGTCTCTAAGGTGCCACAAGTACTCCTTTTCTTATTGTATATAGTGTTTCTTTATGACCGCTGCACTGTTGAACATTACCATATACAGTTATACTTTTCAGTGATCAGTATAATTGATTAGTTTGTCAGGTGGTCATACAGGTAGCACTTGGATCTAGAAGATTAGTGATCTTCACCAAAAATAAATATAGACATATGGCATTTCCATTAAATGAAGATATTCATTACATTGAAGAATATGTCCTGAACTTTGAAAGGGAACCATGTAAAGGAAGATAATCCATAAAGATTAGATTTGAGGGCCACTTTTAAAATACTGGCTATTTTGTAGTCTAGGTCTGTTGTTCTAAACCTGGAAATTCATTGCTGAATCCCTACATTTCTGTATGGTAAGCATACTTAGCTTCATAGATCATCTGTTGAACAAACATTTTAAGATATCTTTCTCTGAATTATTTCTAATATCAAATTAATGTCCATTGAAATGATTGTCTGTAATAATGGATATTTTGTAAAACTGATGTACTGCTGGATGACTGCTTTTGAAAGGCATTCTTGGTATTACATAGACAAATTCAGTGTAGATATTTATCTAGGAAATACTGATTTTATTAACACTTTGGTATCTTCAAGACTCTCCACAGAAGGATCATATATCCTTCAGAAAACAGCTTTATTTTATCACTTAATTGAGTCTTGCTGATTTCTTTCATTGGCTACATCTGGGGGGCTGGGCTTAAGTTGATTTTCCTCAAGCATAAAACTGCATCTGTTAAATTAAAATGTGTTGTTAAAAGCTCATTGAAATAAAATAGTATCATCTTTCTCTTAGCAGCACAATCCTTTGGAGACCAGTGACAATTCCCAAAGTATAATTGATTTAAAATATACTGAAAGTGTGAGAGATATTAGGTGAGAAAACACTGCTTCCCCTTATAAAGAAACTCTGATCATTTTTATTTGTTGTGGTAAATAGATTATTGAATGGCAGAGATTAGGTTTCAGTTTTGTGTCAGGAAGTCAGGATTGAATATAGAATTTCCTTTGCATCTGAAGGAATGAACAAGTGAAGATTTATTAGGTCATATTGTTTCAGTAATTATCATTAACTTGCAGACCAAGGGTAGCTATGTACCTGTTGAAGAATCGTGTGCACTTTGTCATCCTTGCAAAATATGAAAGAAATTATTTATTCAACAGGAACTCCTTTTCAAAATAAATGCATTCTAATGATGCAGACCTTGCCACCTTCCCTTTAGGAAGTGCTCTCCAAACAGTCTAAGGGAAACAACATTTTGCAGCTCTGACTAAGTAAAGGTCTCGTTCAAATGTTTGGCCCGCTTTAGTGTAAATCTTTTTTTCCAGAAAGACTGTAAAGATTTACCTGGGCCACAGGACAAAAATAACAAAGAATCCACTGCCAACTGCTATAGGTTTGTTTTTTGTTTTGTTTTTTCTTTAACTGCCTTACGTTGATTAGTCTTGCAGTTGCCCCCTTTTAAGTTGAGCTCTGGGACTTTATCATGTGTAGCCTTTTCCTGTAGCCTTCCCTTGTAGGGCTTTTTCACGTTTTTCCTTGTGGTCATTATTGTTTGTTCAATTATCTTCTTAAATTTAACTGCTGACTGTTGCTAGTTCTGGGGTTGACAAAAAGAATTCTGTAGCCTTGTCAGATTTTATTTAGAATGCGTATCTTTCATGATATACCTAGAATGTATCATGCCTATGGGGAGAAAAAAACAAAAAAATCCTCTGAAGTCCACCTCCGCTGTTTTGTAAATAACAGAAATGAATTAATAAATATACATTAAATAGAAAACCCCTGACATTTAAAACCAAAATAAATATAATATATAGTTGGGCTACTAAAAACATTTTAGTTAGATTTTAATATACATTTTTAGTTTATTTCAGTTAGGTATTGATACCTAGGGTGACCAGACAGCAAATGTGAAAAACTGGAATGGGGGTGGAGGGTAATAGGAGCCTATATACAAAAATCGGGACTGTCCCTATAAAATCGGGACATCTGGTCACTCTATTGATACCATGCCTCACAATGTCCCAGCACTGCAAAGATCCACCCAACGTAGGACCTTGATTCCTGACATGTTGGACTTTTTATCTCTTGCCTGTTTTCCTTTTAGTGGCCCTTGTCTTTTTATCTCTCCCTTCATTCGTTCACTTCTGTCTTGCCATTGCTTCCTTTCCCTTCAGTATTTTGTTCCTTCATCCTTATGGTACTTTTTGTGCTACTTTCCTGCCCATCTTTGGTCTTGTCTACACTACGAAATTAGTTCAAATTTATTAAAGTCGACCTGTAGTCTCCAGTTTTACAGAATCGATGATGTATGTCCCTACTGTGCACATTCTGTCAGTGGAGTGCATCCCCACTACCATGGGTAGCATCAACTCATGGAGTGATGCACTGTGGTCAGCTATCCCACAGTTCCTACTCCCAACTGGAATTCTGGGGTAGGCTCCCAATGCCTCATGGGACAAAAACATTTTCATGAGGTGTTTTGGGTACATATCGTCAGTCTCCCATGATGTACTTGGCTCCTCTCTCCCTGAAAGCAACGGCAAACAATCATTTTCACATCTAAAAGCCTGGGTTACTCGTGCAGAGGCCATAGCACCGGAAGCATGGACCCCACTCAATAGTACGCTGTTGTTGTGAGCATCACAGACACCTCGTGCATCATCCTGCGGTATTTGCAGAGCCTAGCTAGGAGCAGCCGCATGGAAGAATGTGATGCCACACAAATAGCCGTGCTGGAAGCCATGGAACGGAGCAATTTGCACATACTGGCAGTGGCAGCTGGGCTTGTTCATGCAGTGAAATACTGCTTCTGGGCCAGGGAAACAAGCACAGACTGCTGAGACCGCATCGTGATGCAGGTATGGGATGAGGAGCCATGGATCCTTTTGAATGCATAAGGCCACTTTCATGGAACTTTGTGAATTGGTTTCACCGGCCTTGAAGCGCAGAAATACCAAAATGAGACCTGCTCTGACAGTTGAGAAGCGAGTGGCGATAGCCCTGTGGAAGCTTGCAACACCAGATTCCTACATGTCAGTTGGGAATCAGTTTGGAGTGGGTAAATCTGCTATGGGGGCTGCTGTGATCCAAGTAGCCAGGGAAGTCAATTCACTTCAGCTAAGAAGGATAGTGACTCTGGGAAACGTGCAGGACATAGTGGATGGCTTTGCTGCGATGGGATTCCCTAACTGTGGTGGGGCGATAGACGGAACGTGTATCCCTATCTTGGCACCAGACCAACTTGTCAAAGAGTACATAAACCAGAAGTGCTACTTCTCAATGGTGTTGAAAGCACTAGTGGATCACAGGGGCCGTTTCACCAACATCAAAGTGGGATGGTTGGGAGAGGTACATGACGCTCACATCTTTAGGAACTCCAATCTCTTCAGAAAGCTGCAGGAAGGTATTTTCTTCCCAGACCATAAAATTACTATTGGTAATGTTGAAATGCCAATAGTTAACCTTGGAGACCTAGCCTACCCGTTGCTCATGAAGCTGTACACAGGCAGCCTGGACAGAAGTAAGGAGCAGTTCAACCATAGGCTGAGCAAGTGCAGAATGGTGCTAAACGTGGTTTTGGATGTCTAAAGGGCTACTGGTGCAGTTTACTCACTAGGTTAGACCTCAGCGAAAGCAATATTCCTACTGTTGTTGCTGCTTGCTGTGGTCTACATAATATCTGTGAAAGTAAGGGGGAAAAGTTTCTGGCAGAGTGGGGGGTTGAGGCAGATCACCTGGCTGCCAAATATGAGCAGCCAGAGACCAGGCAATAAGAAGAGCACATCGAGGCGCGCTGCGTCTCCAAGAGGCTTTGAAAACAAGTTAAATGAATGATCCAACTCTGATGTGACAGTTCTGTGTAGTGTTCCTTACCAACCTGCCTCCTTTCTCGCATGTACTGCCCTGTAAACTGTGTGCACAGTGAATAAAGAGCCTCTTGTACTTAATTCATGCATTTTTATTATGCTAACAAACACTGAACAGAGACAGCAATGAATAGCAAAGATAACCCAGGTCTAAGGGCCTGATAACACAGGGGGAAGGGGCAAGGATACGCAGCTTATTACAATTGCACTGTCTAGCAATCAAAGCTATGGGAATGAGAGCCTTCTGCTCCATGAACTGTCCCCTAGAGTTGAGTTCAAGGGATAACAGAACTCCCCCTGCCTTCCGCCCCTCCACCCTCTCCATTCTAGGGCCTCTGGGAGAGGAGGATATGGAACTTCGTGAGGAGGACAGCTGGCTCATCATTGGGTGCAGCGGGACTCTAAGGTCTAGCTGCCTTTCTTGCACCTCAACCAGACGCCTCAACATGTCTGTTTGCTCCCCCATAAACTGCAACATCTCCTCTTGCATGTTACGCTCTTGTTCCCTGCTTGCTTTCCTGCCCTCTTGGTCGATGTGCATGCTCTCTGACAGTGTGAGCCTCCATGCACTCAGCTGGGCCCTCGGAGGAATGCATCAAATCACAAACATGTCTTCCCTTGTCCGCTTTTTTCGCCTTCTAATCTGGGACAGCCTTTGTGCTGGAGTGGAGGAAGCACCCAGAGAAAATGTTGCAGCTGCAAGGAAAAGCATACATTGTTGAAAACAAAAGATTAACTGTTGCAATGAATGAAACAATTCACAGTAGTAAATACATTCCCTGAGGTTCTCAGCCAAATTTTGGGTTTTAAAAGAAGTAAGGTTAAACACATGGCAGAGCTCTGGGCATCAGATTTCGGTTTGCAGGCATCCGTGGTAAGCACACACGAAAGGGTAGGCGGTGTCAGGGCCCACCCAGGGACATTTTTTAGTGTGGAAACTGTTGGCACATGAACAGGCTTTTCCGGGGAGCACCCTTTGCGTGGCTGCACTGCCCGCCACTGTATGCCAATTGTTTACTTCAAATGAAACATTTAATGACCATTGCATTTAACCCCTGTAGTGTTATTACAAGTGTGCCCTCACCAGAGGTGCCTTCCCCACCACTAAGGTCCCGCAGCATTGTGTCCTGGGAGGGGATTGGCTCCAGAGTTAGGAAAAGGTCCTCGCTGTTGGGGAGAATGGATCCTCCGCTTGCCTGCTGCGCATTCTCCTCTTCCTCATCAACAGTGTCCTCCTTGTTGTTGCCCATGGCCGCATGGGTCCCTTGGGAGGTATCCACAGAGAGTGTTGGGGTACTGGTGGGGTCCCCACTTAGAATCGCATGCAGCCACTCATAGAACCAGCATGTCTGTGGTTCAGCACCAGAGTGACTATTCTTCCCCCCACCCCCCATTGTCTTCTGGTACACTTGCCTGAGCTCCTTTATTTTCACGTGGCACTGTGTGCCTGGTATAGCCTTTTTTCCCTCCCATGCCCTGTGCGATTTTTGCATAGATGTCAAGATTTTTTCTGCTGGTTCGTAGCTCTGCCTGCACAGATTCTTCTCCCCACACAGCAATCAGATTGAGTGTCTCCTGTATGCTCCATGCTGGAGCATGTTTGCGTACCTCAGTAGCCATGGTCATCTGTGGTGGTGAGCTCTCCATGCTGATCAAATAGGAAATGAAATTCAAAAGTTCCTGGGGCTTTTCCTGTTTGTTTACCTGGCTGCAGTGCAGTGGAGTTGAAAGCGCTGTCCAGAGCGGACACATTGGAGCACTCTGGGATAGCTCCCGGAGGCCAAACAAGTCGAAATACACTGTGCTGTGTCTACACTACCCCTAATTTGACCCAGGAAGGTTGAATCTAGCGCTACTCCTCTCATTGAGGTGGAGTACAGGCATCAACAAACATTATAAATTCAACCTAATGCAGGGAATGTCGATCTAACGACATAGTGTAGACCAGGCCTTTGTGTCTTATCTCTCTTCCACCCACCATCAGCATGGGAGCACTATTCATGATTTTTCTGTCAGTAAGTTGATTCTTTTCTTTTCAGTGAATGCTTCCCTTCTAGATTTGCTCACATGCTTCAGGCAAAGCAGGGAGGAAAGTGATAGTATTAGAGGAGATCAGACAGCACAAGATCAACAATTAGCAAAGTTCAGAAGCATGCTGGGACATGGTCAGGAAAATGCCTTAAAACAGGATGTCCCATGAAATACAGTACACTTGAAGAATGTGACAGCATTTAGAACCCTGAAGGGTTGTAACATATGTAGTTGCTTTTTGTATCCACAATTTGCAGATTTGACTACAAGAGCATAAGGATTGAAAGGGAGTTGACATTTCAGGTAGTTTTCTAAAAAGTGGCCATTAAAAGAACCATTATCCTAAAATTTCTCGGTTTTGTTTTTAGTTACTTGAAAACTTCGTTTCCTCGTTACAAATGCACCTTGTCAGTTTTGGAGATACCTGTAAATATGTGCTGTGTTGTGAGTCATCTTCTTAGTTAATCTTTCAGTTGATTTTTAAGTGCATTATTTGCTTAGTCAAACCTCTGTTTTGCTTCCGCAAATGAATTATTTGCCTGATAAATCCTATTGGTTTATTTGGATCCGTTACAGCCTGTAAGGTAAACACAGATTTTGGCATGTGTTGTGATTTAGAAAACATGTATTATTTACCCATCAGAAAGTAATGGGGCCATTATGGTCCTGCTTGTAAATCCTTCTCAGTTACTATTATTATTGACCCAATAGACAGTAACAACTCTTGGGAGCTGTTGTGGTCTATTCATATTCATTTGGTAGTCATGCATGTGCATAAAGTCTGGTTGCTGAAAATATTTTTAAATGTTTGGCTGAAAAAAATGTGTTAAGCTCTGTTTGTAAATGAAATTGCTTGGTCAGTTTTAATTTCTCTTTCCCTCTACCCCCGAAAGAGTTTTATCCCAGCGACTTTTTTAAAGGCATATGTAACTTAACACACTGTCTAACTTTTTAGAGAATTTAAAAAAAGTTTTTACAGTGAGATTTGTATGCCAAATTTCAAATAAAAGCAAAGTTTTACAGCTGAATTATAAAACAGGAGTTCATAATGTAAATGTAGACACATCCATAACTTTAATGGTGCAAGTAGTTTTGCTATAACAACACTTTTGTATTTCGGAATTAGATGTTTATATAATTTTAGTCAAATAACTTTTTAAAAACCAAAAAACCTTTCACATGACATTTGAGTCAGTCTAGACTAGGCTAAAAAGGTGTTGTCACCAGTGGTATTAACACTTGGCACCAGCAACAAAATTTCCCACAACCATGAGCCAAAAAAAAAAAAGGACATGGACATTGTTACCAGTGGTGGAAGTGCAGCAACTCTGAACAATATACATTGTATCCTCCTGTTTTGTGCTCTATCATTGTGGACGGGAACATGTAAAGATTACAGCTGCTTTGATGCACCAGGTCCTTCCAGATCCATGCCACAATGATCTGACCTGCGCTTTAATGATGGCTCTTTGTGGTGGGTAAAAATTCATGCCTGTTTACAGGACCAACAGAAGGTCCAATGAAGTCTCACTGAAGGCCTCAAAATAGGGTTTAAATTGTGACATAAGAGGAATATAGCCCTTGTTCTGGCCTGCGGCAAAGAGGTGAATTTCACTCTGTATACAAAGTCTGCTGACATACCTTCTTTTAGTAGGCTCAGCAGTTGTTAGAGTGCTTACTGTGCTCTGCTCAATACCTCTCAAAACTGCTCAGTCAGTCACAGAATCGTAGGGCCCTATCCTACATACAACCAGTAATGCATGCGTCATTTGACACTGAGTTAGCAAGTCTAGAATTTAGACATAAAATCAGTGATTAAGCTAGTGCCATACAAGAGTTCAAAATTTGAAACCTGACACTGTGGTCTCCTTAAAGTTCCTAGAAAAGTCACTTGATCCAAAATCAACACATTTTATAAGTAGCTATACATAGAAGGGAAGGCTGGATTTTGGGATTGCAAAAGGGCAACGTTGAACTAGTTTTTGGGTAACCTAAACAGTGAATTTTCATTCTTTCAGGTGTTTGGGCTTCTTGTGAGGGTTGTCCTCTCTCTTAACAAAGTTATTTGACTGGGATTATATCTAATGTGTATATGTACACATTAACCTCAGCCTAATTTCCGTCTCCCCCGTGGTTAAATGTAAATGTAGGAATAAAATGAGACTATGACAAAGCAGTCAGTGGTCTTTATTTGTATTTAACATTTACTATCTGATATTAATGAAATGCACCCTTCCATGGTGCATTGCAAAATCCTCTTTTTACTACAGCAATGAACAAAGTCCAAAGAATTTAACAGCGAATAACAATAAATCAATCATTTAGTGAGTTTGTCAAGCTTGAAGAGATTAGTGTTAATTCTCAGATGACCTTACATACAATCTAGTAGTTCTGAATAAGGAGTCTAGCTTGCTCAAGAAGACTTGAAGCATTTTAACCAACCACTTTGCCACCCCAAACCACTACCTGTCATTCTTTGTCATTCTTTGGCCTTCATATAAGATCATTAGTCAGTAATTATAGCTCTTGTCTGTGAAATATAGTAATCAGTATTTGCTAACCTCCATTATGCAAACATAAATCAGTCGAGAAAAATGGTAGAGGACGTTTATTTGCAGTCTGTTTATTTTAGAAGTTCTTCACAGGTAGTCCACAAGAAGGCTTCATTTGCCAAAGCTACAGCAGTCTATCGCTCTTTTCTGTAGACTTAGCTTATCATTAATAGAAAGCAGCATGTGTACATCCTGCAAACTCATTTCCTTATTTAAAGTGGGCATCCTTCCGTTACTGAGATATGCTTCCTCTTTTAATACAGGAGTGAGGACCAAGCCTTTGTAAGTTCTTAAAGGCACATCCCTTCCAAATGACCTTTTGTCCTGTCCTACTAAGTTGCATTGTTTAGTCGACGACTCTGTGTTCATTATAGTTACATGAGATGTCTTAAGAAAAGAAAAGAAAAAAAGTTTTTTGGTAATTAAATTTGGAAACATGTCACATTTTCCTATTATAAAGCATAAATGAAAGCTCAGTAGAATGCCTGGTTCCTTTTTGTATTGTACTGGATGAAATGAGTTCCAAGGAATAATGTATTTAACAAGGTTCTTGTTGAGTCTCAGACCATCTCTGCTCAGGCAAAATTAAAAATACCCACAAAATTTTCTCTAAATCTTTTAAAATCCATCATGCAAATACAATATTTTACTCCTTTATCTTCTCTTGATTTAGAATTAATAAAAGGCACCCAAACACAGGCTCTGAGCACCCGCTGCCAGTTATGCGAAATAATAAACAAAATGCAATACAGTCAACATGTGCCTCCTATCGGGCAGCAGCAATACATAATCAAATACCATTAGCCTGACAACACCCTGATCTGTATCTCAGTCTCTACATCTCTCTTCAGAGGCTAGATGAAAAAAATGGATCCTGTAGTGTACCCATACTGTTCCTTTTAGTATCTTTTGATTTTTCACTGATTAAAGAGCTGTGTTTAAAGAGAACTTTTTTACCCTTTATGTTAAAAACTCCTCTTGCTTGATTTACTTAGCAATGCCACAAACAGTTGAATTCACACTTCATTGCTGTGGCATTATTGAATGAATCAAACAGGAGAAGGTAGGTGATTATAAAGGATGTATTTCCTATTTACTGTACCTTAGTAGTTGGCAGTGAAGGAAAAGGAAATACAGAAAAAGTTCATGAGGTTTTGACAAAGTCTTGGAGCCAAATACTGCCATTAGATACTTGTGTAAGCTGTAACTGCATAATGGGTTATTTAATTTTTTTCTATTTTTATCCTGGCACCAGGTAATTCAGAGGGGAATGCTAACCCATCTCTGAGGTACTTCAGATGAACTCCTTTGTCTCAAGAACAGATTTATTTTTTTTCCCAGTAAATAACCAGAAAAAGTCAGTTACAACAATACTTTTCATTTGGAACTGTGGGCAATTCATAGACTGTCTTGTTTTGAAATTAACAGTTATGTGCTTCAGAGAAACTTGATTATTGGTACTTGAACACTCCAGACCTATTTTCATCAACAGGTATAATGTCTTTCAATCCTTTTCAAGAATTAGCCATCCATGGCAGAAACTCTGTTTTTAATCTTTTTATTACTACTATATAGTTTATTTTTAAACAATTTGTGAATCTTTTCTTGTTTAAAGGTCCTAGCCTGAATTGGGGATCTGCTAATGCAGACCTCCCCACTCTCGTGGGTTCCATTGACTTAACTAGGATGGATGAATGGCCTGCACAGGGGATCCTAATTCAACTGTTTACCCAGTGCGTATCTTTACATACTGCAAGTGATCCCAACTTCTATGGGACTCCCCACGTGCATAAGTCATTGCAGGTTCAGAAACTTATTTGCAAAAAAAGAAAAGGAGTACTTGTGGCTCCTTAGAGACTAACCAATTTATTTGAGCATAAGCTTTCGTGAGCTACAGCTCACTTCATCGGATGCATACTGTGGAAACTGCAGAAGACATTATATACACAGAGACCATGAAACAATACCTCCTCCCACCCCACTCTCCTGCTGGTAATGGCTTATCTAAAGTGGTCACTCTCCTTACAATGTGTATGATAATCAAGTTGGGCCATTTCCAGCACAAATCCAGGTTTTCTCACCCCCCCCCCCACGCAAACTCACTCTCCTGCTGGTAATAGCCCATCCAAAGTGACCACTCTCTTTACAATGTGTATGATAATCAAGGTGGGCCATTTTGATTATCATACACATTGTAAAGAGAGTGGTCACTTTGGATGGCTATTACCATCAGGGGAGTGAGTTTGTGGGGGGGGGGGGGCGCGGAGGGTGAGAAAACCTGGATTTGTGCTGGAAATGGCCCACTTGATTATCATACACATTGTAAGGAGAGTGATCACTTCAGATAAGCTATTACCAGCAGGAGAGTGGGGTGGGAGGAGGTATTGTTTCATGGTCTCTGTGTATATAATGTCTTCTGCAGTTTCCACAGTATGCATCCGATGAAGTGAGCTGTAGCTCAGGAAAGCTTATGCGCAAATAAATTGGTTAGTCTCTAAGGTGCCACAAGTCCTCCTTTTCTTTTTGCGAATACAGACTAACACGGCTGTTACTCTGAAACCTGTCATTATTTGCAAAAAAGTATTTTATTGTGAAACAGAGGTGCCTGTGTAGGGTGTACAATAACACATATTACAGTACCATTTATTTAGGACCATCCAGAGTAATCAGTAGAAAAATATGCCTATTTATAGCTTGTGAAACAGTAAACCCAGTGAGTCCACAGAAGGCCACTTGCAACAGGACACAATGAAAGGGATGATCTTGTGTTGAAGGCACTGGACTGAGACTCCAGAGATCTGGGTTCAGTTCCTAGCTCAGCCAAAGGCTTCCTGTATGATTTGCATTATTTATTGATATTGAGAGAGCACCTAGTGGCCTCAACCAGGTTGGAGCTCCATTGTCCTAGTCATTGTACATGCATATAATAATTGACAGTCTCTGCCCCCAAAGAACTTACAGTCTTGGGCAAGCCACTTAATCTCTCATGCCTCAGTTCTCCATCTGTAGAAGGGATATGATAATACCCTTTCTCCCTCTTTTTGTCTGTCTTGGCTATTACCTTGTCTATGTAGATTGTAAGCATAGCACTTACTGTGTTCAGAGTATGGCACAATACAGTGAGGCTCTAGTCTTGCCTTCAAGCACTACAGTAATTCAAATCATAAGCAATAGTCAATTACCCCAAAAAGAAAAGGAGTACTTGTGGCACCTTAGAGACTAACCAATTTATTTGAGCATAAGCTTTCGTGAGCTACGGTTCACTTCATCGGATGCATCCGATGACGTGAGCTGTAGCTCACGAAAGCTTATGCTCAGATAAACTGGTTAGTCTCTAAGGTTCCACAAGTACTCCTTTTCTTTTTGTGAATACAGACTAACACGGCTGTTACTCTGAAACCTGTCAACTACCCCAAGGCTCCAGTTCATGTATATATGATCTGGGGTCAATTTATGGCTTGATCAGAGAAAAAACAACAATAATAAAAGACTTTCCAAATAGACTGATATCTTATAAACTGTGTTATATTGTTTCTCCAAGTAAATGTGTCTGTCCAACTAAAATACAATTGTAAATGAATGACTTGATGGAAAATTCAAACTTGCCATTTATTCTGAGTTTAGAATTGTTTGACTCAAGTTGCACCGCAGAACAGGTCTTTGCATGACTTTGAATTTGAGTGATTACTGAGAATCTTTAGCCTTCAGTTCATTAAATCCACAGTGTCTCTCTTGTAAAAGCAACTTGTCATATTTACTGTGCTAAAGATGGCTGGGAAAGTGATACCAGCAGTCTGAGAAAGAAAAAAGTAGCAATTACAGCCTCCTGACTGTTAGCGGTGTTTGGAAACAAAAGGCATTAACCTCAGACCTCTTGGTGTGCATAGGCAGATGTAGCAGAAGCGATGGAGGAGCTATGTGTCCATTCACACAAAGAAGTCTGTAGGACAGATCACGTCACGTGGTTGCTCTTTTACCTTCGTTAGCGACTGATAGCTCAGTCTTTGAGGGACAGCTTTAATTTGTGCTGTCAATTTGGCTACGCATCTTTTAGCGACACAGCTGTGCCGCTACAGCCATGCCGTTAAAGGCATGCCACTTAAAGGCGTGCAGTGTAGCCGCTGTTGGTCGGCAGGAGAGAGCTCTCCCGCCAACAAAAATCTTCCACCCCCAACAAGTGGAGGTAGCTTTGTTGGCAGGAGAGCTCTCCTGCGGACAAAGCATTGTTAACACTGGCACTTCTTGTCCGCAAAATTTTTGTCATTCAGGATGGGTGTAATTTTTTCACACCTCTGAACGACAAAAGTTTTGTCATTCAGGTTCCAGTGTAGACAAAGCCTTACTGTAAATTGATCTGACTGGTCTCTTCAGTTTTGTTTAAAACCAAGTAATATGTGTATCATGGAAAAAAACTGTATAAATTTTGTACACAAAAATTTAAATGTTAGCTGTTTTATTATATATTTTTATTATAGTAGGGTCCGAGTCCTGTTTGGGACCCATCATGCAAGTCAATGTAGTATATATAGTAAGAGATACTTTGTGTGCTAAAGAGAAATGATGAACAAAGGGTGGAAAAAAGGAAATACTGTCCCCATGTTACAGATGGACAACTGAGGCCTGGTCTACAGTACACGGTTATTTCGGAATTAGCCGAGTTAATTCGAAATAAAACTGATTCCGTCCACATGACCAAACCGGTTTTTTCGATTTAAATGGCTCTTTAATCCGATTTCTATACTCCACCTCGCCAAGTGGAGTAGCGCTAAAATCGAGATCACAGTTCCGGGTTACAGGTACCGTGGATGCAATTTGACATTATTGGCCTCTGGGAGCTATCCCAGAATGCTCCCTTGTGACCTCTCTGTCACAGAGATTAAGGTGAAATCCTGCACCCACTGAAGTCGGTGGAATTTTTGCCTCTGAGTTCAGGGGGGTCAAGATATCTCCCAAAATGAATTGCCCGAGGTCACACAGGAAGTCTGTGGCAGAGCTGGGAACTGAATTCAGTTCCCTAAGTCCCAACCCCAGCTTAATGTATGAATTCTTTAAAAACTCCCCAAGCTGAACACATTAAGAACTTTCAGGTTTCAGAGTAGCAGCCATGTTAGTCTGTATTCGCAAAAAGAAAAGGAGTACTTGTGGCACCTTAGAGACTAACAAATTTATTTGAGCATAAGCTTTCATGAGCTACAGCTCACTACATCGGATGCATTCAGTGGAAAATACAATGGGGAGATTTATATACATAGAGAACCTGAAACAATGGGTGTTACCATACACACTGTAATGAGAGTGATCACTTAAGGTGAGCTATTACCAGCAGGGGAGAGGGGGGAGGGAACCTTTTGTAGTGATAATCAAGGTGGGCCATTTCCAGCAGCTGACAAGAACGTCTGAGGAACAGTGGGGGGTGGGGGGGTATAAACAAGGGGAAATAGTTTTACTTTGTGTAATGACCCATCCACTCCCAGTCTCTGTTCAAGCCTAAGTTAATTGTATCCAGTTTGCAAATTAATTCCAATTCAGCAGTCTCTCGTTGGAGTCTGTTTTTGAAGTTTTTTTGTTGAAGAATTGCCACTTTTAGGTCTGTAATCGAGTGACCAAAGAGATTGAAGTGTTCTCCGACTGTTCTGGAATGTTATAATTCTTGAGGTCTGATTTGTGTCCATTTATTCTTTTACGTAGAGACTGTCCAGTTTGGCCAATGTGCATGGCAGAGGGGCACTGCTGGCACATGATGGCATATATCCCATTGGTAGATGTGCAGGTGAATGAGTCTCTGATAGTGTGGCTGATGTGATTAGGCCCTATGATGGTGTCCCCTGAATAGATATGTGGACACAGTTGGCAACAGGCTTTGTTGCAAGGATAGGTTCCTGGGTTAGTGGTTCTGTTGTGGGGTGTGTGGTTGCTGGTGAGTATTCGCTTCAGGTTTGGGGGCTGTCTGTAAGCAAGGACTGGCCTGTCTCCCAAGATCTGTGAGAGTGATGGGTCGTCCTTCAGGATAGGTTGTAGATCCTTGATGATGCGTTGGAGGGGTTTTAGTTGGGGGCTGTAGCTGATGGCTAGTGGCGTTCTGTTATTTTCTTTGTTGGGCCTGTCCTGTAGTAGGTGACTTCTGGGTACTCTTCTGGCTCTGTCAATCTGTTTCTTCACTTCAGCAGGTGGGTATTGTAGTTGTAAGAATGCTTGATAGAGATCTTGTAGGTGTTTGTCTCTGTCTGAGGGGTTGGAGCAAATGCGGTTGTATTGTAGAGCTTGGATGTAGACAATGGATCGTGAGGTGTGGTCTGGATGAAAGCTGGAGGCATGTAGGTAGGAATAGCGGTCAGTAGGTTTCCAGTATAGGGTGGTGTTTATGTGACCATCGTTTATTAGCACCGTAGTGTCCAGGAAGTGGATCTCTTGTGTGGACTGGTCCAGGCTGAGGTTGATGGTGCGATGGAAACTGTTGAAATCATGGTGGAATTCCTCAAGGGCTTCTTTTCCATGGTTCCAGATGATGAAGATGTCATCAATGTAGCACAAGTAGAGTAGAGGCGTTAGGGGACGAGAGCTGAGGAAGCGTTGTTCTAAGTCAGCCATAAAAATGTTGGCATACTGTGGGGCTATGCGGGTACCCATAGCAGTGCCGCTGATTTGAGCTGATGCTCAAATAAATTTGTTAGTCTCTAAGGCGCCACAAGTCCTCCTTTTCTTTTTAAGAACTTTCAGTATACCTGTTGCACCTCCAGTGCAGGTTTGAGGATTTGAAAGTTCAGTATATCAGGTTTCTGTGTCATGTGCAAATATATCATACTTGCATAGGTGATAGTCTGAAGTAAAGTATTCACTAAAGTTGCTCTTACCGCCCAGCCATAAAGAATGGCTATCTCCTGCTTGCTCAAGTTCCAAAGACATATTGTGACCTAGCTTTATAAATTGTGAGTGAAGTCAGTGAATGATTTTGTGCTATTAACTTCAGTGTGGGTGTGTCTTTATGAAATGTGAGTGGTTAAAATTAAGGTACTGGCAGTAAAGGAGACTGATTTCTCCTCCCCCTTTCTCTTCTCTCAAAATAAGATACTGTTCAGGCAGCTACATTAGATCTTGCTCGTGTGTGTGTGTGTGTGTGTGTGTGTGTACGCAAAATCCAACTGGTTAATGACCTTAACACTCTTGGAATGCTCTGCTCTAGTAGAGTGGGAGGAAGGAGGAAAAGGGGGAGGGCAAGAAATTCTCACTGCTTGGGTGTTCAGTCTCTTAAGCAAATGGACATGAGAACACATTCCAGAAGACCCTGTATGTCTACAACTCTTATTAGAAAAATAAGAATATTTATATTTTTAATTAAACAAGTTGCAATGGTTTCCTTCTGCAGCTGTATATGAATATTTTCACCTTAAACATTTACTGAAGGTATAAAAGGGTTTTCATTTCTTTTTTTGTGGTACGAAGAAGGAAAAAGCCAGATCAACTGCAAATTATATGAATAAAGACCATCTAATCTGCCTCCATGTGTTGTCTACTACTGGGCAATTTCTGCAGTATGGTATAAACTGGGTGTGTGAATTTATGTAGTATTTGGATCTGCTGTTTTGTACATGTATGAAAGCATTATTAAGGCAATAATGCTGCAAACACTAGTCTATGTGCTTAGCCGTAGTTCCACTGTGTGCATGGTTCCATTGGCTTCAATGAGACTATTCATGACCTTAAAGATAAGCAAGCAGCTAAGTGTTCGCAGCATTGAGGTCAATTGGGATTGTATAGTGATGGCTATATCAGCACTTATAGAATAAACCTCAGTTTTTAGCAGCTTATATATGCAACCAGAAAATATGTTGCTTGGTACATTTTATATCAGAAAACATAAGAACCTTTTGTTTCTAATTTAGAGCAGATTTTTAAAATGTTTTTAAAATTAGGTTTTTGGATCTAGTTCAGATATGGTATAAACTTATTTGACATTAGTGGTGTTTCATGTATGTGTCTGAGACCAGGACATGCACAGTTGTATCCCGGCTGCTGGTTTTAAGAGCAATCTGCCTACTTTTCTGACCAATCTGGTGCCATAGCCAAGCAGGCAAACTACTACAGCTGTGCTCATTAGGCTGAAAGGAAATAAAATGGTACCCACGATGGCACCTTTAGCTTAAGTTTTTGTGTTCTTTTAATAGCAGATAGGTGGTTACGGATTTTTTGCAGCGTAGTTGCTCTGTGCTATTATTTTAAAGGACCATTAAGTTTCCCAGAGACTGACTGAGTTAAGGTCCTGATTTCTGTCAGCCATGTACAGTACCAGGTTTGAATTTGAGCATGGTTATAAAAATGAGTTTTCCTACTTTTTTAAAAAAATGCCTTAAGAATCATTATGAACTATTAGCTTGATGCTCTGGGATATAAGGATACAGACTGCTGGCTGGGCTCATAGAAACCAATTTTTTTAAATACTTGGTATATTAAGAGAGAAATGTATAAGTTAGCAAGTATCTTGTGCTGACCCTGGAAATTACATTCATTCTTCTACCCGTTGGTGCATATTTTAATAGTGTACTTAATCACGTGGGGTGGGGGAAGGGGCTAAAGGAATACTTATCTGATCTGTTGGATAAATTATCCATCTATTAAAAAATCTGGCACAACATACTCTTTTTTTTTTCTTTTTAAGCAAGCAAAGAACATTCACAGAGAAAGAAGAATTATAAACAAGAATTAAAGTTTTAGTAAAAGTAGTAAAATCAAGTTCAATCAAAATATTAAGATTCCATTTTAATCACGTGCTGCATTGTCGTGTTAAAATGGTAAAAAGAAATGCAAATTAACAAAATCTTCTTTTATATTTCAACCTCTGTGAAAATGTTAGGAAAGAAAATCTTTTCACTTTCAACTAAGAATCCATTTCATTCTATACTTGTGTAGATTTTTGTAAAAATGCCAAAACACCAGCACACCCTACCAAGCATACCTGACACATTTTGAAATTGAACAGTGATGTAATTATTCTTGGTTTTTGATATATATATGACAGGTCAAGAGGAATTTTTCAAATTAAGAGCATTTTACATTTAAGATATATTTTGTTTGCCAATTCACTGAAAATGAAGTGTACTCTTTGAAAGAAAAGAGTAAATGTTACTCTTTAAAAATTAATGAAAAATAAGGTTAATGTGAGATAAATAAATCTAACTTTAATGTCAATACTGTAGCATAAACAAACAAACAAAACAAGGAAATTCAAAGTTAATTCAGTATTTATTCATTACATCTTTTAATTGGGCTAAATATTGCAAGCCTCTCTTGGGATTGACGTCAGTGGGACTTTTGCCTAACCCAGAACTACACAGTTCAGTCTATTATGAAAATGAAATTCTCCTATATATGGATTTTTCTCACCTAAGCAATGAAAAATAAACTAATGATATTACAGTAGAAAACTATTGGTCCCTAAAATTCTTTGAAATTGCCCATTTTCAATGTATGCAGAAATTTTTTTGTACAGGTGTCTCAAATTGGAGTTTTTGGGGTAGGAGCTTGTTTTTTTACCCTGGTAATCATGACTAGTCCCTGTAGCAACATTAGATTTGTGATGTACTTGCAGAGAGATCATTACAAGTTTATAAACCCAGCAATCAATGGTGGTAAAGTTGCAAAATATTCTTTTTTTAAGTAGTTATTATGTTTTGGATTTCTATCATGAGCCATTGATTATCTTTATTTTTCTCATGATTTATTTTACACTCACCTCTTGTAATGTCAGGTTTCTCATCCCCACATACTGGCCATCAGCATGGTCTAATAGTTAAAGCACTGAGAGTCGGAAGACCTGGGCTTGTGTTTCCATCTCTTGCAACTGATTTTCTGGGTACCTTTATGCAAGTCATTAACAATATTAAAAAAAAAAAAAAAACCGCCTGTGCCTCAGTTTCCCCCTGTGTAAAATGGGGATAATACTTAGTTTTTGACAGGTTTTTTTGAGTTCCTCCAGTATAAAGGGCTGATAGTAAGTAAAGTAAAAGTATTGTTGTTTTTACCTACCACCTGTGGTACACAGGTAAACTTGTGTACCCTTTTCCTTGGTGTCCTTGTGGTGTAGACGTGAAGGATGTAAAAGCACGACTTTTGGATCCCAAGTGGAGTTTGCAAGGGTGGTATTTTTTTTTAAAAAAGTCCATGTTTTGACGTTTTAAACATAAATAATTTGAAATGGAGGTTACAGAGGAAATATGGTATCCTAAGATGGCACCTTTTGCTTAGGTTTTTGTTCTCTTTTAATAGGTGATTAAAGATTTTTCACCGTGTAGTTGCTTTATGCCATTATTTTAACAAGACTGTTATCTTGTAGGTCCTGAAGATGAAGAGGATCTGCATTCTGGTCTTCAGAGTGGTAGTTAAAAATAGACTTGAAAATGGCAACAAGCTGGATTTGCTGCTTCTCTAACAGTCTTTTCAAATAGTTTAAAGCAAATGATTCATCAAAAAAAGAACACTAAAAGAAATCTGCCAATTTGTAGAATTTGACTCCTCCTAATCAGAACAAGGCAACAGGATGTTGAGTTCCTGCTCTGCACCTGATTAAAGCCAAATGCACTAGAAACAGCTGGGAATAAGAGGAAGCGCCAAGCTCTTCTCAGTTGGGGGTAGCACAGCAAAAGAATGTTTTTTTTTTTTAAAAAAAAATCCCCTCTACCTTTGTTGTTTTGTTTTCCTGACTCTTTGACAGATAAGCACTTATTTCCTCTGGTATTTTGGACCCGTTAGAAACCACGTGCAATGTGCAGAACCTAAGAAGCAGCTAGATGTGTATATAGTCTAGAAACAATAATTTTTGTCACAGTATTTTAGGACATTCCTAGTCAGCATAGTTTAGCCAGATTTCTAACTTTACACACTGTGATCATGCAGGTGCCAAATTCTCAGAGTTCTGCCCACCCACAGTTAACAAGTTAAAAACTATACAAGAATAGAAAGCAGACTGAGATGTATTTTCCATCTGGATCTTTGTGGGAGTTTTCACTGCTGTACCCTGCCACAATTCCTTGAATTGAATTAGAGAAATGTAAGGGTGGAAGGGACTTCAAGAAATTATGTAAACTTGTTTGTTATTTTTTTACAAAGTGGCAATGCACCCAAATTCAAAATCTTTGTTAGTGTTTTATCTGTGCGTCTAGAAACGCTACACACATAAGTCTTAAAGTCAAAAAAGTATGTGAATGCCCTAAAATCAGAGTAAATGTATGATAATTCTTTTCATAAACTGATTCCAAAATGTGTTTTAAGAATCCCATAGAACAAAATGGAGCACAAAAAGAATCTTGCAGAATATACTGTGGATCTAGTGATAGTTTGTTTTGCTGTTTAAAATATGTTCATTATTGTGGCATCAAAGTTCTCTTAAGACCTTAAAACAAAACCATAGTAGGAAGTGGCTTCTAATGTGGCTATTCCCATGATGCCGGCTCTCAGCACTGGCATCATAATGCTCTTTAGTACATGTGCAGCTTCCTCTTTGCTCCTAGTGTCAACACAAGCTGTTGTTGCATGTCCTCTGCATTTCACGACTCTGATCAAATGATGGTTGAAGCCAGTAGAAATACTCCGTTGACTTCAGTGAGCTTTGGATCGGGCCCGTGATTGTAGTACTCAGCACTGTTACCACACAGCTCATCTCTCTCTGTAAACTCTGCTGGAAGAGCAGAGTAAATACTCTTACTGTGGTGTTTCTGAAAAGGGGATGATGAGTTCCATCCTCAGGCAAGCTTTGTTTTCAAATGGAAACTACTCTTTTAATTTTCCCTCAACCCTTTTTCTTGCAATAAAGACCAGTGGGACAAAACCATCTATATGCTGTTCTCTCTTCCCTCTCAACCGAAGGTGAAAAAGATGACCCATCCCTATCTCCTCATTTCAGGGTGTATCCCCTTTTCTTTTCATCTATAGCCTACTTGTCGCTGGTATTTCTGTGAACTTCCTTGTTCCATGAAACTGCCCTTTCATGAGCCTCATTGTTACCAGTGCACTGGCCATAATAGTTTTGGGAGCAATACTAATTTCAATTTGCACCATGAGAAGCAGGGTGGATTTGATTTAAATCAAATTGATTTAAATCACTAGTCAGGAAGACTCAATTTAATCATGGATTTCTACATAAAAGTGCATTCTTGTTGGTTGTTATAACCTTAATACATATTCTTCACAACTCAGAGATAGATGTAAGTTTCATTTTTTGAAGGTACACACTATAAATTTTTGAAGTGATTTATTTTGAAAACTTTTCAGATTAGTTTTATAGCTAGATCAGAAAATGAATGATTGGTTATTTCATTGACCAAAGATAATTGAAGCAGATATTTATGAAGTCATTGGGAGGTGAACTATCTCCAATTCAACAGGTTAATCATTAATATTTGGAGGATTTTCTTGCCATGCTGCATTAGGAGGAGAACATCACCAGACAGACATTTAAATTGTTTTCTTTTTAAACTAAAACAATGGTATGTATTCTGGATTTTTTTCTGCAACAGCAAACACATAATATTTTAACAAAACAAGCATATGAATTTTTGAATTTAGTTAAACATTCAAGTTTTTTAAAATCAGGTTTGTGTTCAAATTGTTTTTAACTAAAATAGTTAAATGAAATATTTAAAAAAAAAAATTAAATAGACTATGTCAGCCAGGTCAACATGAGAAACTTAAAATATTGGCTTTGGCAGTTAATTCAGTTGTCTTCACGTTCATTTTCCTGTTTGTTCACAATCTGGAAAAGAAAGACAAGCTTTCCTGCTTTTTCAGGTCCCAAACAGTTTCTCAATTTGGAATGAATTAGTCCAAAGGAGGAAAATATTCTCTCTATACTGGCAGACGAAGCTACTGCTGTTAAAAGTGAGACGATCACTTCAACAGTCTCTGAATCCAAGTGCTTAACTGACTTCCTCCAGTTCACTGGTGTGACTTTCCTAGAACATCATAGCAAACGTATATTTCTTGAATGGTTCACCGTTAGCTCTGAAGTTTATTATAGTTGGCATTGTGGAGGGATGATTGCTAGATGTCCATGTCATAGCCAACTCCTCTTCTTCAGCAGTTAAGGTTTGACCCTGGTACTGAGTATTGAGAATATCTGCAAGAAAATGAGCTGAAGATAGTACTTGCCTGTTTGTTTTTTTTTAATGCTTGTAATGTAACTCTGTCATTGCATTATTTCTCCTTTTAAGATCTCACTCAGTTCCTTCCAAATTTCAACAGCGTCAGCAATAAAACAGCTGTTTCCCTGCATTTTGTTCAAGGCTATAGAAATAGGCTTCGGGGTACTCAGCATGTGTTCAGCATTTCTCTTAAGCCCAATGTTGAGAACTTTGGCTGTGACAGTGCCATCTATTTTTTCACGACTTTGTTCACAAACTGTCATCAGATTAGGCCAGTTCTTGATACAGTGCTCAAAACAGTCCACTACTGAGTTCCATCGCACGTCTTGTGGGAGAGTTAGTTTGGTTCCTCCCACTTTTTTCAGAGCAGCTGCTGCAGAGTGGTTGTTATGGAAGTATTTTGCAAATTCAACAACATTAACCATTATTTCTGGAACACTGAAGTCTTTGGCTAGAAGGTGCATCAAATGAGCAGTGCAACCATACATTATTAGCTTGGGACTCTCTTCACTGTCTTCTAAATAATTGTTTTTCATCTTGGATACATTTGCAGCATTGTCTGTGACCAAGCTTTGCACTAGACATTTGAATTTTTTTTCCACGGTTTGTTATAGCTTTTACTGCTACTTTTTGTATGTATTCTGCTGTGTGTGCATGTCCTGATGTATCAATTTCCCTTCTTCTGTTGTCACAAGAACACATACAACAGGATCATTGTGAACATTTCTCCACCCTTCAAGACTCAGGTTAACAATTTCACCCTCTAGACCTTTTGCACACTGCTCAATTTTTCTTTCATACACTTTATCCAGCAATTTGCCTGCGACATCTGCTCTGTTGGGTGGACTGTATCCTGGTCTTAATGACGGAACCATGTTAATGAAGTGTGGGTTCTCAATCATACAGAAAGGACAGTTTGTTGCATAAACAAACGGGGCAATTTTTTCATCAGTTACCTCTTTTTGTAATCTGCTGGTTCTTATCACAAATGTATCTATGGTTGTTTCTGGATGATGGAATTTTCCTTTTTGCTACAGGAGATATACTGTGGCTGTGTGACATACATGATGTGACTGAAACACTATCATTGGCAGATAACTCTGAAATTATAGAAAATGATGGTGATCTTGAAGGTGGATAGACTTCAGAATCCTGTATGTTGAGGATGGATTCTCCTAAACAAAATAAGTCAGTGCAGTTATTTAGTTATTACCCTACTGCTCATTTAGTATTACTCATTGCATTCACTGACACTCAGTACTACTTTAAAGGTGAAATTGTAAAAGGAAGATCTGCCTATTTCAGCTGTTTATTTTTTTATCACAACTGCATCTAAAATGATAGTACCACAGAGTAACAACTATATTTTTTGCTCAAACATGAGAATTCAAGAATAGTCCAGAAGGAAGACAGGCAGTCCTTAAGAATGAAGTATGAAATAATAAAGTTTACCAGCCTGAAGATCCTGCATGTTCCTTTCATCATTTTCAACGCAGCTTCCTCCTGAGAAAGAACACTTCTCATGATGGTAGTTTCATTCAAGCAACCAGGCCTTGCACTACTTTGTTGCACTGTTTGCATTTTGCACACATTCCTGTCTTACCCCCAGGTAGAGAAACTTCATTAAAATATTCCCAGACTGGGTCTCTTTTACGGCCTGCTGCCATTATAGGTTTTCCCTTCTAGTGAGAGAATGATATGGTAGATCTCAAATCAATGAAGGCTACACTCAGAAAGACCTCAAGACTTCGGGATATGCTGCTCAAACAGTTTCACTTTTGTTTCTACTGCCTGTCCCTCCCTTTTCACATTTATCTCCAGACTTCTTCTCCTTTTCCAGATCTATTCCACCCCCCAACAATCTTCTATTCATTGAACTTTTTGAAACTTTGCACTTTTAGAGAGAGGGACAGGATTGACTCTGTGTACACAAATTTGCAGAGGGACAATAGGGTTGAGGTCTGTTATTTTTCACCTCTATATTTTATTTATTTATTTATTTATTTATTTAAAAACATTTTTGCTGTTAATAAGCATGTTATCTCTGGAGACACATATCCACAGTTTGAGAACTGAAAAACTAAGCATCTGTGATGGTGTCTTCTTGGCTGATCACTGAGTCCCATTGGGTAGATAGGAAGGTTAACCTAAACAATCTATACAGAAGCCCTGAAACCCATAAGATTGGGTCCCTAATCCATAAACTATTGGACTTTTCTTAAACATTACATAAATATATTGTCTCATACTATAGAAATAGAATTTATAATCCCTGTTCTATGATGATCTTTGACCTATAATGTATCTCAATTAAAACTATCTTTAGGTAGGTTTTTCCCTCAAAAAGCATTTCATCAAAAAAATGCAATTTAAATAAAAAAAAATTTATCCACCCTGATGAGAAGAGAGAGAGCCAAAATATTATGGCCTCCAAAAATGTGTATTTAAGATTTTAGTCTATGTTGACAAAAACAGAATGTCTTTTTAACCAGCAAAGGGGCTTTTACTTGTAACTGTTGAAAAGCCAAAATAATATATGCTCATTGAAAGGAAAGGACACTTTAATATAAACTTGCTCTGTAAATATGAAATGTCCGGTATTTCTGCTCCTCTTGTGGCTCACTTTGGGATTCAGGAAAGTTATTCACTTCAGGTTCTGTAGGAAACTTGTAAAGCAGACATTTCAGCTCACATATTTGTTATGACTCGATCCTGTACTGTTGAAGTCAGTAGGAGTTTTGATATTTACTTCTAATGGGAGCAAGATCAGGCCCTTTGTGAGCAAACAACATTACTTTATAGAACAGTCATGCTTCTGTGATTAGCAAGTCTCATTCTGTTACTATGACTGTTAGCACCTTTTAGACAGCAACAAGTTACTTTCCTCCTTTTCTACTATATAGTCTAGGACGCTTATTGATTGATAATGTATTTGCTTAGTATAGCATTGGAAACCATTTATAAATTATTGTGCATTGTCTATACAACAATGTGACAAGTTTGTTAGATTAAGTTAAAACAGCAGAGCAATAAACTCCCACTCATCACTTAATGTGTTTTTCCTGTCTCGTTGTGCCAGAAAAGGTGTTTGAAAATATCAAGAGATGCACTAATTGTCTATGACTTAATGGAACTTGCCTGCTGCTATTTTGGAGCACACAGTGATTATGTATTCTGAGATGTGCCTGTATTTAAAGCCCAGAGCAGATGTTTGGTATTGAGACTACTTGTGGAAACTCATATGTCAAGTATGCTCATTTGTATTTTATTGCTGCAAAACAGAAAAAAAATGTTCTAAATGTCAGAGAGTTCATTGCCTTTTTTTTTATTTGAATGGAAATATCTATTATACTTTTGAATAACCATGTTACAGTTTTCCATTAACTGACTCAGCTTAGATGGTTCTGAAAGTATGCAGTGTTGTTGTAGCCTTGTTTGGTCCCACCATATTAGAGAGACAAGGTGGGTGAAATAATATCTTTTATTGGACCAACTTCTATTGGCGAGAGAGAGACTAAAGAAGAGCTCTGTGTAGCTCGAAAGCTTATCTCTATCACCAACAAAAATTGGTCCAGTAAAAGATATTTTATCTCTCCCACCTTGTTTCTATGATTCTGAAAGACATTTTTGCTGTGTATAATGCATACTGTACATTGAATATGGTCGCTGCATAGCTGCTACTAGTTAAATTGTTTTCATTAAAAATAGTTTCCTATTTAGCTTAGGAGACGGAGGCTTTGAGGGAGAACTTTTTATCAACTTTGATTTCAGAAAAAAAATTACATTTTAATAAATACAATACATCATTATTATTTGTAGCACCTAGAATTTGTAAATTTTTTTTAAATTGATTTTAAAAAGGGTCAAAAGGTCAGAATACATAGTTGCTGTTAAACATATACCCATTTTGGGCTTGCTGTTGCTCCATAGAAATTTTTTTTAAAATGCCATTGTTTTCAGTGGATCAGGATCAGGCTTTTCATGTGCATACACGATATCTATAGAAGTGATCAACTTTCATTCATTCATCTTCGGAGCATGCTTCAAACATTTCATCGTGTACAGTGACATTCTTTTATTTCGTTTGCATTCTCCAGGTCTGCCTATGCCAGAGAGATAAGTCCCCTACAAGAGGACCAATACAAGAAGAAAGCAAAACTCTTGTGGTTTTGGTCCTTCTGTACAAGCTGGTCCCAAAGGGGAAGGCTAACTGGTCCTTATTACTTGTTTTCCTTTCCTCAGCAAGCAGAGGCTAACTCTTTTGGCTAATTTACTGGCTAGAGCTGGGGTCTGATTTTCTTATTTATACTGGAATATATCAGGAGTGCTGTCAATGAAGTCAACAGAGGCTCACTGAAATAAAATGAGTGTAGTGAAAGGCCAGTCAGGTCCTTTTTATTTGGGAATATTCCCCAAATATTTCTTTCTTATACGGATTTTAGTTAGTTTTCTATTAAGGTGTTTTTCTAGTAACAATGATTATTTTTTCAACTGACATTTGCTTGAGCACTCCATGGAGAAGGTTCACCCTCATAGTAGTGTATCCAGACTCCTCTTGTTGTCAGAAACTGCTCTGTTAATGGGATTACGGTCATCCCGATTGAACAGACCTGGAACAGCACAGTTCTCATCTCCATGAAGGAGGCTCAAAGGCACACTTGTGATATTTTGTGGTTCCGAAGGCACGTGATGAGTTTCACCGTTTCATGGATTTAAAGAATTCAAACTCTGTCCTCTGAGTGCATTTTTTCTGGATGCAGACCTTTCATTACGTGATCCATGATCTATGTGCCGTGAAGCTGAGGGATACTTATCTGCTCCATTTGCACAGCCCATAAGAGATTTATTCTGTTTTTCATTTTGGATTACAGTAGTATTAGTTGTTCAAGAGCCTACTGTTCCATATAGCTGCTGCCATAGTTACAGCCTGGGTGTACCTTCATGAAGGCAGATGAATTTGACCACTGCTCTGCAGAGCAAGAAGCTTTTCATCTGCCTGTACACAGATGATTGATTAGTGCCAGTAAAATCAGAAAGGAAGGTTACTCTGGTGTTGAATAAAGTGCCATCTTTTCTGGAGTTGCAGTGCTGGTCAAGTTTCTTTTTGGGAAAAAAAGACAAAAGGCTTCGCAGCTTAAGGCGTTGGTATGTCAAGGCTCACAGTATTAAGGAAGCTTGCACTGCCTCTGGTCATGAGCCTTTTCTGCTCGTTCCCATTCCACAAAAGTGGTCACTACCTCTTGGGCTTCTCGGCTGCAACTGTGGAAGGTGGTGCTTCTACGTTGTGTTTACCCAGGTCTTGGGTCTGGTTCCAGGGATGAACTAGGGGCTAGTGCAAAACTTGTCTTTTATAGAATTTATTGTTCCAACATGGTAACTGTATAATACCAAATCAGCTCTGTATGTAAATTTAAGACATGTTTTCCAGCATACCAACCAATGTAAAAATCCCACAAGAAAATAAGTTTTCCAGCAAGCCAATCATTCTCCAAAGAAACCACATTAATTTTTGTTTGTTTTGTTAAAAAATAATAAAGACAAAAAGCTGAATAATCCTGGGGAATCTGAGTGGTTATAGCCTCTTTGTGCCATCAGAACAACACTATTTCTCTTCAGGAGGTTTCAGAAAATTTGGAGTAAATATCTTGTGCCTTAAATGAGCTGGAATTTTCATAGGGTGTTGAGATTGTTTCCTCACTGTCTAATTCTTCTCAATACTAAGTGATGACACATTTTACATTTTTAAAGTAAATTATTTGGCCTTTATGTGTATGTATATCTTTCACAACTGTCAGGCTCTACTTTCTCTACTTACCTGGCTGGAATCTTTGTCAGACCATCTTGCCTGATTGCAGCTTCTGACTCAATCAGCAAAGAATTAAAGGATGAAAATAAACTTAATCACAATCTGCATAGTTTTGTGGTTTTATAGGTCTTGTCAAATAAACTTAATATCCTTTTTTGACCAGATTTAGAATTTGGGTCATAAAGGTGTTGATTTAATATATAGTACTTAAACTTCTGTAAGGCATTTAACTTAGTACTGCATGACATCCTACTTCCAAAAAAAATTAGTACTATACAGAATCAACATGGAGCCTGTTAAAAGGACTAAAAGCTGACTGATTAAGATCTCACAATGTAGTTGCTAATGGAGAATCATCAATGAGTACAGATGCTACTAGTGGAGTTCCAGAGGGGTCTGTTTTTGCCCCAGTGTTATCCTATGCTTTTATCAATGGTGTGGAAGAAAGTATAAAATCACTCCTTATGAAGTTTTCAGATAACAAACCGATTGATGGAAGAGCTATCTGGGTCACTTGGTAATATGAGGCCAGTCAAACAGTGTGCATTTTAGTCGAGCCAAATGTAAGAACGTACATCTAGAAATAAGGAATGGAGGCCATTTCTTCAGGATAGAATCATAGATGGAGGCCTGTGTCCTGGAAAGAAAGTGTCATGGCAAATAATGAACTGAACATAAGCTATCGGTTTGATGCTGTGGCAAAAAAAGGATTAACACACTCCTTGGGTGTATAAACGGGAGTATTTTGTAGAAATAAGGGGTAATATTAGCTCTGTAAGTAGCACTGGTAAAACCATTACTGGGATACAGCATCTGTACTGACGTCCATGCTGAAAAATTGGAGAGGGTAGGTAGAAGAGGTACAAGAATGATTTAAGGTCTGGGAAACCTGCTGTGCAGAGAGAGATTTAAGAAGATTAATCTCTTTAGTTTATTGAAGAGGACGTGATGATGATCTAGAAGTACCTACAGTGGGAAAAGATATTTGATAGGCAGTAATACTGAGATCCAGTGCTAAATAATGAGGCTAAATAAATTGAAACTGGAAGGGGTGAATTTTTAATGTGAGGGTAATTTAAATATTGGAATAACTTTGCATGGGATGTAGAGGAACCACAAGTTATTGAGCCTGATACAGAAATCACTGAGTGAAAATGTTGAGGCCTGGGTTACGTGATATTGTTTCATTTTTATATAGATATATTATAGAAGGGAAAAATAATCCATGGCTCTGTTACTAATAACTTCAACAAATTTACTCTGAATTCAGAGTTTTGTCTTCTCTCCTGGCAATGTCTGAGCAGATTGTGCTTTCCTGATTTATGTCATTCAAAAGCACTTGAAATTTTTTTTTCTCATCTGCGAGCTGAAACTGACTCTGTGGACTGAACACAAGCAGTTCAGTATATGAATTAAATATTTGATTATATGTCTACATTAATTGCAGTTTGACCACATGCTAATGTCTCTTCTGTGATTGGATGAGCATAACTCTTGCAATCAAGACAAGGTTTGAAGCCACCATTAGACTACAGATCTCTTGGAAAGGAAACAGGAACTAGGAAACTTCAGAATTCAGTCAAATCTTTTCCTTTCTGGTGAGCGCAGACCTTGCCCAAGACATCATTCAGAGGGGGGGAAAAAACAAGCTACATTAAGATTTACTGGCTGGGTTTCAATTTTAATTTTGTCTTCTAACATTCACACAGTTAAATACCTGTGCATTCATGCTTCTAGTTAGATGCTTGTCTCACTCCTTTAATCGTTTTTTTATGAGGGGCTTTGTATGAAGTCTGCCCCTCTGCTGGGCCAACCAGTGTCCCATCTCATATACAGTACACCATTTCAAGAGTGATTAATGGAATATATTTGTTAGTAGTATTTGGATACAACAACCTATGATGATAACACTTTATCCAAACTGAAAGAATTTTAACTACTTGTTGAGTGGGCTCAACTGCCATTGGCCCATAGAAGTCAGTGGTTCTCTGACAGTTTACATCAGCTCCTTTATTTGTTTTTCACCTTTAATGCCAATTACATACTTTCTGTATATCGCTCATTATTTCATTGACACTTTTTCTTTATGGTCCGTTTTTAGCAAGTTTCACTTTCTGACTCATGCACTAGCTCAGTGGTGCAACATTTAGGATGCAAACACTGAAGTGTAATGTTTAAATTAAAAACCTCTCTTCTTTGGGAAATTTCTATTCATTCTGTGTTTCATAAAACCAGTTGTTTACAAAACCTAAATTTCAAGTCTAATCAGTTTATCAGTGTTATTTGTTACTTATATAATGCCCTGGTGTGTCATGCTATACAAATTCACTCACTCACTCACACCAATACAGAGTAAGGGACCCATAGCTCAAAATGCTTTCAATCTTAAAAGACAACATACAGACTATGGAACAAGAGCGATGATCTAGCACTGTATTTTTACTGTTTATAGGGAATTAGAGATTCTGTTACCTGTGTTACAGAATTTAAAACGCCGCATGGGTCACATAGGTTTTTAAATATATTTTTAACTCCACAATTATCAAACCAAACTTACCAGACCACCTAACAAACTTTCCAAAAGAGTCAGATTCCCAGTCCCTATTGTGCACAATATAATTAACCGGATCTGAACTTTTTAGGACCAACTGTTTTAAAGATATGGTGTTCCCAAAAACATCGGCACGTTTTGCAAAACCTTTGTAGGTGTGTCTCCCCCTCTCCCCCGACCATATTTGCACTCCTGATTACTTCCTTTCATCCCCCTATTTTCCTGGGGGGAAATCTTTGGCAAGGACTATACTTCTAAACCAATGTTGAATTTTTGTTTGTTTCTTGCTTTGGTGACAAGGGATATGGACTTAAATCAGCTACTATAGCAATGGCTACAACAAGAGAACCTAGCAGATACCTTACTTAGGTTAGATAGAATATAGTCACTATCTTTTCTAGGGAGACAGATTGCTACCTCTCCACACTCTTGGTTCCCTTTTTGAGATTATGTTAGAGGAGTTAATGAATGAAAGTAAAGGTTGGGGGCAAATATCTGACAGTTCAATGAGACGAAAAAATTGAGAAGAGAATATTTCAGCACCAGATTTATCAGGCTGAGACTGTTTGTGAGGACTATAAGGCAGGCATGTTGTTGGATAGATGATCTGAACCAGCGCCTGCTCCAGTCAGCCAAACACTCTTCAGTTAATTCATCACAGCTCTAGAGCACTTCAATTCTGCATACTTAAAAGGTTAAGGTAGTAAATAGTTTATTGCCACTGAGGCCTGTTGCACATTGATCATTGTTGAATTCTCTGTTTAGATGTAAGATCTTTTGAAATATACACTGAAGGTTTAGTCTGAGAGTAGGATAATTGCCTGGAGGGTTTAAAATTTGAAAGCAGACATTTCTACAGCCAAAATGTAATAGGCTGCCCAGACAGACTAGTGTGAAACAATAGTTATATTTTTGTAGGTACTGTATGAAGCAATATGAACAGTGACTATTTGAATTGGGGACGGGTTAAATCATTATGCAGCTTCCCCTTTTATGTCTATCCATTACCTTTTTCTTAGTGTTTTATTATCAAATTTTTGCAATGTATGCTGTAATTTTGAGCAGTTGGCTCCTGTCCTAGACTTTGTGTTGGAGTGTTGTTAGTTTATTCATCAAGAATGTAATTAAGCTTCCTCAGTACATGCAACTGAAACACTGTAGTTACATACATTTCAGAATAAAGTCTCGCTGTTTGTAGTTTAATGTTGTTTCAACAACGCATTTACTTGATGTATATAGGTTTTTCTTGTTTTTCATAGAAGCACTGAATGCAGCATTTTTGAGAATTTGTTGGTAGTTTTTTGTCTATACATAGTACTGGTTTTGTGCCTAACCAGCAATGCAACAATAGTATCTGCCAGATGTGGCTTAATGGCTCCAGGCTTTAGATCCAAATTCACCTAACTTCTACTATTTTTTAAGAAGTTACATAAACATATAAACTATCTCACACTTACGCTAGTACCCTTTCCTATTACCATGTCACTGGTTTTTAATTGCTATTTTCAAAATACATTCCTGGGTTCTCTTTAAAAATAATTAAATCCTACAAATTTAGGCTGCGGTCCTTTAGTGGGGCTCTGCACAGGTGCAGAAATCCAACTGTGAGAAGCAACTTGCAGCATGGTGGATTAGTTAAGAAAATTTATGCTTGTAAAGTTCAGATCAAAATTAAAGAACATGTTGCTAATTTGTTTCTAAACATTTAGTGAGCTGCACTGCTTTTTAAAAAGGTCAGTTGTTAACAAAGCACATTAACAGAGATACCTCAATCATTTATTATCCTAACCACACCGAGTAGCTAGGATATATTTTATATACCATATTGTGGTAAATGTTGACTTTTAAAGTGGGTTTGTATTGTGAACAGTGGCACTGTAAAAACACAGTTTCTTATTCAACAAATATGCTTCCTGTGTGTTTTTTAAAGATGCATCTGCTGACTTCAGTGACACAAAATAAAAATGTTTATTTCTGTTAGCCCTGCAGAGCTCAAAGAGAGGGAGCTGAAGTGGATTTCTTCTTATGGCTCATCAATGGAATTATTTTACTATATCCAGTTAATTACTCCTGTGCAACTCCATTGAAAACATTGTGGGTGCAAAGGTGTCAGTGAGGTCACTTTTAAAACAGTGAGTTTGCACAGGTATAATATGTCAAGGTTCCTCCCCCACTCTGAACTCTAGGATACAGATGTGGGGACCTGCATGAAAACCTCCTAAGCTTACTTTTACCAGCTTAGGTTAAAACTTCCCCAAGGTACAAATTAATTTTATCCTTTGTCCATGGAATAACCACTGCTACCACCAAACTCTAACTGGGTTTACTGGGAAACGTAGTTTGGACACGTCTTTCCCCCCAAAATCCTCCCGACCCTTGCACCCCACTTCCTGGGAAAGGTTTGGTAAAAATCCTCACCAATTTGCATAGGTGACCACAGACCCAAGCCCTTGGATCTGAGAACAATGAAAAAGCATTCAGTTTTCTTACAAGAAGACTTTTAATAGAAATAGAAGTAGATAGAAGTAAAGGAATCACCCCTGTAAAATCAGGATGGTAAATACCTTACAGAGTAATTAGATTCAAAACATAGAGAATCCCTCTAGGCAAAACCTTAAGTTACAAAAAAGACACACAGACAGAAATAGTCATTCTATTCAGCACAATTCTTTCCTCAGCCATTTAAAGAAATCATAATCTAACACATACCTAGCTAGATTACTTACTAAAGTTCTAAGACTCCATTCCTGGTCTATCCCCAGCAAAAGCAGCATATAGACCGACACAGACCCTTTGTTTCTCTCCCTCCTCCCAACTTTTGAAAGTATCTTGTCTCCTCATTGGTCATTTTGGTCAGGTGCCAGCGAGGTTACCTTTAGCTTCTTAACCCTTTACAGGTGAGAGGATTTTTCCTCTAGCCAGGAGGGATTTTAAAGGGGTTTACCCTTCCCTTTATATTTATGACAATCCAGTTAATTACTCCTGTGCAACTCCATTGAAAACATTGTGGATGCAAAGGTGTCAGTGAGGTCACTTTTAAAACAGTGAGTTTGCACAGGTATAATAGAGGGCTTAATTTGGCTTGCAGAACCTCTCTTACTGGGGATGTGGAAGAAGGAAAGCACACAGTTTGACTTTTAGATCCCTGGTTGAGTCTGCAAGACTGGAATATTGGATACACTAAGTATATCTGATCTGTGGTCGTTGAACATGGTACCTCGTTATGTCATTCTGTAGAGTAAAAGTGTGCTTTAAATCTGTGTGATGTGCTAAACAGAGTGAGACTCGTTGACAATGTGCTGTGATTAATAAAACTTGTTTAGAAAAGTTAATTATAAAACCAGAAAATGTATTCTCGTCTCAGTGGGCCATTCATGCATGTAACTCTCAGTGCATCAGTATAGGAACGGATCTAAATAGAATGAAAAATCTGAACAATATTAACCTTGAACTTTAGTGGGTCAATCTTGACACAATAGGTTAAAAAAAATCTGGTCTTCTGTTAATGAAGCTATTTGCATTAAAAAATTGGGCCAGATTCTGCCATGCTTACTCATACTG